>NC_140589.1:1018418058-1019060500 GCF_964204655.1 Triturus cristatus | reverse complement strand
ACTCACTTTCCACTACTCTCTACTACTCTCTCTCTACTACTCTCTTCTATTCTCTCTCTTATACTCTCTCTCTACTACTCACTCTCTCTACTCTCTACTACTCATTCTCTATTACTCACTCTCTACTACTCACTCTCTACTACACTTTACTACTCACTCTCTACTACTCACTCTCTTTTCTTTACTACTCACTCTCTACTCATCTACTATTCACTGTACTACCCTCTACTACACTCTTTCTCTACTACTCACTCTCTACTACTCTCTACTACTCACTCTCTACTACCCTCTACTCTACTCTCTACTACTCACTCTCTACTCTACTCTCTACTACTCACTCTCTACTACCCTCTCTGTCTATTACTCTTTACTACTCAATCTCCACTACGCTCTACTACTCTCTACTCACTCTCTACTACTCTCTATTACTCACTCTGTACTACTCTACTCTCTACTACTCACTCTCTACTACTCTCTATTACTCACTCTCTCTACTCTGTACTCTCTTTACTGCTCACTCTCTTTACTCCTCTACTCTCTACTCTCTCTCTCCTACTCACTCTCTACTACTCTCCACTCACTCTCTACTACTTCCTACTTACTCTCTACTACTCACTCTCTACTACTCTCTACTACTCACTCTCTACTACTCTCTATTACTCACTCGCTCTACTCTGTACTCTCTACTGCTTTCTCTCTACTACTCACTTTCTACTACTCACTCACTACTACTCTCTCCTACTCAATCTCTATTACTCTCTTCTACTCACTCTCTACTACTCACTCTCTACTACTCCACTACTCACTCTCTATTACTCACTCTACTACTCTCTCTCTCTACTACTCACTCTCTACCACTCTCTACTACTCACTCTCTACTACTCTCTCTACTACTCTACTACTCTCTCTCTCTACTACTTTCTACTACTCACTCTCTACTACTCTCTACTACTCACTCTCTACTCACTCCCTACTACTCACTCTTTACTCACTCTCTACTCACTCTCTACTACTCTCTGCTACTCACTCTCTACTACTCTCTACTACTCACTCTCTACTACTCACTCTCTACTACTCTCTTGTACTCACTCTCTACTACTCTCTCTCTACTACTCACTCTCTACTACTCTCTACTACTCACTCTCTACTACTCACTCTCTACTACTCTCTTGTACTCACTCTCTACTACTCTCTCTCTACTACTCACTCTCTACTACTCTCTCTCTACTACTCACTTTCTACTACACTCTACTACTCACTCTCTACTACTCACTCTCTTTTCTTTACTACTCACTCTCTACTCATCTACTATTCACTGTACTACCCTCTACTACACTCTTTCTCTACTACTCACTCTCTACTACTCTCTACTACTCACTCTCTACTACTCTCTACTCTACTCTCTACTACTCACTCTCTACTACTCTCTACTACTCTCTCTCTCTACTACTCTTTACTACTCACTTTCCACTACTCTCCACTACTCTCTCTCCACTACTCTCTTCTATTCTCTCTCTTAAACTCTCTCTCTACTACTCACTCTCTCTAGTCTCTACTACTCATTCTCTATCACTCACTCTCTGCTACTCACTCTCTACTACTCTCTCTACTACTCACTCTCTACTACACTTTACTACTCACTCTGCACTACTCTCTACAACTCACTCTCTGCAACTCTCTACTCTCACTCTACTGCTCACTCTCTACTACTCTCTACTCACTCTCTACTACTCTCTACTACTCACTCTCTATTCTACTCTCTACTACTCACTCTCTACTACCCTATCTCTCTACTACTCACTCTCTACTACCCTCTCTCTCTATTACTCTTTACTACTCACTCTCTACGACTCTCTACTACTCTCTACTCACTCTCTACTTCTCTTTATTACTCACCCTCTCTACTACTCTACGCTCTACTACTTACTCTCTACTACTCTCTGTTACTCACTCTCTCTACTCTGTCCTCTCTTAACTGCTCTCTCTCTACTACTCACTCTCTACTACTCACTCTCGACTACTCTCTTGTACTCACTCTCTACTACTCTCTCTCTCTACTACACTACAACTCACTCTCTACTACTCTCTCTACTACTCACTCTCTACTATTCGCTACTACTCACTCTCTACTACTCTCTACTCTACTCTCTACTACTCACTCTCTACTACTCTTTACTACTCACTCTCCACTACTCTCTACTACTCTCTCTCGACTACTCCTTCTATTCTCTCTCTACTACTCTCTATTACTCACTCGCTCTACTCTGTACTCTCTACTGCTTTCTCTCTACTACTCACTCTCTACTACTCACTCTCTACTACTCTCTCTCTACTACTCTACTACTCACTCTCTACTACTCTCTCTCTCTACTACTCACTCTCTATACTCTCTACTACTCACTCTATTCTTTACTACTCACTCTCTACTAATCTACTATTCACTCTACTACTCTCTACTACTCTATCTCTACTACTCACTCTCATACTACTCTCTACTACTCTCTACTCTACTCTCTACTACTCACTCTCTACTACTCTCTACAACTCACACTCTACTACTCTCTCTCTCTACTACTCACTCTCCACTACTCTCTACTACTCTCTCTCTCTCTACTACTCTCTACTATTCTCTCTCTACTACTCTCTCTCTACTACTCACTCTCTACTAATCGCTACTACTCTCTACTACTCTTTACTACTCACTGTCTCTACTCTCTACTACTCACTCTCTATTACTCACTCTCTACTACTCTACTACTCACTCTCTACTACTCCTCTCTCTCTACTACTCACTCTCTACCACTCTCTACTACTCACTCTTTACTACTCTCTACTACTCTCTCTACTACTCTCTACTACTCACTCTCTACTACTCTCTAATACTCTCTAATACTCACGCTCTACTCTCTACTACTCACTCTTGGCTACTCTCTACTACTCACTCTCTACTACTATCTCTCTCTACTACTCACTCTCTACTACTATGTCTCTCTACTACTCTTTACTACTCACTCTCTACTACTCCCTCTCTACTACTCTTTCTCTCTACTACTCACTCTCTACTACTTTCTACTCACTCTCTACTACTCTCTACTACTCACTCTCTACTACTCTACTCTCTACTACTCACTCTCTACTACTCTCTATTACTCACTCTCTCTACTCTGTACTCTCTCTTTACTGCTCCATCTCAACTACTCACTCTCTAATACTCACTCACTACTACTCTCCCCTACTCACTCTCTACTACTCTACTACTCACCCTCTACTACTCTCTTCTACTCACTCTCTACTACTCACTCTCTACTACTCTCTACTACTCACTCTCTACTACTCTCTACTACTCTCTATTACTCACTCTATCTACTCTGTACTCTCTACTGCTTACTCTCTACTACTCACTCTCTACTACTCTTTCTCTACTACTCACTCTCTACCACTCTCTAATACTCACTCTCTACTACTCTCTACTACTCACTCTACTACTCTACTACTCTCTCTCTACTACTCACTCTCTACTACTCTCTACTACTCACTCTCTACTACTCTGTACTCTATTCTCTACTACTCACTCTCTACTACTCTCTTTACTACCCTTTACTACTCACTCTCTACTACTCACTCCCTACAACTCACTCTCTACTCACTCTCTACTACTCTCTATTACTCACTCTGTACTACTCTACTCTCTACTACTCACTCTCTACTACTCTCTATTACTCACTCTCTCTACTCTGTACTCTCTTTACTGCTCTCTCTCTACTACTCACTCACTACTACTCTCTCCTATTCACTCTCTACTACTCTACTACTCACTCTCTACTACTTTCTTCTACTTACTCTCTACTACTCACTCTCTACTACTCTCTACTACTCACTCTCTACTACTCTCTATTACTCACTCGCTCTACTCTGTACTCTCTACTGCTTTCTCTCTACTACTCACTTTCTACTACTCACTCACTACTACTCTCTCCTACTCAATCTCCATTACTCTCTTCTACTCACTCTCTACTACTCACTCTCTACTACTCCACTACTCACTCTCTATTACTCACTCTACTACTCTCTCTCTCTACTACTCACTCTCTACCACTCTCTACTACTCACTCTCTACTACTCTCTCTACTACTCTACTACTCTCTCTCTCTACTACTTTCTACTACTCACTCTCTACTACTCTCTACTACTCACTCTCTACTCACTCCCTACTACTCACTCTTTACTCACTCTCTACTCACTCTCTACTACTCTCTGCTACTCACTCTCTACTACTCTCTACTACTCACTCTCTACTACTCACTCTCTACTACTCTCTTGTACTCACTCTCTACTACTCTCTCTCTACTACTCACTCTCTACTACTCTCTACTACTCACTCTCTACTACTCACTCTCTACTACTCTCTTGTACTCACTCTCTACTACTCTCTCTCTACTACTCACTCTCTACTACTCTCTCTCTACTACTCACTTTCTACTACACTCTACTACTCACTCTCTACTACTCACTCTCTTTTCTTTACTACTCACTCTCTACTCATCTACTATTCACTGTACTACCCTCTACTACACTCTTTCTCTACTACTCACTCTCTACTACTCTCTACTACTCACTCTCTACTACTCTCTACTCTACTCTCTACTACTCACTCTCTACTACTCTCTACTACTCTCTCTCTCTACTACTCGTTACTACTCACTTTCCACTACTCTCTACTACTCTCTCTCCACTACTCTCTTCTATTCTCTCTCTTATACTCTCTCTCTACTACTCACTCTCTCTACTCTCTACTACTCATTCTCTATCACTCACTCTCTGCTACTCACTCTCTACTACTCTCTCTACTACTCACTCTCTACTACACTTTACTACTCACTCTGCACTACTCTCTACAACTCACTCTCTGCAACTCTCTACTCTCACTCTACTGCTCACTCTCTACTACTCTCTACTCACTCTCTACTACTCTCTACTACTCACTCTCTATTCTACTCTCTACTACTCACTCTCTACTACCCTATCTCTCTACTACTCACTCTCTACTACCCTCTCTCTCTATTACTCTTTACTACTCACTCTCTACGACTCTCTACTACTCTCTACTCACTCTCTACTTCTCTTTATTACTCACCCTCTCTACTACTCTACGCTCTACTACTTACTCTCTACTACTCTCTGTTACTCACTCTCTCTACTCTGTCCTCTCTTAACTGCTCTCTCTCTACTACTCACTCTCTACTACTCACTCTCGACTACTCTCTTGTACTCACTATCTACTACTCTCTCTCTCTACTACACTACAACTCACTCTCTACTACTCTCTCTACTACTCACTCTCTACTACTCGCTACTACTCACTCTCTACTACTCTCTACTCTACTCTCTACTACTCACTCTCTACTACTCTTTACTACTCACTCTCCACTACTCTCTACTACTCTCTCTCGACTACTCTCTTCTATTCTCTCTCTACTACTCTCTATTACTCACTCTATCTACTCTGTACTCTCTACTGCTTTCTCTCTACTACTCACTCTCTACTACTCACTCTCTACTACTCTCTCTCTACTACTCTACTACTCACTCTCTACTACTCTCTCTCTCTACTACTCACTCTCTATACTCTCTACTACTCACTCTATTCTTTACTACTCACTCTCTACTAATCTACTATTCACTCTACTACTCTCTACTACTCTATCTCTACTACTCACTCTCATACTACTCTCTACTACTCTCTACTCTACTCTCTACTACTCACTCTCTACTACTCTCTACTACTCACACTCTACTACTCTCTCTCTCTACTACTCACTCTCCACTACTCTCTACTACTCTCTCTCTCTACTACTCTCTACTATTCTCTCTCTACTACTCTCTTTCTACTACTCACTCTCTACTAATCGCTACTACTCTCTACTACTCTTTACTACTCACTGTCTCTACTCTCTACTACTCACTCTCTATTACTCACTCTCTACTACTCTACTACTCACTCTCTACTACTCCTCTCTCTCTACTACTCACTCTCTACCACTCTCTACTACTCACTCTTTACTACTCTCTACTACTCTCTCTACTACTCTCTACTACTCACTCTCTACTACTCTCTAATACTCTCTAATACTCACGCTCTACTCTCTACTACTCACTCTCGGCTACTCTCTACTACTCACTCTCTACTACTATCTCTCTCTACTACTCACTCTCTACTACTATGTCTCTCTACTACTCTTTACTACTCACTCTCTACTACTCCCTCTCTACTACTCACTCTCTCTACTCTCTACTACTCATTCTCTATCACTCACTCTCTGCTACTCACTCTCTACTACTCTCTCTACTACTCACTCTCTACTACACTTTACTACTCACTCTGCACTACTCTCTACAACTCACTCTCTGCAACTCTCTACTCTCACTCTACTGCTCACTCTCTACTACTCTCTACTACTCACACTCTACTACTCTCTCTCTCTACTACTCACTCTCCACTACTCTCTACTACTCTCTCTCTCTACTACTCTCTACTATTCTCTCTCTACTACTCTCTTTCTACTACTCACTCTCTACTAATCGCTACTACTCTCTACTACTCTTTACTACTCACTGTCTCTACTCTCTACTACTCACTCTCTATTACTCACTCTCTACTACTCTACTACTCACTCTCTACTACTCCTCTCTCTCTACTACTCACTCTCTACCACTCTCTACTACTCACTCTTTACTACTCTCTACTACTCTCTCTACTACTCTCTACTACTCACTCTCTACTACTCTCTAATACTCTCTAATACTCACGCTCTACTCTCTACTACTCACTCTCGGCTACTCTCTACTACTCACTCTCTACTACTATCTCTCTCTACTACTCACTCTCTACTACTATGTCTCTCTACTACTCTTTACTACTCACTCTCTACTACTCTCTCTCTACTACTCACTCTCTCTACTCTCTACTACTCATTCTCTATCACTCACTCTCTGCTACTCACTCTCTACTACTCTCTCTACTACTCACTCTCTACTACACTTTACTACTCACTCTGCACTACTCTCTACAACTCACTCTCTGCAACTCTCTACTCTCACTCTACTGCTCACTCTCTACTACTCTCTACTCACTCTCTACTACTCTCTACTACTCACTCTCTATTCTACTCTCTACTACTCACTCTCTACTACCCTATCTCTCTACTACTCACTCTCTACTACCCTCTCTCTCTATTACTCTTTACTACTCACTCTCTACGACTCTCTACTACTCTCTACTCACTCTCTACTTCTCTTTATTACTCACCCTCTCTACTACTCTACGCTCTACTACTTACTCTCTACTACTCTCTGTTACTCACTCTCTCTACTCTGTCCTCTCTTAACTGCTCTCTCTCTACTACTCACTCTCTACTACTCACTCTCGACTACTCTCTTGTACTCACTATCTACTACTCTCTCTCTCTACTACACTACAACTCACTCTCTACTACTCTCTCTACTACTCACTCTCTACTACTCGCTACTACTCACTCTCTACTACTCTCTACTCTACTCTCTACTACTCACTCTCTACTACTCTTTACTACTCACTCTCCACTACTCTCTACTACTCTCTCTCGACTACTCTCTTCTATTCTCTCTCTACTACTCTCTATTACTCACTCTATCTACTCTGTACTCTCTACTGCTTTCTCTCTACTACTCACTCTCTACTACTCACTCTCTACTACTCTCTCTCTACTACTCTACTACTCACTCTCTACTACTCTCTCTCTCTACTACTCACTCTCTATACTCTCTACTACTCACTCTATTCTTTACTACTCACTCTCTACTAATCTACTATTCACTCTACTACTCTCTACTACTCTATCTCTACTACTCACTCTCATACTACTCTCTACTACTCTCTACTCTACTCTCTACTACTCACTCTCTACTACTCTCTACTACTCACACTCTACTACTCTCTCTCTCTACTACTCACTCTCCACTACTCTCTACTACTCTCTCTCTCTACTACTCTCTACTATTCTCTCTCTACTACTCTCTTTCTACTACTCACTCTCTACTAATCGCTACTACTCTCTACTACTCTTTACTACTCACTGTCTCTACTCTCTACTACTCACTCTCTATTACTCACTCTCTACTACTCTACTACTCACTCTCTACTACTCCTCTCTCTCTACTACTCACTCTCTACCACTCTCTACTACTCACTCTTTACTACTCTCTACTACTCTCTCTACTACTCTCTACTACTCACTCTCTACTACTCTCTAATACTCTCTAATACTCACGCTCTACTCTCTACTACTCACTCTCGGCTACTCTCTACTACTCACTCTCTACTACTATCTCTCTCTACTACTCACTCTCTACTACTATGTCTCTCTACTACTCTTTACTACTCACTCTCTACTACTCCCTCTCTACTACTCTTTCTCTCTACTACTCACTCTCTACTACTTTCTACTTACTCTCTACTACTCTCTACTACTCACTCTCTACTACTCTACTCTCTACTACTCACTCTCTACTACTCTCTATTACTCACTCTCTCTACTCTGTACTCTCTCTTTACTGCTCCATCTCAACTACTCACTCTCTAATACTCACTCACTACTACTCTCCCCTACTCACTCTCTACTACTCTACTACTCACCCTCTACTACTCTCTTCTACTCACTCTCTACTACTCACTCTCTACTACTCTCTACTACTCACTCTCTACTACTCTCTACTACTCTCTATTACTCACTCTATCTACTCTGTACTCTCTACTGCTTACTCTCTACTACTCACTCTCTACTACTCTTTCTCTACTACTCACTCTCTACCACTCTCTAATACTCACTCTCTACTACTCTCTACTACTCACTCTACTACTCTACTACTCTCTCTCTACTACTCACTCTCTACTACTCTCTACTACTCACTCTCTGCTACTCTGTACTCTATTCTCTACTACTCACTCTCT
The DNA here is from genome assembly GCF_964204655.1 of Triturus cristatus. Classification (NCBI taxonomy): domain Eukaryota; kingdom Metazoa; phylum Chordata; class Amphibia; order Caudata; family Salamandridae; genus Triturus; species Triturus cristatus. The sequence continues at coordinate 1,019,051,514 of NC_140589.1, read as the reverse complement.
ACTACTCTCTTTACTACCCTTTACTACTCACTCTCTACTACTCACTCCCTACAACTCACTCTCTACTCACTCTCTACTACTCTCTATTACTCACTCTCTCTACTCTGTACTCTCTTTACTGCTCTCTCTCTACTACTCACTCACTACTACTCTCTTCTACTCACTCTCTACTAATCTCTACTACTCACTCTCTACTACTCTACTACTCACTCTCTACTACTCCTCTCTCTACTACTCTCTACTACTCTCTCTACTACTCACTCTCTACCACTCTCTACTACTCACTCTCTACTACTCTCTACTACTCACTCTTTACTACTCTCTACTACTCCCTCTACTACTCTCTAATACTCACTCTCTACTTCTCTCTAATACTCACGCTCTAATCTCTAATACTCACTCTCGGCTACTCTCTACTACTCTCTCTCTCTACTACTCTCTACTATTCTCTCTCTACTACTCTCTTTCTACTACTCACTCTCTACTAATCGCTACTACTCTCTACTACTCTTTACTACTCACTGTCTCTACTCTCTACTACTCACTCTCTATTACTCACTCTCTACTACTCTACTACTCACTCTCTACTACTCCTCTCTCTCTACTACTCACTCTCTACCACTCTCTACTACTCACTCTTTACTACTCTCTACTACTCTCTCTACTACTCTCTACTACTCACTCTCTACTACTCTCTAATACTCTCTAATACTCACGCTCTACTCTCTACTACTCACTCTCGGCTACTCTCTACTACTCACTCTCTACTACTATCTCTCTCTACTACTCACTCTCTACTACTATGTCTCTCTACTACTCTTTACTACTCACTCTCTACTACTCCCTCTCTACTACTCTTTCTCTCTACTACTCACTCTCTACTACTTTCTACTTACTCTCTACTACTCTCTACTACTCACTCTCTACTACTCTACTCTCTACTACTCACTCTCTACTACTCTCTATTACTCACTCTCTCTACTCTGTACTCTCTCTTTACTGCTCCATCTCAACTACTCACTCTCTAATACTCACTCACTACTACTCTCCCCTACTCACTCTCTACTACTCTACTACTCACCCTCTACTACTCTCTTCTACTCACTCTCTACTACTCACTCTCTACTACTCTCTACTACTCACTCTCTACTACTCTCTACTACTCTCTATTACTCACTCTATCTACTCTGTACTCTCTACTGCTTACTCTCTACTACTCACTCTCTACTACTCTTTCTCTACTACTCACTCTCTACCACTCTCTAATACTCACTCTCTACTACTCTCTACTACTCACTCTACTACTCTACTACTCTCTCTCTACTACTCACTCTCTACTACTCTCTACTACTCACTCTCTGCTACTCTGTACTCTATTCTCTACTACTCACTCTCTACTACTCTCTTTACTACCCTTTACTACTCACTCTCTACTACTCACTCCCTACAACTCACTCTCTACTCACTCTCTACTACTCTCTATTACTCACTCTCTCTAGTCTGTACTCTCTTTACTGCTCTCTCTCTACTACTCACTCACTACTACTCTCTTCTACTCACTCTCTACTAATCTCTACTACTCACTCTCTACTACTCTACTACTCACTCTCTACTACTCCTCTCTCTACTACTCTCTACTACTCTCTCTACTACTCACTCTCTACCACTCTCTACTACTCACTCTCTACTACTCTCTACTACTCACTCTTTACTACTCTCTACTACTCCCTCTACTACTCTCTAATACTCACTCTCTACTTCTCTCTAATACTCACGCTCTAATCTCTAATACTCACTCTCGGCTACTCTCTACTACTCACTCTCTACTACTATCTCTCTCTACTACTCACTCTCTACTACTATGTCTCTCTACTACTCTCTACTCACTATCTACTACTCTCTACTACTCTACTACTCACTATCTACTACTCACTCTCTACTACTCTCTACTACTCTCTATTAGTCACTCTCTCGACTCTGTACTCTCGCTTTACTGGTCTCTCTCTACTACTCACTCACTACTACTCTCCCCTACTTACTCTCTACTACTCCTCAATCTCTATTTCTCTCTTTTACTCACTCTCTACTACTCTCTACTACTCACTCTCTACTAGTCTACTACTCACTCTCTACTACTCTCTCTCTACTACTCACTCTCTACTACTCTCTACTACACACTCTCTATTACTCATTCTACTACTCTCTACTACTCTCTCCCTACTACTTTCTACTACTCACTCTCTACTACTCTCTACTACTCACTCTCTACTACTCACTCTCTACCCTCTCTCTCTACTACTCACTCTCTACTACTCTACTCTCTACTACTCACTCTCTTCTACTCTCTACTACTCACCCTCTACTACTCTCTACTACTCACTCTCTACTCTACTCTCTACTACTCACTCTCTACTACCCTCTCTGTCTATTACTCTTTACTACTCACTCTCCACTACTCTCTACTACTCTCTACTCACTCTCTACTACTCTCTATTACTCACTCTGTACTACTCTACTCTCTACTACTCACTCTCTACTACTCTCTATTACTCACTCTCTCTACTCTGTACTCTCTTTACTGCTCTCTCTCTACTACTCACTCACTACTACGCTCTCCTACTCACTCTCTACTACTCTACTACTCACTCTCTACTACTTTCTTCTACTCACTCTCTACTACTCACTCTCTACTACTCTCTACTACTCACTCTCTACTACTCTCTATTACTCACTTGCTCTACTCTGTACTCTCTACTGCTTTCTCTCTACTACTCACTCTCTACTACTCACTCACTACTACTCTCTCCTACTCAATCTCTATTACTCTCTTCTACTCACTCTCTACTACTCACTCTCTACTACTCAACTACTCACTCTCTACTACTCACTCTACTACTCTCTCTCTCTACTACTCACTCTCTACCACTCTCTACTACTCACTCTCTACTACTCTCTCTACTACTCTACTACTCTCTCTCTCTACTACTTTCTACTACTCACTCCCTACTACTCTCTACTACTCACTCTCTACTCACTCCCTACTACTCACTCTTTACTCACTCTCTGCTCACTCTCTACTATTCTCTACTACTCACTCTACTACTCTACTACTCTCTCTATACTACTCTCTACTACTCACTCTCTACTACTCTCTACTACTCACTCTCTACTACTCTGTACTCTATTCTCTATGTTGGAGGGAGGACCACCGGGGAGTCGGGGGGACTACTCCGGGGCACCTTCCTACCGCAAAGTTATAGCCGAGCGCCGCTGAGAAGCCTCCTAGGAGAGGTCCTTCTCCTATGATCGTACCAGGCCCAGTAACACCACCACACAGGACTCCGTATTAGTTGCTTATCTTGGTTCTTTATATAAAAAGGAGCACGGTTCAATATTTACAATGGGATCGAGTGATCCGGCACGAGTCTCAATGTTCTTGGAGGGATAGGGTAGCGGGACAGTCTTAGTACCAGCCAGGTACGGGAAGGCTCTGCGCCAGACCTTGGGTGCTGGTCTCAGAGCGGCTCGGACGTGGAGAGCCGCGACGGCGTCTGCAGGACTCGGGTGGTAGTTCCGTTTGGGTCGAGCCGCGACACAGTCAGCAGGGCTCCGGTGGTAGGTCTGCTTCGGTCGAGCCGCGACGAGGTCAGCTGGGCTCTGATGGTACGTTTCAACAAGGTCGGGCCGCGACAGCGTCAGCAGGGCCCCAAAGGTTCGTGAAGGTCTTGTAGCACGATGGAGCCGCGACGTCGTCAGCAGGGCTCAGAGTGTCGGTTCAGGAAGAGTCTTTCTCCGTAGGGTCAGCCGCGATCCGATCAGCAGGGCTCTTGACTCCGGGATACAACTGTCGTCTTGTTGCCCGGTCGCCCCAGATATAGGTCTGGAGCTCTTTGATGTCCGGACCCTTGCGCCCAGGAGGGCGGAGAGGCCGGGTAGGGCGCGGCCAGACGCCCAGCAGGAGAGGCGGTTGGGGGTCCCATCGATACTGCCCTCCGCCGGGAGTGGGAAGGGCTCACGTCGTATCCCCCAGGCCAGGGGTTGGCGCCTCGATGTCGGGTCTCGCTGGGACCGAGGCCGGGTAGAGCAGGGTCATGTAGGTGGTCACGTGGAGTGACGTATAATCCAAAATGGAGGCGCCCCGAGGTGCATGGGACCTCGTGCGGCTTAGCGAGGGGGAACAGGACCACGCCACGAGGCCGGCTCCAACACGCGTCCCCCCCAGCTGAAGGCAGGGAGAGTCACCCATCTCCTTGGGGGTTCTCCTCGCCGAGGCGGAAGAATCTGGACAGGCCGTCAGCATTGGCGTGGTCGTTGCCGGGCCGGTGTTCCACGGTGAAGTCCATCCCTTGCAGCGAGATGGACCATCGCAACAACTTGGGGTTCTCGCCCCGCATTTGCATGAGCCACCACAAGGGCCGGTGGTCAGTCTGGACCCTGAAGTGGGTGCCGAAAAGGTAGGGCCAGAGCTTCTTGAGAGCCCATACCACAGCGAAAGCCTCCCGCTCGATGGTGCTCCCCCTCTGTTCTCGGGGCAGCAGTTGGCGGCTGATAAAGGCCACAGGACGGTCGAGGCCCTCGGCGTCCATCTGGGAGAGGACCGCCCCGACCCCGTACTCTGATGTGTCGGTCTGCACCACAAATTCCTTGCTGTAGTCAGGGGCCTGTAGCACCGGGGCAGCACACATGGCCGCCTTGAGGGCTTCAAAAGCGGTCATACAGCGGGGCATCCAGTGCACCACTTTGGGCTGTTTCTTGGAAGTGAGCTCCGTAAGGGGGCCCACAATGCTGCCATAATCTTTAACCCCTTCAGTGCCCGCCCCTTTCCCCGCCCTGTGCCGGCCGTTGCATTAGCGGGCGGGGTCTATGACGAGCTGGACTCGTCATGGGCACAGCGCAACCGCGGCCCATGACGAGTCCAGCTCGTCATGGGCACTGAAGGGGTTAATAAAGCGCCGGTAGTAGCCTGTGAGGCCTAAGAAGGCCCGGACAGCGGTTTGGGTTGAGGTGGGCTCCCACGCCTGGATGGCATCGACCTTCAACTGGAGGGGCGCTACCTGGCCACTCCGCACCTGGTGGCCCAGATAGGTCACAGATCCTTGACCGATCTGGCACTTGCTGGCCTTAATTGTGAGCCCGGCCCTTTGGAGAGCGGCAGGACTTCTCCGAGGTGCCCTAGGTGCGCGGCCCACTGGTCGCTGAAGACTGCAATGTCATCGAGGTAGGCCGCGCTGAAGGCTTCTAGCCCGGCCAGGACCTTGTTCACCAGCCTCTGAAAGGTCGCTGGGGCGTTCTTCATACCGAAGGGCATCACCCGAAAGTGGTAGTGCCCATCGGGGGTAGAAAAGGCGGATCGTTCCTGGGCGCCGGGAGTGAGCTTGATCTGCCAGTACCCAGCGGTGAGATCAAAGGTGCTTAGGTAGCGGGCGGCCCCTAAGCGGTCGATCAGCTCGTCTGCCCGTGGCAGGGGGTGGGCATCGGTCTTGGTGACTGCGTTCAGGCCCCGGTAGTCTACACAAAATCTGAGTTCCGGAGAGGTGCCGGGGGCGGCGGCCTTCGGCACCAAGACCACCGGGCTGGCCCACGGGCTGTCGGAGGGCTCGATGACTCCGAGGGCGAGCATCTTGGCGACCTCGGTCTGTATGCAGGCTCGGACTCGGTCAGGTACTCTGTAGGCGCGGTGTCGCACAGGGGGGCTGTCCCCGGTATCCACGTCGTGGACGCACCAGGGGGTCACCCCGGGCGTGAGAGAGAAGAGGGCAGCGAAGGGTTGCAGCAGCCTCCGGCAGTCATGGCGCTGTTCCGGGGTCAGTGTGGCGGAGAGGTGGACGCCCTCCAAGGAGCCGTCTTGGCCCGAGGACCCCAGGAGGTCTGGTAGGGGCTCGGAGTCGCTTTCGCCCCCATCGTCAGTAGCCAGCAGCAGGCTTAGTTCAGTTCGGGCAAAGTGGGGCTTGAGCCGGTTGGCGTGTAGGACCCGGAGGGGGTTCCTCGGGGACCCCATGTCGACCAGGTAGGTGACGGGGCTCTTCTTCTCAACCACCTTGAAGGGCCCGGTCCACTTGTCCTGCAGGGCGCAGGGGTCCACGGGTGACATGACCCAGACTTGCTGGCCCGGCTCGAACTCGATGGTCGAGGCATTTGCGTCATACCAGCGCTTCATGTCCTCTTGGCTGGCTTCGAGGTTGGCTTCTGCCAGGGCCCGGAACTTCCGAGTCTGGTTCCGCAGGGTCAGGAGATACCGGTAGACGTCGGGGGGGCATCTTGGACGTTCGCCTCCCAGCCCTCCTTGACCAGGCTGAGGGGCCTCGGACGGAGTGCCCATACAATAGTTCGAAGGGGCTGAAGCCCAGGGATTTCTGTGGTACCTCCCGATAGGCGAACAGGAGGCAGGGTAACAGGACATCTCACCTCCTCCTCAGGGGCTCTTCCAGGCCCTGGATCATCCCTTTTAGGGTCCTGTTGAACCGCTCGACCAGTCCGTTCCCCTGGGGGTGGTAAGGGGTGGTGAATTGGTAGGTGACCCCACATTGTTGCCAGAGGGATTTCATGTACTTTGAAATTAAGTTCGTACCCCTGTCGCTCACCACTTCTCGGGGGAACCCCACCCTGGAGAAGATGCCCATCAGGGCCCGGCCCACCACTGGAGCTGTCACCGTGCGGAGTGGGATGGCCTCGGGGTATCGGGTGGCGTGGTCGACCAGTACCAGGATGAAGCGGTGTCCCAGGGCGGTTCGGGGGTCGAGGGGCCCCACGATGTCGATCCCCACTCGTTCGAACGGGGTGTGGACGGCTGGAAATGGTCGGAGGGGGGCTTTAACTCGACCCCCAGTCTTTCCGCTAGCCTGGCAGGTCTGGCAGGACCGGCAGTGGTGGTCCACGTCTCTCCGCATTCGGGGCCAATAGAAATGGGTCACTAGGCGGCTGTAAGTCTTGTCCCGCCCGAGGTGTCCGGCGAGGGGCACATCATGCGCCAGGTTCAGGAGGAACTCAACTCCCGGAACCGGAGGGGAACCACCAACACCCGGCCGGCTCCCAGTTCGGCGATTTTCTGCTCGCTGTATCGTAAGTGATTGTCCTAATAGACCCAGTGGGTTCCCGTGGGGTCCCCCGAGGCCTGGGCGGCCGCTTGCTGTCGGGCCCCCTCGAGGGATGGGCAGGCCTTCTGTTCTTGCTGGAATTGTTCGCGGGTGGGGCCCCCATCGTGGCGCCACTGGGCCAACTCGGGGATCTCGCTGAGGGAGGCGGCCTCGTCGGAAGAAAGTTCGGATGGCCCGGCCTCATCGTCGGGTTCCTCCGTGCCGGAGGATGGTGATAGTTCTGGGCCCGTAGGCTTGTCGGTGGCCGCGGCAGCGGCTGGTTGGGCGGTCATGGACCGGGTGGTGGCGCAGGCCCACTCGGGCAGCCCTAGCATCCCCAGATGCTCGCGGCGCTCCACCTGGGCCCAGGGGAAGCTCTCTAGGTCATTCCCCAGGAGGCAGTCCACGGTGGCGTCATCGCGGACAGTCACTTTTAGGGTGCCGGACACTCCTCCCCACTCGAAGGGGATCCTGGCTGTGAGAAGTTGGCCTGATATGTAGTGCTCACTATTCTAGTGATCACTGTGTATCATTCCAAACGACCCTTATTGATGATTGGTTGTAAGTCAACCTTATAGACCAGCTATCCTAGTAGCTTGGACAAGAGTAGTCTTCAGGCTAAACTCTAGAGGGCGTGTTAAGCCAGCTGTTTACCATCACATATACCCCTCGAACGCCAAGTGAAAGGACACCACACAAGTTGTTATGAAAATAAAGGATATTTATTTATAACAAGACTACCCTGGCTCTTTATGAGTCAGGGAGCTAAGCACAATACAAAACTCTTAGAAAAATACTTCTGGTTGCACAATCTACACAAATGCCCGAAGGGCACAAAACCATTTACACTGCAAGTGGAATGGGAGAGGTTAGAAAGTTTAAAGTTACTGATTCCGGAGGAATCCGATCAGTGGGACTAAACGAAAAAGGAACTGGACACTTGTAGAGTGAACCTACGATGGAGCACCGAGATGCTCGAGTTACCTAGCCCAGAGGCTGCGGCTGCGTGGGGTTCAGCAAGATGTCGGGAGTCCTCGTTGTAGTCTCAGGAGCCTGAAAGAAGAAGTTGCTGGCAGGCGACCCGTGTCGATGTTCAGCGAGATCCAAGCCTGGATCGGTGATGAAGGAAACCTGAAAGCAGAGGGGACTCAGTTCTCAACCGCTAGCCAGCAATCGTGTGGGTACCAGGAAGGTACCGGATGAAGTCATCTCGACCAGGTGAGTGGATGACGTCGGACTCGGCTGTTCCTCGGACCAGGAGGCGCGGCGGCGACCAGGATGGAGGGCGAGCTGTCCCACGAAGGTGTCTGCTGTCGATGGTGCTGGGCCCAGGAGTGGGGCAGCAGGTCTTGGCAGTGGCAAACCCACGCGGTGGAGTCAAGATGGCATCTGGAGTGGACCAGGAGGGTCCGAGGTACTCCTCTGTTGAAGGGGAACAAGAGCCAGTCTGGAGCAACCAGACCAGTGATGAAAGACTGTCGTGGTGCGTCGTGAAGAGGGCCACAAGCCGGTCGGCGAGTGGTCAGACAACGCGGTGAGCAGCAAGGAGCAGAAGGGCCCCCACGCAGATCTCGTGGATGCTGGGGAGGCAGACTTCGGTGCTGGAGCCGCTCAGGGTTAGGGCTTCTCAAACCCTAGGTGCACTCACTCGAGGGTCCCTCGGTGGGCGTGCTAGATAAGCGTCGTGCAGGTTCTGAAGATGGCCGGTCCCGCTGGTCTCGTCACACCTACGAATCTCAGCTGGGCTGACGATGTAGGTAGAGGTCAGAGATGGCAGGGAACCCGGGTCTCGTCGAGCTGGGCAGTCTTGATCCGTGGGAGAGACGTACAGCAAACCCCAAGCGCTTAGGTGGTGCCTGCTGGTGCAGGGTGGCTACTCCTTAGCCACAAGGGAGAGTCTTCAGAAATAGTCAAGAGTTCCTTTCGTGGAAAGTAGTTCAAGATTCAGAATTATCCAATTTGGGAAGGGGACTCGCTCCTACCTTTATTCTAGGAAAAGGGGCTGGCCCGTGACTAGGTCCTACCTATGGGTGGGGCCAGGAGGGGGGTGGTTACACCCCTCTCCTTTGTCCGGCTTCGCCCCAGCTCAGGGTCAGGGTTGCCCCCGAAACTGGTTTGAGCCGGGCTATGCACAGTGAGCACCGGGGTGCCACTTGCAATCACCTTCCTTTCAGCCCTGCCTACCTGGGATACACAAACCCTGTCTGGGATGGTGCTAACACCGCCCTCGACAGGAAACCCTTTGTCCAAGCTCCCCTCGCTGGAAGGTCTCCCAGCAGCAGGAGGTCAGACTTGTGTCTGGTGGCAGCATCCATTTTGTGATGCTGAGGCTTGAGTCAACTTTAACCGGGGTTCAAGGTTACTTCCATGTCGTGCCCCTCTAAAAGGGGGGAATGCTAACCCCGTCGCCAGAATTGGCGAGGGGTTCGTATTCCAATTCGTATGACACCTTACTCGACATGTGTGGGTGATGCGATGCCAGAGTTAGCAAGTAACCGCGAGGATTATAATGCATTTTAAGGTAGTTGGCACGCGTCACCATGGAACGGCTATTAGGACTTGGTTCCGCAAGCCGTCGACGGGCTCAGCTCGCGCCAGAGCACCATCCCACATGATTCCCCGCACTCGGCCTTCAGGATTGATAAGGCCTGCCATAGGAGTGACTGGTAGGAATCCATGTGTCCATTTTAGGGTTAGGTATAGGAATACTACACCTATAGCAACGGGTGATTACACCACCTTGCCCCAGCGGTCGTGCAGCCAGTTGTGTCAGATTTGGGCGGCCATCCAGGGGTGGCATAATACATGCTGCAGCCCCTGGTAGGCCCTGGGTACACCGATGCCCTGGATACCTGTGGTATGCTGATACAGGGACTGATAAGGGCGGCCCAGTTCCAATTAGTGGATGCACCTAATGTACATGTGTGTTAATTTCGAGAGAGAACAGCTAGGCTGTGGGTCTGATTGGCAGGCCCACAGCCAGGGAAAGTCATAAACCAATGAAGCAAAAAGCAAAAAATCTGGGTGATCATAGGATTGCAGACCCTACTCTCCTTCATGACCCCCCCCAAACTTTGGGACAATAAGCTAATCTTGACCAGGTGAGTCTTCTTGCTCTAAGTGGAAATACCTGGAGAGCCCATCTGCATTGCCATGATCAGTGCCAGGTCTATGCTCCACTGTGAAGTCCATCCCCTGTAGGGAAATGGACCACCTAAGTAGTTTGGGGTTTTCACCCTTCATTTGATTTAGCCACAAGAGGGGCTTATGGTCGGTCTGAATCTTGAAGTGAGTGCCAAACAAGTATGGCCTCAACTTCTTCAGGGCCCAAACCACAGCAAAGGCCTCCCTCTCAATAGCTGACCAATTCTTCTCTCTGGGGGTCAGCCTCCTGCTAATAAAAGCTATGGGCTGGTCATGACCATCAAAATTCAGCTGAGATAGAACAGCTCCCACACCCAACTCCGAAGCGTCTGTTTGGACAATGAATGTTTTGGAGTAGTCTGGACTCTTTAGGATAGGCGCTGTGCACATGGCCTGCTTTGAGTCATCGAATGCCTTTTGACAGCTTGCTGTCCACTGAACTTTTTTTGGCATCTTTTTACTTGTCAGATTGTTTAGCGGGGTCACAATGGATCCATAATTTCTGACAAATTTCCGGTAATAACCAGTCAGGCCCAAGAAAGCTCGAACCTGAGTCTGGGTGGTTGGAGGAGCCCAGTCCTGGATGGCCTGTATTTTGCTCTCCAATGGCTGAACCTGGCCTCCACCTACAAGGTGGCCCAGGTATACAACCTGTGTCTGCCCTATCTGGCACTTAGTGGCCTTGATAGTGAGGCCTGCCTTTTGCAGGGCCTCTAACACTTTCCTCAGGTGGACCAGGTGATCCTCCCAGGTGGAGCTAAAGACAGCGATATCGTCCAGATACGCCGCACAGAAGTCGTCCAACCCAGTGAGAACTCGATTCACCAGCCTTTGGAAGGTGGCAGGTGCATTTTTCAAACCAAAGGGCATTACCACGAACTGATAATGCCCACCCGGGGTAGAAAATGCTGTTTTGGGCTTGGCCTCCTCAGCTAACCTGATTTGCCAATACCCAGCTGTCAGGTCAAATGTACTTAAGTAGTTGGGCGAAGCCAACCGGTCTATAAGTTCATCTGCTCTTGGTATCGGGTGGGCGTCAGTCTTAGTGACTGCATTGAGGCCTCTGTAGTCCACGCAAAACCTCATCTCTTTCTTACCGCCCTGGGTGTGAGGTTTTGGCACGAGAAATACTGGACTAGCCCAGGGGCTGTCTGAGGGCTCAATGACTCCCAGCTCCAACATTTTCTGCACCTCTGTCTTGATGCAATCTCTGACATGATCAGGCTGTCGATAGATTTTACTCTTTACGGGCAGACTGTCCCCAGTGTCGACCTCATGGGTACACCAATTGGTCTGACTGGGTGTCAGAGAGAACATATGTCGAAAGGATTGAAGAACCTGTTTACAATCCTGTTGTTGATGTCCAGAGAGGCTGCCACAAAAGACAACACCATCTACTGACCCATCGTCAGGGTTCTGAGAGAGCAGGTCCGGGAGAGGGTCACTCTCCTCCTCCTTTCCCTCATCTGTGGCCATGAGCAAGCCCATGCCCTCCCTGTCGACATATGCCTTGAGCCTGTTTACATGGAGCACCCGGTGGGGGCTCCGGGGAGTTCCCAGGTCTACCAAGTAGCTGACCTCTCCCTTTTGCTCAATGATTGTGTGGGGCCCAGACCATTTGTCTTTGAGTGCTGCTGGGGCCACTGGCTCCAGCACCCACACCTTCTGTCCAGGCTGATACATAGTCAGGACAGCCTTTTGGTCGTGCCAAGCTTTTTGTAATTCTTGGCTCGCCTCAAGGTTTTTAGATGCCTTTTCCATGTACTCAGCCATCCGCGAGCGGAGACCGAGCACATAGTCCACAATGTTTGATGCCGGCTTTTTGAGAGGTCTCTCCCATCCTTCCTTTACCAAACAAAGGGGTCCCCTTACAGGATGTCCGAACAGAAGTTCAAAAGGGCTGTAGCCAACCCCCTTCTGCGGGACCTCTCTGTAGGCGAACAAGAGGCAGGGTATCAGGACATCCCATCTCCGCCGAAGCTTTTCAGGTAGTGAATCATCCCTTTTAGGGTCCTGTTGAATCTCTCAACAAGCCCATTGCATTGTGGGTGATAGGGTGTGGTGAATTTGTAGTTGACACCACACTCCTTCCACATAGCAGTCAGATATCCCGACATGAAGTTTGCACCTCTGTCAGAGACAACCTCCTTAGGGAAGCCCACTCTGGAGAACACTCCAACTAGGGCTCGTGCCACAACAGGTGCTGTAGTGGTCCTAAGGGGAATAGCTTCAGGATACCTGGTGGCGTGGTCCACCACCACCAGTATAAACTTGTGCCCTGATGCTGTCTGGGGTTCCATTGGTCCGACAATGTCGATCCCCACCCGTTCAAAGGGTACCCCCACCACCGGCAGTGGTATGAGGGGGGCCTTTGTCGTGCCACCTGACTTACCACTGGCTTGGCAAGTGACACAGGAGCGACAAAACTCCTTCGTATCTTCGGACAAGTGGGGCCAGTGAAAGTGTGGAACAATTCTGTCCCAAGTCTTATTCTGGCCTAAGTGACCTGCAAGGGGAATCTCGTGGGCCAAGGTAAGAAGGAAACCTCTCAGAGACAAGGGGACGACCAGCCTCCTGGTCGCGCCAGGCTTGGGGTCTCTTGCCTCGGAGTACAGGAGTCCATCGTCCCAGTACACTTTGTGGGTACCTGTGGCGTTCCCTGCAGCCTCAGCAGCAGCCTGCTGTCTGAGGGGTTCAAGTGAGGGGCAGTCTAACTGTGCCTTTCCCAGGTCTTCCCTAGAGGGTCCCCCTGAGCCCAGAAACTCAACCTGACCAGGTTCAAGCTCTTTTGGCTCAGTTTCCCTTAGTTCTTTAAGGTCAGCCTCCTCAGAGACTTGATCCACGACCTGGGGCAAGGGGGAAGGCGAGGCCTTACCCTTACTGCTCCTTTTCTTGGATGGTGTCTGGTCCGTTCTTCCAGGATCCAGCACCTGTTCAGTGGGGCATCTTTTGGCCTGTGACCTGGTCACAGCAAGGACATGTGCTGGCAAGCCTAACATTTCCATGTGAGTCCTCTGCTCCACTTCTGACCATTGTGACGTTTCCAAATCATTGCCCAACAGACATTCTATGGGGAGGTCTGAACTAACCACAACTTTCTTCGGGCCACTTACCCCTCCCCAGGAGAAATCAACAACTGCCATACTGTGATTGGTAGTGACATTGCTGGCATTGGTCACTAGGTAATCGGTACCTAGCATGATCTGTCCAGGGTCCACAAAGTTAGGCGTCACCATGGTGACACTGGCACAAGTGTCCCTGTAGGCCTGAGCCACTTTTCCATTGATCAAAGGCGTATTTGCCCAAAGTATTGGGACTGGCATCAGGGGACATATCCATATCCCCTGTACAGACAAGGACGGCCTGAGTGAGCGTGCCAACTAAGTCGTCACTCCCCTCAGTTCCCAAGGTTAACCCAACTAATGCCTTGGGAGGCGCACTACCACTGCTGACTGTACTAGGGGGTGCAGGTGCCTTAGGGGCTGCAGTGGCAGGAGTTTGCCCTCCTTTCTTGGTGCACTCACTAAACCAGTGAGTCTTACTTTTACAGTATTGGCACCACCTTTTTGACTGGCCTTCTGGAGTCTTCTTTTTCTGCTGTGAAGCCTGACCCCCACCCTCTTTGGTTTGTTGGGGGCCTGTCGAAGACTTCTGGTCATTTTGTTTGTTCTTGTTACTACCCTTTTGGTCTGCTTTCTTCTGACCACCCTGGTTCTGAGTCTGGTTCTGCTTGACCCTTGTTCTGACCCATCTGTCTGCCTTCTTTCCCAATTCTTGGGGAGAGGTCAGCTCCGAGTCGACAAGGTGCTGATGCAACAATTGGTTCTGACAGTTGTTTAAAATCTGTTCTCTCATGATAAGATTGTACAATCCTGTGTAATCAGTAACCTTGCTACCCAGCAACCAACCTTCTAAAGCCTTAGTGGCACAATCGACAAAGTCAGTCCAATCCTGAGACTGAATTTTCTGGGTGTCCCTGAACAGCACCCGGTACTGCTCGGTGGTTAAGCCGACCCATCAATCAGTGTATTCTTCAGGACTTGGTAGTTGTTAGCATCCTCAGCTCTCGTAGTGAGGAGCTTGTCTCGTCCTTTACCTTCAAAGGAGAGCCACAGTATAGCTGCCCACTGACTTGGGGGGACGCACTGGACAGTGCAAGCCCTCTCCAAAGCAGTTATCCACTTGTGGATGTCGTCCCCTTGTTTAAAGGGGGGCACTATTTTACTCAGGTGTCTAGTATCTATACCCCTGTCTTTCTCTCTAATGAGAATGCTGCCACCAGTGGGATCTAACCCACTCAATTTCTGGTCTCGGGCCAAGGCAAGTCTTTCTTTGGCGAGGGCAAGTTCTTCCCGCTCGATCCTCAGATTGACTTCCCTCATCTTCGCTTCGTGCTCCCTTCTCTGAGGGGATGTCATTCCTCTCTGAGAAGATGCCTGAGAAACATGTGTTCGAACAGATCTGTTAGAGCCTCTCGAGAGAGACCTAGCTCGTCCGTTCCCAAGGTTACGCCTGCTTGAGCGTGGGCCCGGGGCTCCCCCAGTTCCATTCTCATGCCTGCTTAAGTTGGTCCTTGTGAGCCTACTGACTACTACGGGACCTCCGTCTGCCTCGTCTCCTGCTAACTCTTCTTCCTCTTCCTCCTCACCATGGAGGTCGAGGTCAGGGTCACCAAGGGTTCCCTCTAAGGGAGGCATGTTCCCATCAGCATTAGGGGGGCCTGTGTTAGAGGACCTCCTAGCATCGTAAGTCTCTAAGAGACCTATCAGAAATGTGATGGTAGGGTTAGAACCCTGGTTTAGCTTCCTGGAGGCACACAGCTGTCTCATCTCCGTGAAGCTAAGAGCTGCATATCGTGACATGACCTGTGGAGGGTCAATGACCACTAAGGGAGTCTCTGCAGACTCTCCGTGGACCGACATGCTTTCTAGTGAGGTGTAAGTGATGCACCTACCTACACTATGTGTTTACCTACTGATCCCTTGCTAAGAGTTGTAGTCAGGGTGTGCTAAGCCCTGTTACACTACAACAGCTGGTTCAGTAGAACTCAGAGTATTCTAAGTTAAGTTATATGTACCTGGGTACTTATGTGATCTTTCAACTTGATGTTCTTAGGATACGTGTGTGGTAAAACAACAGCAAGCTCAAATCCCAACCGCTGCTCACCAATGTGAGAAGTTGGCCTGATATGTAGTGCTCACTATTCTAGTGATCACTGTGTATCATTCCAAACAACCCTTATTGATGATTGGTTGTAAGTCAACCTTATAGACCAGCTATCCTAGTAGCGTGGACAAGAGCAGTCTTCAGGCTAAACTCTAGAGGGCGTGTTAAGCCAGCTGTTTACCATCACATATACCCCTTGAACGCCAAGTGAAAGGACACCACACAAGTTGTTATGAAAATAAAGGATATTTATTTATAACAAGACTACCCTGGCTCTTTATGAGCCAGGGAGCTAAGCACAATACAAAACTCTTAGAAAAATACTTCTGGTTGCACAATCTACACAAATGCCCGAAGGGCACGAAACCATTTACACTGCAAGTGGAATGGGAGAGGTTAGAAAGTTTAAAGTTACTGATTCCGGAGGAATCCGATCAGTGGGACTAAACGAAAAAGGAACTGGACACTTGTAGAGTGAACCTACGATGGAGCACCGAGATGCTCGAGTTACCTAGCCCAGAGGCTGCGGCTGCGTGGGGTTCAGCAAGATGTCGGGAGTCCTCGTTGTAGTCTCAGGAGCCTGAAAGAAGAAGTTGCTGGCAGGCGACCCGTGTTGATGTTCAGCGAGATCCAAGCCTGGATCGGTGATGAAGGAAACCTGAAAGCAGAGGGGACTCAGTTCTCAACCGCTAGCCAGCGATCGTGTGGGTACCAGGAAGGTACCGGATGAAGTCACCTCGACCAGGTGAGTGGATGACGTCGGACTTGGCTGTTCCTCGGACCAGGAGGCGCGGCGGCGACCAGGATGGAGGGCGAGCTGTCCCACGAAGGTGTCTGCTGTCGATGGTGCTGGGCCTAGGAGTGGGGCAGCAGGTCTTGGCAGTGGCAAACCCACGCGGTGGAGTCAAGATGGCGTCTGGAGTGGACCAGGAGGGTCCGAGGTACTCCTCTGTTGAAGGGGAGCAAGAGCCAGTCTGGAGCAACCAGACCAGTGATGAAAGACTGTCGTGGTGCGTCGTGAAGAGGGCCACAAGCCGGTTGGCGAGTGGTCAGACAACGCGGTGAGCAGCAAGGAGCAGAAGGGCCCCCACGCAGATCTCGTGGATGCTGGGGAGGCAGACTTCGGTGCTGGAGCCGCTCAGGGTTAGGGCTTCTCAAACCCTAGGTGCACTCACTCGAGGGTCCCTCGGTGGGCGTGCTAGATAAGCGTTGTGCAGGTTCTGAAGATGGCCGGTCCCGCAGGTCTCGTCACACCTACGAATCTCAGCTGGGCTGACGATGTAGGTAGAGGTCAGAGATGGCAGGGAACCCGGGTCTCGTCGAGCTGGGCAGTCTTGATCCGTGGGAGAGACGTACAGCAAACCCCAAGCGCTTAGGTGGTGCCTGCTGGTGCAGGGTGGCTACTCCTTAGCCACAAGGGAGAGTCTTCAGAAATAGTCAAGAGTTCCTTTCGTGGAAAGTAGTTCAAGATTCAGAATTATCCAATTTGGGAAGGGGACTCGCTCCTACCTTTATTCTAGGAAAAGGGGCTGGCCCGTGACTAGGTCCTACCTATGGGTGGGGCCAGGAGGGGGGTGGTTACACCCCTATCCTTTGTCCGGCTTCGCCCCAGCTCAGGGGCAGGGTTGCCCCCGAAACTGGTTTGAGCCGGGCTGTGCACAGTGAACACCGGGGTGCCACTTGCAATCACCTTCCTTTCAGCCCTGCCTACCTGGGATACACAAACCCTGTCTGGGATGGTGCTAACACCGCCCTCGACAGGAAACCCTTTGTCCAAGCTCCCCTCGCTGGAAGGTCTCCCAGCAGCAGGAGGTGAGACTTGTGTCTGGTGGCAGCATCCATTTTGTGATGCTGAGGCTTGAGTCAACTTTAACCGGGGTTCAAGGTTACTTCCATGTCGTGCCCCTCTAAAAGGGGGGAATGCTAACCCCGTCGCCAGAATTGGCGAGGGGTTCGTATTCCAATTCGTATGACACCTTACTCGACATGTGTGGGTGATGCGATGCCAGAGTTAGCAAGTAACCGCGAGGATTATAATGCATTTTAAGGTAGTTGGCACGCGTCACCATGGAACGGCTATTAGGACTTGGTTCCGCAAGCCGTCGACGGGCTCAGCTCGCGCCAGAGCACCATCCCACATGATTCCCCGCACTCGGCCTTCAGGATTGATAAGGCCTGCCATAGGAGTGACTGGTAGGAATCCATGTGTCCATTTTAGGGTTAGGTATAGGAATACTACACCTATAGCAACGGGTGATTACACCACCTTGCCCCAGCGGTCGTGCAGCCAGTTGTGTCAGATTTGGGCGGCCATCCAGGGGTGGCATAATACATGCTGCAGCCCCTGGTAGGCCCTGGGTACACCGATGCCCTGGATACCTGTGGTATGCTGATACAGGGACTGATAAGGCGGCCCAGTTCCAATTAGTGGATGCACCTAATGTACATGTGTGTTAATTTCGAGAGAGAACAGCTAGGCTGTGGGTCTGATTGGCAGGCCCACAGCCAGGGAAAGTCATAAACCAATGAAGCAAAAAGCAAAAAATCTGGGTGATCATAGGATTGCAGACCCTACTCTCCTTCATGACCCCCCCCAAACTTTGGGACAATAAGCTAATCTTGACCAGGTGAGTCTTCTTGCTCTAAGTGGAAATACCTGGAGAGCCCATCTGCATTGCCATGATCAGTGCCAGGTCTATGCTCCACTGTGAAGTCCATCCCCTGTAGGGAAATGGACCACCTAAGTAGTTTGGGGTTTTCACCCTTCATTTGATTTAGCCACAAGAGGGGCTTATGGTCGGTCTGAATCTTGAAGTGAGTGCCAAACAAGTATGGCCTCAACTTCTTCAGGGCCCAAACCACAGCAAAGGCCTCCCTCTCAATAGCTGACCAATTCTTCTCTCTGGGGGTCAGCCTCCTGCTAATAAAAGCTATGGGCTGGTCATGACCATCAAAATTCAGCTGAGATAGAACAGCTCCCACACCCAACTCCGAAGCGTCTGTTTGGACAATGAATGTTTTGGAGTAGTCTGGACTCTTTAGGATAGGCGCTGTGCACATGGCCTGCTTTGAGTCATCGAATGCCTTTTGACAGCTTGCTGTCCACTGAACTTTTTTTGGCATCTTTTTACTTGTCAGATTGTTTAGCGGGGTCACAATGGATCCATAATTTCTGACAAATTTCCGGTAATAACCAGTCAGGCCCAAGAAAGCTCGAACCTGAGTCTGGGTGGTTGGAGGAGCCCAGTCCTGGATGGCCTGTATTTTGCTCTCCAATGGCTGAACCTGGCCTCCACCTACAAGGTGGCCCAGGTATACAACCTGTGTCTGCCCTATCTGGCACTTAGTGGCCTTGATAGTGAGGCCTGCCTTTTGCAGGGCCTCTAACACTTTCCTCAGGTGGACCAGGTGATCCTCCCAGGTGGAGCTAAAGACAGCGATATCGTCCAGATACGCCGCACAGAAGTCGTCCAACCCAGTGAGAACTCGATTCACCAGCCTTTGGAAGGTGGCAGGTGCATTTTTCAAACCAAAGGGCATTACCACGAACTGATAATGCCCACCCGGGGTAGAAAATGCTGTTTTGGGCTTGGCCTCCTCAGCTAACCTGATTTGCCAATACCCAGCTGTCAGGTCAAATGTACTTAAGTAGTTGGCCGAAGCCAACCGGTCTATAAGTTCATCTGCTCTTGGTATCGGGTGGGCGTCAGTCTTAGTGACTGCATTGAGGCCTCTGTAGTCCACGCAAAACCTCATCTCTTTCTTACCGCCCTGGGTGTGAGGTTTTGGCACGAGAAATACTGGACTAGCCCAGGGGCTGTCTGAGGGCTCAATGACTCCCAGCTCCAACATTTTCTGCACCTCTGTCTTGATGCAATCTCTGACATGATCAGGCTGTCGATAGATTTTACTCTTTACGGGCAGACTGTCCCCAGTGTCGACCTCATGGGTACACCAATTGGTCTGACTGGGTGTCAGAGAGAACATATGTCGAAAGGATTGAAGAACCTGTTTACAATCCTGTTGTTGATGTCCAGAGAGGCTGCCACAAAAGACAACACCATCTACTGACCCATCGTCAGGGTTCTGAGAGAGCAGGTCCGGGAGAGGGTCACTCTCCTCCTCCTTTCCCTCATCTGTGGCCATGAGCAAGCCCATGCCCTCCCTGTCGACATATGCCTTGAGCCTGTTTACATGGAGCACCCGGTGGGGGCTCCGGGGAGTTCCCAGGTCTACCAAGTAGGTGACCTCTCCCTTTTGCTCAATGATTGTGTGGGGCCCAGACCATTTGTCTTTGAGTGCTGCTGGGGCCACTGGCTCCAGCACCCACACCTTCTGTCCAGGCTGATACATAGTCAGGACAGCCTTTTGGTCGTGCCAAGCTTTTTGTAATTCTTGGCTCGCCTCAAGGTTTTTAGATGCCTTTTCCATGTACTCAGCCATCCGCGAGCGGAGACCGAGCACATAGTCCACAATGTTTGATGCCGGCTTTTTGAGAGGTCTCTCCCATCCTTCCTTTACCAAACAAAGGGGTCCCCTTACAGGATGTCCGAACAGAAGTTCAAAAGGGCTGTAGCCAACCCCCTTCTGCGGGACCTCTCTGTAGGCGAACAAGAGGCAGGGTATCAGGACATCCCATCTCCGCCGAAGCTTTTCAGGTAGTGAATCATCCCTTTTAGGGTCCTGTTGAATCTCTCAACAAGCCCATTGCATTGTGGGTGATAGGGTGTGGTGAATTTGTAGTTGACACCACACTCCTTCCACATAGCAGTCAGATATCCCGACATGAAGTTTGCACCTCAGTCAGAGACAACCTCCTTAGGGAAGCCCACTCTGGAGAACACTCCAACTAGGGCTCGTGCCACAACAGGTGCTGTAGTGGTCCTAAGGGGAATAGCTTCAGGATACCTGGTGGCGTGGTCCACCACCACCAGTATAAACTTGTGCCCTGATGCTGTCTGGGGTTCCATTGGTCCGACAATGTCGATCCCCACCCGTTCAAATGGTACCCCCACCACCGGCAGTGGTATGAGGGGGGCCTTTGTCGTGCCACCTGACTTACCACTGGCTTGGCAAGTGACACAGGAGCGACAAAACTCCTTCGTATCTTCGGACAAGTGGGGCCAGTGAAAGTGTGGAACAATTCTGTCCCAAGTCTTATTCTGGCCTAAGTGACCTGCAAGGGGAATCTCGTGGGCCAAGGTAAGAAGGAAACCTCTCAGAGACAAGGGGACGACCAGCCTCCTGGTCGCGCCAGGCTTGGGGTCTCTTGCCTCGGAGTACAGGAGTCCATCGTCCCAGTACACTTTGTGGGTACCTGTGGCGTTCCCTGCAGCCTCAGCAGCAGCCTGCTGTCTGAGGGGTTCAAGTGAGGGGCAGTCTAACTGTGCCTTTCCCAGGTCTTCCCTAGAGGGTCCCCCTGAGCCCAGAAACTCAACCTGACCAGGTTCAAGCTCTTTTGGCTCAGTTTCCCTTAGTTCTTTAAGGTCAGCCTCCTCAGAGACTTGATCCACGACCTGGGGCAAGGGGGAAGGCGAGGCCTTACCCTTACTGCTCCTTTTCTTGGATGGTGTCTGGTCCGTTCTTCCAGGATCCAGCACCTGTTCAGTGGGGCATCTTTTGGCCTGTGACCTGGTCACAGCAAGGACATGTGCTGGCAAGCCTAACATTTCCATGTGAGTCCTCTGCTCCACTTCTGACCATTGTGACGTTTCCAAATCATTGCCCAACAGACATTCTACGGGGAGGTCTGAACTAACCACAACTTTCTTCGGGCCACTTACCCCTCCCCAGGAGAAATCAACAACTGCCATACTGTGATTGGTAGTGACATTGCTGGCATTGGTCACTAGGTAATCGGTACCTAGCATGATCTGTCCAGGGTCCACAAAGTTAGGCGTCACCATGGTGACACTGGCACAAGTGTCCCTGTAGGCCTGAGCCACTTTTCCATTGATCAAAGGCGTATTTGCCCAAAGTATTGGGACTGGCATCAGGGGACATATCCATATCCCCTGTACAGACAAGGACGGCCTGAGTGAGCGTGCCAACTAAGTCGTCACTCCCCTCAGTTCCCAAGGTTAACCCAACTAATGCCTTGGGAGGCGCACTACCACTGCTGACTGTACTAGGGGGTGCAGGTGCCTTAGGGGCTGCAGTGGCAGGAGTTTGCCCTCCTTTCTTGGTGCACTCACTAAACCAGTGAGTCTTACTTTTACAGTATTGGCACCACCTTTTTGACTGGCCTTCTGGAGTCTTCTTTTTCTGCTGTGAAGCCTGACCCCCACCCTCTTTGGTTTGTTGGGGGCCTGTCGAAGACTTCTGGTCATTTTGTTTGTTCTTGTTACTACCCTTTTGGTCTGCTTTCTTCTGACCACCCTGGTTCTGAGTCTGGTTCTGCTTGACCCTTGTTCTGACCCATCTGTCTGCCTTCTTTCCCAATTCTTGGGGAGAGGTCAGCTCCGAGTCGACAAGGTGCTGATGCAACAATTGGTTCTGACAGTTGTTTAAAATCTGTTCTCTCATGATAAGATTGTACAATCCTGTGTAATCAGTAACCTTGCTACCCAGCAACCAACCTTCTAAAGCCTTAGTGGCACAATCGACAAAGTCAGTCCAATCCTGAGACTGAATTTTCTGGGTGTCCCTGAACAGCACCCGGTACTGCTCGGTGGTTAAGCCGACCCATCAATCAGTGTATTCTTCAGGACTTGGTAGTTGTTAGCATCCTCAGCTCTCGTAGTGAGGAGCTTGTCTCGTCCTTTACCTTCAAAGGAGAGCCACAGTATAGCTGCCCACTGACTTGGGGGGACGCACTGGACAGTGCAAGCCCTCTCCAAAGCAGTTATCCACTTGTGGATGTCGTCCCCTTGTTTAAAGGGGGGCACTATTTTACTCAGGTGTCTAGTATCTATACCCCTGTCTTTCTCTCTAATGAGAATGCTGCCACCAGTGGGATCTAACCCACTCAATTTCTGGTCTCGGGCCAAGGCAAGTCTTTCTTTGGCGAGGGCAAGTTCTTCCCGCTCGATCCTCAGATTGACTTCCCTCATCTTCGCTTCGTGCTCCCTTCTCTGAGGGGATGTCATTCCTCTCTGAGAAGATGCCTGAGAAA
Organism: Triturus cristatus; assembly: GCF_964204655.1. Taxonomy (NCBI): domain Eukaryota; kingdom Metazoa; phylum Chordata; class Amphibia; order Caudata; family Salamandridae; genus Triturus; species Triturus cristatus. Next base: position 1,019,029,017 of record NC_140589.1, on the reverse strand, counting down.
CATGTGTTCGAACAGATCTGTTAGAGCCTCTCGAGAGAGACCTAGCTCGTCCGTTCCCAAGGTTACGCCTGCTTGAGCGTGGGCCCGGGGCTCCCCCAGTTCCATTCTCATGCCTGCTTAAGTTGGTCCTTGTGAGCCTACTGACTACTACGGGACCTCCGTCTGCCTCGTCTCCTGCTAACTCTTCTTCCTCTTCCTCCTCACCATGGAGGTCGAGGTCAGGGTCACCAAGGGTTCCCTCTAAGGGAGGCATGTTCCCATCAGCATTAGGGGGGCCTGTGTTAGAGGACCTCCTAGCATCGTAAGTCTCTAAGAGACCTATCAGAAATGTGATGGTAGGGTTAGAACCCTGGTTTAGCTTCCTGGAGGCACACAGCTGTCTCATCTCCGTGAAGCTAAGAGCTGCATATCGTGACATGACCTGTGGAGGGTCAATGACCACTAAGGGAGTCTCTGCAGACTCTCCGTGGACCGACATGCTTTCTAGTGAGGTGTAAGTGATGCACCTACCTACACTATGTGTTTACCTACTGATCCCTTGCTAAGAGTTGTAGTCAGGGTGTGCTAAGCCCTGTTACACTACAACAGCTGGTTCAGTAGAACTCAGAGTATTCTAAGTTAAGTTATATGTACCTGGGTACTTATGTGATCTTTCAACTTGATGTTCTTAGGATACGTGTGTGGTAAAACAACAGCAAGCTCAAATCCCAACCGCTGCTCACCAATGTGAGAAGTTGGCCTGATATGTAGTGCTCACTATTCTAGTGATCACTGTGTATCATTCCAAACAACCCTTATTGATGATTGGTTGTAAGTCAACCTTATAGACCAGCTATCCTAGTAGCGTGGACAAGAGCAGTCTTCAGGCTAAACTCTAGAGGGCGTGTTAAGCCAGCTGTTTACCATCACATATACCCCTTGAACGCCAAGTGAAAGGACACCACACAAGTTGTTATGAAAATAAAGGATATTTATTTATAACAAGACTACCCTGGCTCTTTATGAGCCAGGGAGCTAAGCACAATACAAAACTCTTAGAAAAATACTTCTGGTTGCACAATCTACACAAATGCCCGAAGGGCACGAAACCATTTACACTGCAAGTGGAATGGGAGAGGTTAGAAAGTTTAAAGTTACTGATTCCGGAGGAATCCGATCAGTGGGACTAAACGAAAAAGGAACTGGACACTTGTAGAGTGAACCTACGATGGAGCACCGAGATGCTCGAGTTACCTAGCCCAGAGGCTGCGGCTGCGTGGGGTTCAGCAAGATGTCGGGAGTCCTCGTTGTAGTCTCAGGAGCCTGAAAGAAGAAGTTGCTGGCAGGCGACCCGTGTTGATGTTCAGCGAGATCCAAGCCTGGATCGGTGATGAAGGAAACCTGAAAGCAGAGGGGACTCAGTTCTCAACCGCTAGCCAGCGATCGTGTGGGTACCAGGAAGGTACCGGATGAAGTCACCTCGACCAGGTGAGTGGATGACGTCGGACTTGGCTGTTCCTCGGACCAGGAGGCGCGGCGGCGACCAGGATGGAGGGCGAGCTGTCCCACGAAGGTGTCTGCTGTCGATGGTGCTGGGCCTAGGAGTGGGGCAGCAGGTCTTGGCAGTGGCAAACCCACGCGGTGGAGTCAAGATGGCGTCTGGAGTGGACCAGGAGGGTCCGAGGTACTCCTCTGTTGAAGGGGAGCAAGAGCCAGTCTGGAGCAACCAGACCAGTGATGAAAGACTGTCGTGGTGCGTCGTGAAGAGGGCCACAAGCCGGTCGGCGAGTGGTCAGACAACGCGGTGAGCAGCAAGGAGCAGAAGGGCCCCCACGCAGATCTCGTGGATGCTGGGGAGGCAGACTTCGGTGCTGGAGCCGCTCAGGGTTAGGGCTTCTCAAACCCTAGGTGCACTCACTCGAGGGTCCCTCGGTGGGCGTGCTAGATAAGCGTTGTGCAGGTTCTGAAGATGGCCGGTCCCGCAGGTCTCGTCACACCTACGAATCTCAGCTGGGCTGACGATGTAGGTAGAGGTCAGAGATGGCAGGGAACCCGGGTCTCGTCGAGCTGGGCAGTCTTGATCCGTGGGAGAGACGTACAGCAAACCCCAAGCGCTTAGGTGGTGCCTGCTGGTGCAGGGTGGCTACTCCTTAGCCACAAGGGAGAGTCTTCAGAAATAGTCAAGAGTTCCTTTCGTGGAAAGTAGTTCAAGATTCAGAATTATCCAATTTGGGAAGGGGACTCGCTCCTACCTTTATTCTAGGAAAAGGGGCTGGCCCGTGACTAGGTCCTACCTATGGGTGGGGCCAGGAGGGGGGTGGTTACACCCCTATCCTTTGTCCGGCTTCGCCCCAGCTCAGGGGCAGGGTTGCCCCCGAAACTGGTTTGAGCCGGGCTGTGCACAGTGAACACCGGGGTGCCACTTGCAATCACCTTCCTTTCAGCCCTGCCTACCTGGGATACACAAACCCTGTCTGGGATGGTGCTAACACCGCCCTCGACAGGAAACCCTTTGTCCAAGCTCCCCTCGCTGGAAGGTCTCCCAGCAGCAGGAGGTGAGACTTGTGTCTGGTGGCAGCATCCATTTTGTGATGCTGAGGCTTGAGTCAACTTTAACCGGGGTTCAAGGTTACTTCCATGTCGTGCCCCTCTAAAAGTGGGGAATGCTAACCCCGTCGCCAGAATTGGCGAGGGGTTCGTATTCCAATTCGTATGACACCTTACTCGACATGTGTGGGTGATGCGATGCCAGAGTTAGCAAGTAACCGCGAGGATTATAATGCATTTTAAGGTAGTTGGCACGCGTCACAATGGAACGGCTATTAGGACCTGGTTCCGCAAGCCGTCGACGGGCTCAGCTCGCGCCAGAGCACCATCCCACATGATTCCCCGCACTCGGCCTTCAGGATTGATAAGGCCTGCCATAGGAGTGACTGATAGGAATCCATGTGTCCATTTTAGGGTTAGGTATAGGAATACTACACCTATAGCAACGGGTGATTACACCACCTTGCCCCAGCTGTCGTGCAGCCAGTTGTGTCAGATTTGGGCGGCCATCCAGGGGTGGCATAATACATGCTGCAGCCCCTGGTAGGCCCTGGGTACACCGATGCCCTGGATACCTGTGGTATGCTGATACAGGGACTGATAAGGCGGCCCAGTTCCAATTAGTGGATGCACCTAATGTACATGTGTGTTAATTTCGAGAGAGAACAGCCAGGCTGTGGGTCTGATTGGCAGGCCCACAGCCAGGGAAAGTCGTAAACCAATGAAGCAAAAAGCAAAAAATCTGGGTGATCATAGGATTGCAGACCCTACTCTCCTACACTGGCCATCCGGCACATGCTCTCGGTGTTGTCCGCGGTCCGGACAGCGCATAGGACATGTGGCAGGATCTGTTCGGGGGTCACCAGGTGGCAGCGGACAGCGGTCACGCTGGCCCCAGTGTCCCGGAGGGCTTCGGCCCGTCGTCCATTGATGGTTACCCACTGCTGGTACTTCTGGGTGTTGCTGGGGATGGCCGCTCGGGGCACCATTTCTCGGGAGCCCAGGCATACGAGCGACATGGCAGTGGGTTCCCACTCGGGGGATCCGTTGTCGTGGTTTTCCTCCTCGTCCTCTCCTTCCCCCAGGGCTGCGGCTGCTATTTGTCGGGGAGGGGGCCCAGCGGTCCCGTTCCGTCGGTTCACGGGGCAGGCCGGGTCGCTGGCATAGTGGCCGGTCTGCTGGCAGCAGAAGCAGGTCACTGGTGGTCACTGGTGGTCGGGGTCCAGGCCGGGCGATGGGGGTCCCCCTTCGGCCCATGGTCGGGGACGTGTGGTTGGGGGCTTGGCCTCGTGGCGGGCTTCTGGGCGGTTCGGCCGGGAATTCTCGACCGTGGTAGGACCCCCCTCCTCCGCCCCGCTGGCGAGGAGGACCCGTGGTACTCTGTTGGTAGTCCCCCACGGGGTTCCGGGGGACCCGGGTGTTGACCCATCGGTCTGCTTCGGCGGCGAGCTTCCGGGGCTCGGTCAGTTTACTGTCCAGGAGGTGTTGCCTTAGTTCCACAAAGCAGTTGTTGGCGAGGTGCTCCCAGACAATGAGGTCGAACAGTTCATTGTACGATGTGACCTTGCTCCCTTTTATCCACCCTTCAAAGGCCCGGCTGAAGAAGTCCACGTACTCAACCCATGTGGTACCGGGGAGCTTCTTGCAGTCTCAGAAGCGCTGCCGGTACATCTCGGCGGATAGTCCGTAACGGGTGAGTAGGGCTTCTTTCATGTGGTCGTAGGAGGTCATCACTGCGTCGGGGAGTTGCAGCAGGGTATCACGGCCCTCGCTGAGGAACCTCCCCCATAGGCCGGCACCCCAATCCTTCCGGGGTACCCGATGGGAGGTCATGGCTACCTCGTAGGCTCGGAACCATTGCTGGAAGTCGTCGTTCTTGTAGTATTCTTTGACGACATCCTTGGGGATATGAACCTTTGGCTCGGTCAGTGGCGGAGCGTCCCGGTTCCCGGGGGTGCTGGTCTCCCCCGTTTTGGCTTTCAGTTCGAGTTCTTTGAGGCTCCTCTCGTGCTCGAGGGTTAGCCGTCTCTCTTCGAGTTCCCGATGCCGTTTCTTTTCTTCAATTTCCTCTTGCAACCGTAGTTGCTCCAGGGCTATTTTCTTCTCCGCCAGTTGGAGCTCGCCATCCAGCCGGAGTCGTGCGAGGTCCATTTCGTGTGCCCGGACCCTCTCTCGTTCTCGCATTTCTTCATGGGATAGGCTTGCTTCGGGGATGCCTCGCCCCCCATCTGTCGGGGTTGTGGTCGGCAGGTTTTCGTCCCGGGCCGAGGTCCCTTCGGTGCGGGGTGGAGTGGCCTCGGCTTCTGCCCAGGCTTTCAGGGCTTTCTGCATTTCCTCCTTGGTGCCCAATCCGGTGGTTGGGATCTCTCTGTCTTTGCAGAATTGTTTGAGTTCTTTGTGGGTGTATTCTTCCAGTTTTTCCAGCTGGAAGGTTGCGGCCACGGTTGCTTCTTGGCCGTCCATGGTTCCCTTTTTCTTTTTCCGTCTGGTTAGGTAGTGGGTGCGTTACTTGCCTGTACGATTGCGTCTGGCTCGGATCCCGTCGCTGGCCACCAAATGTTGGAGGGAGGACCACCGGGGAGTCGGGGGGACTACTCCGGGGCACCTTCCTCCCGCAAAGTTATAGCCGAGCGCCGCTGAGAAGCCTCCTAGGAGAGGTCCTTCTCCTATGATCGTACTAGGCCCAGTAACACCACCACACAGGACTCCGTATTAGTTGCTTATCTTGGTTCTTTATATAAAAAGGAGCACGGTTCAATATTTACAATGGGATCGAGTGATCCGGCACGAGTCTCAATGTTCTTGGAGGGATAGGGTAGCGGGACAGTCTTAGTACCAGCCAGGTACGGGAAGGCTCTGCGCCAGACCTTGGGTGCTGGTCTCAGAGCGGCTCGGACGTGGAGAGCCGCGACGGCGTCTGCAGGGCTCGGGTGGTAGTTCCGTTTGGGTCGAGCCGCGACACAGTCAGCAGGGCTCCGGTGGTAGGTCCGCTTCGGTCGAGCCGCGACGAGGTCAGCTGGGCTCTGATGGTACGTTTCAACAAGGTCGGGCCGCGACAGCGTCAGCAGGGCCCCAAAGGTTCGTGAAGGTCTTGTAAGCACGATGGAGCCGCGACGTCGTCAGCAGGGCTCAGAGTGTCGGTTCAGGAAGAGTCTTTCTCCGTAGGGTCAGCCGCGATCCGATCAGCAGGGCTCTTGACTCCGGGATACAACTGTCGTCTTGTTGCCGGGTCGCCCCAGATATAGGTATGGAGCCCTTTGATGTCCAGACCCTTGCGCCCAGGAGGGCGGAGAGGCCGGGTAGGGCGCGGCCAGACGCCCAGCAGGAGAGGCGCCAGGCCCCAGAGAGCTGTGGGGCGATCGCACCTAGGTGTGGAAGGACGGTTGGGGTCCCATCGATACTGCCCTCCGCCGGGAGTGGGAAGGGCTCACATGGTATCCCCCAGGCCAGGGGTTGGCGCCTCGATGTCGGGCCTCGATGGGACCGAGGCCGGGTAGAGCAGGGTCATGTAGGTGGTCACGTGGAGTGACGTATAATCCAAAATGGAGGCGCCCCGAGGTGCATGGGACCTCGTGCGGCTTAGCGAGGGGGAACAGGACCACGCCACGAGGCCGGCTCCAACACCTACTCTCTACCTTACTCTCTACTACTCTCTCTACTACTCACTCTCGACTACTCTCTTGTACTCACTCTCTACTACTCTCTCTCTCTACTACTCTACTACTCACTCTCTACTACTCACTCCCTATACTCTCTACTACTCACTCTCTACTACTCACTCTCTATTCTTTACTACTCACTCTCTACTAATCTACTATTCACTCTACTACTCTCTACTACTCTCTCTCTACTACTCACTCTCATACTTCTCTCTACTACTCTCTACTCTACTCTCTACTACTCACTCTCTATACTCTCTACTACTCACACTCTACTACTCTCTCTCTCTACTACTCTTTACTACTCACTCTCCACTACTCTCTACTACTCTCTCTCTACTACTCTCTACTATTCTCTCTCTACTACTCTCCCTCTACTACTCACTCTCTACTATCCGCTACTACTCTCTACTATTCACTCTCTACTACTCTCTACTACTCACTCTCTACTACTCACTCTCCCTACTCTCTACTACTCACTCTCTATTACTCACTCTCTACTACTCAATCTCAACTACTCTCTTTCTACCACTCACTCTCTACTACTCTCTCGCTACTACTCTTTACTACTCACTCTCCACTACTCTCTACAACTCCCTCTCTACTACTCTACTGTCTCTCTACTACTCACTCTCTACTACTCTCTACTCACTATCTACTACTCTCTACTACTCACTCTCTACTACTCACTATCTACTACTCACTCTCTAATACTCTCTATTAGTCACTCTCTCTACTCTGTGCTCTCGCTTTACTGCTCTCTCTCTACTACTCACTCACTACTACTACTCACTCACTACTACTCTCCCCTACTCACTTTCTACTACTCCTCAATCTCTATTACTCTCTTTTACTCACTCTCTACTACTCTCTACTACTCACTCTCTACTAGTCTACTACTCACTCTCTACTACTCTCTCTCTACTACTCACTCTCTACTACTCTCTACTACAGACTCTCTATTACTCATTCTACTACTCTCTCTCTACTGCTTGCTACTACTCACTCTCTACTACTCTCTACTACTCACTCTCTACTACTCACTCTCTACCCTCTCTCTATACTACTCTACTACTCACTCTCTACTATTCTACTCTCTACTACTCACTCTCTTCTACTCTCTACTACTCACCCTCTACTACCCTCTCTCTATTACTCTTTACTACTCACTCTCTACTACTCTCTACTACTCTCTACTCACTCTCTACTACTCTCTATTACTCACTCTGTACTATTCTACTCTCTACTACTCACTCTCTACTACTCTCTACTACTCTCTATTACTCACTCTCTCTACTCTGTACTCTCTTTACTGCTCTCTCTCTACTACTCACTCACTACTACTCTCTCCTACTCACTCTCTACTACTCTACTACTCACTCTCTACTACTCTCTTTTACTCACTCTCTACTACTCACTTTCTACTACTCTCTACTACTCACTCTACTACTCTACTACTCTCTCTCTACTACTCACTCTTTACTACTCTCTACTACTCACTCTCTACTACTCTGTACTCTATTCTCTACTACTCACTCTCTACTACTCTCTCTACTACCCTTTACTACTCACTCTCTACTACTCACTCTCTACTCACTCTCTACTCACTCTCTACTACTCTGCTACTCACTCTCTACTACTCTCTACCCTACTCTCTACTACTCTCTTTACTACTCTCTCTACTACTCACTCTCTACTACTCTCTTGTACTCACTCTCTACCACTCTCTCTCTCTACTACTCTACTACTCACTCTCTACTACTCTCTCTCTCTACTACTCACTCTCTATACTCTCTACTACTCACTCTCTACTACTCACTCTCTATTCTTTACTACTCACTCTCTACTAATCTACTATTCACTCTACTACTCTCTACTACTCTCTCTCTACTACTCACTCTCATACTACTCTCTACTACTCTCTACTCTACTCTCTACTACTCACTCACTTTCTATGCTCTCTACTACTCACACTCTACTACTCTCTCTCTACTACTCTTTACTACTCACTCTATACCACTCTCTACTACTCACTCCCTACTATTCTCTACTACTCACTCTACTACTCTACTACTCTCTCTATACTACTCTCTACTACTCACTCTCTACTACTCTCTACTACTCACTCTCTACTACTCTGTACTCTATTCTCTACTACTCACTCTCTACTACTCTCTCTACTACCCTTTACTACTCACTCTCTACTACTCACTCTCTACTCACTCTCTACTACTCACTCTCTACTACTCTATCACTCACTCTCTCTACTCTGTACTCTCTCTCTACTGCTCTCTCTCTACTACTCACTCACTACTGCTCTCCTACTCACTCTCTGCTACTCTACTACTCACTCAATACTACTCTCTTCTACTCACTCTCTACTAATCTCTACTACTCACCCTCTACTACTCTACTACTCACTCTCTACTACTCCTCTCTCTCTACTACTTCCTCTCTCTACTACTCACTCTCTACTACTCTCTACTACTCACTCTTTACTACTCTCTACTACTTTCTCTACTACTCTCTACTACTCACTCTCTACTACTCTCTACTACTCTCTAATACTCACGCTCTACTCTCTACTACTCACTCTCGGCTACTCTCTACTACTCACTCTCTATTACTATCTCTCTCTACTACTCACTCTCTACTACTATCTCTCTATACTACTCTTTACTACTCACTCTCTACTACTCACTCTCTACTAATCTCTACTACTCACTCTCTATTACTCACTCTCTCTACTCTCTACTACTCACTCTCTACTACTCACTCTCTACTACTCTGTCTCTACTACTCACTCTCTACTGCTCTCTACTCACTCTCTACTACTCTCTACTACTCACTCTCTACTACTCACTCTCTACTACTCACTCTCTACTACTCACTCTCTCTACTCTGTACTCTCTCTTTACTGCTCCATCTCTACTACTCACTCTCTAATACTCACTCACTACTACTCTCTCCTACTCACTCTCTACTACTCTACTACTCACTCTCTACTACTCTCTTCTACTCACTCTCTACTACTCACTCTCTACTACTCTCTACTACTCACTCTCTACTACTCTCTACTACTCTCTATTACTCACTCTCTCTACTCTGTACTCTCTACTGCTATCTCTCTACTACTCACTCTCTACTGCTCACTCACTACTACTCTCTCCTACTTATTGTATACTACTCTCTTCTACTCACTCTCTACTACTCTACTCTCTACTACTCACTCTCTTCTACTCTCTACTACTCACCCTCTACTACTCACTCTCTACTCTACTCGCTACTACTCACTCTCTACTACCCTCTCTCTCTATTACTCTTTACTACTCACTCTCTACTACTCTCTACTACTCTCTACTCACTCTCTACTACTCTCTATTACTCACTCTGTACTACTCTACTCTCTACTACTCACTCTCTACTACTCTCTACTACTCTCTATTACTCACTCTCTCTACTCTGTACTCTCTTTACTGCTCTCTCTCTACTACTCACGCACTACTACTCTCTTCTACTCACTCTCTACTACTCACTCTCTACTACTCTCTACTACTCACTCTACTACTCTACTACTCTCTCTCTACTACTCACTCTCTACTACTCTCTACTACTCACTCTCTACTACTCTGTACTCTATTCTCTACTACTCACTCTACTACTCTCTCTACTACTTACTCTCTACTACTCTCTTGTACTCACTCTCTACTGCTCACTCTCTATTCTTTACTACTCACTCTCTACTAATCTACTATTCACTCTACTACTCTCTCTCTACTACTCACTCTCATACTACTCTCTACTACTCTCTTCTCTACTCTCTACTACTCACTCTCTATACTCTCTACTACTCACACTCTACTACTCTCTCTCTACTACTCTTTACTACTCTTTCTCCACTACCCTCTACTACTCTCTACTATTCTCTCTCTACTACTCTCTCTCTACTACACACTCTCTACTACTCACTCTCTCTACTCTCTACTACTCACTCTCTATTGCTCACTCTCTACTACTCAATCTCAACTACTCTCTTTCTACTACTCACTCTCTACTACTCTCTCTACTACCCTTTAATACTCACTCTCTACTACTCACTCCCTACAACTCACTCTCTACTCACTATCTACTCACTCGCTACTACTCTCTGCTACTGACTCTCTACTACTCTCTACCCTACTCTCTACTACTCTCTCTACTACTCTCTCTACTACTTACTCTCTACTACTCTCTTGTACTCACTCTCTACTACTCACTCTCTATTCTTTACTACTCACTCTCTACTAATCTACTATTCACTCTACTACTCTCTACTACTCTCTCTCTACTACTCACTCTCATACTACTCTCTACTACTCTCTACTCTACTCTCTACTACTCACTCTCTATACTCTCTACTACACACTCTACTACTCTCTCTCTACTACTCTTTACTACTCTTTCTCCACTACCCTCTACTACTCTCTACTATTCTCTCTCTACTACTCTCTCTCTACTACACACTCTCTACTACTCACTCTCTCTACTCTCTACTACTCACTCTCTATTACTCACTCTCTACTACTCAATCTCAACTACTCTCTTTCTACTACTCACTCTCTACTACTCTCTCGCTACTACTCTTTACTACTCACTCTCCACTACTCTCTACAACTCCCTCTCTACTACTCTCTACTGTCTCTCTACTACTCACTCTCTACTACTCTACTCACTATCGACTACTCTCTACTACTCTACTACTCACTCTCTACTACTCACTATCTACTACTCACTCTCTACTACTCTCTACTACTCTCTATTAGTCACTCTCTCTACTCTGTACTCTCGCTTCACTGCTCTCTCTCTACTACTCACTCACTACTACTCTCCCCTACTCACTCTCTACTACTCCTCAATCTCTATTACTCTCTTTTACTCACTCTCTACTACTCTCTACTACTCACTCACTACTAGTCTACTACTCACTCTCTACCCTACTCTCTACCCTACTCTCTACTACTCTCTCTACTACTCACTCTCTACTACTCTCTTGTACTCACTCTCTACTACTCTCTCTCTCTACTACTCTACTACTCACTCTCTACTACTCTCTCTCTCTACTACTCACTCTCTATACTCTCTACTACTCACTCTCTACTACTCACTCTCTATTCTTTACTACTCACTCTCTACTAATCTACTATTCACTCTACTACTCTCTCTCTACTACTCACTCTCATACTACTCTCTACTACTCTCTACTCTACTCTCTACTACTCACTCTCTATACTCTCTGCTACTCACACTCTACTACTCTCTCTCTCTACTACTCTTTACTACTCACTCTCCACTACTCTCTACTACTCTCTCTCTCTACTACTCTCTACTATTTTCTCTCTACTACTCTCCCTCTACTACTCACTCTCTACTAACCGCTACTACTCTCTACTATTCACTCTCTACTACTCTCGACTACTCACTCTCTACTACTCACTCTCTCTACTCTCTACTACTCACTCTCTCTACTCTCTACTACTCACTCTCCATTACTCACTCTCTACTACTCAATCTCAACTACTCTCTTTCTACTACTCACTCTCTACTACTCTCTCGCTACTACTCTTTACTACTCACTCTCCACTACTCTCTACAACTCCCTCTCTACTACTCTCTACTGTCTCTCTACTACTCACTCTCTACTACTCTCTACTCACTATCTACTACTCTCTACTACTCTACTGCTCACTCTCTACTACTCACGATCTACTACTCACTCTCTACTACTCTCTATTAGTCACTCTCTCTACTCTGTACTCTCGCTTTACTGCTCTCTCTCTCTACTACTCACTCACTACTACTACTCACTCACTACTACTCTCCCCTACTCACTCTCTACTACTCCTCAATCTCTATTACTCTCTTTCACTCACTCTCTACTACTCTCTACTACTCACTTTCTACTAGTCTACTACTCACTCTCTACTACTCTCTCTCTACTACTCACTCTCTACTACTCTCTACTACAGACTCTCTATTACTCATTCTACTACTCTCTCTCTACTGCTTTCTACTACTCACTCTCTACTACTCTCTACTACTCACTCTCTACTACTCACTGTTGGAGGGAGGACCACCGGGGAGTCGGGGGGACTACTCCGGGGCACCTTCCTACCGCAAAGCTATAGCCGAGCGCCGCTGAGAAGCCTCCTAGGAGAGGTCCTTCTCCTATGGTCGTACTAGGCCCAGTAACACCACCACACAGGACTCCGTATTAGTTGCTTATCTTGGTTCTTTATATAAAAAGGAGCACGGTTCAATATTTACAATGGGATCGAGTGATCCGGCACGAGTCTCAATGTTCTTGGAGGGATAGGGTAGCGGGACAGTCTTAGTACCAGCCAGGTACGGGAAGGCTCTGCGCCAGACCTTGGGTGCTGGTCTCAGAGCGGCTTGGACGTGGAGAGCCGCGACGGCGTCTGCAGGGCTCGGGTGGTAGTTCCGTTTGGGTCGAGCCGCGACACAGTCAGCAGGGCTCCGGTGGTAGGTCCGCTTCGGTCGAGCCGCGACGAGGTCAGCTGGGCTCTGATGGTACGTTTCAACAAGGTCGGGCCGCGACAGCGTCAGAAGGGCCCCAAAGGTTCGTGAAGGTCTTGTAAGCACGATGGAGCCGCGACGTCGTCAGCAGGGCTCAGAGTGTCGGTTCAGGAAGAGTCTTTCTCCGTAGGGTCAGCCGCGATCCGATCAGCAGGGCTCTTGACTCCGGGATACAACTGTCGTCTTGTTTCCGGGTCGCCCCAGATGTAGGTCTGGAGCCCTTTGATGTCCGGACCCTTGCGCCCAGGAGGGCGGAGAGGCCGGGTAGGGCGCGGCCAGACGCCCAGCAGGAGAGGCGCCAGGCCCCAGAGAGCTCTGGGGCGATCGCACCTAGGTGTGGAAGGACGGTTGGGGGTCCCATCGATACTGCCCTCCGCCGGGAGTGGGAAGGGCTTACGTGGTATCCCCCAGGCCAGGGGTTGGCGCCTCGATGTCGGGCCTCGCTGGGACCGAGGCCGGGTAGAGCAGGGTCATGTAGGTGGTCACGTGGAGTGACGTATAATCCAAAATGGAGGCGCCCCGAGGTGCATGGGACCTCGTGCGGCTTAGCGAGGGGGAACAGGACCACGCCATGAGGCCGGCTCCAACACCTACTCTCTACCCTACTCTCTACTACTCTCTCTACTACTCACTCTCGACTACTCTCTTGTACTCACTCTCTACTACTCTCTCTCTCTACTACTCTACTACTCACTCTCTACTACTCACTCCCTATACTCTCTACTACTCACTCTCTATTCTTTACTACTCACTCTCTACTAATCTACTATTCACTCTACTACTCTCTACTACTCTCTCTCTACTACTCACTCTCATACTTCTCTCTACTACTCTCTACTCTACTCTCTACTACTCACACTCTATACTCTCTACTACTCACACTCTACTACTCTCTCTCTGTACTACTCTTTACTACTCACTCTCCACTACTCTCTACTACTCTCTCTCTACTACTCTCTACTATTCTCTCTCTACTACTCTCCCTCTACTACTCACTCTCTACTATCCGCTACCATGCCACGAGGCCGGCTCCAACACGCGTCCCCCCCAGCTGAAGGCAGGGAGTGTCACCCATCTCCTTGGGGGTTCTCCTCGCCGAGGCGGAAGAATCTGGACAGGCCGTCAGCATTGGCGTGGTCGTTGCCGGGCCGGTGTTCCACGGTGAAGTCCATCCCTTGCAGCGAGATGGACCATCGCAACAACTTGGGGTTCTCGCCCCGCATTTGCATGAGCCACCGCAAGGGCCGGTGGTCAGTCTGGACCCTGAAGTGGGTGCCGAAAAGGTAGGGCCGGAGCTTCTTGAGAGCCCATACCACAGCGGAAGCCTCCCGCTCGATGGTGCTCCACCTCCGTTCTCGGGGCAGCAGTCGACGGCTGATAAAGGCCACAGGTCGGTCGAGGCCCTCGGCGTCCATCTGGGAGAGGACCGCCCCGACCCCATACTCTGATGCGTCGGTCTGCACCACAAATTCCTTGCTGTAGTCAGGGGCCTGTAGCACCGGGGCAGCACACGTGGCCGCCTTGAGGGCTTCAAAAGCGGTCTGACAGCGGGGCGTCCAGTGCACCACTTTGGGCTGTTTCTTGGAAGTGAGCTCCGTAAGGGGGCCCACAATGCTGCCATAATCTTTAATAAAGCGCCGGTAGTAGCCTGTGAGGCCTAAGAAGGCCCGGACAGCGGTTTGGGTTGCGGGGGGCTCCCACGCCTGGATGGCATCGACCTTCAACTGGAGGGGCGCTACCTGGCCACTCCCCACCTGGTGGCCCAGATAGGTCACAGATCCTTGACCGATCTGGCACTTGCTGGCCTTAATTGTGAGCCCTGTCCTTTGGAGAGCGGCCAGGACTTCTCCGAGGTGCCCTAGGTGCGCGGCCCACTAGTCTCTGAAGACTGCAATGTCATCGAGGTAGGCCGCGCTGAAGGCTTCTAGCCCGGCCAGGACCTTGTTCACCAGCCTCTGAAAGGTCGCTGGGGCGTTCTTCATACCGAAGGGCATCACCCGAAAGTGGTAGTGCCCATCGGGGGTAGAAAAGGCGGATCGTTCCTGGGCACCGGGAGTGAGCTTGATCTGCCAGTACCCAGCGGTGAGATCAAAGGTGCTTAGGTAGCGGGCGGCCCCTAAGCGGTCGATCAGCTCGTCTGCCCGTGGCAGGGGGTGGGCATCGGTCTTGGTGACTGCGTTCAGGCCCCGGTAGTCTACACAAAATCTGAGTTCCGGAGAGGTGCCGGGGGCGGCGACCTTCGGCACCAAGACCACCGGGCTGGCCTACGGGCTGTCGGAGGGCTCGATGACTCCGAGGGCGAGCATCTTGGCGACCTCGGTCTGTATGCAGGCTCGGACTCGGTCAAGTACTCTGTAGGCGCGGTGTCGCACAGGGGGGCTGTCCCCGGTATCCACGTCGTGGACGCACCAGGGGGTCACCCCGGGCGTGAGGGAGAAGAGGGCAGCGAAGGGTTGCAGCAGCCTCCGGCAGTCATGGCGCTGTTCCGGGGTCAGTGTGGCGGAGAGGTGGACGCCCTCCAAGGAGCCGTCTTGCCCCGAGGACCCCAGGAGGTCTGGTAGGGGCTCGGAGTCGCTTTCGCCCCCATCGTCAGTAGCCAGCAGCAGGCTTAGTTCAGTTCGGGCACAGTGGGGCTTGAGCCGGTTGGCGTGTAGGACCCGGAGGGGGTTCCTCGAGGACCCCATGTCGACCTGGTAGGTGACGGGGCTCTTCTTCTCAACCACCTTGAAGGGCCCGGTCCACTTGTCCTGCAGGGCGCAGGGGTCCACGGGTGACATGACCCAGACTTACTGGCCCGGCTCGAACTCGATGGTCGAGGCATTTGCGTCATACCAGCGCTTCATGTCCTCTTGGCTGGCTTCGAGGTTGGCTTCTGCCAGGGCCCGGAATTTCCGAGTCTGGTTCCGCAGGGTCAGGAGGTACCGGTAGACGTCGGGGGGGGCATCTTGGACGTTCGCCTCCCAGCCCTCCTTGACCAGGCTGAGGGGCCCTCGGACGGGGTGCCCATACAATAGTTCGAAGGGGCTGAAGCCCAGGGATTTCTGTGGTACCTCCCGATAGGCGAACAGGAGGCAGGGTAGCAGGACATCCCACCTCCTCCTCAGGGGCTCTTCCAGGCCCTGGATCATCCCTTTTAGGGTCCTGTTGAACCGCTCGACCAGTCCGTTCCCCTGGGGGTGGTAAGGGGTGGTGAATCTGTAGGTGACCCCACATTGTTGCCAGAGGGATTTCATGTACTTTGAAATAAAGTTCGTACCCCTGTCGCTCACCACTTCTCGGGGGAACCCCACCCTGGAGAAGATGCCCATCAGGGCCCGGCCCACCACTGGAGCTGTCACCGTGCGGAGTGGGATGGCCTCAGGGTATCGGGTGGTGTGGTCGACCAGTACCAGGATGAAGCGGTGTCCCAGGGCGGTTCGGGGGTCAAGGGGCCCCACGATGTCGATCCCCACTCGTTCGAACTGGGTGTGGACGGCTGGAAATGGTTGGAGGGGGGCTTTAACTCGACCCCCAGTCTTTCCGCTAGCCTGGCAGGTCTGGCAGGACCGGCAGTGGTGGTCCACGTCTCTCCGCATTCGGGGCCAATAGAAATGGATCACTAGGCGGCTGTAAGTCTTGTCCCGCCCGAGGTGTCCGGCGAGGGGCACGTCATGCGCCAGGTTCAGGAGGAACTCCCGGAACCGGAGGGGAACCACCAACACCCGGCCGGCTCCCAGTTCGGCGATTTTCTGCTCGCTGTATAGTAAGTCATTGTCCCAATAGACCCAGTGGGTTCCCGTGGGGTCCCCCGAGGCCTGGGCGGCCGCTTGCTGTCGGGCCCCCTCGAGGGATGGGCAGGCCTTCTGTTCTTGCTGGAATTGTTCGCGGGTGGGGCCCCCATCTTGGCGCCACTGGGCCAACTCGGGGATCTCGCTGAGGGAGGCGGCCTCGTCGGAAGAAAGTTCGGATGGCCCGGCCTCATCGTCGGGTTCCTCCGTGCCGGAGGATGGTGATAGTTCTGGGCCCGTAGGCTCGTCGGTGGCCGCGGCAGCAGCTGGTTGGGCGGTCATGGACCGGGTGGTGGCGCAGGCCCACTCGGGCAGCCCTAGCATCCCCAGATGCTCGCGGTGCTCCACCTGGGCCCAGGGGGAGCTCTCTAGGTCATTCCCCAGGAGGCAGTCCACGGGGGCGTCGTCGCGGACAGTCACTTTTAGGGTGCCTCCTCCCCACTCGAAGGGGATCCTGGCCATCCGGCACATGCTCTCGGTGTTGTCCGCGTTCCGGACAGGGCATAGGACATGTGGCAGGATCTGTTCGGGGGTCACCAGGTGGCAGCGGACAGCGGTCACGCTGGCCCCAGTGTCCCGGAGGGCTTCGGCCCGTCGTCCATTGATGGTGACCCACTGCTAGTACTTCTGGGTGTTGCTGGGGATGGCCGCTCGGGGCACCATTTCTCGGGAGCCCAGGCATACGAGCGACATGGCAGCGGGTTCCCACTCGGGGGATCCGTCGTCGCGGTTTTCCTCCTCGTCCTCTCCTTCCCCCAGGGCTGCGGCTGCTATTTGTCGGGGAGGGGGCCCAGCGGTCCCGTTCCGTCGGTTCACGGGGCAGGCCAGGTTGCTGGCATAGTGGCCGGTCTGCTGGCAGCCGAAGCAGGTCACTGGTGGTCGGGGTCCAGGCCGGGCGATGGGGGTCCCCCTTCGGCCCATGGTCGGGGACGTGTGGTTGGGGGCTTGGCCTCGTGGCGGGCTTCTGGGCGGTCCGGCCGGGAATTCTTGACCGCGGTGGGACCCCCCTCCTCCGCCCCGCTGGCGAGGAGGACCCGTGGTACTCCGTTGGTAGTCCCCCACGGGGTTCCGGGGGACCCGGGTGTTGACCCATCGGTCTGCTTCGGCGGCGAGCTTCCGGGGCTCGGTCAGTTTACTGTCCAGGAGGTGTTGCCTTAGTTCCACAAAGCAGTTGTTGGCGAGGTGCTCCCAGACAATGAGGTCGAACAGTTCATTGTACGATGTGACCTTGCTCCCTTTTATCCACCCTTCAAAGGCCCGGCTGAAGAAGTCCACGTACTCGACCTATGTGGTACCGGGGAGCTTCTTGCAGTCTCGGAAGCGCTGCCGGTACATCTCGGCGGATAGTCCGTAACGGGTGAGTAGGGCTTCTTTCATGTGGTCGTAGGAGGTCATCACTGCGTCGGGGAGTTGCAGCAGGGTATCACGGCCCTCGCTGAGGAACCTCCCCCATAGGCCGGCACCCCAATCCTTCCGGGGTACCCGATGGGAGGTCATGGCTACCTCGTAGGCTCGGAACCATTGCTGGATGTCGTCGTTCTTGTAGTATTCTTTGACGACATCCTTGGGGATATGAACCTTTGGCTCGGTCAGTGGCGGAGCGTCCCGGTTCCCGGGGGTGCTGGTCTCCCCCGTTTTGGCTTTCAGTTCAAGTTCTTTGAGTCTCCTCTCGTGCTCGAGGGTTAGCCGTCTCTCTTCGAGTTCCCGATGCCGTTTCTTTTCTTCAATTTCCTCTTGCAACCGTAGTTGCTCCAGGGCTATTTTCTTCTCCGCCAGTTGGAGCTCGCCGTCCAGCCGGAGTCGTGCGAGGTCCATTTCGTGTGCCCGGACCCTCTCTCATTCTCGCATTTCTTCGTGGGATAGGCTTGCTTCGGGGATGCCTCGCCCCTCATCTGTCGGGGTTGTGGTCGGCAGGTTTTCGTCCCAGGCCGAGGTCCCTTCGGTGCGGGGTGGAGTAGCCTCGGCTTCTGCCCAGGCTTTCAGGGCTTTCTGCATTTCCTCCTTGGTGCCCAATCCGGTGGTTGGGATCCCTCTGTCCTTGCAGAATTGTTTGAGTTCTTTGTGGGTGTATTCTTCCAGTTTTTCCAGCTGGAAGGTTGCGGCCACGGTTGCTTCTTGGCCGTCCATGGTTCCCTTTTTCTTTTTCCGTCTGGTTAGGTAGTGGGTGCGTTACTTGCCTGTACGATTGCGTCTGGCTCGGATCCCGTCGCTGGCCACCAAATGTTGGAGGGAGGACCACCGGGGAGTCGGGGGGACTACTCCGGGGCACCTTCCTACCGCAAAGCTATAGCCGAGCGCCGCTGAGAAGCCTCCTAGGAGAGGTCCTTCTCCTATGATCGTACTAGGCCCAGTAACACCACCACACAGGACTCCGTATTAGTTGCTTATCTTGGTTCTTTATATAAAAAGGAGCACGGTTCAATATTTACAATGGGATCGAGTGATCCGGCACGAGTCTCAATGTTCTTGGAGGGATAGGGTAGCGGGACAGTCTTAGTACCAGCCAGGTACGGGAAGGCTCTGCGCCAGACCTTGGGTGCTGGTCTCAGAGCGGCTCGGACGTGGAGAGCCGCGACGGCGTCTGCAGGGCTCGGGTGGTAGTTCCGTTTGGGTCGAGCCGCGACACAGTCAGCAGGGCTCCGGTGGTAGGTCCGCTTCGGTCGAGCCGCGACGAGGTCAGCTGGGCTCTGATGGTACGTTTCAACAAGGTCGGGCCGCGACAGCGTCAGCAGGGCCCTAAAGGTTCGTGAAGGTCTTGTAAGCACGATGGAGCCGCGACGTCGTCAGCAGGGCTCAGAGTGTCGGTTCAGGAAGAGTCTTTCTCCGTAGGGTCAGCCGTGATCCGATCAGCAGGGCTCTTGACTCCGGGATACAACTGTCGTCTTGTTGCCGGGTCGCCCCAGATGTAGGTCTGGAGCCCTTTGATGTCCGGACCCTTGCGCCCAGGAGGGCGGGGAGGCCGGGTAGGGCGCGGCCAGACGCCCAGCAGGAGAGGCGCCAGGCCCCAGAGAGCTGTGGGGCGATCGCACCTAGGTGTGGAAGGACGGTTGGGGGTCCCATCGATACTGCCCTCCGCCGGGAGTGGGAAGGGCTCACGTGGTATCCCCCAGGCCAGGGGTTGGCGCCTCGATGTCGGGCCTCGCTGGGACCGAGGCCGGGTAGAGCAGGGTCATGTAGGTGGTCACGTGGAGTGACGTATAATCCAAAATGGAGGCGCCCCGAGGTGCATGGGACCTCGTGCTGCTTAGCGAGGGGGAACAGGACCACGCCATGAGGCCGGCTCCAACACCTCTACTACACTCTTTCTCTACTACTCACTCTCTACTACTCTCTACTACTCTCTACTACTCTCTACTCTATACTACTAACTCTCTGCTACTCTTTACTACTCTCTCTCTCTACTACTCTTTACTACTCACTCTCCACTACTCTCTACTACTCTCTCTCTACTACTCTCTACTATTCTCTCTCTACTACTCTCTCTCTACTACTCACTCTCTACTAATCTCTACTACTCACTCTCTACTACTCTCTACTACTCACTCTCTCTACTCTCTACTACTCATTCTCATTTACTCACTCTCTACTACTCACTCTCTACTACTCACTCTCTACTACTCACTCACTACTACTCTCTCCTACTCATTCCCTACTACTCTCTTCTAGTCACTCTCTACTACTCTCTACTACTCACTCTCTACTACTCACTCTCTACTACTCTCTCTCTACTACTCACTCTCTACCACTCTCTACTACTCACTCTCTACTATTCTCTACTACTCACTCTACTACTCTCTCTATACTACTCTCTACTACTCACTCTCTACTACTCTCTACGAATCACTCTCTACTACTCTGTACTCTATTCTCTACTACTCACTCTCTACTACTCTCTCTACTACCCTTTACTACTCACTCTCTACTACTCACTCCCTACTACTCACTCTCTACTCACTCTCTACTCACTCTCTACTACTGTCTGCTACTCACTCTCTACTACTCTCTATCCTACTCTCTACTACTCTCTCTACTACTCACTCTCTACTACTCACTCTCTACTACTCTATCACTCACTCTCTCTACGCTGTACTCACTCTACTGCTCTCTCTCTACTACTCACTCACTGCTACTCTCCTACTCACTCTCTGCTACTCTACTACTCACTCAATACTACTCTCTTCTACTCACTCTCTACTAATCTCTACTACTCACTCTCTACTACTCTACTACTCACTCTCTACTACTCTCTCTCTCTACTACTCACTCTCTACCACTCTCTACTACTCACTCTCTACTACTCTCTACTACTCTCTCTACTACTCTCTACTACTCACTCTCTACTACTCTCTACTACTCTCTAATACTCACGCTCTACTCTCTACTACTCACTCTCGGCTACTCTCTACTACTCACGCTCTACTACTATCTCTCTCTACTACTCACTCTCTACTACAATCTCTCTATACTACTCTTTACTACTCACTCTCTACTACTCACTCTCTACTAATCTCTACTACTCGCTCTCTATTACTCACTCTCTCTACTCTCTACTACTCACTCTCTACTACTCTCTCTCTCTACTACTCACTCTCTACTACTCTCTACTCACTCTCTACTACTCTACTACTCACTCTCTACTACTCACTCTCTACCACTCACTCTCTCTACTCTGTACTCTCTCTTTACTGCTCCATCTCTACTACTCACTCTCTAATACTCACTCACTACTACTCTCTCCTACTCACTCTCTACTACTCTACTACTCACTCTCTACTACTCTCTTCTACTCACTCTCTACTACTCACTCTCTACCACTCTCTACTACTCACTCTCTACTACTCTCTACTACTCTCTATTACTCACTCTCTCTACTCTGTACTCTCTACTGTTCTCTCTCTACTACTCACTCTCTACTACTCACTCACTACTACTCTCTCCTACCTATTGTCTACTACTCTCTTCTACTCACTCTCTACTACTCTCTACTACTCACTCTCTACTACTCACTCTCTACTACTCTTTCTCTACTACTCACTCTCTACCACTCTCTAATACTCACTCTCTACTACTCTCTACTACTCACTCTACTACTCTACTACTCTCTCTCTACTACTCACTCTCTACTACTCCCTACTACTCACTCTCTACTACTCTGTACTCTACTACTCTCTCTACTACCCTTTACTACTCACTCTCTACTACTCACTCCCTACAACTCACTCTCTACTCACTCTCTACCCACTCTCTACTACTCTCTCTACTACTCACTCTCTACTACTCACTCTCTACTACTCTCTTGTACTCACTCTCTACTACTCTCTCTCTCTACTACTCTACTACTCACTCTCTACTACTCTCTCTCTCTACTACTCACTCTCTATACTCCCTACTACTCACTCTCTTCTACTCACTCTCTATTCTTTACTACTCACTCTCTACTAATCTACTATGCACTCTACTACTCTCTCTCTACTACTCACTCTCTACTACTGTCTACTACTCTCTACTCTACTCTCTACTACTCACTCTCTACTACTCTGTACTACTCACACTCTACTTCTCTCTCTCTCTACTACTCTTTACTACTCACTCTCCACTAATCTCTACTACGCTCTCTCTACTACTCTCTACTATTCTCTCTCTACTACTCTCTCTTTACTACTCACTCTCCACTAATCGCTACTACTCTCTACTATTCACTCTCTACTACTCTCTACTACTCACTCTCTCTACTCTCTACTACTCACTCTCTATTACTCACTCTCTACTACTCAATCTCAACTACTCTCTTTCTACTACTCACTCTCTACTACTCTCTCGCTACTACTCTTTACTACTCACTCTCCACTACTC
Organism: Triturus cristatus; assembly: GCF_964204655.1. Classification (NCBI taxonomy): domain Eukaryota; kingdom Metazoa; phylum Chordata; class Amphibia; order Caudata; family Salamandridae; genus Triturus; species Triturus cristatus. The sequence goes on along the minus strand of NC_140589.1, from coordinate 1,019,006,639 downwards.
TCTACAACTCACTCTCTACTACTCTCTGCTGTCTCTCTACTACTCACTCTCTACTACTCTCTACTCACTATCTACCACTCTCTACTACTCACTCTCTACTACTCACCATCTACTACTCACTATCTACTACTCTCTACTACTCTCTATTAGTCACTCTCTCTACTCTGTACTCTCGCTTTACTGCTCTCTCTCTACTACTCACTCACTACTACTCTCCCCTACTCACTCAATCCCTATTACTCTCTTTTACTCACTCTCTACTACTCTCTACTACTCACTCTCTACTAGTCTACTACTCACTCTCTACTACTCTCTCTCTGCTACTCACTCTCTACTACTCTCTACTACGCACTCTCTATTACTCATTCTCACTACTCTCTACTACTCTCTCTCTACTACTTTCTACTACTCACTCTCTACTACTCTCTACTACTCTCTACTACTCACTCTCTAGTACTCTACTCTCTACTACTCACTCTCTACTACTCACCCTCTACTACTTTCTACTACCCACTCTCTACTCTACTCTCTACTACTCACTCTCTACTTCCCTCTCTCTCTATTACTATTTACTACTCACTCACTACTACTCTCTACTACTCTCTACTCACTCTCTACTACTCTCTATTACTCACTCTGTACTACTCTTCTCTCTACTACTCACTCTCTACTACTCTCTACTTCTCTCTATTACTCACTCGCTCTACTCTGTACTCTCTTTACTGCTCTCTCTCTACTACTCACTCACTACTACTCTCTCCTACTCACTCCCTACTACTCTACTACTCACTCTCTACTACTCTCTTCTACTCACTCTCTACTACTCACTCTCTACTACTCACTCTCTACTACTCACTCTCTACTACTCACTCTCTACTACTCTCTATTACTCACTCTCTCTAAACTACTCTCTACTGCTTTCTCTCTACTACTCACTCACTACTACTCTCTCCTACTCATTCTCTACTACTCTCTTCTACTCACTCTACTACTCTCTACTACTCACTCTCTACTACTCCACTACTCACTCTCTACTACTCACTCTACTACTCTCTCTCTACTACTCACTCTCTACTACTCACTCTCTACTACTCACTCTACTACTCTACTACTCTCTCTCTCTACTACTCTCTACTACTCACTCTCTACTACTCTCTACTACTCACTCTCTACTACTCACTTCCTACTACTCACTCTCTACTCACTCTCTATTCACTCTCTACTACTCTCTGCTACTCACTCTCTACCCTGCTCTCTACTACTCACCCTCTACTACTCACTCTCTATTACTCTCTTGTACTCACTCTCTACTACTCTCTCTCTACTACTCTACTACTCACTCTCTACTACTCTCTCTCTACTACTCTCTCTCTACTACTCACTCTCTTTTCTTTACTACTCACTCTCTACTAATCTACTATTCACTGTACTACCCTCTACTACTTTCTTTCTCTACTACTCACTCTCTACTACTCACTCTCTACTACTCTCTACTCTACTCTCTACTACTCACTCTCTACTACTCTCTCTCTCTACTACTCTTTACTACTCTCTCTCTACTACTCTCTTCTATTCTCTCTCTACTACTCTCTCTACTACTCACTCTCTACTAATCGCTACTACTCTCTACTACTCACTCTCTACTATTCTCTACTACTCACTCTCTCTACTCTCTACTACTCATTCTCTATTACTCACTCTCCACTACTCACTCTCTACTACTCTCTCTCTACTACTCACTCTCTACTACTCTTTACTACTCACTCTCCACTACTCTCTACTACTCACTCTCTACTACTCTCTACTCTCTCTCTACTACTCACTCTCTACTCACTCTCTACTACTCTCTACTACTCACTCTCTACTCTCTACTACTCACTCTCTACTACCCTCTCTCTCTACTACTCACTCTCTACTGCCCTCTCTATTACTATTTACTACTCACTCTCTACTACTCTCTACTCACTCTCTACTACTCTCTATTTCTCACTCTCAACTACTCTACTCTCTACTACTCACTCTCTACTACTCTCTACTACTCTCTATTACTCACTCTCTCTACTCTGTACTCTCTTTACTGCTCTCTCTACTACTCACTCTCTACTACTCACTCTCTACTACTCTCTTGTACTCACTCTCTACTACTCTCTCTCTACTACTCTACTACTCACTCTCTACTACTCTCTCTCTTCTACTCACTCTCTACTACTCTCTACTACTCACTCTCTACTTCTCACTCTCTATTCTTTAGTACTCACTTTCTACTAATCTACTATTCACTCTACTACCCTCCACTACTCTCTTTCTCTTCTGCTCACTCTCTACTACTCTCTACTACTCTCTACTACTCACTCTCTACTACTCTCTACTCTACTCTCTACTACTCACTCTCTACTACTCTCTCTCTACTACTCTTTACTACTCACTCCCCAATACTCTCTACTACTCTCTCTCTACTACTCTCTTCTATTCTCTCTCTACCACTCTCTCTATACTAATCGCTACTACTCTCTACTACTCATTCTCTACTACTCTCTACTACTCACTCTCTCTACTCTCTACTACTCACTCTCAACTATCTACTCTACTCTCTACTACTCACTCTCTACTACCCTCTCTCTCTATCACTCTTTACTACTCACTCTCTACTACTCTCTACTCACTCTCTACTACTCTCTATTACTCACTCTCTCTACTCTGTACTCTCTTTACTGCTCTCTCTCTACTACTCTACTACTCACTCTCTACTACTCTCTCTCTACTACTCACTCTCTACTACTCTCTACTACTCACTCTCTACTACTCACTCTCTACTACTCTCTACTCTATACTACTAACTCTCTGCTACTCTTTACTACTCTCTCTCTCTACTACTCTTTACTACTCACTCTCCACTACTCTCTACTACTCTGTACTACTGACACTCTACTTCTCTCTCTCTACTACTACTCTTTACTACTCTCTACTATTCTCTCTCTACTACTCTCTCTTTACTACTCACTCTCCACTAATCGCTACTACTCTCTACTATTCACTCTCTACTACTCTCTACTACTCACTCTCTACTACTCACTCTCTCTACTCTCTACTACTCACTCTCTATTACTCACTCTCTACTACTCAATCTCAACTACTCTCTTTCTACTACTCACTCTCTACTACTGTCTCGCTACTACTCTTTACTACTCACTCTCCACTACTCTCTACAACTCACTCTCTACTACTCTCTGCTGTCTCTCTACTACTCACTCTCTACTACTCTCTACTCACTATCTACTACTCTCTACTACTCACTCTCTACTACTCACCATCTACTACTCACTATCTACTACTCTCTACTACTCTCTATTAGTCACTCTCTCTACTCTGTACTCTCGCTTTACTGCTCTCTCTCTACTACTCACTCACTACTACTCTCCCCTACTCACTCAACCCCTATTACTCTCTTTTACTCACTCTCTACTACTCTCTACTACTCACTCTCTACTAGTCTACTACTCACTCTCTACTACTCTCTCTCTGCTACTCACTCTCTACTACTCTCTACTACGCACTCTCTATTACTCATTCTCACTACTCTCTACTACTCTCTCTCTACTACTTTCTACTACTCACTCTCTACTACTCTCTACTACTCACTCTCTAGTACTCACTCTCTACCCTCTCTCTACTACTCTACTACTCACTCTCTACTACTCTACTCTCTACTACTCACTCTCTACTACTCACCCTCTACTACTTTCTACTACTCACTCTCTACTCTACTCTCTACTACTCACTCTCTACTTCCCTCTCTCTCTATTACTATTTACTACTCACTCACCACTACTCTCTACTACTCTCTACTCACTCTCTACTACTCTCTATTACTCACTCTGTACTACTCTTCTCTCTACTACTCACTCTCTACTACTCTCTACTTCTCTCTATTACTCACTCGCTCTACTCTGTACTCTCTTTACTGCTCTCTCTCTACTACTCACTCACTACTACTCTCTCCTACTCACTCCCTACTACTCTACTACTCACTCTCTACTACTCACTCTCTACTACTCACTCTCTACTACTCTCTACTACTCACTCTCTACTACTCTCTACTACTCTCTATTACTCACTCTCTCTAAACTGTACTCTCTACTGCTTTCTCTCTACTACTCACTCACTACTACTCTCTCCTACTCACTCCCTACTACTCTCTTCTACTCACTCTACTACTCTCTACTACTCACTCTCTACTACTCCACTACTCACTCTCTACTACTCACTCTACTACTCTCTCTCTCTCTACTACTCACTCTCTACTACTCACTCTCTACTACTCACTCTACTACTCTACTTCCCTCTCTCTACTACTCTCTACTACTCACTCTCTACTACTCTCTACTACTCACTCTCTACTACTCACTTCCTACTACTCACTCTCTACTCACTCTCTACTCACTCTCTACTACTTTCTGCTACTCACTCTCTACCCTACTCTCTACTACTCACCCTCTACTACTCACTCTCTACTAATCTCTTGTACTCACTCTCTACTACTCTCTCTCTACTACTCTACTACTCACTCTCTACTACTCTCTCTCTACTACTCTCTCTCTACTACTCACTCTCTACTACTCACTCTCTTTTCTTTACTACTCACTCTCTACTAATCTACTATTCACTGTACTACCCTCTACTACTCTCTTTCTCTACTACTCACTCTCTACTACTCACTCTCTACTACTCTCTCTCTCTACTACTCTTTACTACTCACTTTCCACTACTCTCTACTACTCTCTCTCTACTACTCTCTTCTATTCTCTCTCTACTACTCTCTCTCTACTACTCACTCTCTACTAATCGCTACTACTCTCTAGTACTCACTCTCTACTATTCTCTACTACTCACTCTCTCTACTCTCTACTACTCATTCTCTATTACTCACTCTCCACTACTCACTCTCTACTACTCTCTCTGTACTACTCACTCTCTACTACTCTTTACTACTCACTCTCCACTACTCTCTACAACTCACTCTCTACTACTCTCTACTCTCTCTCTACTACTCACTCTCTACTCACTCTCTACTACTCTCTACTACTCACTCTCTACTCTCTACTACTCACTCTCTACTACCCTCTCTCTCTACTACTCACTCTCTACTGCCCTCTCTCTCTATTACTATTTACTACTCACTCTCTACTACTCTCTACTCACTCTCTACTACTCTCTATTTCTCACTCTCAACTACTCTACTCTCTACTACTCACTCTCTACTACTCTCTACTACTCTCTATTACTCACTCTCTCTACTCTGTACTCTCTTTACTGCTCTCTCTACTACTCACTCTCTACTACTCACTCTCTACTACTCTCTTGTACTCACTCTCTACTACTCTCTCTCTACTACTCTACTACTCACTCTCTACTACTCTCTCTCTTCTACTCACTCTCTACTACTCTCTACTACTCACTCTCTACTTCTCACTCTCTATTCTTTAGTACTCACTTTCTACTAATCTACTATTCACTCTACTACCCTCTACTACTTTCTTTCTCTTCTACTCACTCTCTACTACTCTCTACTACTCACTCTCTACTCTACTCTCTACTACTCACTCTCTACTACTCTCTCTCTACTACTCTTTACTACTCACTCCCCAATACTCTCTACTACTCTCTCTCTACTACTCTCTTCTATTCTCTCTCTACCACTCTCTCTATACTAATCGCTACTACTCTCTACTACTCATTCTCTACTACTCTCTACTACTCACTCTCTCTACTCTCTACTACTCACTCTCAACTCTCTACTCTACTCTCTACTACTCACTCTCTACTACCCTCTCTCTCTATCACTCTTTACTACTCACTCTCTACTACTCTCTACTCACTCTCTACTACTCTCTATTACTCACTCTCTCTACTCTGTACTCTCTTTACTGCTCTCTCTCTACTACTCACTCTCTACTACTCTCTCTCTCTACTACTCACTCTCTACTACTCTCTACTACTCACTCTCTACTACTCTCTACTCTATACTACTAACTCTCTGCTACTCTTTACTACTCGCTCTCTCTACTACTCTTTACTACTCACTCTCCACTACTCTCTACTACTCTCTCTCTCTACTACTCTCTACTATTCTCTATCTACTACTCTCTCTCTCTACTACTCACTCTCTACTAATCACTACTACTCTCTACTACTCACTCTCTACTACTCTCTACTACTCACTCTCTCTACTCTCTACTACTCATTCTCTATTACTCTACTCTCTACTACTCACTCTCTACTACTCTCTACTACTCACTCTCTACTACTCTATACTACTCACTCTCAACTCTCTACTCTACTCTCTACTACTCACTCTCTACTACCCTCTCTCTCTATTACTCTTTACTACTCACTCTCTACTACTCTCTTCTACTCTCTACTCACTCTCTACTACTGTCTACTACTCACTCTCTACTACTCTACTCTCTACTACTCACTCTCTACTACTCTCTACTACTCTCTATTACTCACTCCCTCTACTCTGTACTCTCTTTACTGCTCTCTCTCTACTACACACTCTCTACTACTCACTCTCTACTACTCTCTTGTACTCGCTCTCTACTACTCTCTCTCTACTACTCTACTACTCACTCTCTACTACTTTCTCTCTACTACTCACTCTCTACTACTCTCTACTACTCACTCTCTACTACTCACTCTCTATTCTTTACCACTGACTCTCTACTAATCTACTATTCACTCTACTACCCTCTACTACTCTCTTTCTCTACTACTCACTCTCTACTACTCTCTACTACTCACTCTACTACTCTCTACTCTACTCTCTACTACTCACTCTCTACTACTCTCTACTACTCTCTCTACTACTCTTTACTACTAACTCTCCACTACTCTCTACTTCTCTCTCTCTACTACTCTCTACTATTCTCTCTGTACTACTCTCTCTCTACTACACACTCTCTACTAATCACTACTAGTCTCTACTACTCACTCTCTACTACTCTCTACTACTCACTCTCTCTACTCTCTACTTCTCATTCTCTATTACTCACTCTCTACTACTCACTCTCTACTACTCTCTCTCTACTACTCACTCTCTGCTACTCTCTACTACTCTTTACTACTCTCCACTACTCTCTACAACTCACTCTCTACTACTCTCTACTCTCTCTCTACTACTCACTCTCTACTACTCTCTACTACTCTCTACTCACTCTCTACTACTCTCTACTACTCACTCTCTACTACTCTACTACTCACTCTCTACTACTCTCTACTACTCTCTCTCTCTACTACTCTTTACTACTCACTCTCCACTACTCTCTACTACTCTCTCTCTCTACTACTCTCTACTATTCTCTCTCTACTACTCTCTCTCTACTACTCACTCTCTACTAATCGCTACTACTCTCTACTACTCACTCTCTACTACTCTCTACTACTCACGCTCTCTACTCTCTACTACTCATTCTCTATTACTCACTCTCTACTACTCACTCTCTTCTACTCTCTATCTACTACTCACTCTCTACTACTCTCTCTACTACTCTTTACTACTCACTCTCCACTACTCTCTACAACTCACTCTCTACTACTCTCTACTCTCTCTCTACTACTCACTCTCTACTACTCTCTACTCACTCTCTACTACTCACTCTTTACTAGTCTCTCTCTACCACTCTCTCTCTACTACTCTTTACTACTCACTCTCCACTACTCTCTACTACTCACTCTCTACTACTCTACTCTCTACTACTCACTCTCTACTACTCTCTCTCTACTACTCTCTATTACTCACTCTCTCTACTCTGTACTCTCTCTCTGCTGCTCTCTCTCTACTACTCTCTACTCTACTCTCTACTACTCACTCTCTACTACTCTCTCTCTCCTACTCGCTCTCTACTACTCTCTTCTACTCATTCTCTACTACTCTCTCTACTATACTACTCACTCTCTACTACTCACTCCACTACTCTCTACTACTCACTCTCTACTTCTCTCTACTACTCACTCTCTACTACTCTCTACTCTACTCTCTACTACTCACTCTCTACTACTATCTCCTACTCACTCTCCCCTACTCACTCTCTACTACTCTCTTCTACTCACTCTCTATTACTCTCTACTACTCACTCTCTACTATACAACTCACTCTCTACTACTCACTCTCTACCACTCTCCACTACTTTCTACTTCTCACTCTCTACTATTCTTTACTACTCCCTCTCTACTACTCTCTATTACTCACTCAACTTCTTTTTCTACTACTCACTCTCTACTACTCACTACTACTCTCTACTACTCACTCTCTACTACTCTTTACTATACACTCTCTACTACTCTCTACTCTCTTTCTACTACTCTCTACTACTCTCTCTACTACTCTCTCTACTACTCACTCTACTAATCTCGACTACTCTCTACTACTCACTCTACTACTCTCTCTCTACTCTCTACTACTCACTCTCTACTACTCTCTACTACTCACTCTTTACTAGTCTCTCTCTACTCACTCTCTACTCTCTCTACTACTCACTCTCTACTACTTTCTACTCACTTTCTGCTACTCACTCTCTACTACTCACTCTCTACTACTCTCTATTACTCACTCTCTCTACTCTCTCTCTACTACTCACTCTCTACTACTCACTCTACTCTGTACTACTCACCCTCTACTCTAATACTCACTCTCTAATCTCTACCTCTCTATCTACCTCTCTCTACTACTCACTCTCTACTACTCTCTTCTACTCACTCTCTATTACTCTCTACTACTCACTCTCTACTACTCTCTCTCTACTACTCACTCTCTACCACTCTCTACTACTCACTCTCTACTATTCTTTACTACTCACTCTCTACTACTCACTCTACTACTCTCTTTCTCTACTACTCTCTACTCTATTCTCTACTACTCACTCTCTACTACTCTCTACTACTCACTCTCTACTACTCTCTCTACTACTATTTACTACTCACTCTCTACTACTCTCTACTACTCTCTTTCTAGTACTCTCTCTACTACTCTCTCTACTACTCACTCTCTACTACTTACTCTCTACTATTCTCTACTACTCACTCTCTACTACTCTCTACTACTCACTCTTTCTACTACTCACTCTCTATTACTCACTCTCTACTACTCTCTTCTACTCACTCTCTACTAGTCTCTCTCTACTACTCACTCTCTACTACACTCTCTCTCTACTATTCTTTACTACTCACTATCTACTACTCACTCTCTACTACTCTCTACGACTCTCTACTACTCTCTACTACTCACTCTCTACTACTCGCTCTCTACTACTCTCTATTACTCACTCTCTCTACTCTGTACTCTCTCTCTACTGCTCTCTCCCTACTACTCACTCTCTACTACTCCCTACTCACTCCCTACTACTCTCTACTACTCACTCTCTACTATTTATTCTACTCTCTACTACTCACTCTACTACTCTCTACTACTCACTCTCTACTACTTACTCTCTCTACTCTGTACTACTCACTCTCTGCTACTCACTCTCTACTCTGTACCTACCTCTCTCTACCTCTACCTATCTACATCTATACCTCTCTCTACGGTGCACACATATGCACATATACATATATGTATACAGAGGCGCAACTAGAGCCAAATTTCCGGGGGGGGGGGGCTAAGAAAAAATTTCGGGGGGGGGGGGGGGGGCTGAGTCTCTTTTAAGCCATAGGCAGAGAGGAGCTGCAGGGGCTCTTAGAAGGGGTGAAACAACAGCAAGGCCTCAGTAACATGCAAATGGTCTTTTAAAAACCTGTGAAGTGCTCGGGTGCGGCTGCGTGTGCGCTGGGAAGCTGTCTCATCCCGGGCTGCCACACGCGACGGGGGGGGGGGGGGGGGCTGAAGCCCTGTGAGTCCAATGGGTGTTGCGCGCCTTTGTTTATATATGCATATATACGCATATGCATTTATATATATGTGTATATATACACATACATATATATACATCTGCATATGTATAAATCCAAATATAAATGCATGCATACATATACATCTATGCATACATATGCATGTTATGTACATGAAAGTTTGAAAAACACTAATAAAAGCAAAGCTAAAAAGCCACCTAATTACAAACAGATTTGCTTTAACTTAAACGAGGGCGAGACCTATTGCATTTTCAATGCTTGTTAGTATCGTGTCCGGCCTTTGCAGGCTGTTACAACAACAACAAATGGCCGGCTTTTTTATGGGACGGGCGGTAACCATTGTCCGAATTTATAGCCGAAATATATTTTTTTTAAAATGCCAACCCTATTCAGAACTTGCAGAAAATATATGGGTAGTGTTTGAAAAACAGCCTACCGCCACTCCCTACCGCCCTCCCAACTTCCGCTTTCTAGACCACCCTTAGACAGTGCTCTTCTCCCTGCCGTAATCGTCACAAAATCCCTCTTCTACTCCCATACATCTCAGTTTGCACATATGCTGCCATCGAGCGTACAGGCACGTTCACCGGCTACACAACAGCGAGCGCAATGACGCCACGCGCTGTTGCCACTGATGCGCGCCCCAGCTGCTTCCTGCCTTCTGTAGTGAACAGACGACGGAGGAGGCGGGGTCTGAGCGGCCACACTGACAGTGACCAGCCACGCCCCTTCCTGGAGTCCCTCCCCCTCTGGAACCCTGCTCTAGGTGCGCTTGTTCTCAGCCAGTGTAGGAAGGAGACATGGAGCAGAAGGAGTGCGAGGCGGGCATCACCTGCGGGTCCCTGTCCCGCTACCTGGATGGCGACTTCTGGAGCATGAAGAATGAGCTGCGCAGGCAGATTGCCAGCTGCCGCCTCTTCCAGCAGAGGTAACCTCACCGGGTTGTGGGTGTATGGGGTAGGGGCAGAGGATGGTGGAGTGTGTAGATGAGAGAGAGGCGCGGATGAATGAAGGGGTCCCCCTGGCTTATGAAGGGAAGTATTGCGTCAAGGGGCGATTCGTGAAGTTGCACGCCCATCCTCACCGGGTCCAACTGCATGTCTCTTGGGGCTAATTGCTAACCCCCAGATAAAAGCCACAAGACTAACATCCTGCGTTACCTAAGGGCACTCCATCACATAGTTCTTCCAGAAGCCCCGATGACCTCCAACCCCAGCTTTACACACTTCCACCATGTCTCAATCATCAAAACTGACCTTTCACCTACTTTGCTACTCATCTTGCGCCAGTTTCCTCACTCCACTGGTCCTCCTACTGTCCCAAAGCTGACTCCCTTCACTGGCACTCGCGCTTTCTAGCGGATGAGCCTAGTATCGCCCCGATCCACCAACCATGGTGCGGATTACCAAGAAATGGATGAAAGTATTAGTGGCAGAATAGGCAGAAGGGACGATTGATTTTATGCCACTCTCATATAGCATTGACCAATTTAAGTGCTCCTATAGGCAACATGTCAGCCCATTCCCGAGGCTCCTTAGGTGCCCATTTTGGTTTACCATTGAACTAGCACTTCCCAGCTGATCTCCCGCAATGCATTAATTAGTTTCATCCAGGCCAGGCTTCATATTTCTGCATCCAGGAGGGTTGTGAAGAAGCGTTGGTGGCCCTGAAGATGAATGAAGAAAGCAGGCAAAAATCACCAAACTGTTTTTTGAGATCTGATGTTTACACTGCAATAAGATCTATCAAATATGGATATGTCTAAGAAGCGAAAATAGCAAATCTTTAGTAATGTTGAATCTAGTGGGTACGACCTGTCACCATTAGAACCAACCCTCTCAATCCAGGACTCATTGTTCAACCTGTGACTATAAACTACCTTTTAATGGGGGTTTGCATTTTCTGTCTTTAGATGTTGTGGAGTGTTGTGACTTTCCCTACTATTCATTTGCGAATTTGTGATGGATGTGATAAAACCAGCTTTCCTCCTCACTGATTTCCATCCACATAGCACACTACTCAGAAAGGTTTGTGGAGCCCTGATAAAAGGCTACTTGCAGGATCTCATACTTGGTTCGCTGCCAAAATATTTTCAACCATCCATTGCATTTGTTTTGCTTTAGTAGCTACTGCAGTGTCCCTTGTCAAAAGTTAAGAGTATTTAAATTCCTTTTCTACACAGGGTTAGGAGTTTTCTTTGGGAACCTTTGGAAACACAAATGACTAATGACGCTTTTGAAAACTGTGATGGCGGGTATCATTGATCAAAGCAAAATGTTTTGTAGTTCTGGGGGTTTAGGCTCCCACTGAGGAATTTCAGGAAAACCAGGGAATGGTGCTTTTTAATTCATACTGAGATAGTAACTGCCGAAAATACTAAAGGATTTAAACCAAATTTTAAATGGGACTTCTTTTTGTTGTAATATTTATTTAAAGAAAAGACATGTTGCATTTAAAGCACTTGGGGCGGTAGCAGTGATAAGACCTTGGTAGAGTGTCAGGATAAAGCAGATAAGAGAATTATTTTATAATGCATTTAGAAATAGGGTGATTTTATATGAAGCTGGCATGTATGAATGTGGGGAGAAGCTAAGAATGATTCAGGCACATGCTTAGCGACAATATCATTGATGTGTTCCTTGACGTAATTGACACTGACACAGCCCTATCAGCCTTTCAGAGCTCCCATCTATAATGACTCTTTACCATTAATCATCAGTTGGTATTGCTGCATTTCTATACTGCTTTCTGCACTTCTTCTTAGGGCCTCATGGTGCTCTCCAAGTGGGCTACTAGTCCGGACACTATCTTATAGTGCATAAATGCGGATGGATGTTGGTTGTGGGCCATGTAAAGTGTAGAGCAGTGGTTCCCAAACTTTTTCGACCCACGGCTCCCTTGACCTATTGGCTGTTCACCACAGCTCCCACCATGTTACTTTTTGTTGTAGGGGGATGTAAGCCCGGTTTACTAAGGCGGCGCCTCTAATAAAATGTTCGTAGTTACACTTCTTGGCCAATTCCTTTTTTAGAGGACTCTCGCAAACTGTATCCCACTTACAGTACTAGATAGCACCCCTGTGCATGAAGGCCCCATTGCCAAATGGTTTCTGCGCTTGAAGAATATTTGCATGCACTTCCATCTCTACCCATGTCACATGTGCCAACACATCTGTCTCAGCAGCGTGATTCACAAGTTTTTTAATCCAAATACAGCTTTATTTTAGCTGTCTCCTCCCTAAAATTTCCTCCAATTGAATACAAGCCTAAAAAATAACTGTGAAAAATAACTCTGATTTAAAAAAATAAAAAATTAACGTTTCTCTTTCTTGCTTAAAATTGTTGGCATTATGCCATATATGGTGTTTTACTTCCCTGTGCTCATGGAGAGAGCAGGCCTCTCTGGAAATGTGTGTGTACTGGAAGAAATGTGTACTGAAAGTACCTATGGTTCAAGTTCACATGTCAATACTTAATAACGCTTAGTGTGTTTGAGAGGCAGGACAACTATATTTTCCTGATAACTTGCATTGGTGGAAAATTCAGTTGGAAAAAAAGTAAACTATCAACGAGTCTAACAAAATAAATCAGGCATCTTCCACTTACTTTGGGAGTATTAGAACGTGGGGATCCAGTGAAATATGGAAGTCATCTCCCTCGACATGCCATCAATTAAGCACTACGTTTCCAGCTTTAGGCATGTCACTTACAAATCATTGACATCATGCGTTTTAGTCTAATTAGTTTAACTGAAGTCAACAAAGCCTTCAATGTTAAATGTATTAAAGTGCTTGTTGCCCCGTTCCCCAGGCTAGTTTTGGCGGGGCACCAGGGAGCCACAGCGCACAGGTTGGGAACCACTGGTGTAGAGTTTTCATGTGTGTGAGCTCCCTGAGGGCATGGTTCAAACTTGTGAGAGTATCACCCACACATAAAGCAGTTTACAAAAGTGAGTGAAAGTTTCATTCTACTTCATCTGCGTTGCATTTTAGGAGAGCATTTGTCTTTGTTAGTGATCTGAATACCAGTGGCTTTGACATTTATTATTCTTTATGGAATTGAGAGCCAAAGTTTGAATGGCAAGACAAGAGAAGGGGATATATTTGCAGTCGGCCCTGGCACAAAAACAGCCTAACCTTTATAGGCACTGTAAGCCAATTCATGAAGTGCACCCAGTTTCAACAGGAGCCGACCTCTGGTGTCATTGTTTTACCACTAGTAAATAGCTTTATTGAGTCCAACCAAGAGCAAAGGGAACCCAACCACTGGAGTTGCTTTTACACTGCCAGTAGACTACTTTATGGGTGTCCCCCTTGGAGCACTGGAAGGTTCAAGATCATAGAGGCACAGTTAGACCAGGGTTTGATAATTATTAAACAAAAAAAGAGAACTACGACTGACTACTAGTTTGGCACTTAATATCCCAAAGTCTCTCATTAAGTATTTAGATCCTGTGCACAATGCTTCCGGAGTGCGTCGTAGAACAACCCCACTGGCAAGCAGTTACAGATAAGATAAACAACAAATGGAAGGTGCACCAGTCAGTAGAAGTCCAAAACAAATCGGTATCTTTAGTTATCTCCTTTATTTTTCATACGGATACTCAGCCAACGCGTTTCGTTCCACACTGGAACTTCTTCAAGGCTGCAATCGATTAACATAACAACATAGAAAGACATTTATAATCTATGGATAACAAACATATATAATTTAAGACAATACCATCATATAGTACAAACAATTTTGCCAATGTTTTTTTTAAAAACTTTCACAAACACAGAGATCAAACAAAGACATAAAAACCAATCATAAAGAATAATAAACATGTATATATACAATCTGTGACGACGGGCAAAATGAAGCATAAACGCAAACGATAAAACAAAAATATTTGAATAGTGCATCTAAACATGTATATAAGTGAAAGCGTTACCATATTTCTATGGGTAAAATATATCTATGGATTTCATTGATTTTCTAATCCTGAATAATCTGTTACACCAGCATATTAAGAATATACGGACCTATGGCAAGAAAGGTCCATAGTATCTTGTGGTGTTAGTACAAGATACAAGTTAATAGCAACGCCAAGGAAGATCAGGGGAGAGTATAGGATAGGACACAAACAGTGGGACAAAAGAAGGGAAGTCCAAAACTCACCAAACGTAAGTCTTTGGACCAAGCGAATATGGCAATGAAATGTGTCTTGATCCCACATTCATCAATAAAGTTCAAAGCAAGACAAATAATCTGATAAAAAGATAAATACAAAATATAAATGTATTTAAATGTTTTTTTAAAAAAATAAAAAAATTGCTATATATCATAACTCAGAAGAAAAAAGAAGAAAAAAGAGCTCCGAACAGATATTTGACCACTTATTCTTAAAATAGAAAATGGTCTAAATAGATCCAATGTTAATAAACTCACATGGTAAGTACGAGAATATCAAAATATCAAGATATTCAAACTAGTAATACTCTAAGTGTAATTGATGTAAAAGGCATATTCTTCCCCCACAATAGGTGACATATAATATATAGTAAGATGCTCTACATGTAATAAATATACAAAGGCATGTTCCTCATGAGAAAAATGGATCACGTTGATATACGTATAAGAAGTCGCCGTAAGCGAATATATGGCTGTACATATGGTAATGTAATCACGAATAGAAACTGGTTATAACGCCTCAATAATATATTGAATGAAAAATACCCATAGTAAATGAAAAACTGCTATATTATTAGAAACCGGCAGAATAATTAAATAAATGGATCGTAATTGATCGTAAAAGGGCACTTACCCACAAAAATGGAGATATATGACATATAATAAAGTGTTCTAGGGTTGTCAGCGCTGTAAGCCTAAATTTGACTTACGCTTCCACACAACGAACCAAAGTTAGATGGGTTCCAATAGTCTGAGGGATATCAAATAAACATATAAATCACTAAGTGCGGAGGTAACCTCCAATGATACATAGCAATAGACATGAATAAAAAAATTGTATGGGCATGTACTATCGAAAAAGACAAAGAAAGGGGAACATGGCTAAATCTCTAGTTTAATTGTGCGCATATTTATTTGGAAATCACGTCGATATACGTATGAGCAGTCGCCGTAAGCGAATATATGGCTGTACATATGGTAATGTAATCACGAATAGGAACTAGTTGTAACGCCTCAATAATATATTAAATGAAAAATACCCATAGTAAAATGAAAAACTGCTACATTGTTGGAAACCGGCAGAATGATTAAATAGTCCGAAGCGGACAAACAAACAATTTAAAACTGCTGTAGGCAGCATCGCAATCTAATTTTAGGTCCAAACAATGTCAAGCACAAACAAACAATTTAAAACTACTGTAGGCAGCATCGCAATCTAATTTTAGGTCCAAACAATGTCATGTACTGATATTGCGCTGTTAGTTGTAATTAACAATGATACTTTTCCATAATGTAACTCCCATTGGTATAAGCGAACGCAAGCATCTAGCAAACGGATATCAGCACATAGTGATGAAAGAGTCAGTAAACAACAAGAGCACGAATACTGCGAACCGTAAATCAGGACTCGCTGTGAATAGTACAATATACGGTACTAATATATATTAAGAATACATACCTAGGAAGTCCCATAATACGGAAGGCGAAAGTGTACTGCCAATCGGTCCTAGGTGTAACTCAAACATTTTTAAAGACTTTCCGGAAATGCGCGCGAATCACAATCTTGGGTCACGTGATAACATGACATCGAGGCCAACAAAATCAGGGGAAGAGAAAGAGGACAGCAACTGTGGTCGCCATGATTGAAAGGTATAGACCACCTACCAGGTCTGTATTAGTCAAGTAATGGGGGGGTTAGGGATATATCCCACGTCACTTAATAAGCAAGCGAGAGGTGAATGACAAAAATTATTATACCCGAAGGATATAACAGAATACAAAAATACCGCGTAACCGGTATTTGGCAATCCCACATCGCGAGTTTGAATATAAAAAGAACGCATAAAGTGTGAACAAACATTAAATCGTCCAAGGACAAAAATGTTGAAAAAGAAGAATGTTAGGACACATGGTCAATCAATTTAGTCATGGTAGCGAGGGTGAGTTAGACTAAGCACAAGGCACACGAATTAGAAGAGCCCCATTTTATCATTTTATATAGATGAAAGAGAGCTATATCATAAAGCCCTTAGAATTGACAAAGTTAAGGCTGTAACTCTAGAGATAAAACACCTATCACCACATAACATACACACCGTGTATGACGAAAATACCAAACGTAAATGTAGAGAGTATATATGTCTACAATATGTGGCTGATGGATATGTTGACTACGCTATATAAACACACAATAAATCAATGTACCACAGAAAGAGCAGTCGATATTAGTTACAGGTACATGTTACAACAGAGAATGGTATGCAATAAAGGAAAATATATATTACAGGAAATAGTGCATCTCTGAATCAGAATTGTGGCCTAGTGTGGTCGCCCGAAGGCGACATATCCATTTAGATTCTAATTTCCTGAGTAATAAATCCCGGTTGGAACCTCTCTTACCTGGAGGGACATGATCAATACCATGAAACCAGAAATTGTTGTTACCAATATGTTTGTTGTTATAGTGGTCCGTAATGGGGTATCTGGTATCTCTGTTTAAAATAGCTCTTCTGTGTTCCTGTATGCGTATTTTTAAGCACCTTGTAGTGCTTCCTACATAGATAATGTTACATTCACATCCCAGGACGTATACTACATGTGTGGTATTGCAATTCATAAAGTAATTCAAATGATAAGTACGAGGATTATTATAAGAAAAAGATTTGATTTTGTTTTTTCCATTGTTACAGATATTGCATGACCCACAAGTAAAAAAACCTTTGGGTTTTTTAGCAAGCCAGTTTACAGAACTTTGGGGGGTTACAATATAGCTGGGACAAAGCTGTTTTCTTAAGGATGTGCCTCTCCTATATGTAATTGCTGGCTTGGTGGTAATACAGTCTTTAAGTCCTGAAATGGAAGTGAGAAGGTGCCAATTTTTGCGTAGAGCATTAAAGATGCTACTGCTATGAGTTGTGTATTGTGTAATGAACCTAAGTTTCTTTTCATTTTGGTGGTTGACTCGTTCAGTTGTTTTATTAGCTAATGTGGAGATCCTGTTTGTACATATGATTCTCTCTTCTGCCTTGTCAAGTATTGAATTATTGTAGCCTCTGTTTACAAATCGTTTCTTAGTTTTCTTAATATTAGAGAGAAAAATATCCTCTGTACTACAATTCCTTCTAATGCGAATCATTTCGCCAAACGGGATATTATTAATAACTGACTTGGCATGGGCACTGGAGGCATGTAGAACAGCATTACATGCCGTCTCCTTTCTGTACAACTGGCTCTGAATTTCCCCATCCTCAATAAAGAAATTGATGTCAAGGAAATTAATATTATCTTTATGAAATGACATTGTCAATCTGACATTGAAGGCATTATCATTAAGATACTCAAAATATTGCTGTAAGCTCTCCACGGACCCTGACCAGAGGCAAATGATGTCGTCAATGTACCTCCCCCAAAAGACGATAAATTCAGTCCAGGGGGAGGCACCACGGGCCCAGGCGTGCTCCTTCTCGTACCACCCCATGAAGAGGCAGGCGTACGAGGGAGCAAACCCGGAACCCATCGCTACGCCCTTGATTTGTTGGTACCAATGGTCATCATGTAAAAAAAAGTTATTCATAAGTACAAATTGACAACGTCAAAAGTCACAAATAAAAGTTCGTCCGATCACTGAAAGTCTCTAAATTTCACCATCTCGGGGGTGGGATCATCCACCGAGAACCTTTCCAAATTTGTAGACTCTAAATTAAAGAAATTCGTTCTTGACCTTCCTTCATACATTAAGGACAGTAAAGACATTCTGGTGAAATTTAGAGACTTTCAGTGGTCGGACGAACTTTTATTTGTGACTTTTGACGTTGTCAATTTGTACACATGCATTGATAAATATTTTGGCATGATGGCCATGCGCTCATTTCTGGATAGAGACGGTGCAGAGCATTACGAATACAATGAAATGATTGTGGAAATGGTGGAAATGATACTTATGAATAACTTTTTTTTACATGATGACCATTGGTACCAACAAATCAAGGGCGTAGCGATGGGTTCCGGGTTTGCTCCCTCGTACGCCTGCCTCTTCATGGGGTGGTACGAGAAGGAGCACGCCTGGGCCCGTGGTGCCTCCCCCTGGACTGAATTTATCGTCTTTTGGGGGAGGTACATTGACGACATCATTTGCCTCTGGTCAGGGTCCGTGGAGAGCTTACAGCAATATTTTGAGTATCTTAATGATAATGCCTTCAATGTCAGATTGACAATGTCATTTCATAAAGATAATATTAATTTCCTTGACATCAATTTCTTTATTGAGGATGGGGAAATTCAGAGCCAGTTGTACAGAAAGGAGACGGCATGTAATGCTGTTCTACATGCCTCCAGTGCCCATGCCAAGTCAGTTATTAATAATATCCCGTTTGGCGAAATGATTCGCATTAGAAGGAATTGTAGTACAGAGGATATTTTTCTCTCTAATATTAAGAAAACTAAGAAACGATTTGTAAACAGAGGCTACAATAATTCAATACTTGACAAGGCAGAAGAGAGAATCATATGTACAAACAGGATCTCCACATTAGCTAATAAAACAACTGAACGAGTCAACCACCAAAATGAAAAGAAACTTAGGTTCATTACACAATACACAACTCATAGCAGTAGCATCTTTAATGCTCTACGCAAAAATTGGCACCTTCTCACTTCCATTTCAGGACTTAAAGACTGTATTACCACCAAGCCAGCAATTACATATAGGAGAGGCACATCCTTAAGAAAACAGCTTTGTCCCAGCTATATTGTAACCCCCCAAAGTTCTGTAAACTGGCTTGCTAAAAAACCCAAAGGTTTTTTTACTTGTGGGTCATGCAATATCTGTAACAATGGAAAAAACAAAATCAAATCTTTTTCTTATAATAATCCTCGTACTTATCATTTGAATTACTTTATGAATTGCAATACCACACATGTAGTATACGTCCTGGGATGTGAATGTAACATTATCTATGTAGGAAGCACTACAAGGTGCTTAAAAATACGCATACAGGAACACAGAAGAGCTATTTTAAACAGAGATACCAGATACCCCATTACGGACCACTATAACAACAAACATATTGGTAACAACAATTTCTGGTTTCATGGTATTGATCATGTCCCTCCAGGTAAGAGAGGTTCCAACCGGGATTTATTACTCAGGAAATTAGAATCTAAATGGATATGTCGCCTTCGGGCGACCACACTAGGCCACAATTCTGATTCAGAGATGCACTATTTCCTGTAATATATATTTTCCTTTATTGCATACCATTCTCTGTTGTAACATGTACCTGTAACTAATATCGACTGCTCTTTCTGTGGTACATTGATTTATTGTGTGTTTATATAGCGTAGTCAACATATCCATCAGCCACATATTGTAGACATATATACTCTCTACATTTACGTTTGGTATTTTCGTCATACACGGTGTGTATGTTATGTGGTGATAGGTGTTTTATCTCTAGAGTTACAGCCTTAACTTTGTCAATTCTAAGGGCTTTATGATATAGCTCTCTTTCATCTATATAAAATGATAAAATGGGGCTCTTCTAATTCGTGTGCCTTGTGCTTAGTCTAACTCACCCTCGCTACCATGACTAAATTGATTGACCATGTGTCCTAACATTCTTCTTTTTCAACATTTTTGTCCTTGGACGATTTAATGTTTGTTCACACTTTATGCGTTCTTTTTATATTCAAACTCGCGATGTGGGATTGCCAAATACCGGTTACGCGGTATTTTTGTATTCTGTTATATCCTTCGGGTATAATAATTTTTGTCATTCACCTCTCGCTTGCTTATTAAGTGACGTGGGATATATCCCTAACCCCCCCATTACTTGACTAATACAGACCTGGTAGGTGGTCTATACCTTTCAATCATGGCGACCACAGTTGCTGTCCTCTTTCTCTTCCCCTGATTTTGTTGGCCTCGATGTCATGTTATCACGTGACCCAAGATTGTGATTCGCGCGCATTTCCGGAAAGTCTTTAAAAATGTTTGAGTTACACCTAGGACCGATTGGCAGTACACTTTCGCCTTCCGTATTATGGGACTTCCTAGGTATGTATTCTTAATATATATTAGTACCGTATATTGTACTATTCACAGCGAGTCCTGATTTACGGTTCGCAGTATTCGTGCTCTTGTTGTTTACTGACTCTTTCATCACTATGTGCTGATATCCGTTTGCTAGATGCTTGCGTTCGCTTATACCAATGGGAGTTACATTATGGAAAAGTATCATTGTTAATTACAACTAACAGCGCAATATCAGTACATGACATTGTTTGGACCTAAAATTAGATTGCGATGCTGCCTACAGTAGTTTTAAATTGTTTGTTTGTGCTTGACATTGTTTGGACCTAAAATTAGATTGCGATGCTGCCTACAGCAGTTTTAAATTGTTTGTTTGTCCGCTTCGGACTATTTAATCATTCTGCCGGTTTCCAACAATGTAGCAGTTTTTCATTTTACTATGGGTATTTTTCATTTAATATATTATTGAGGCGTTACAACTAGTTCCTATTCGTGATTACATTACCATATGTACAGCCATATATTCGCTTACGGCGACTGCTCATACGTATATCGACGTGATTTCCAAATAAATATGCGCACAATTAAACTAGAGATTTAGCCATGTTCCCCTTTCTTTGTCTTTTTCGATAGTACATGCCCATACAATTTTTTTATTCATGTCTATTGCTATGTATCATTGGAGGTTACCTCCGCACTTAGTGATTTATATGTTTATTTGATATCCCTCAGACTATTGGAACCCATCTAACTTTGGTTCGTTGTGTGGAAGCGTAAGTCAAATTTAGGCTTACAGCGCTGACAACCCTAGAACACTTTATTATATGTCATATATCTCCATTTTTGTGGGTAAGTGCCCTTTTACGATCAATTACGATCCATTTATTTAATTATTCTGCCGGTTTCTAATAATATAGCAGTTTTTCATTTACTATGGGTATTTTTCATTCAATATATTATTGAGGCGTTATAACCAGTTTCTATTCGTGATTACATTACCATATGTACAGCCATATATTCGCTTACGGCGACTTCTTATACGTATATCAACGTGATCCATTTTTCTCATGAGGAACATGCCTTTGTATATTTATTACATGTAGAGCATCTTACTATATATTATATGTCACCTATTGTGGGGGAAGAATATGCCTTTTACATCAATTACACTTAGAGTATTACTAGTTTGAATATCTTGATATTTTGATATTCTCGTACTTACCATGTGAGTTTATTAACATTGGATCTATTTAGACCATTTTCTATTTTAAGAATAAGTGGTCAAATATCTGTTCGGAGCTCTTTTTTCTTCTTTTTTCTTCTGAGTTATGATATATAGCAATTTTTTTATTTTTTTAAAAAAACATTTAAATACATTTATATTTTGTATTTATCTTTTTATCAGATTATTTGTCTTGCTTTGAACTTTATTGATGAATGTGGGATCAAGACACATTTCATTGCCATATTCGCTTGGTCCAAAGACTTACGTTTGGTGAGTTTTGGACTTCCCTTCTTTTGTCCCACTGTTTGTGTCCTATCCTATACTCTCCCCTGATCTTCCTTGGCGTTGCTATTAACTTGTATCTTGTACTAACACCACAAGATACTATGGACCTTTCTTGCCATAGGTCCGTATATTCTTAATATGCTGGTGTAACAGATTATTCAGGATTAGAAAATCAATGAAATCCATAGATATATTTTACCCATAGAAATATGGTAACGCTTTCACTTATATACATGTTTAGATGCACTATTCAAATATTTTTGTTTTATCGTTTGCGTTTATGCTTCATTTTGCCCGTCGTCACAGATTGTATATATACATGTTTATTATTCTTTATGATTGGTTTTTATGTCTTTGTTTGATCTCTGTGTTTGTGAAAGTTTTTAAAAAAAACATTGGCAAAATTGTTTGTACTATATGATGGTATTGTCTTAAATTATATATGTTTGTTATCCATAGATTATAAATGTCTTTCTATGTTGTTATGTTAATCGATTGCAGCCTTGAAGAAGTTCCAGTGTGGAACGAAACGCGTTGGCTGAGTATCCGTATGAAAAATAAAGGAGATAACTAAAGATACCGATTTGTTTTGGACTTCTACTGACTGGTGCACCTTCCATTTGTTGTTTATCTTATCTGTAACTGCTTGCCAGTGGGGTTGTTCTACGACGCACTCCGGAAGCATTGTGCACAGGATCTAAATACTTAATGAGAGACTTTGGGATATTAAGTGCCAAACTAGTAGTCAGTCGTAGTTCTCTTTTTTTGTTTAACAATTTTCTGTTGACTGTTTGTGCACTTATCCCGCGAATTGTATAATCTCAACTTGTTTAATATGTCAAAATTTGATGATGGCCGGGAAGAAATGGCTCATAACCTGTTTGGTACAGGGACCTCTAAAGACAAAACCAGTCAAGAATCTACACAAAAAAACAGCTTAAAAACATTATTCATACGATTGGAACGCTTGAAAAAACAAGAATTAAGTCGGTGGTGGGACGGGGTTACCCTTAATCAGTATATGGAAAATGGCAAGGTTCCAAGGGGCCTACGTATCCTAATCTTCCCCACCTTTGAAGACCTAAGTGATGCTCTCCTGAAAGAATGGGAGTGTAATTTGGAGGGAGCATCTCAAATTATGATGAAAATCTTAGTTAAACACGCAATGGAAAAGGGGGAGAAACTCCAGGAAGAAATTAGTGCAATTGAAAAATTGATCAGTGAGATGGAAGAGAAGGACCTAATAGAGAAAAACTATGCTATTCTCAAACAAATTATAGATAAACACCAGATCTATTTGAAAGATAAGAAACTAAGGAAAATCAAGAGAGACGATAAAGATTATCGCGATGGAAGAATCTACACTTTCCATAAGAAATTTGATAACGTACAGGGGTGGGAGGATAAGAAGAGATATAGAGAGGAAAAGGGAGAAAGTGATGACATTAGTTCCACAAGTAATTTATCAGTGTCATCACAGGGAAGTACGGCATCATCATCTTTGACCAATGATGTCCCTTTAGGAGAAGGTGCCACTCCTTTCCAGAAAGAATTGGCCAAATTACGTATTTCGAACAGATTGCAACAAAAAAGGGAAGAGCAAAAACCAGACGGGGAGGGAGGAGGAAAACAGGCAAATTCCAAAACTACAACCGGAAAAACGGATTCAGTGGGCAAAACCAAAAAGACAAACACCAAGTAATACTGAATAATGATTTGCCTGTTGCTAATGTTGATGATGGTTGTCATTTGAAAATTATCAATCTTTCAAATAAAGTATTGGATGAAGAAGAGATAACTGTATTAAGTAAAGGTTTAAATTTTTGTCCAACTCAAAGTGGCGACCTTGTTAATGCACATGTGGATTTATATAAGTTTATCAGGACATTAAAACTGCATGATTTCTTCTCTAATAAAATACCTGAAGAACCAAAGGCCATCCCTATTAGTGAACCGAGTACCCACACTATTGCTGAGGTTCGAAATATACAGTGCCTCCTCTCAATCTGTGATGATGATGTTTATGATATGCCTACTCTTCTTCAGGATTTTGACATCAGACAAGACGGCCATGTAGAAAGTGGCCTTCGCCCCAAATCTAAATTTACACCCTCTATTGGTTATAATCCTAATATTGATGTTTTCCATAAAAACATATCTAAGGAACTATATGCCTTGGAAAATATCAATAAATATAAGCCTAAACCAATTCAAAACCTCTCACAATCTGAAAGACTGGCCCTACAACGCCTTAAAGAGGATACTAACATTGTAATACGGGAGGCCGATAAAGGCGGCAATGTAGTCGTCATGAATCGTTTAGATTATCTGAACGAAATTAATCGGCAGTTGGGCGACACTTCCTGCTATAGATCTATTGCACATAATCCCATCCCTGCCTTGATTATAATGATTAATGGCAGACTTAATGAGTGGAGAGATATTTGCCTCATTTCTGAAGAGGAATATAGATATCTGCTAGTCAATTGTCCATCCTATCCCTGTATTTATGTCTTGCCAAAAATACACAAAGGGGGGGCATTCCCACCAGGCAGACCTATCATCTCGGGGGTGGGATCATCCACCGAGAACCTTTCCAAATTTGTAGACTCTAAATTAAAGAAATTCGTTCTTGACCTTCCTTCATACATTAAGGACAGTAAAGACATTCTGGTGAAATTTAGAGACTTTCAGTGGTCGGACGAACTTTTATTTGTGACTTTTGACGTTGTCAATTTGTACACATGCATTGATAAATATTTTGGCATGATGGCCATGCGCTCATTTCTGGATAGAGACGGTGCAGAGCATTACGAATACAATGAAATGATTGTGGAAATGGTGGAAATGATACTTATGAATAACTTTTTTTTACATGATGACCATTGGTACCAACAAATCAAGGGCGTAGCGATGGGTTCCGGGTTTGCTCCCTCGTACGCCTGCCTCTTCATGGGGTGGTACGAGAAGGAGCACGCCTGGGCCCGTGGTGCCTCCCCCTGGACTGAATTTATCGTCTTTTGGGGGAGGTACATTGACGACATCATTTGCCTCTGGTCAGGGTCCGTGGAGAGCTTACAGCAATATTTTGAGTATCTTAATGATAATGCCTTCAATGTCAGATTGACAATGTCATTTCATAAAGATAATATTAATTTCCTTGACATCAATTTCTTTATTGAGGATGGGGAAATTCAGAGCCAGTTGTACAGAAAGGAGACGGCATGTAATGCTGTTCTACATGCCTCCAGTGCCCATGCCAAGTCAGTTATTAATAATATCCCGTTTGGCGAAATGATTCGCATTAGAAGGAATTGTAGTACAGAGGATATTTTTCTCTCTAATATTAAGAAAACTAAGAAACGATTTGTAAACAGAGGCTACAATAATTCAATACTTGACAAGGCAGAAGAGAGAATCATATGTACAAACAGGATCTCCACATTAGCTAATAAAACAACTGAACGAGTCAACCACCAAAATGAAAAGAAACTTAGGTTCATTACACAATACACAACTCATAGCAGTAGCATCTTTAATGCTCTACGCAAAAATTGGCACCTTCTCACTTCCATTTCAGGACTTAAAGACTGTATTACCACCAAGCCAGCAATTACATATAGGAGAGGCACATCCTTAAGAAAACAGCTTTGTCCCAGCTATATTGTAACCCCCCAAAGTTCTGTAAACTGGCTTGCTAAAAAACCCAAAGGTTTTTTTACTTGTGGGTCATGCAATATCTGTAACAATGGAAAAAACAAAATCAAATCTTTTTCTTATAATAATCCTCGTACTTATCATTTGAATTACTTTATGAATTGCAATACCACACATGTAGTATACGTCCTGGGATGTGAATGTAACATTATCTATGTAGGAAGCACTACAAGGTGCTTAAAAATACGCATACAGGAACACAGAAGAGCTATTTTAAACAGAGATACCAGATACCCCATTACGGACCACTATAACAACAAACATATTGGTAACAACAATTTCTGGTTTCATGGTATTGATCATGTCCCTCCAGGTAAGAGAGGTTCCAACCGGGATTTATTACTCAGGAAATTAGAATCTAAATGGATATGTCGCCTTCGGGCGACCACACTAGGCCACAATTCTGATTCAGAGATGCACTATTTCCTGTAATATATATTTTCCTTTATTGCATACCATTCTCTGTTGTAACATGTACCTGTAACTAATATCGACTGCTCTTTCTGTGGTACATTGATTTATTGTGTGTTTATATAGCGTAGTCAACATATCCATCAGCCACATATTGTAGACATATATACTCTCTACATTTACGTTTGGTATTTTCGTCATACACGGTGTGTATGTTATGTGGTGATAGGTGTTTTATCTCTAGAGTTACAGCCTTAACTTTGTCAATTCTAAGGGCTTTATGATATAGCTCTCTTTCATCTATATAAAATGATAAAATGGGGCTCTTCTAATTCGTGTGCCTTGTGCTTAGTCTAACTCACCCTCGCTACCATGACTAAATTGATTGACCATGTGTCCTAACATTCTTCTTTTTCAACATTTTTGTCCTTGGACGATTTAATGTTTGTTCACACTTTATGCGTTCTTTTTATATTCAAACTCGCGATGTGGGATTGCCAAATACCGGTTACGCGGTATTTTTGTATTCTGTTATATCCTTCGGGTATAATAATTTTTGTCATTCACCTCTCGCTTGCTTATTAAGTGACGTGGGATATATCCCTAACCCCCCCATTACTTGACTAATACAGACCTGGTAGGTGGTCTATACCTTTCAATCATGGCGACCACAGTTGCTGTCCTCTTTCTCTTCCCCTGATTTTGTTGGCCTCGATGTCATGTTATCACGTGACCCAAGATTGTGATTCGCGCGCATTTCCGGAAAGTCTTTAAAAATGTTTGAGTTACACCTAGGACCGATTGGCAGTACACTTTCGCCTTCCGTATTATGGGACTTCCTAGGTATGTATTCTTAATATATATTAGTACCGTATATTGTACTATTCACAGCGAGTCCTGATTTACGGTTCGCAGTATTCGTGCTCTTGTTGTTTACTGACTCTTTCATCACTATGTGCTGATATCCGTTTGCTAGATGCTTGCGTTCGCTTATACCAATGGGAGTTACATTATGGAAAAGTATCATTGTTAATTACAACTAACAGCGCAATATCAGTACATGACATTGTTTGGACCTAAAATTAGATTGCGATGCTGCCTACAGTAGTTTTAAATTGTTTGTTTGTGCTTGACATTGTTTGGACCTAAAATTAGATTGCGATGCTGCCTACAGCAGTTTTAAATTGTTTGTTTGTCCGCTTCGGACTATTTAATCATTCTGCCGGTTTCCAACAATGTAGCAGTTTTTCATTTTACTATGGGTATTTTTCATTTAATATATTATTGAGGCGTTACAACTAGTTCCTATTCGTGATTACATTACCATATGTACAGCCATATATTCGCTTACGGCGACTGCTCATACGTATATCGACGTGATTTCCAAATAAATATGCGCACAATTAAACTAGAGATTTAGCCATGTTCCCCTTTCTTTGTCTTTTTCGATAGTACATGCCCATACAATTTTTTTATTCATGTCTATTGCTATGTATCATTGGAGGTTACCTCCGCACTTAGTGATTTATATGTTTATTTGATATCCCTCAGACTATTGGAACCCATCTAACTTTGGTTCGTTGTGTGGAAGCGTAAGTCAAATTTAGGCTTACAGCGCTGACAACCCTAGAACACTTTATTATATGTCATATATCTCCATTTTTGTGGGTAAGTGCCCTTTTA
This sequence comes from Triturus cristatus, assembly GCF_964204655.1. Taxonomy (NCBI): domain Eukaryota; kingdom Metazoa; phylum Chordata; class Amphibia; order Caudata; family Salamandridae; genus Triturus; species Triturus cristatus. The sequence goes on along the minus strand of NC_140589.1, from coordinate 1,018,978,213 downwards.
CGATCAATTACGATCCATTTATTTAATTATTCTGCCGGTTTCTAATAATATAGCAGTTTTTCATTTACTATGGGTATTTTTCATTCAATATATTATTGAGGCGTTATAACCAGTTTCTATTCGTGATTACATTACCATATGTACAGCCATATATTCGCTTACGGCGACTTCTTATACGTATATCAACGTGATCCATTTTTCTCATGAGGAACATGCCTTTGTATATTTATTACATGTAGAGCATCTTACTATATATTATATGTCACCTATTGTGGGGGAAGAATATGCCTTTTACATCAATTACACTTAGAGTATTACTAGTTTGAATATCTTGATATTTTGATATTCTCGTACTTACCATGTGAGTTTATTAACATTGGATCTATTTAGACCATTTTCTATTTTAAGAATAAGTGGTCAAATATCTGTTCGGAGCTCTTTTTTCTTCTTTTTTCTTCTGAGTTATGATATATAGCAATTTTTTTATTTTTTTAAAAAAACATTTAAATACATTTATATTTTGTATTTATCTTTTTATCAGATTATTTGTCTTGCTTTGAACTTTATTGATGAATGTGGGATCAAGACACATTTCATTGCCATATTCGCTTGGTCCAAAGACTTACGTTTGGTGAGTTTTGGACTTCCCTTCTTTTGTCCCACTGTTTGTGTCCTATCCTATACTCTCCCCTGATCTTCCTTGGCGTTGCTATTAACTTGTATCTTGTACTAACACCACAAGATACTATGGACCTTTCTTGCCATAGGTCCGTATATTCTTAATATGCTGGTGTAACAGATTATTCAGGATTAGAAAATCAATGAAATCCATAGATATATTTTACCCATAGAAATATGGTAACGCTTTCACTTATATACATGTTTAGATGCACTATTCAAATATTTTTGTTTTATCGTTTGCGTTTATGCTTCATTTTGCCCGTCGTCACAGATTGTATATATACATGTTTATTATTCTTTATGATTGGTTTTTATGTCTTTGTTTGATCTCTGTGTTTGTGAAAGTTTTTAAAAAAAACATTGGCAAAATTGTTTGTACTATATGATGGTATTGTCTTAAATTATATATGTTTGTTATCCATAGATTATAAATGTCTTTCTATGTTGTTATGTTAATCGATTGCAGCCTTGAAGAAGTTCCAGTGTGGAACGAAACGCGTTGGCTGAGTATCCGTATGAAAAATAAAGGAGATAACTAAAGATACCGATTTGTTTTGGACTTCTACTGACTGGTGCACCTTCCATTTGTTGTTTATCAGGGTTTGATAATTACTACATGGACATATGCCTAAAACAAGCCTAACGTATTTGTGTTGACAGTGCTTGTTAGTATCAGATAAATGAGTGAGAATGATAATGCAGCGAATAATCAGAGTTTAAAATGTTTCAGTTCTGAAAACCAGAGGCTGTGAATTAACCATTACTAAACCCTGTGGCAACGCTAGTAGCCTTTGGGGTGCCTCAGACACTCCCTTCTCCCCTTAATATCATTTTATTGGGCACTTATAACTCTGGTAGATACTTTCACACATTTCCCCATATCTTTTTGAAATAATCCTTCCCATACATCAATTTCCTCTTCACCTCTGCCTTTTCATGCTGTCCTCCTGCATGCACCTTCTTGTGTTATATTCCAATCTCCTCACCTACAAGCAGAGTATTTTGTTTTTCTTTTGTCACTGTCATTATTTCACAGCTGTGTATACCCCTCCACCAACTTTCACATAAAATGGCAGTTTAAATCGGCTCATATGTGACCATTGTTCTGGACACTCTTCAGAGATGCTGTTTATTTCATTGAATGAAATCAGAAAACGTTTATGACCCACTGACATGCAGTGTGAGAAACGTGCACTGCCTTCGCCAAAGCTTTCAATTGTAGCTTGTCATGAGCAGCAATAGACACCTTAAACTCACCCTGACACCTAGATATGACTCAGTTCACAATAGGCCCTGCACACAACTTAAATGTTGCATGAAAAAACACCATTCTAACACATCGAGAAAAACAAATATCAGCATAGGCAAGGCAAGATGAAATGAAATGTGAAATGTTAACATGGACTACATTACCGACATGGACAAGGTCTTTCCAGTCTTTGCTGAGAAATTGATTGGTGTTTTTATTTTAAGTTAAGGCCATGAAAATAGGGCCCTTGTTGGGCCCATTTCAAAGTAAGTTTTTAATTATTGCTGTATCTGAGCAATGGCAGAAACCTCCACACTTTAAGCCCTGACTGTAGCTTGCAAGGATCCAAGAAGCTTCTGTTCACTGTCCCCACAGCAATCCAAGAAGTCTTATTCCCCCTTGGAGTGGCATCCCTTTCTGGGGGGCACCTTGTAGCATAAGCCTTGGAATAACAGACCTGGCTGCATCCGCACTGTGACTGCCCATTCATGCAGAAATTAGGGGTCCATTAGGATGGAGGGCGGATGTCCTCCGCCGGGCGGGCGGTAGCAACTGCCGGACATCCGTCCGCCATCGAAGCCCTGAACACCGCCGGTCCGATTAGCATTGCGGTCGTGACCGCAGCGGTGTGATTTCCCGCCCGCCACTTTTCCGCCGGTTGCAGTCCGCCCGCCTGCCTGGCGTGTGGAGCTAGACCGCTCCAATTGTGGTGGATTAGGGCCAAGCACCGCCGGCATGATTATGATACTGGCGGTAGCCAGCTTTCTGCGGTGGTGGAACCACAATGGAAAGGCATGCGGAGAATGTCTTTTGGGGTCCATTGCGGACCCCCAATGTGTTGGGGGGGTGTCGGTGCACTGGGGGGGGTACCCATGGTACCCCCCTACATGTCCCTGTACCAGGTGGCAGGCACTGTGCAGTGCCTGCAACACAGTGCAGGGACATGCAGGACATGCTTGTTTGGACATCGCGGCGGTGCTGCTGGCAGCACCGCCCACCACAATGTTAACCGCCGCTATCTGACCGCCGCGGTCAAATTTCCACTGCGGAGCATAATAATTGGACCGGCGGTTTTCCTGCGGTCCTGGCGGGGGGTGTTTTCCCGCTACCATGGTGGTCGGGGTGCATTTCCGCCCGTCATCCTAATGGACCTCTAAGTATTCCAAAATACTGGCTGTGCTAGCTATGTAAGTGAGTCGATACGTAGAAAGCACGAAATGCAGTCACACATTAAACATTAAAAGTAAAACAAATGGACACCTGTCTATTTCTGAATGGGCCTTCTGTGGGCCTGACTCAGCTAGCTGGCAACCCCTTTAGACACAGGCCTGGTCTCACCCCCACCACACTCAATCCCAATGCTCACTCCTCCACCATGATCCTTCCTAAACACCAGCCCGCAACACCAGCGTTGATCAACTCAAAACAAAGTGGACCATTTAAAACTTCCTTCAAGCCCATCGTGGTTCCATCAAGAGAGGTGGAGCAGGATTGACTAGTTATATGCTTTCCTTAATCTATCAGGCTGCATGTTCCTTGGGGATATTTCCTCAACTTCGAAATGTAGCCATATGTCTAACTACCTGCTGTAAAATTCCAAACCTGACTTCAATACATCAGTATGGACAGACATCACGGTTCACTCCTAAACTCAGGTTGCCACCAGCCCTTGTTTTAAACCCTTCCACCCTAATAGTGAACTCTCAAACTTTCGCAGATTTGAACCTCCCACAGAGCACTGAATTGTCTCAATGCTAACCCCTTCTACTCACTCTACCCTAGTTCTGACCACTCATCTGTAACCACCGCCTAAAACACTGACCTACTACACCATTGTAGACTAACTCAACATAAAGTGAACCTCTAAGGACTGAGCACCCCCATGTTGGTTCACACCACGTACAGTGTAATCTGTTTTGTTGACGTTACAAATGAGACAGGTTTTGCGAAAACTAAATACTACTGAAAGTATTTACTTTGTAGGTCCCAGGTTTTCCCGTGGACAGTGCTACAGTATATGCTCTCTCACTAAGAGACCTGCTCAACCATATTTTGTAATACGCGTTGATGTCTGTTAGTTGCCTAACTATCTATGGCCTATGTAAAATAGAATACTTCAATAGAAATCAAAGCTTTTCACTAGAATCCCAAAAGTAAAACAAACAAAGAAATATTTAATGAACATACTCAACAAGGACCTAAATCGAATGCAAGAAGAGAAGAGGACAAGCATCTAGAAACATATTGAGGCAAATATAAAAATATTTTAAGGTTCGGGAAACATTTTTAACTTTTGTAAGCAGCATATATATTTAGAAAATGACAAATGAAAATATTTTACGCACAGCACTTTATGGTTATAAAAAACCAAAACACTGATTTTTTCTAACTCTTGCATGTTTTTATTAATAATATAAACTTAATATAGCGCATGGCTACCCTTAGGCTTCCCAGCGCTGGCTGTGGTCACTACCCGAGAACAGTTATGCAATATTCTGGCAGAGCCACGTTTTTAATTGCTTTCTGAATGTGAGATGGAGTGTCAGAGAGCGTAAGTGGAGCGGGAGTTTGTTCCATAAGGTTGACGCATTATAAGAGAACATGCGCCCACCCGCTTGTACCCTCCGGACTATAGGTACAACTGCCTGAAAAAGTGTGGCTGATATTAGGTCACGCGAAGGCTGGTAAAAGGATATCAGCATGCAGTTAATTTTTGGACCCATGCCCCATAAGGTTTTATGTGCTATGCACAGTGATTTAAACATAATGCGTTCTTTAATGGGAAGCCAATGTAGGGCTTTTAGCGCTGGTTTGGCCGACTGTCTTTTTGGGGTGTCAAGAAGTAGCCTGGCTGCACAATTCTGCACCACCTGCAGCTTCCTAGTGGAGGCCTTCGGGGTGCCCAGACACAGGGAGTTACAATCATCCAATTGGGGCAGTACCAGTGCCTAAACTATAGTCCTGCGTGATGTTGATGGCAGCAGTGGCAGAATTTTCCTCAGTTGTCTTGTGATGCCAAAGCAGGTAGCTATTACTTGTGATGCTTGGTAATCTGGTTTTAACGAGCTATCCAGCCACATTCCCAGGCTTTTAATCCTCTCCTTCGGTTTGGGAGGGGGTCCTAAGCATTCTGGCCAGTTCATAGAAGGAGAGCTGATAAAGTAACTACCTAGGATCATAATCTCTGTTTTATCTCTGTTGAGTTTTAGATACGACTGATCCATCCATGTGGCCACTTTTTCCAGGCAGGTTTCTATGTTGACTGACACCTCCTTTGGGTTGTTAACTGCCAACACTAGCTGGGTGTAATCGCATAGGTCACTATCTGGATCCCGAATGGGAGGACTATCTCCGCCAGGGGTCGTAGGTACACGTTGAAAAGCGTAGGGCTCAATGAGGCCCCTGCGGCACTCCACACATTAACAGGACCTTCCTCGAGGCACAGTTCCCTTCAAATACTTGGTACAAGCGCTTTGTTAGAAAGGATTTGATCCAAGTGAGAGCTTTGCCTGCTACTCCCACTTCTCTGAGTCTCTTAAGGAGGATTTTGTAATTAAAAGTATCAAACGCGGCGCTCAAATCAAGCAAGATGATCGCCACTGATCCTCCTTGATCCAAGACTTTCCTTGTTTCCTCCATTACTGTCAGCAAGGCAGTTTCAGTGACATGATTAGGCCGAAAGCCAGTCTGTGGTGCATGAAGCATCAAGTGCTTTTCCAAGTGATTAATTAGACATTTATTTATGTGTTTTTCAACAATTTTACTGGTGAAGGGCAGTAGTGAGACTGGTTGGTAGTTGCTCCTTACCTCTGGAGTAAGGTTGGTTTTATTTAACAGTGCCCTCACCATGGCATGTTTCCATGTCTTGGGCACTTCAGAGGTCATAATGGATGCATTTAGTACTTCCAGTAAAACCGGTAGTATGGTCTCCTGTACTTTGTGCATCATATGTACCGGGGCAGCATCACATGGTGAACCGGACTTTATTTTGGTAAAAATTTGGGATAGCGTATCTAGATCTAGGATGGGAAACTCTTCAAAAATTGCCAGTCCTCCAACCCCCTTCTCTGGTTCAGTATCTAAATTAACTGAGCCATGGGTTGGTGGGAACCTGCTATATATATCCAGAATCTTTTTATTGAAGAATTCTGCAAATTCCGCACATCGCTGTGGGGCCGACTCAATGGGCGGCTCAGGCTGAGGGCTGTTGGTCAGTTGTTTTGCAATTTTCACAATTTCCCTGGGTGCGTTGGCTGCTCCATTAATTTAATTAATTAATTTTATTAAGGTAGAATGTAAATGGTGAAAGCAAAAAAAAGACAAACTCAGAATCCTACAAAAGAGCTGTAACTAAAACTTAATCCACTTTGTACTGTACTATTTACATCGGGAAACATCCTTAACTTTGCAGCCAGAACTACCACTGTCATTACTACGCAAGTACTACAACGAACGTGTTGTTACCACTCGTTCCATTACCACGCAAGTCGTAACAATGTCTTGCATTAGGAAACGTGTTGTCGGATTTTAAATCCAACACCTTCCCTACTATTGCAAAGACTAGAGTTGGAATAGTAATATATACTATTCCAGAGTCCAGCACTTCCCTAAGGCAAGTAGTTGTAACGACTTGCGTGGTAATACAACGCGTGGTAACAATGCGTTTGTTGTATTACCCACGTTGTAATGGCATGCGTTGTAAAAGCATGCATGATTGTGTCGTACATCCATTTACGTTACCTGAGGTCTCTACAAAACTTTTATATTTTCCTCAGAAATAATGTTTTTTTGTAACGGAATTCAGATAAATGAATTACTCCTATAAACTCACCAACAAGGTGTCACACTGCGTTCAAGATAACATTGCTTAAATGGGGAACACTAATAGTGTTCTGTTCTCACTCTCCACACACCTTTCAAGGCCACAGTAATACTCCCCCCTTCCCCACTTAATCCCGAAGTGACTTTTCAACTTTTAGAAACACTTACACCTTTCACCCTTGCATCTTCTACAGACCCTGTGATCTATTCCCCCCAAAAATGAACACTTACACCTTTCTCCCTTGCATCTTCTACAGACCCTGTGATCTGTTCCCCCCAAAAATGATTCTCAGCGCTGGCTGAAGAAACCAGGTCTCTTATGACTTACATTTTTACATTAAGGTATGATCCAAATGCCCTTAAGACATTCTCTCCTCCTGAAACTCTCCCACTGCTAACATGCCTGCCTATTACTATTTGGGCCCACCATTGCAGCACAGTCTACGTATTATATCAGAGTTTGGTAGCGGCAAGCATGCATCCTGGTGCTGCTTCAAGCAGCAGAGTTTTCACGTGTCCGATCCGGCCATTGATCAGAGGCAAAAGTGAAATATTTGCTTCTTACCCATGTGCCACTCTTAACACTTTCATCTTGAGCATCTTTCTAAACTAAAGGTGGTCTGCAATTGTTTACGGAATCTTTAGAAGCTCATTCTGTAATGGGGCTCTCTGTACCAATAGTTCTAGTTTACTGTTCCTAGCTCTTTTAATTTTGGAGTTAATTATTCTCACAGTGTCTGTAGATCTTAGTGCTCTCATAGTTTTGTGTTTTTTTGAATATTGGATTCAAGTTTGTAGATTATTTGCCCCCCAGCAGCTGTTAGAGATCTTAAACATGATGCATTGTTTTTACCAGCAGTCAGTGTAGCTTTCCCAATGATGTTGAAAGGTGAGTTTTAATCTTCCTCTTGGGAATCAACATGGCTGCAATTTTCTGAAAATGTTGTTCTCCAGTAGTTTATACATAAAATGTTGTGTATATATTACACTGATATACTCTACTTGATGACCAGTGCAAACCTAGAAGCTTATTATGACCACTGACCTGTCGTCTTGATCTCTTCGCTGCCTATGATGTCATTGACTCATTACAAGGCACTGCAGAAAGGAGTGAAATTTAAAACTAAGCATACAGTGGCACACAGCTTGAACTTTGTTTACATTGAACTTTTGTTTCGTCTGATTCACCCCCCCTTTGAATGGTTATTCTTTTTCCAGCAGCTAAAACGTAGATGAGACATAAATGTGATGTATAAAATTCCTTACAGTCAGGGAGAATTACAACTCTATCCCCTTTGTTTTGTCTGTTAATGAACTTCTAGCACAGTATAGAGGCCAGTCAGATGACATACTTCTGCCTTAAAAATCCATGTAGACCACCTGGACAATCTAACCCGAAACAGAAAAGTGAAAGCCTTACCCTCGTCCCCCACCCATGACACTTCTATTTTATAACCCAAACTGTGTCCCCGTGATCAGTGTCACTCTCTTCTCGAAAACCAATGCTAAACGACCATTGCATTTAAAAGATTTTTCTCAGATGAAGTATTAAAGGACAGAATTGTTTGCATGAAACAGCTCTATCTAACCGCTAGAGACGGTTGCAGATTAGCACAAGCTTTACACTGGGCAAGCTCAATGGAAAGGCGTATTCGGGGGCAGAGTGCTTAATCCGACTGAATTAGTTTTATTGCAAATCTCCCTACTGAAAACGATCCCTAAGTTATATGTAGTCTTATCTGTAACCCCAGTTGCGATAAGACACAAACAACTACATGGCAAAATGAATCGTGAACTATTAGGGAAAATAGGAATGCCATATGGCATAGGGCAGAAAATATATCTTTATTCACTCAGTACAGGGAAAGTGCTTTCAAAATGTTCACATGTTGGTATCTATCCCCAGTCAGACTCAGCGCCATGTTTAGGAGGTCAGACTTATGATGGAGGCAGTGATGATAGTGCGGTATTATGCCTCATGCCTGCTGATCTTGTTAAAATATCAAACCTTACTGAGCCTCTATCATTAACCTAGAGAAGGATATTATTGGCACTTACTTCGATCTTCCATGAAACATCTCAAGCTATCCAGGAGAAGAGAATATATATATAACCTCAGCATAGCTAACTGGGTAAACCAATCTCGTATTTCCTACTGGCCACACTCCTAACACTAGTTCAACATTGGAAAGGAACTCTTCTTCCAGTAGGAGTTTGGTGGACAAACATTTGGCATCTCTTTGCTATGTCAAAGGTGACTGTATTCTTAGCTGTCAAAATGCCTTTTTTTGAGCGCGCCTGGTAACTGTTAATAAGGTGCCACTTGGGTGGATGGTGGGTGTCACTACATGTCCCAGATATAATACGCAAAGAGGGGATGCACCGGATGTCAGGTTCTTTGGAGAGAGAGAGAAAGAGTAGCTGTTAGATGACAGGAAGACTACACTCTTAATCTAGTGCGAATTTCTTTCATTGAGAGGACCAGACTGTCGATAATTGTATTCATAGCGCTTACAACTCCTTACGAGGCGTCTAAGCACTTTTCAGTGAGTAGCATGCCACTCCGGAACCCAAATGCATTATTGATGAATTAGTATAGGGAAATATGAGTTAATATGAGCGGTGGATATGTGAGCCTGTTAGTTAGATTTAATAGGATAATGGCGAGATAGAAGAGGAAAGGGACTAGAAAGTGTTATTTTGGAGATCATGGTAGGAAGATGAGGTTTGGGATGAGTAAAAAGGAGAAATGGAGAATGGAATAGTCTGTAAAAAAGGATTATGGACATCATAGTAGTAAAATGAGGTGTGAGATGTGTCAAAGGAGGGAAACATGGGGGAAATATTTAAAAAGGGTTGTTTGTCAGCTCTTCAGGGTAGAGGATGTGGCCTAACGGCTAGAGAGGTCTACCCCGAAGGTGGGGAACCAGGTTCGAGTCTCAGGAAGGGATGGTCAACATCCTGTGATTCTGGGCAAGTCACTTACTCTCCCAGAGCCTGACAAAATGAATGTGTCCGTCTGTAACGCAACTGGTTTTCATGTAAAGCGCTCTGATACCTTCGGGTCGAGTTCGCGCTATAACAAATCCCCCCCCAAAAAATTGTAATTTTATGAGGTTTGGGGTGAGCCAGGAGGGATGGAGGAAGGAAGAGTTCAGAAAGGGTTATTTTGGTATTTTTTAAATATATTTTTATTTTATTGGGTATAACAATGCATAGCAATACATCACAAATATACGTCAGTATGGTTCCCCCCCACCACTTTCCCACTTGTACATCATCAGATCCGTCCGAGGGTTGCACATTCCTCAAATATGACCGGCTATCATTCCCAGCACCCTACTATATCCATCCAATCCTGTTCCTCTCCCATAGTCTTCTTTTCATCTTATGTTGACAGCCCTCTGTATTTTGCCCAACTCCCCCTACTTGATCCCATTTACCAGGACATCCCCGCCCCTGATAGATTACCTTCTCTGCAGCACAACACCAATCCAGGTCTTTCTCCCACTTCCTTACTGTATGTATATGCGATTTATCACACATTCTGGCTATATTCCTTTTTGCCCCCATATTGGCTAGCATTAGCCATAATTTAGTGTATCGTGACCATTTCAGGACCTCCGTTACAGTTAATAAGTGCCATTTAGCCTCCATCTGAAGTGTCTGTTCCACCACCTTGGACATCACTTTTATTGTACCCCTCCAGAATCTCTGCAGCACAGGACACCTCCATAATGTATGGAAAAAGGTGCCCTCCTCTCCACAGCCTCTTACACAATTAGTTGAGCCACATTTGCCCACTCGAAAAAGTCTCAGTCTGGTTGTGTATGATCTGTGTATTATTATAAGTTGTATTAGTCTGAAGCGGGCCCTAATGGCGACTTCTGTTGGGCTCTGTATGACCTCCGACCACTCGTCCTCCTTGAAAGGGTTATTTTGGAGATCCTAGTAGTTGAATAAGGTTTGGGATGAGTATGAGAGTGGAGGTATAGGATATATTGAGAGAGCTATAGGGTGAGACAGAGTGGTGCACTGGAGAGAGTGAACGTTTTTATTTCTTCTACAGTAGGAGTAAAGTAATAAATATAAGATACATGACTGAATAGAAAGGGTATACATGTAAAAGGAAGATAATATATTGAGAACTAAAGTTGTATTGAATAAACTCAGACTTTCAAGTGTTGCTGTACTTGAAGATAATTCATTTGTGAATTTTCCAACTCAATTTTTAAATTTTTTATTTGACCCTTTCCTTAATATTTCAACAGTGAAGGCACTTGTGGATAAAATAGATATGATAATATTTACACTTTGTAATAGGTAAATAAAACAGCAGCAGAGTCTCAGAGAGCACACTTAAATATACATTTTAGTAGTACATATGAGAAGGACAGGGAGAAGTGACTGGAAAATGGGGCAAACTTTCTATTAAAGGGGAGGAGTTAAGGAAGGAGTAAGGGCGAGTTAGGGAGAGGTTTAGGGAGGAATGTGCATTCACCCACAAAAAAGATAGCCCACTCCTAGTCACAAACTATACTTCAAGTAACTACAGTCAAAAAATAGCCAAGACTGTTGTGAAGGTTCTTCTGCTCAGACCTGAAGTAAGTCCAGCACCACACAGGTCCAAACACTGGTACTGCACCACCCTCCCCAAGAAATTAATCGAGGTAGGAACTTAAAATAAAAACCCATAGTTACATTTTAGTAAAGTGTATGGAAAATTTTAAAGTTTAATAAACTTGAACAAAATAGTAAACATATTTTTGTGTTAAATATCATAGTAGATTAATTTTATATATTTTAAATGTGGAACAAAATACAAAAAATGCTACTGCACTATCCTGTGATTCTATGTAACCTTCCAACCCGATGAAATAGCAATTACTATTATACCAACTTCAATGATCTCAGTGACTTTTAAGGCCTCGCAAAATCCTAAAAGTGTACTGGACCTGCAGGTCTAGTGATTTTAATAATCTACTCGACCTAACTGTAATGCACTTGAAACATACCCTGCTCCACATTTTGTGATCCTAGGCGAAATATTTAATTTTGAGTGCCCCTTTCCTTCATTATTAAATATGAGAGCACCTTCAAATATGTTAGTTCAGCATTTCTGCTGTACAAAAACTCCTGTGTTTGATTTAATAGACTAAACTTTTGCACCATGTATAACAAAAACAGTTCTGAGTTCATGTTTGAAAAACTCTCACTTTTGATAAATATCTTACTAAAGCCTGATGTACTGTCATTTATAGATGCACATTTCCTTTGAAATGCCTACAGACTTTCCCACTGACATGCAGTTTTACTGATAAACTATATAGCGTGCAAATGCTAATGGTGAAATTGGGTTTCAGCAAATATTCATAATTTGCACATTACCAGGTAAAGTGTTCTAATTTGTTTTGATTTTTTTAAAAATGCTTTCTTAATTGCTGAAATGTATTTTTAAATATTTGTACAATTCATTTACAAGGTATTTAAAACAAAATTTTCTTAGAAAAAACCTGACACCTTAGAGCCATTCATTACACACAGCATGATTGACAGACAGTTCACATTACTTTACTTTCTCTGACTGCAAAGCTAGAGGATTTTGTAAGCATGATCTTCAGAATAAAATAAGGAACAATCTGTAAGAAAACATAAGCTGACATCTGACCTCTGTCTTTGAGCACACAGCAAATGTAAAAAGATTTAAAGGAATCTTTATTGTTCTTTCACTATCCGAATTATAAAAACCTCTGTTCTTAGTCACCTGGAGTCTCGCCAGACCGGGACAGTAGTCCCTAAAAATAGCTCGCCCTGATAATATCTGACTTCCCATAGTGAGTAGGTGAGTAGATTTCTCGAGACCTGCTTTGAACATACTGATGCTGGTTTTCCTATCACCAAGTAAACAAAGAAATTCTTCAATATGCTTTCAAATTTAGCCCCCGTCCGTATCTTTTAAGTCCCAATTCAGTGTTTCCATCGCTAATAGCATCCATAATTTACCCAACCATTCCTTGGTAGTCTGTATCGCTTCAAATTCACACCTTTGAACTATTAGGTGTTTAGCTACTGAAATCATGTTAATAATCAGCCTCATATCCCCTACAGTCACCCCTGTAATTTCAAATGGCTTTAGGGTCTGTAATATAATCGATAGGTCAGGGTTCAGTGGCTATCTCAATATGTTCCTGATATGACTCCAGTTTTCCTTCCAGGAGGTCTGTAAGAAATGTAAATGTAAATGTTGTAGACTTGTAAAGCGCACAGCTACCCCAGCAACGGGGCGTCCCGGCGCTGTAGACCGCTGGGGAACCCGTCCTGGCTATCCCTGTGAGATGGTCCCTTTCTGGGTATCTCCAAGGTGAAACCAGGCATCCCCGGCGTCTGTGGGGGGCCATTGTAGAGATGAGGCAAGCTTAATGCCCAGAGTTGCCGAGTGTGTTCCTGGTTAGAGTAGGTACCGAGGCGAGAATTATCGAGTCCGTTTTGACCCTGGTCCACGACACTGCCGCGTCGGGAATTGAACCCTGGTCCCTGGCCGATTCTCTGCTTACGGGTCTGCCACCTCTAACTAGCGAGCCACACCTCTAAGAAGGGACATGGCTGCCATATATGCATGTTGTCTCCGTTCTGTTACATTCCCTCCAGCATTTCCCTTCTGTTTTACCTTACATATGCTTGAGTTTCACATCATATGCTTATACACTGATTTCCCCTAAACGCTTTTAAGGGATATCGGACCACATTTCCTGCTATCGAGAAAGGAAGATATCTTTGCTCACAATATGTTGCCAGCTTTTCATGTAAGCCCATTGAATATCACAACGTGTATCTACAAGCATCAAGTAGACAGTGGAAATTAGGAACTTTGGCGCACTACGGGTAATAGCATTTTTTCCCCCAGGGAGTAAGGGCCCTAAGTGCAGCTGCTTTGTTCTTTGGTGCTAAGACCCAATGTTGCAGCTTAAAGTATTCCTCGCTTCCCTATTCCCCAACCTGAAGTTCCTTTTCACTTTATTAATGCTTTAATCTCAATTCCTTGGAACATATCTAGCAGCATTCTGCAAACTCCTCACTCCCCCACACCCACTCCCTACCCACCCCGTGATCACTTGGCAAACATCCCTGCCACTTACCTACGAGAAGTCTAGCTTAAGCAGAAGAGGATTATAGGGAAAAGTAGAAAGAGGTAAGTCTCTGACTTTTAGTAACTGAGCTCTCTATCTCCATTTTAGGGAGCGGAGTCTTTGAATAATAACAGACAGGGGGCCTAGAGAACTTGTGAAGCCACAATACATTCCAAGGGGCCTGATTCATTATGACTTCTTCCATATGTAGCCAATGTCTTTCAGTTTCATATAGGGAGCAATCAAAAAGAATCTGGTGCTGGGCCGTTTATTATTAGCATTTAACATTTGGTAGACCTAACCTGTCTGATCTCCTCTTATCTGCATTTAATACTTTCTCTGCCAATCGCACTTGGTCTCCATCAATTTCTGCAGTATGAAAGCTGCCTTGAAGTATTTTGACAAATCGTGCATGTGCTCCAGTATCACTTCCCTGCCATTTATCATAATTTAAAAAGAACATGCAACTGGCTTTTGTCACTTAGCTGTTGGGATGTACGAAGATGTGCACACAATAAGGACTGGAGAACATTTTTTCAGAAGCTTTGCAGTCAACGGTCCTGCGTTGTGCCATGTTGCCCTTTTTGTTTTTCCGGACTTCTCAGTTTTTTTTCCTCAGTGAATTTGATAGCCTGAGTGTTGCAAAATGACCCCTTTTTTGTGTGGTAAATCCGGAGTTTTTCTTCTTTGTTTTTTACTCACCTGCTGGTAATCTTGACCTCTAACACTGGGGCACTGTTATTCAGTGCCCTGTCTATGTGCCCCGACCCCTAAAACATGTTGACATTTTCTCAAATCCTAACTGGCATATTTAACTTTTCTATAAGACCATATTAAATGTGCGGAAATACACCCATTGCATGGAATGTTAAATGACACTTGTGGACCACAGTACCTATTGGGCCATCCACTACAGTGGCAGTGAACATATGACACCAGTCCTACCCTGTATAGCCTGACAGCAGCAGCTTGGGCTCTGCTAAACAGACCTGTCAAAGTCAGCCTTTTGACAGGTAGAAAAGAACAAGTTACTTTTCCTTCCGGTAATGCATTATCTGTTAGAGGCTCTATCTCGTTGCAGATTCCTTACCTTTGAATTTCCCAGGCATCAGGCTGAATCCGGATACTTTTGCTGAGCAATACCCCTTGCACGCGGCATCGGGTCCCTCCATTCGGCTCCGCGTAATGGCGTAATGGCATCAGTTATGACATTGCGGTGCCTACATTTCCATCAAGGCAGTAATGTTTTGGTAACATGTGCAAAGAAGCCCACGTCGCTGCCTGACAGAACTTGGACTGGGACACCCCAAGCCAAGGCCGTAGTCACAGGCTTTCCCCTGATGGAATGGGCTCTTAATCCCTCAGGGGGATGCTTTTTTGCCAAGGCATAACAGATTTTGATGCAGAGAACGACCCAGTGAGAGATGGTCCTTTTCTGCACTACATTTCCCTTCTTTGCTCCCACATACCCCACAAAGATTTGGTCATCCACCCAGAACTCTTTTGTGCGGCCAATGTGGAAAGACAACACTCTTTTTGGGTCCAGTCGGTGGAAACGCTCCTCTTCCTTAAAGGGATGTGGGGGAGCATAGAAGGTGGGCAAAGTGATGGATTTGACCTAGATGGAAAGGGGTCACGAACTTTGGCAAAAAAAAAAGCTCTGGTGTGAAGCACTACCTTGTCTGGAAGGGACACAAGGTAAGGAGGTGAGCAAGATAACGCCTGCAACTCACTCACCCTCCGGGCTGATGTGATCGCCACCAAGAAGGCTGTTTTGATGGACAACAGCCGGAGGGGACAACTGTGCAAACGCTCAAAAGGAGCACACATTTGATAGGTAAGGACCAAATTAAGGTCCCACTGGTGCATGACAAAGGGCCATAGGTGGAAATAAGTGAGCCAGCCCTTTTAGAAATCTATTTACAATTGGAGACTTGAAGAGAGATGGGTGGTCTGAGAGCCGCAAAAAAGGAGACAGAGCAGAAAGGTAACACTTGAGAGTTCCGAAAGCAGAGCCCTGCTGAGCAAAGGTCATAATGAATAAAAGGACAGTAGAAAGCGAAGCAGAAAGAGGGTCAATAGACCTTTCTGTACAGTATAACACAAATTTCTTCCAACAGCAGGCGTATACTGTCTTAGTGGAGGGCCGCCTGAATAACATCACAGACTTCAGGAGGAAGGTCAAAAGCTATCAACTGATGCAGCTCAATCTCCACGCATGAAGACGCAGAGTCACCAGGTTCCTATTCCTGCTGCTGTGACAGAAGATCCTTGTTGGAGGGAGGACCACCGGGGGGTCAGGGGGGCCACTCCGGGGCACCTTCCTACCGCAAAGTTATAGCCGAGCGCCGCTGAGAAGCCTCCTAGGAGAGGTCTTTCTCCTATGATCGTACTAGGCCCAGTAACACCACCACACAGGACTCCGTATCAGTTGCTTATCTAGGTACTTTATCAATAGTAGTATATTCGAAATATTTACAGGGGGATCGAGAGATCCAGAAAGAGTCTCAATGTCTTTGTAGGGACAGGGTAGCGGGACAGTCTTAGTACCAGCCTGGTACGGGGAAGCTCTGCGCCAGACCTTGAGTTAGGCCGAAGGTGGCTCCGGGGATCGGAGCGGCAGGTGCTGGTCTCAAAGCAGCTCGGACGTGGAGAGCCGCGACGGTGTCTGCAGGGCTCGGGTGGTAGTTCCGCTTGGGTCGAGCCGCGACACAGTCAGCAGGGCTCCGGTGGTAGGTCCGCTTCGGTCGAGCCGCGACGAGGTCAGCTGGGCTCTGATGGTAAGTTCAACAAGGTCGGGCCGCGACAGCGTCAGCAGGGCCCCAAAGGTTCGTGAAGGTCTTTAAGCACGGTGGAGCCGCGACGTAGTCAGCAGGGCTCAGAGCGTGGTTCCAGGATGAGTCTTTCTCCGTAGGGTCAGCCGCGATCCGATCAGCAGGGCTCTTGACTCCGGGATACAACTGCTGTCCTGTTGCAGGGTCGCCCCAGATATAGGTCTGGAGCCCTTTGATGTCCGGACCCTTGCGCCCGGGGGGGGCGGAGAGGCCGGGTCGGGAGCGGCCAGACGCTCAGCAGGAGAGGTGCCAGGCCCAGGAGAACTGTGGGGCGATCGCACCTAGGTATGGGAGGACGGTTGGGGGTCCCATCGATACTGCCCTCCGCCGGGAGTGGGGAAGTGGTCACGTGGTACCCCCTGGCCAGTTGTTGGTGCCTTGATGTCGGGGCTTGCTGGGGGCCGAGGCCAAGTTGAGCGGGGTCACGTAGGCTGGTGCCCAGAGTCACATACAATCCAAAATGGAGGAGCCCCAAGGTGCAGGGGACCTCGTGCGGCTTGGCGAGGGGGAACAGGACCACGCCACAAGGCCGGCTCCAACAAGCGTCCCCCCCAGCTGAAGGCAGGGAGAGTCACCCATCTCCTTGAGGGTTCTCCTCGCCGAGGTGGAAGAATCTGGATAGGCCGTCGGCATTGGCGTGGTCGTTGCCGGGCCGGTGCTCTACGGTGAAGTCCATCCCTTGCAGCGAGATGGACCATCGCAACAATTTGGGGTTCTCGCCCCGCATCTGCATTAGCCACCGCAGGGGCCGGTGGTCAGTCTGGACCCGGAAGTGGGTGCCGAAAAGGTAGGGCCGGAGCTTTTTGAGAGCCCATACCACGGCGAAGGCCTCCCGCTCGATGGTGCTCCACCTCTGTTCTCGGGGCAGCAGTCGGCGGCTGATGAAGGCCACAGGTCTGTCGAGGCCCTCGGTGTCCATCTGGGAGAGGACCGCCCCAACCCCGTACTCCGAGGCATCTGTCTGAACCACGAATTCCTTGCCGTAGTCAGGGGCCTGTAGTACAGGGGCAGCGCACATTGCCGCCTTGAGGGTTTCAAACGCGGTCTGACAGCGGGGTGTCCAGTGCACCGTTTTGGGCTGCTTTTTGGAAGTGAGCTCCGTGATGAGGCCCACAATACTGCTATAGTCTTTGATAAATCGCCGGTAGTAGCCTGTGAGGCCTAAGAAGGCCCGGACAGCTGTTTGGGTGGCGGGGGGCTCCCACGCCTGGATGGCATCGACCTTCAACTGGAGGGGCGCCACCTGGCCACTCCCCACCTGATGGCCCAGATAGGTCACTGATCCTTGACCGATCTGGCACTTGCTGGCCTTAATCGTGAGCCCGGCCCTTTGGAGAGCGGCCAGGACTTCTCGGAGGTGTCCTAGGTGCGCGGCCCAGTGGTTGCTGAAGACTGCAATGTCGTCTAAGTAGGCCGCGCTGAAGGCTTCTAGTCCGGCCAGGACCTTATTCACCAGTCTCTGGAAGGTCGCTGGCGCGTTCTTCATACCGAAGGGCATCACCCGAAAGTGGTAGTGCCCATCGGGGGTGGAGAAGGCGGATCGTTCCTGGGCGCCGGGAGTGAGCCTGATCTGCCAGTACCCAGCGGTGAGATCAAAAGTGCTTAGGTAGTGGGCGGCCCCTAAGCGGTCAATCAGCTCGTCTGCCCGTGGCAGGGGGTGGGCATCGGTCTTGGTGACTGCGTTCAGGCCCCTGTAGTCCACACAAAATCTGAGTTCCGGGGGGTGCCGGGGGCGGCGGCCTTCGGCACCAAGACCACAGGGCTGGTCCACGGGCTGTCGGATGGCTCGATGACTCCGAGGGCGAGCATCTTGGAGACCTCCGTTTGTATGCAGGCTCGGACCCGGTCGGGCACTCTGTAGGCGCGGTGTCGCACAGGGGGGCTGTCCCCGGTATCCACGTCGTGGACGCACCAGGGGGTCACCCCGGGTGTGAGAGAGAAGAGGGCAGGGAAGGGTTGCAGCAGCTGCCGGCAGTCATGGCGCTGTTCTGGGGTCAGGGTGGTGGAGAGTTTGACACCCTCCATGGAGCCGTCTTGGTCCGAGGACCCCAGGGGGTCGGGTAGGGGCTCGGAGTCGCTTTCGCCCCCATCGTCGGTAGCCAGCAGCAGGCTTAGTTCGGTTCGGGCAAAATGGGGCTTGAGCCGGTTGGCGTGTAGGACCCGGAGGGGGTTCCTTGGGGACTCCATGTCGACTAAGTAGGTGACGGGGCTCTTCTTCTCAACCACCTTGAAGGGCCCGGTCCATTTGTCCTGAAGGGCGCAGGGGTCCACGGGCGACATGACCCAGACTTGCTGGCACGGCTCGAACTCGATGGTCGAGGCATTTTCGTCATACCAGCGTTTCATGTCTTCTTGGCTGGCTTCGAGGTTGGCTTTTGCCAGGGCCCGGAACTTCCGAGTCTGGTTCCGCAGGGTCAAGAGGTACCTGTAGACGTCGGGGGGGGGGGGCATCTTGGGCGCTCGCCTCCCAGCCCTCTTTGACCAGGCTGAGGGGCCCTCGGACGGGGTGCCCATACAACAGTTCGAAGGGGCTGAAGCCCAGGGATTTCTGTGGAACCTCTCGATAGGCGAACAGGAGGCATGGCAGCAGTACGTCCCATCTCCTCCTCAGGGGCTCTTCCAGGCCCTTGATCATTCCTTTCAAGGTTCTGTTGAACCGCTCGACCAGTCCGTTCCCCTGGGGGTGGTAAGGGGTGGTGAACTTGCAGTTATTTTGAATGGCAAAACAACTTCTACAATCAAACGAGTGGCACATCTATGGGATTCGGGGGGGCTCCCTCGTACGCCAACATTTTCATGAGCAAATTTGAAACTGATCACATCCTTGACAACAATATGTGGAATGAAGGCATTATCATGTACAAACGGTACATTGACGATTTATTCTTTATTTGGAAAGCATCACGCTCACAACTTGAGGAGAATATTTCGACATTGAACACACATAATGACCGGATAAAATTCACCTATCACATAGATGAAAAAAGCATTACATTCTTGGACGTCATTGTCAAGCTGGATCACAACCAAATTTCGACTCAGCTACACATTAAAAAAACTGACAGAAACTCCAGTTTACTTTTTCAGAGTTTCCATCCTGAAACGTTAAAAAAACATTTACCAACTTCGCAACTCATCAGAATAAAACGTATTGTATCCAACAATGAAGACTTAACTAAGTCTATTGAACAACAATTGATCAAGTATCGACAAAGGGGTTATCCAGAGAGTGTGCTGAAAATATCTGCAGATAAAGTATCATTGGTACCTAGAGTTAACCTTCTTCAAGAAAAAACCACAGATAAAAAAGACAAAAATAAAACTGTATGTGTGTTGAAATATTCCACTGAATCATCACAGATCAAGAAAATCATAAACAGACATTGGCGAATCATCTCTATGGAACCAGATCTTGTCGATCTTTTTGACAATAAAATCACATTCGCTTTTCAACGTTCTAAAAACATTAAAGAAATCTTGAATACACCCAAGAAATTGACTAAACCAGGGCGAGGTATGCTTCAACAAATTCAATCACCCTACAAAAGGTTACTCCATAGCTCTACATCACACAAGCACTTGCGATACGACTAATTGTATATACGCCATTAAATGCCCCTGCGGAAAAATATACGTAGGTCAAACTGAGAGGAAAGTAAAAATTCGCATCTCAGAACACAAGAGCAACATCAGAACAAATAATTTAAAATCATCTGTGGCATCACATTGGATTGAAGCTGGTCACCAAATCTCCCAACTGCGTTTTACAATACTCGAAAAGATCACACAACGTCGAGACATGGATCCTGTAAAACAACGACTAAGGACTGAATATTTTTGGATTAAAAAGCTAAATTGTTCTCATCCCATTGGGTTGAATGACCGCATAGAATATGCTTGTTTTCTCTAGTCTGCTGATTACAGTTACATTGGTAAATAGTGTTATCCGGTCCCGTAATTCACTGTTTATAATTCATTAATTATGTCACGGGATGATGATGTTTATTCACATATTCAGATTTTGTTTATATTTTTCACTTATTATTTTCCACTTCTATGTATATTTTCCTTTTTCAAACTCTTTCTTTCTTCATTAACTTTATTGAAATTTTGGTCTTTTCTTTGGGTTTCTGGCCGCCTCATTGGCCGTTTGCGTCTTCATTTCTGTCAGCCCGACGCCCATTCGTTGTGATTACGTTAACACGTAACCGATTGGCTTATACTGTCCATTCCCATATTACGTCACTTCAGCTCATATATACTGACCTATCACAGGGTGATTTAGATCTGTTATCAAGTTCGACGTTGAACTTTCACGCCGTCTGCAGAGCCTTAGACATGTGAAAACCGTTCGGTTTCCAGTAAGTTCACGTTAAATATGCTCTTTCCGCGTTTTAAAGGGATCTTGCGGTACAATCTTCCACTCGTTTCATGCTTGCGTGTTTCTTTCCTACTGAATTTTGGACCTGCGTTATTTGCATCTTTCCTTAGTACACGCTTCGTTATTTTTTCAATTACACATTTATTTCCCGCATGTTTTGTTAACTTTCTTTCATTTTCTGTTCTCTAGCTTAAATATTTATTTCCCGCACGTTTCGTTAACTTTCTTCTATTTGGTTTGTCTTCATCACAGTTTATGTATTGTGGTCGGTATGCGTGATTTTGTATGCATTGATTTTACTGTCTAGAGTTGTTCATTTGTTTGGGATAGTGAACTTAATGGTCCTGTTTCATTTCATTTGTAGACCCCTGAAGAAGGGTCAGATATTATTGACCCGAAATGCATTGGGTGGATGTCTAATGTTCTCAAGAACAACAATTTTTGTTATGAATGATTACATTTGGAAATGATATTTCAACGAGAGACTATATCGGATGAATTTGTCGAAACTCAATCTATGAAGTAAATAAATTGTTGAAGAAACTCTATCAGTTTCATGGTTTACTGAGTGCCCTTGTCTTGCGAGAAGGTGATTCTTCTCACTACACACGAATAATTCTTTTAAAGACGCGGGAGGACTCCGCGTGACACAAGGAGCACCAACATAAATTCTTTGAACCTTGTCTAATCGTCAAGAGTGCACAGGGATAACACAGTGGTGAACTTGTAGGTGAACCCACATTGTTGCCAGAGGGATCGCATATATTTCGAGATGAAGTTCGTACCCCTGTCGCTCACCACTTCTCGGGGGAACCCCACCCTGGAGAAGATGCCCATCAGGGCCCGGCCCACCACTAGAGCTGTCACAGTTCGGAGGGGGATGGCCTCTGGGTATCGGGTGGCGTGGTCGACCAGTACCAGGATGAAGCGGTGGCCCAGGGCGGTTCGGGGGTCGAGGGGCCCCACGATGTCGATCCCTACCCGTTCGAACGGGGTGTGGACGGCTGGAAATGGTTGGAGGGGGGCCTTGACTCGACCCCCAGTCTTCCCGCTGGCTTGGCAGGTCTGGCAGGACCGGCAGTGGTGGTCCACGTCTCTCTGCATTCGAGGCCATTAAAAATGGGTCACCAAGCGGCTGTAGGTCTTGTCTCGCCCGAGGTGTCCGGCGAGGGGCACTTCATGCGCCAGGTTCAGGAGGAACTCTCGGAATCGGAGGGGAACCACCAACACACGGCCGGCTCCTAGTTCGGCGACTTTCTGTTCGCTATATAACATGTCATTGTCCCAATAGATCCAGTGGGTTCCCGTGGGGTCCCCAGTGGCCTGGGCGGCCGCTTGCTGTCGGGCCCCCTCGAGGGACGGGCAGGCCTTCTGTTCTTGTTGGAACTGTTCGCGGGTGGGGCCCCCGTCGTGGCGCCACTGGGCCAGCTCGGGGATCTCGCTGAGGGAGGCGGCCTCGTCGGGGGAAAGTTCGGATGGCCCGGCCTCATCGTCAGGCTCCTCCGTGCCGGAGGAGGGTGGCAGTTCTGGACCCGCAGGCTCGACGGGGGCCGCTGCAGCGGCTGGTTGGGCGGTCATGGACCGGGTGGTGGCGCAGGCCCATTCGGGCAGCCCTAGCATCCCCAGATGCTCTCGGCGCTCCACCTGGGCCCAGGGGGAGCTCTCCAGGTCGTTCCCCAGGAGGC
Organism: Triturus cristatus; assembly: GCF_964204655.1. Classification (NCBI taxonomy): domain Eukaryota; kingdom Metazoa; phylum Chordata; class Amphibia; order Caudata; family Salamandridae; genus Triturus; species Triturus cristatus. The sequence continues at coordinate 1,018,955,435 of NC_140589.1, read as the reverse complement.
AGTCAACTGGAGCGTCGTCGCGGACAGTTACTTTCAGGGTGCCTGACACTCCTCCCCACTTGAAGGGGATCCGGGCCATCCGGCACATGCTTTCGGTGTTGTCCGCGGTCCGGACAGGGCATAGGACATGCGGCAGGATCTGTTCGGGGGTCACCAGGTGGCAGCGGACAGCGGTCACACTGGCCCCAGAGGGCTTCGGCCCGTTGCCCATTGATGGTGACCCACTGCTGCTACTTCTGGGTGTTGCTCGGGATGGGGGCTCGGGGCACCATTTCTCGGGTGCCCAGGCATACGAGTGACATGGCAGCCGGTTCCCACTCGGGGGACCCGACGTCGCGGTTTTCCTCCTCTTCTTCTTCTTCCCCCAGGGCTGCGGCGGCTATTTGTCGGGGAGGGGGCCCAGCGGTCCCGTTTCGTCGGTTCACGGGGCAGGCCGGGTCGCTCGCATAGTGGCCTGTCTGTTGGCAGCCGAAGCAGGTCACTGTTGGTCGGGGTCCAGGCCTGGCGATGGGGGTCCCCCTACGGACCAGGGTCGGGGACGTGTGGTTGGCGGCTTGGCCTCGTGGCGGGCTTCGGGGCGGCCCGGCCGGGAATTCTCGACTGCGGTGGGACCCTCCTCCTCTGCCCCGCTGGCGAGGAGGTCCCGTGGTACTCCGTTGGTAGTCCCCCACGGGGTTCCGGGGGACCCGGGTGTTGACCCACCGGTCGGCTTCGGCGGCGAGCTTCCGGGGCTCGGTCAGTTTGCTGTCAAGGAGGTGTTGCCTTAGTTCGACAAAGCAGTTGTTGGCGGGGTGCTCCCAGACAATGAGGTTGAACAGTTTGTTGTACGAGGTGACCTTGCTCCCTCTTATCCACCCTTCAAAGGCTCTGCTGAAGAAGTCCACGTATTCGACCCATGTGGTACCGGGGAGCTTCTTGCAGTCCCGGAAGCGCTGCCGGTACATCTCGGCTGATAGTCCATAGCGGGTGAGTAGGGCCTCTTTCATGTGGTCGTACGAGGTCATCACTGCGTCGGGGAGTTGCAGCAGGGTATCCCGGCCCTCGCTGAGGAACCTCCCCCATAGGCCGGCACCCCAATCCTTCCGGGGTACCCGATGGGAGGTCATGGCTACCTCGTATGTTCCGAACCATTGCTGGATGTCGTAGTTTTTATAGTACTCCTTGACGACATCCTTGGGGATATGAACCTTTGGCTCGGTCAGTGGCAGAGCGTCCCGGGATCCGGGGGTGCTGGTCTCCCCCGTTTTGGATTTTAGTTCGATTTCCTTGAGGCCCTTCTCGTGCTCGAGGGTTAGCCGTTTCTCTTCTAGTTCTCGATGCCGTTTCTTTTCTTCGATTTCCTCCTGCAGCCGTAGTTGCTCCAAGGCCAACTTTTTCTCCGCCAGCAGGAGTTCACCGTCCAGCCGGAGTCGTGCGAGTTCCAATTCGTGTGTCCGGACCCTCTCCCGTTCTTGCATTTCTTCGTGGGATAGGCCGGCTTCCGGGATGCTTCGTCCCCCATCTGCCGGGGTCATGGTCGGCGGCAGGTTTTCGTCCCGGGCCGAGGTTCCGTCGCCTTGGGGTGGAGAGGCCTCGGATTCTGCCCAGGCTTTCAGGGCTTTCTGCATTTCTTCCTTGGTGCCCAATCCTGTGGTTGGGATCCCTTTGTCCTTGCAGAATTGTTTCAATTCTTTGTGGGTGTATTCTTCCAACCTCTCTTGCTGGAAGGTTGCGGCCACGGTTGGGTCTTGGCTGCTCATGGTTCTCTTTCTTTTTCCGTCTGGTTAGGCAGCGGGTGCGTTACTTGCCTGTACGATTGCGTCTGGCTCGGATCCCGTCGCTGGCCACCAAATGTTGGAGGGAGGACCACCGGGGGGTCAGGGGGGCCACTCCGGGGCACCTTCCTACCGCAAAGTTATAGCCGAGCGCCGCTGAGAAGCCTCCTAGGAGAGGTCTTTCTCCTATGATCGTACTAGGCCCAGTAACACCACCACACAGGACTCCGTATCAGTTGCTTATCTAGGTACTTTATCAATAGTAGTATATTCGAAATATTTACAGGGGGATCGAGAGATCCAGAAAGAGTCTCAATGTCTTTGTAGGGACTGGGTAGCGGGACAGTCTTAGTACCAGCCTGGTACGGGGAAGCTCTGCGTTAGTTGTTGTCTTGAGTTAGGCCGAAGGCGGCTCCGGGGATCGGAGCGGCAGGTGCTGGTCTCAAAGCAGCTCGGACGTGGAGAGCCGCGACGGTGTCTGCAGGGCTCGGGTGGTAGTTCCGCTTGGGTCGAGCCGCGACACAGTCAGCAGGGCTCCGGTGGTAGGTCCGCTTCGGTCGAGCCGCGACGAGGTCAGCTGGGCTCTGATGGTAAGTTCAACAAGGTCGGGCCGCGACAGCGTCAGCAGGGCCCCAAAGGTTCGAGAAGGTCTTTAAGCACGGTGGAGCCGCGACGTAGTCAGCAGGGCTCAGAGCGTGGTTCCAGGATGAGTCTTTCTCCATAGGGTCAGCCGCGATCCGATCAGCAGGGCTCTTGACTCCGGGATACAACTGCTGTCCTGTTGCAGGGTCGCCCCAGATATAGGTCTGGAGCCCTTTGATGTCCGGACTCTTGCGCCCGGGGGGGGCGGAGAGGCCGGGTCGGGAGCGGCCAGACGCTCAGCAGGAGAGGCGCCAGGCCCAGGAGAACTGTGGGGCGATCGCACCTAGGTGTGGGAGGACGGTTGGGGGTCCCATCGATACTGCCCTCCGCCGGGAGTGGGGGAAGTGGTCACGTGGTACCCCCTGGCCAGTTGTTGGTGCCTTGATGTCGGGGCTTGCTGGGGGCCGAGGCCGGGTTGAGCGGGGTCACGTAGGCTGGTGCGCAGAGTCACGTACAATCCAAAATGGAGGAGCCCCGAGGTGCAGGGGACCTCGTGCGGCTTGGCGAGGGGGAACAGGACCACGCCACGAGGCCGGCTCCAACAATCCTCCCAAAGGAGCAGCCTGATCAGAGGATTTTTACTCATTCTCAAAAGCTCTGGATACCAGACTCTCCTCGCCCAGTCCGGAGCCACAAGAATGACTTGGTCCTGGTCGTTCCTGATTTTCCTCAGGACTCTGGCCAGGAGTGGTATGGGCGGAAAGGCATCCAACAGGCCTGAGCTCCACTCGAGAAAAAAGACGTTGCCGAGCAATAGCAGCCTTGGAAACTCTAGTGTGGAGTACCTCTGACACTGCGCGGTCTCTTTGGAGGCGAACAAATCTAAACCAAGGTTCTCCCACTGTTGAAAGAGACCTTGCGCCACCTCCGATTGGAGATGCCACTCGTGATCCGCTAGGCATCGACAGCTGAGCTTGTCCGCTCTGGCGTTCAGAGAACCTACCAGGTGTTGAACCAACAGGGTTATGCCCTGCTGTTTCAGCAGTGTCCAGAGACAAAGACCCTCTTGACAAAGGGTCCATGACCCCAACCCGCCTGTTTGTTGCAGTACCACATGGCGGTGGTGTTGTCTGTGAACACCTGCACTACCTTTCGCATGACAGAGGGAAGAAATGCTTTCAATGCCAACCAAATTGTTCGGAGCTCCAACAAGTTTATGTGGAGCCTCAACTCCGCAGGGGACCAGTGTCCCCTGATCTCTACCTCTCCCAGATGGCCGACCCATCCCAGAAGTAACGCATCTGTCACGACTGTGAGATCTGGTTGGGGAGGAGAGAGATGTCTGCCGTTGACCCAATTGTGGTTCGTTAACCACCACTGCAGATCTTTTGCAGTTCCTTTCCGAGATTTGAAACACGTCAGTGAGATTTCCCCGATGCTGTGCCCCATGGAACTTCAAGTCCCACTGCAGAGCTCGCATACACCAACTGGCGGGTCTTACCAACAGGATGCCGGAGGCCACAAGGCACAACAGCCTCAGATTCCGTCTCACCAGAATACAGGATAGAGGCTGGAATATTGGAATCATAGCCTGAATATCCTGGACATTCTGCTTGGAAGCATAAGCCCGAAACCGCACTGTGTCCAGAACAGCCCCAATGAAAGGGAGCATCTGAGAAGGAGTCAGGTGTGACTTGAGCACGTTTATAGAGAACCCCAGCAAATGCAGAAGGTCCGCTGTTGTCTGAAGGTGTAAGACAACTGCCTGGGAAGAGGAGCCTTCAACAGCCAGTCGTCGAGGTAGGGGAAGACTGACACCCCTAACATGCGCAGATGAGCTGTGACCACCGCCATCACCTTGGTGAACAACTGAGGGGCACTGGTAAGGCTGAAAGGGAGCACGGTAGACTGAAAGTGCTCGTGGCCTACCTTGAACCGCAGGTAACGTCTGTGGTCCGGCAGGATGGGAAAATGAAATTACGTGTACTGCAGGTCAAACGCTATCATCCAGTCTTCTGGTCTAGGGCAGACAGAACCTGAGCCAGAGTAAGCATTCTGAATTTCTCCTTTTTGAGGAAGAGTTTGACAGTCTGAAGATCTTAAATGGGCCATAGCCTTGTGTTCTTCTTCGGAATCAGAAAGTAGTGGGAATAACAGCCACTGCCTACTTCTGAAACCAGGACCCTTTCAATAGCTCCCTTGGCCAAGAGAGCTGTAACCTCCTCTTGGAACAACTTTAAATGATCCTCCGTCAGCCGTTCCTGATTTGGCAGAGTGAGAGGAGGAAAGGAAAGAAAAGGCAGAGAATACCCCTCCTGAACAATCTGGAAGACCCAATTGTCCAATGTTCTGGATCTCCAGTGGGGAAAATGATGACAAATTCTCCCACCAACTGGAGTAGTGTGGTCCTGCAGAATCAGCCTAGGAGTGCTTGGAGGTTGTGGCTGGTGAGGACAGTGTGGCTGATGACTTCTGGCCTTCATTCCAAGCTCGGAATGCACCTCATCTCCACATCCTCGCACAGCTTGGGCATTCTGTGCGGGACGGTAGCTAGGATAGGGTTGACGTGGCTGGAAACCCCTTCCGTTGCCACGAAAGGGGCAAAAGGAAGACTGGCCACGACGGGTGGAGTAGAGGCCCAAGGATCGGGGCGTTGCTCGTGAGTCCTTGAACCTGACAAGAGCCGAGTCTGCCTTTTCCCCAAAAAGGCGGGTTCCATCAAAGGGCATGTCCATCAAATTGGCTTGGACATCGCCTGAGAAGCCAGTTGTACAAAGTCAGGTGTGGTGCCTCAAGGCCATTGTTGTTGAAATCGACCTACCCAGCAAATTGGTCTTATCACCATATGGTGAATTTTGCTGCATCTCTCCCATCCTTTACAGCTTGGGAGAGCACAGCCTGGGTCTCCTCCGGGACATGTGGCAGCACTTGCGCAGCTGTCTCCCAAAGAAAATGCGGCAAAAACAGTTCAATAAGCATGCGGTATTCACGGACCGCAATGCCAGGCTGGAGGAAGAAAACAACTTCTTCCCAAATGAATCCAACCACTTGGATTCCCTGTCTGGAGGGTCGGAAGGAAATGAGCCTTGGAACATAGAGGCCTGCACCACCAGACTCTCTGGGGTGGGATGTTGGCTGAGAAACTTATGGTCGCCCAGGGCTGGGCGATGGCAGCGTGCAGTTGTCCTATTCACAGGAGCCACTGTGCCAGGTTGGACCATGTTCCCAGAAGGACGTCCGTTAATGCTTCATTAAAGGTGAACAAGGGTTCTGAAGTGGAAGCCCCAGGTTCAATCGCTTCAGTCAGGAGATTAGTCCTGACCTGCACTGATGGCAGCTCCAGTCCTAACCACCATGGCATAGGATGCCCCCTCCTCCATAGCCACTGTTGGAGGAGAGAGCATGCCAGTATCTGGAGAAGTATCCAGTCCACTGGCCTCCCCAAGTTCCCCATACCAGTCCAAATTCTCCTCAGAGACTTCCTGGAGTTCAAGAGGGTCCCCAGACCCCACCCATTCCTCTCCCGGGCCTAGCACATCCCCCAAGTGCTCAGGTGGCAACATAGAACCTCTTTGTTCTGTCAACGTCAGAATCGGAGTCGATCAACCCCGTTCCGGCTCTATATCGTCAGGGAGGAGGATGGGGATTGCGCCACCGACGGGCCTTTGTGAAGTCCTAGGCACCGACTCTGGGTTTAACGTCCGGGAAGGTCGCGTTGGCACCACTGGCGTCAACCAGAATCTGGGATCGGATCCTTGGGGCTCCACCGGTATCATGGTTGGAGCGGACCGTGTGAAACCGAATTGGGCCCATTCTGATTCCCCGGGGTCCGAAGGCTCACCAACGGGGTCGTTCCGCTCAATTCTTTCATTTGAGTGGCATTCGCTCCATCTCCTGGAAAGGGGGGAGGCGCAAAGTCGACTCTGGCTCCGTCTCCGCGGAACCGTGCCTAGAGCGTTGGTGCTCCTTACCTCTCTCGACGACGGACGCCAGCTGAGGTGAAGTCGAAGTTCGCTTGGATGACTTCTTCTTATGCCTCTTTCCCGAGTGTCCCGAGGATTTCCAATGGGAGGAAGAGGACTTAGGGCTCAGTGAGTGGTCCAGCGACCTCCTCTTCTTCGATCGGGACCGTGACCTCCTCAGAGTCTCGCTTGATGGTGTCGACTGCCGAGCCGCGCGTAACTTCATCGCCCGCTTCCTCAAGGTCTTCAGAGTCATCGCCCGACAGTACGAACACAACTTTGTATCGTGGCCGTGATCGAGACACCACAGACATATGCGGTGGGGATCTCTGACCGACATCATGCGGGATCAAGTCCCTCATGGCTTAAAACCGGTTTTCCATGAAGACATCCCTCGCACACGAAGTCGGAGTAAAAAAAAATTCAACAAAAGTCGAAAAAGAGCCTGCCAAAAAGCGGCAGATGGGTCGCTCTTTCTGTATAGGCGCTAAGATGGCGCAGAAAGAAAAGAACGTCAGTGCCTGGGTGGTGCCTATGTAGGCACTGCGACATCCTAACCAATGCTAACGACGCTGACAACGTCAAACTGAGCTGAATGGAGTCACCCGACACCGCACACAAGGGGTATTGCTCATCAAAAGGTTCCAGATCCAGCCTGATGCCTAGAAAATTCAAAGGTAAGGAATCTGCAGCTAGAAGTCTCTATCAGATACCTGATTTTAAATAAGTCACCCCTTAATGCACACAAGGTAGGGTGCATAATATTTAAGAGTGAAACATGTGTGACATTAGAAATTGTAAGTTCCATCACCCCCTTTTGCCATCCGCCCCCGTGACTAGGCCATAAATCAGCATTTTCATGGGTCAGGTTGTAGGTGGTACATAGGAAAAGTCAAAGTATAAATTATACACTTTACTATATGATGTTTTACCTGTTCCATCTATAGACTGCTTTCAAAGATTGATTTTTATATTTAATAAAAATCCACTCTAATTGTAAAGTTGGATTTTTATTAAATATATTTGAAATACAACTTTTAGAAAGTTACAGTTACCTTGTCTAATGATTCTGGAGGCTAATTTGAAGTAGCTCTCCAGCAAATCGCCAGCCGTTGCTTATCTCGAATTAGGTTTAAAGGAGGCGTGAAAACTGTTCCCAGAGCCGAGCCAATGACTTGGGAGTGGAGAGGCATTTTCTTCCCTTGGCAAGAATACCAGTTGAGGTGGGCCTAGGAACTTATTTTACTTAAGTGCCGCCTGAAAGGGCCCCCGCGTTTGTTCCCCTAGCCAGTCTGGCACCAAACCCAGTGGGAGGACTGCTACTCCAGTACTGATTTTGAGTGACAACAGAGGAAAGAGAAGGGTGCTGGTCCCTCTGGATGGGCACACAAGGGGCTGCTCCCTCTGGATGGGCAAGCAGACTCTGCACAAAGGGAGAAGTGTTTCCTCATCTTGATTTTGAACAGTGAGGGAAATTACTGGATTGTTTGTAGTAAGGCAAACAGGAACTGCTGAAAAAGTGGGTAGGGTTCCACTGGCAAACTTTACCCCATTGGTTTGGGAGTAACAAGAGTCACCCCACCCGGTAGCTGGTGCCCGGCATAAATGTGGCATCCCTAGCAACTCTCTTCTGAACACGTCCTGGACCTGTGGAAGAACAGAAGAGGACTGGGCCTGCTGTCCGTGACCTATGAGGAGCTCTGAAGGACTGGACCTACTCTTTCTTGTAGCAAGGACAAATACATCTTCTCCAAGGGTCAGTTGGCTGACCTCCTGTATGGCTATAGTGACTTAAAAAGCTGCAAGAGGGCTTTTCCCAATAATTCCCAGCTGACCTGTGGCTCATGGACATTTCTGGTGACCTCCTATTGGCACCTTGAGAGTGTCTAGGTTTTCCCCTGAGGTCCTGTGGTGCTTAGAGGTGTACCCCTTTGGTTGTCTAAGTACCAGGAAACTGTTAGAAATTAGGTCCCTTGTTGTCGGAGCAGGAACCACAATCCTAGTCAGGGTAAGTCAGTAACACACTTTAAATTAACCTTTGCTCACCCTCTGGTAGCTTGTTACAGAGCTTAAGAGGCAATGTATTGAGTATTTGTACAACACATCAAACAGTAACACAGTGAAAACACCACAAAAAGACTCCACATCAGTTTAGAAAAACAGAGAATAAATGTATAAATAAAACAAGACCAGAATGTCAAAAATCCAATCAGTAGAAGTAGAGATACGAACTTCTAAAGATTTAACGCAAAAAAAGCAGTTAGAAGCAGTAAGAGCTTAAAGAGATAATTGGTTGCACTAGGCCGGGACAAAGTCAACATTTCAGGCCGACCGTGATGGAGCTTGGGCCAGATACAGGACCCACGCAGGGCCTACTGAGCAAAAGTACCTTGATTCTGGTTACAAACAACAAGATGCGGGGTGCAGCCGAGCAATGCGTTGGTGCTCCCCTTGCAGTTGGGGTGATGTGCTGGGTTTCTCCATGCAACTGCAGTGTTGTGTCGATTTCGTGAGCGATGCTGTGGTTCCAAATGTGATGGGCTGTGTTTCTCCTCGCTGTGGAAGCGATACGTCATTTTTCTCCATGCATTGGCAGCAATGCATCGGTTCCGAAGGCAAACCAGCAGGGTCCAAGTGCTATGCGCCGATCTGGTTCCCACAACGGCAGCGATGTGGCAGTTCAAATCGGTGCAACAGTGTTGATGCGTGGGTTCTGGCAGATATAGCACTTTCAACTCACTCCCAAGAGCCCAGGACTGGATTGGCACCCCTTGGCAGTGCAGGACTCACAACAGACAGGGTCCAAATGCTGTTTGCATGTTGAAGAGAGAAGGCTTTGATATCCCTGAGACTTCAGAAAACAGGAGGCAAGCCACTAAGCCCTTGGCGATACTTAGGTTCTGGGATGTAGAGATGCAGGACCAGTCCTTCTTACTACCAGGCAAGAGGGAAGCAGGCAGCAGGCCAACATTTTAAAGTAGTGCAGCAAAGTGGCAGTCCCTCCAGCAGCACAGCAGTCTATCTTGCTGGTATAGGGTCCTCTGTTCCACAAGTGTTCTCTTTTGGTGGTGTTAGAGGTCCAGTTCTTATACCCCGTTGGGCCTTTGAAGTGGGAAAGACTTTAGAGAGATGACTTTAAAGTGCGCACTTCCCTTTCTTTCCTGCCCTGGCCTCTGACTCACTACAGGGGGGTATGCAACCCTTTGTTTGGGGTTCAGATGTAAGTGTCAGCTCATCCCTCCCATCCGGCCCAGGATGGCTCATCAGGATGTGGATGGCGCATCAGTCACACTTAAGCCACTGTGCTTGGCTAACTAGAGATAATGCACAAAGCCAGTTGTCGCCGCCCCAGATGTGTTTTCAGAGACAGGAAGAAGGCACCAAATGGTTACAGAAAGAAAATGCCAACTTTCTAATAAATGCATTTACAGAATTGCAATTTAAAAGCCAACTTCACTTAAGTTGTGTTTTTAAATTGTGATTCCAGAGGCACCAAATTTGGGGGGTCTCATCTCTTCCCAATTAGAAATGACACGTCTAACATGTAATAGAGCAATCCCAATGTTATCCTATGGGAGAAATATGCCTTGCAATAGTGAAAAACAAATTTGAGAAATTTTCACTACCATGACATGTAAAACTTAAACGTACATGTCCTACTTTTTAAATGCACTGCACCGTGCCCATTGGCTGCCCGGGGCCTACCTTAGGGGTGACCTATATGTAATGAAAAGGAAGGATTGGCCTGACAAGCAGGTTATGGCGTTATCTGTTCCAGGACGGTGTTAAACTATAAAGTCCATTCCCTGGAAAGAGATGCACCACCTCAATAGTTTAGGATTCTCACTCCTCATTTGCATTAGCCATCTGAGGGGCCTGTGGTCTGTCTGAATCTGGAAGTGAGTGCCAAACAAGTATGGTCTTAGCTTCTTCAGCACCCAGGCAACAACAAAGGCTTCTCTTTCTATTGTGCTCCACCTCTGTTCCCTGGGAAGTAGCCTCATACTTGTGAAGGCTACAGGTTGATCTAGGCCCTCTTCGTTTAGCTGAGAGCACTGCCCATATGCCATACTCTGAGGCATTTGTCTGAAACACAAATTCTTGGGAGAAGTTAGAGACCTTAGTACGGGTGCCATGCACATGGCTTCCGTCAGGGTGGCAAAAGCCATCTAGCACGCCTCTGTCCAGATCTCCTGACGTGGCTGCTTCTTGGAAGTCAGCTCTGTCAAGGGGGCAACAATGGTGCCATACCCCTTAACGAATCTCCAGTCATACCCAGGGAGGCCTAAGAAAGCCCTTATTTCTCTCTGGGTTTTTGGGGGTTCCCAAGCCAGAATGGTGTCAATCTTTGGCTGGAGGGGCTACACTTTGCCGCCCCTACTTGGTGTCCTAAGTAGACCACAGAACCCTGCCCTATCTGGCACTTACTGGCCTTGATAGTTAGGCCTGCACTCTGCAGAGCATGCAGCATTCCCTTGAGGTGGTACAAATGGTCCTCCCAACTGGAGCTGACGGTCGCAATGTCGTCAATGTAGGCGCCACTGAAGTTCTCCATTTTGGTCAGGACCTGATTGAACAGCCTCTGGAAGGTGGCAGGGGTGTTCTTGAACCCTAAAGGCATGACGCAGAACTAGTGTTGAGAACACTGACCTCTCTTTGGTCCCCTCGGTCAAGGCAATCTGCAGGTACACAGATGTTGGGTCAAACGTGCTGAGGAACTGCGCAGCTCCAAGCCGATGTATGAGCTCATTTGCTCAGGGGAGGGGGTGTGCGTCAGTCCTGGTGACCGCATTGAGCCCACAGTAGTCTACACAGAACCAGAGTTTAGGTGTGGCACTTGGCCGGGTAGCCTTAGGACTATAACACACAAGAAGGAGTAGGGAAATAATAACCCAAGGGTGGCACGTGCTCTGTGAAAAAATACTGCCCTCACTCACAAATTTGTGACATGCTTCATCACTGGGCTTGCTTCGATATACCCCTGCACAGACTAATGCCTGGGGCGGAGCAAAAGGGAGGCGAAGACAATACAAACATAAAAAGTTGAGATCACCGAAAGAAAAGGGCAGTGAAGGTTAAAACTAGCTCGGAGGTGTCCCCTTTTGACAATTTATTCCTGGGCCCACTGGCTAGTTCTAAAAACATGAATGATGGTGGTGATAGGAGAATATAAAGCGTTCCTTCACCCCTTCTTACTGCCAAAATGTCGACATGTTTCTGCCGTCTGATTCGTGCCCACAGTGTTGGGTCACTCGGGCATTCCTCAGGACCCTTCAGATCCCAAACTGTGTTACCCTCTGTACCTGGAATAGGTATCCTTGGAATGCGTTTCTTCCAAGCAAAAGGTTACCCTATGTAACTCACACTCAGTAATCTGTATAGGAAGAGACAAGAAAAAGGGGGGATAGAATTACTCATAGAGAGGTTTATTGTACCCTTTCAGAGCATCTGTATTCCAACACTCGACACCCCCCATTGTATACTCCCATATCCCAAAGCAAACACGCGGCACCAGGGTGCGCACTATAACCAAATTGGTGTGCAATATAAACACTCCGTCCCTTATCGGACCTGACATTCAAAGTGAAACCATTTTCACATAATACCATTCGCAGGAGACCGTACTTTCCTAGACCGAAGTCCAATGTTCATCCGTAGCGCTCACTCGTGTTGTGCAATAAAAACAAACTCACCGAGTTTCATCTACTACAACACTCAAACTAGCGAGATCTTGGGAGTGACCCCCTGTAGTCCAACTCTAAGAGAGAATAAAACATAAGCATGATGGAGTTAAACAGTAGCATGATATTTCGTTTTGATTGGCTGGAATAGGTAATTTATCTTATCTATGCTATGATATGTATAAAATATTAGACCCTTTCGGTTGTCAACACCGACAAATAATGCCCGGATGTCCTAATATGAGCACCCACATTTACCACCAGTCGTATCACTGATTTCAACCTTGATTGTGGAGATAAATTAGAGCAGTGACAGGTCTGTCATTGTGTTGTGTTGATTCTCACCCTTGCAACTGACCTCAGGAGCCCAGAAGGTCCATTAGCTGAAGGGAGAAACTTTGACTTTGAAGTAACACTTTGCCACCCTTAAACATTGTTTCGTAGGTCAGAATCCTAGTTCGCTTGTGTGTATTAAAATATATTTGTGCTTTGTGGCGGCTTTGGGGAATTCTGTTAACCAACTGACTGAGTGACTTCCCTTACACACACAATCATTAAACAAGCATTGGCATAGCCAATAGGTCTCTCTTTTGGGAGCTGTGTTCGTACATCGGCTGGGCAGGATCATCAAAGCAACCACAGAGCCATTCTTTTTTGAAAAGGGAAGGGATTTGGAGCGGGCAGGGTCCAAGGTGAGCCCAAGCCTGTGTTTGCTTGCCACGTCTGAGTGTTTGCATTTGGATTTTCCCCAAGGGCTCCTTGAGGAACCATGGTGGCGAGAAATGGGTGCAGTCCCCTTTGAGGAGCTGTATAGATTCCTTCAGGGTTGAATGAGGTGAGATAGGGTGTGAGCACAGTGTGGAATCTCGCATCTCTGTGGGACCATTGACCTGATAATGTGTAGCGCAAGAGCTGTCCTGACAACAGAGGGCTGCAGAGGGTTCATGCACATTCCTGAACACAAACAACCCACGGCCAACTGAGGAATATAATGGACCCCCGTTCCAGAGAGACGCAGTTATATCTTCAGACGGCCGTAACGGACAATCCATGATACATCCCCACTCGATTACCTGCTTCATATGGAAACGTCAGGACGATATGCAAGAGCTAGCGAGGAGGTAGTGGGAGGAGGGGGTAGGAGCAAAACAGAGAGGCAGAAAACGGGAGAGGCTGCGCGAAAGTGAAAGAAACAAACACGTATTATGAGCAATTTGCTTGTAATACATTGTGCTGGAGGGGAGCTGTTGCTTTAGCCCCTTCCTTAATTTAAGGTTTGCAGAGGGAAGGTGGGTGGGGACTGGGGCAAAAGAAACCGCTCCAGCAGCATGTTTTTGGTGTTGGGAATCATGACAGCAGCGAGGCGGCAGAGCGAGCGCAGATTTACATTTTAAATAAGGCTTCTGTATGCCACCAAACATTTGTCTCTCAGCTCTGTCACGCTGTGCAATGTTTGTTTGCTGGCCCCGCATCCGGGCCAGAGTATTTTTGCGACAGGCACATGCAGTGCCTGTTGCCAAAATACCGCAAATTTTGCTTTGTTTGGGTTTCACTTTGTTACTTTGTGGGTGCTAAATTTGGCACATGAGACCGCAAAGTACTGGGGGATTTGGAGAGATGTTCTTACGGCATCCGTGGACTGCGGGGAGAGGTTTGGGAGGGAGTAGGCTTGTATCGAGCAGGCATGCTACCATGACAGAGGTCATTTCAAAAGACATTCCATAACAAGATGGGGAGAGAAGAGAGGGAGCGACAGACAGACGAGAGAGGCCCGAGAAAGAGATTCGAGCGAGGGCAAAAGGGAGGGGACAGAAAATGAGAAGAGTGCAATCGAGGAGCGAGAAAGAACAAGACTGCAAATGTGAAAGCAGGGGTACGCGCGCGCGACGGCAAACACAAACGTGAAAGTAATCAGGGTCCAGATGGCGCCTCGGGTGCTGAAAGTTACTTTCACTTTCATGGCCGCTTTCATGTTTGATCGCGATCACTTTCACTTTTGCATAGCCAATAGGTCGCGCCTTTGGGACCTTATAAGTGTTTAGCCATGCAACAGTTGCATAACTAAATACTTATAAGGTCCCAAAAGCGAGACCTAATGGCTATGCAAAAGTGAAAGTGATCGCGATCAAACATGAAAGCGGCCATGAAAGTGAAAGTAACTGTGGTCAAGCGCGGTGCACGCGCCCGCGCACATGCACTGTAGCGCTAGGCTGGCCTGGGAGCACTTTTTGGAGCCCTCTCAATAAGTCTCGCCAGACCAGCGCATTCGCTGGGTCAGGCGAGACCTAAAAAGGGATGCCCGAATTTTTACGGTATTTATATTAATTACCACGCATATTCTATATGTAATTTTAAGTCCCCTTATTTAAAAATATATACCTTTAAATGGACTTTGTGCTTACTGGCAGTACTTGCTGTGTCATTCTGTATCTGACGTTCAAACCCACTGCCACCGCCCGTGTAAGAGTTAACTTTTGATTTGGGTACATATGGAGAGTTGGGTGCAGAAAATGTGTAACTTGGGTATTGAATGAGAGTACGATATCAACACAGGCCTTAAGACCTGTGGTAAGTGGGTAACTTCCTAGTACACAGAGAAAACACCTCTCAAGAGCTTACCACAAATGTGGCACTGTCTGTTCGATTGAGTTCTTATTGACCTTGACATTCCTTTCTAAGTTTTGCACAGTCCCATATGTGTGCATACGGCCCCTGGCAGTCTCCACAGAACTGCAGCAATGACAATGATATAAAAAGAAACATTCATAAAATATTCTGACCTTTCAAAGTGCTTCCTTTTACCGGGCCGGCTTTTGGCATGGGCGAGCTGTGCCCAGGTCAGGCCCCTAATCCTCAGAGGGCGCATGGAGCTGTATGTATTAAAGTCCTGCATACAATAGGGTCCGTCTTGACACCAATGATGCAGGCGAAACTGCTTTTAATCCGTTTTTACTACCCTCATGTGCCATTCTACACCCCATCAATCCCCTTTCTACCTCTCCTATCTCCCTTCTGCTGACACACACCAACACGCCATTTGCACCACCATAACTTGGCACTTGCGTGATCAAGTTACCGCTGTGAGTGAATCTGAATATTTGGGGAGAGGTGCTGAAAATGTTGTGTTCAGAGGCCAGTTACTGCTTTAATGTGTGGCTAAATTGTAAACACAAAATGGGCCCCATGCTGCTTCATTGTATTCACACCCTGCAGCCAGGGTGCCAAATTTATTTCCGCCCAGGGAGCTATCCGAGCAAATTTGATTCTGTATTTCAACATATCATTTAAAAATTTTTTTTACATTTTTTAAATTAATTTTGACATCTTTAAGTTACAAAACATACAGTTCCGTTATAAGCAAATGGGAATATGCATTTGCGGATTGTGATATACATCTTTCATTCCATTTCCGTAGTATCATTACATAGTAAGTACATATAGCTTTTCAACCCACAGTAGTGATAAAATGTCAGCTTTCTGAACAATGTCGTGTAGCACCTTAACCCAGTATTCTCTGATTTTCAAACTCCTTTTGGCTTCGTACAGTCTAATGTGTACCTTCCTAACCATTCATAGACAAATAATAACAGTACTATGTTCCCTCCTGTAATCAACCATAACAATCTAATGTAAGTACGAGAGGAATAGTTTGTAAGGAATGCGCGAGCAGGGGGAGAGTCCCACGGGGGTCCACTGACACAAGGATGGTGCATTATCATGGTTGCTTCTCCGAAATATCGTCTTCAGCAGCTTGCGCAGTATGTGTGAGAAGGTACATTTTCAGAGGGTCCCAAATGTCCCTAGGGCGTGAGGCTCTTGGGAGTAAGTCTACATAGTTAGTGAACTACTCTTGACAATATATCAGATCAGTGAGCCATTCTTTCGGTGCACGTCCTCTGCCCCAGCGACACGCAATTCGACGTTTCGCCATAAGCAAAGCTATGGCGAGATATTTACAGAACGGTTTAGCAACATGTTTTGTGTAGCCGAGCAGGGCGATCAGGGGAATGTGCTCTAGGGTCTGCATAGTCATCAGATCCAGGGCATCAAATACAGCCTCCCAAAACATATGCACAGCGGGACAATCCCAGGCCAAGTGTAAAAAATCTGCCTCGGGGGCTCTACATAGCCTGCATTGATCGGAGTGTGACAGTTTGTGTTTATATAATTTCACCTGAGTATAATAACAGTATGTCCATTGTCAGTACATATCCCAATTCATTATCCCACTTCGCCCTGGCAGGGCATGGGGTACTCTCCTGTGCCGTGTGTACTATGCGATATAACATAGAAACAATGCGTCTCGGTGTAGTGGCTCGTAGCACCCACTGAAGGGGAACCAATGTGGGGGGCTCGTGGGGAAAGTCTGGTGATGCGGTACGGAGACCTTGCCGTAGTCGTGCATAAAGGAAGACATCCAATGGAGTTGGTTGGCTCTCCTTAAGTATGTGGGTCAGTGTTCGAAATTTTCCTTTATGATATAGGTCACCCCATGTGGAGATGTTGGTCCGTCGCAGGAGTTGTTGGAAACCTTTTTCCTGGAGAAGTTGCATTCGGGGATGGTATGTCAATAGGAGCAGTGGGGAGTAAAGCATGGGGCAATTTAGTAGCGTTATCATGCGATGCCATGCGCTCTGTGTGCACGTTAGTGTGGTAGGTGTCTTGTCACGTCGGGCAGGGGGGTTGAATATTACTCCGTCCAGTGGTATCGGGTCTGCCAGCCAGTGTTCTACCGCTACCTGCGGCATGTAACGGGGGGGATGGAACCAGTAATACTCGTAGTGCGCTTGTGCACATATGTAGTACAGCTCAAAGTCTGGGATGTAAAATCCCCCCTGTACATAGGGCCTAGTAAGTACCCCCCATTGTAGTCGTGGTTGTTTGCCTCCCCATACTAATCTGGTCATTTTGGTTTGCAACATTGTGAAAAAGGTCCTTCCGGGATTATACGGTATGTTCAGGAATAGATACAGCACCTGGGGGAGCACCACCATCTTGATCAATGAGGCCCGCCCCACCATCGAGAGGGGCAAGGAGATCCAGCGAGTCACATTGTCTGTGATGCGGTCTAAAGTTCTGCCATAATTTAACCGCATAAGCTCATCTCTATCTATGGTGATGTGAATCCCTAGATTGCGCATGTCTGAATGACACCACTCAAGAGGGTAGTCTAAGGAGAACGGGGCTGCTGCAGGGGTGAGGGGCAAGATCTGCGATTTCCCCCAATTTATATGTATTCCCGACAGTCGCCCAAACACTATGAACTCGCGAAGAAGTGGATTAAGGTTAGTCTGTGGGTCCCAAACATATAAAGTGATATCTTCTACGTACAATGATATCAAAATTTGGCGAATGTATCAACGCAATGCTTTGTCTTGATGGTGTTGGCGCAGCTTAGCTGCCAAGGGCTCGATTGCTATAGCAAACAATAGGGGGGAGAGCGGGCACCCCTGTCGCGTGCCCCTGGTGATGTGAAAGGCAGGCGATATGTGGCCATTCATGCAAACCCTGGCTGTCGGGAGGTCATACAACAACCGAATCCAAGAAAGAAATATTGGGGGAAAACCCATACGCTGTAAAATACCCAATAAATAATCCCACTCGACTGAATCGAACACCTTAGTGGGGTCTAGGAAAACTGCAGCCAATGGCAGGTCGGGGTCTACATTGTGGAGGATTGCAAAAAAGTTTGGTCGCTCTGCCAGGTATAAAGCCGGACTGATCCGGGAGGGCTAGTTTGTCCATGATCAAATTCAGTCTATTTGCTATGACCTTTGCCAGGATTTTGGTGTCACAGTTGATAAGTGACAATGGTCTGTATGAGTCACAATATAGACTGGATTTCCCTGATTTCAGCAGAGAGATGATGTGGGCCTCTCGCATGGACGGGGGTTGTCTGCCGTTATCTAATGCATCTTCAAAAACCTCTTGCAGGATGGGGGCTATCAAATCGATATACGTTTTATAGAATTCTATAGGGAGGCCGTACGACCCCGGCGTTTTCCCTGATTTCATATGCATTATAGCGTCTCTTATTTCGTCCAAATCAAAAGGGGCGCCAAGGAACTCCCTTTGATTGTTGCCCAGCCACCCCAGCGCAACGTCTTCTAAGTAAGCATTAATATCGAGTTCACCGTGCCTCTGCGTAGTGTATAGTGAGGTGTAATGTGAAGTAACCGTGCATAGTATATCCTCATTATTCCTGTATATGACATCTCCCAGACCCGCAATCTCCAAGACGGTATTTGTGAACCGTGGACTACGTATTGTGTCTGCTAACACCTTCCCGGGGCGTTTCCCCTCTCCATATTTCCGTGCGACTCAGTGCTTGCCCCTATATTTCGTTTCTCTGTCTGCGGTGTCAGTGTATTCAGTGATTTTGTCTCTAAGTTCTCGATTCCCTTGGCTATTCGTACTGGTACCGAGATGTGACTCTAATTGTTTGATCTCGCTTTCTAATTTTTTCAGGGACCTCTGTATGTCTTGCAGTACGCCCGAGCTTTTGGACATGCAAAACCCCCTAATTGTGACCTTGAAGGCCTCCCACACTGTCTCTACGCTGTCCACAGATCCCTTATTTCTCTGTAAGAATTCTTGTATTTTTTTGTCCCAGTTCCTCATGATATACCGGGTCTGTCAGTGTTAGTGGCTGGAGCCGCCAGGTCCTTCGTGGGGCATCATATCCAGGGGGTTAAATGAAAGGTGTACTGGAGCTTGGTCTGAATACGTCCTGGCTAGATGCTTGGCCATGGCAATCAGATGGCCTAGGCCTCGTGTGACAAGGATGTAATCTATGCGGGCCCAGGATGCGTACTGAGTTGCGTGGTGTGTGCCTTCAGCTGTGTGTGGGTTGAGGTATCTCCAAGCATCTATTACACCATTAGCTGCCATTGTGTTGTGCAACGCTTTGTATGAGCCAGTGTAGTGTTGCGGGGCGCAGTTGGATCCGTCCATTGTGGGGCTAATGCGACATTAAAATCCCCCCCCTCCCAGATGAGATGCGTGGAACCTATCTCTAATATTTTCCCCCATAGGGTAGTAAAAAAATCTGGAGAGTCTATATTGGGGCCATAGCACTGGCCAGTGTAATGGAGTCCGTGCCTAGTCTGCCCCAGCCCAAACAGTAGCGACCCTGTTGATCTTGCATCGAGCCTACCAGGACAAAAGGAAAGCCTTTTTTTATAATTAGTGCCGTTTTGTTTACTGAGATAAAGACCTGTTTGCTGACTAGCAGAGTATTGTATTTGTAACAAAGATTTTGTAATTTTGTTTTAACTGCATGATTGAGGAAGTTATAAAATGTTTCTCAGCTATTGCAATTTGTTGTTCCAATGCTAACAATTTGGCATTAAAAGATTTATTCTTGTGTGCCATTATAGACATGGTGACACCTCTTATATATGTTTTTAAATCACCCCAATGAATACTTTTAGATGTATCTTCAGTGTTAATATTACAGAAATAGTAATTGATAGCAAATAATATTTTGTGTTGATTTGAATCAGAGAGTGCAGTATCGGTGTTCATTCTCCATCTGTGTGCAGGTTGAGGAATGTCAGCTAAAATTAGAGAAAAAGAAATTAAAACATGGTCTGATATAGTAATAGACTCTATTCATGGATTAGAAATCATATGAGTTACGTTTTGGGAAGACAATATATAATCTAAATGTTAATATGTAGAGTGTGCATTGGAAAAGAAGCTAACATCTTTATCTGTAAGGTGTGTAAGTCTCCAGTGGTCCACTAATTGAGTATTTGATATAAATGCTTTAAATAGAACATAAGATTTTGTGAGGCGGAAGTTAACAGTGGAAATTCTATCCAAAAGTGGGTCAAGAATCCTATTAAAATCTCCTCACACAAAAATAGGGTCAGTGCCTAGAGCTAGAATCTCGGCTGACATTGATTTCCAAATTCAGGTATTTTCTTGTGTTGGGGCATAGATAATAACTAAGTGAAGACAATATTTATTGAGTTGGATTTGAACATGACCATAACGGCCATCTGAATTCGAATTACGGTGTAAAATGGTAAATTGCAGCTTGCGAGAAAAGAGGACCCCGTTTTTGCAACCTTTTGCTGGTGAATAAAGTATATAACCTACCCAGGATTTGGTGACGGAGGCCTAAATGTTGTCATCAATATGGGTTTCTTGTATAAAGCATATGTCTGTATTACATTTATGTAAGTAATTTAGGATTTTCCGCCTTTTTACTAGATGATGTAAACCTCTAACATTTGACAAAGCAATATTCAACTTACAACTATTAGCCATTATAAAGTACAGTTTTCACATAAATTAAGATAGAATAGGAGAAAAGTAGAGGACAGAAAAATTGAGTGAAGATGAAATCGAAAAGTAGCCCATAAAGAAAGACAAACAAACGAACAAGACAAACAGATTATATATAAGGCTCCCTGTTTTCCGTTTTTACGGATTTTTACAGATAAATACAGTCAGAAAGCAATGTGTTTTCTGTCTGCATTTATTTTTAAAAGTGGATAAATGCAGAAAATGTTGCTTCTTTTAAGTGACTCTCAGTGCTATCTTTCAGGGATTGTACCCCAACAGTTGAGCAGATGTACAGCATGGGAAATTAAAAAGCAGGATGACATTTCTTTAAATAATGGCATATGTCATCATACATTTGTGGTATAATGCTAATATTTAGTGGGTGTATTGTTTTGTAATATTTGGCAGCTTAAATAGCTAAATCACGACAGAGATCAAAGTACGAGTACGCGTCTATCAGCTAAATAAATATGGAAATGCACAGTTTTACAACTTTATTCATACACAGAACACAAAATGGATAAATACAGATAAAATGGCCCAAAAATAAATATGGATAAATACAGACGGAAATGTTGAAAAAATAAATACCATAAAACCGGGAGCCCTAATTATATATAACCACTAGACAAGGAACATATTAAAGGAAATAGTGAAAGTACGACGGTACAATCAATGAATTAGATGGAATACCAGGTTTTCTGCTGAAGGGAGAAAGGAACAGTAATAATTAGGCAGCATGAAAAATTATTTATTAGGTATAGAAGAATGTGAGTCCATTGCGATTGGAGTATGGAGATCAACATATGCAAGTAGATTTCTGGTGATGTGAAAGATTTAGTAACATCATTTTTCCATATGTGCATAACTGCTGGGTCTAATAAACCATATTTGTATCCAGAATCTTTTAATCTGGGGTGTAGTTCTTAGAATTGTTTGCGGATGGCAACTGTTTCTTTTGCGAAGTCTTGATGAATGTAGATTTTATTTCCTCCCACCATTATTGTTAGAATCTCTTGAACAGATTTCAGATACGTTTTAGATGATGGTAGTGTAATACTTTGAAGATTACTTGTTGTGGCTTAGAATGAAGTGGATTGTGATGAGAAGGTACACAGTGAGCCTTGGCAGCTTCAAATTTTACAGGAAATGTTTTCTGGCACATTAAAAATGTGCGAATTATATTGACGATTTCTATTATCGAGGTCTAAAAACGGATATTTCATAGGTGCTTTGAGGTTAACTTTTGGTATTAACTGGGCAATTGCAGTCTTATTGTCTCTAATTTTGATGGTATTCTCAGATATCTTCGTAGTGAGGTCTACCATGTCCCTCTGAACATGCATAATGTCACAACATATAGCGTCAGTATTATTGTGTACGACATGAATTTCTTGCAATATTTTTGCCATTGATTCAACATGGGAATCCACTATTTTAGTTTTAGCAGGAGGAGAAGACGCTTGTTTACGCTTGTTAGGGAGACTTTGAGTTGACTTCATATCCATTCTTAATATACTATAGGGATCCCTCTTAGCTGAAGAATAGTAAAATGAAATAAGCAAGCGTAGTGTTAACACCATGTACTCCGAAGATTGATAACAGAAAGGAATAACCAGCAAAAATGAGGAGAATAGATAGGAATTCTTTATGTAATTGTTAGATACCAAATTCTGCAGACCTCACCTTTAAGAAGGGGAGTGAAATATTGAAGACAGTACCTTTAAGAGGGAGCAAAGTGGTTGGTAGGACCCCTTCTATGTAGGCTTGCCTTCCTCACACAGTCCTCTGGTGTGCAGACTCCTTACATAATCAACCTCATGCTTAATGAGAAGACCTTGCGGTCGCAGAAACACCATAACATCCGCTAAGTGAAAACCAGTGGATTAATGCAGCAGAATATGCGCTTAATTTGGAGAAAAAACACTGCTATTTAATGTTATAAATCGATGATGATAGTAGGCTAAAGTGGAGCTTACAGTGCGCTCACCATCTTGGATTGTGGGCGCTTCTGCTGTCCCCTGCCATCTACGTATATTAAGAATAGGACTGGAGATAAACTGGGGAGGGTTAAAGAGAAGATATTTACTTAATCCATGATTGTTTTATTTCAAATAAGTGTGATTTCATGTGACTAAAAACAATAGAACATTTGCTACTACTTGGTCATGTCAGCTCGTGCGAGTGCTGTCTGAAGGTGCTGCTTGGAGCATATCATGAATAGGGTCACCCCACGTCACTGTTTTGCATGGATAGTCCCCATGTTTGGACAACCGCCCCCGCAAATTATTACCAATTATATGTGTCCCAGTTTTTAGTGGGTCCTCAGCCTTTTAAGCTATTATAATACCGTAGTTCAAACATGCATTTAATAATTCAGTGGTATTCCTTTAAAAAATACCAATGTTGCTACCTATTGCATTTTCTATATTGGTGCGTCCTGTCAGTTAAGTCAATCTGTGCGCCGCAATGGTTGCTATGTTGTAGTCCTGTGTCTTTGTTTATGGAATGTCCTGGTTTTTAGTTTATATAATCTGGTAACCCTATTCATGAAGTCAAAATAGCATGACGTGTAACAGACTCTTCACAGGCTTGCTATTGAGCAAGACTGTCCCCCTCACCACCAAGAGACATGAAGCTGTAGGCTGCTCTTTAAAGATAATCAGAAACTCTGGCTGTCATAACTGAAGCATAATGAACTCACCAGTTATGTGTATTAAAAATGCTGGTCGTCTGTACGTATATATACAGACTGAATGACCCCATCTCCTGTACAGACCGCTTAAGAATATTTCCTGTGTCATTTCATTAACCACTTCCAGTGTGCGGATCCTCATTGTATCTCCTTTGTATAGACTCTATGGCCATTGCTTCTTCCTGCTCATGACCACAAACCCCTTTATCACAGCACACTTCCAGAATTAAATCTCTGGGCACCTGATTCTCCTGAAGTACAAATAAAATGTGAGGCTGTGATCTGCAATTCTTGCACCTTTCAGCGAATACATTTTAATATAATGTTCGTAGAGTAGATCCTAGCTACAACCAGCCCTCTCTATTGTGGACCTATTCATCACTCAAAGGAAAGTGTTACTCAAATATTGCAGAGAGCCCTTCAAGTTACAGACCGCGCTAGCTAGTCCAGGTAGCACCAGCATGATTGGCTGCCGCACCAAGCGGTTGCAAGTGTACACAGTGCAGTAGTGGGTCGACTCCCACTGCCCCGACCAAGCCAAATTCTTCTTCCAGCAGCTGTGACTGCATATCTGTCCTGTGGAACCTTCCCCTCCATTTGATGCACATGGAAACTGCGTGGGTGAGGTGAGGAGCGCAGAAAAGCAACTGTGGGTAAAATGTTACTGGAGGATCTTGTATAGGTGTCGGGGAAAAATCCTTTAAGCAGTGCAAATCATTTCAACACCACATCTGCAACAAAAGGGAGTACAAAAAGGTTTATTGTGTCATGCCAGGCTAGTTCAGCTGGGAGAGTGATGTGCTATGAGAGAAGCACAAGTCAGTCTCAACTTACATACAGTTCAAGTCTACTCTTATAATACTACTTTTGGCCTAGATCCATATTTAATACAATGTTCACAATAGAAAAAGCTTCCTGCTTTTCCGTTATGTCCCACCCAGATTACATACATTTATTTCAAGAACAGCTCTTTCCTGTGTTCGTGCCTTCTCACGCCAAACTTACAGACTACAGTGGAAACATTCTTGCTGCTCTGAATTTCCTGTTAAATTTTCTAGGCAGGACGTTCTCAGCCCAAATACAATGAAGAGGAAAAAACACTTAAACCAGACCGCATTTAGACCTTTTTTGAAAGCAGGTTGTTGGTTATTTCCAGATACAATTGTGCAACTTTAACACACACGTTTAAACAGCATTATACTGTTTTTCTGTCTTTATATAATATTTCACAGTGTGTGGACACGTGACAGGTAAATCAGAATAATTAGGGTTTTGATTCCTTTCATAGGTACAAGATGTATGTTCATTTTATGGCAGGAAAAAGGTAGCACATCAGCACAAAGGTGACATTATTTCTCGGTCACAAAGTACTTATGAAAAATTGGACCCTTGTAAAGCTCAATGTCATCATGGTGCCAGATGGAGAGTTGAATGCTCTGAATGAGGTTTTCAGCAATTTCTTAAAAGCTAGATGATTGTCCATAAGCCTTTTGGGATGGGGAGGGAGTTCCAGAAGGTAAAAGCTGGCAAAGAGAATGCTCTATCTCCTGTTCTCTTTCTTCTATAGCACATACATGTTTGGTGGTTTTATGAGCTCCAGCGAAGGCTCCTAACTGGTGTCTAGTATTGGATCTTTTCTGCTAAGAATGAAAGTATAAGTAAGTAACAAAGATGTTCGATGGGCAAAGAGAATATGGAAATATAGAAATATGACTGGAAAGTAAATCATCTTCTACAATAGGACATTGAAGGTTTAAAAACGAGAGGCCAATAGAGGTAGAGTTGTAAAGGACTGGAGCGAAGGATGAAAAAGAGGTGAACAGTTGTGAGCGGTCAGCTTAGAGGTGGTAAGAAGAGTTAATTTAGTCAGCAATAACTGAGAGTGAGGAAATATAGTTGAGGAAAATAGGCCCGACCAGATGACACTTATTAGAGAGACCAGAAGAAAGCCAAGACTTGTCAATGTTGAAAAAGCTAGAAGAAATCAGAGTGGAGTGGAGGCAAGGGTGATTCACTGTAACAAATGTGTGGCCGAGAAGAATAAGTAAAGTGAGAAATTAGTTTTACAAGCAGAATGGAAAAGGATTGAGACAGCAGACAGAGCAGTTTCGGTAGAATGAGTGGGAAGAAAGGCTCAATTTAGAGGATGTAGAAGAGAACTGGAATACTGTGTCAGGCCTGAAATCAAGTGTGAAACTTAGAGAATTGGCTGTAGTGCATACGTTTGGCAGGATTACCTATTTTGCGCATAATGCTGGTCAATTCAAGTGAAGGCTGGTGGTTAAATCTGCCAGAGAGAATCAGAAATTCATTTTTTTTGCAGTTTCCTGCGACTCATATATGCTTGGACCTCATATTTCATGTGTCTCATACATGCTTGGAACTCAAAGATACATGTGGTTAGGGTGTAGATGTTACTAATGCAAGCCATTTTCAGAAAAACTAAGTATTATCGAAGCATCAGGACACCTTTGGGTAAGAGTTGCGCTTTATAAGTAACAATAACATAACATAACATAACATATTAGAGGACTTCCCAAGGTTGTGTAGTATCTGAAAGCTGAACATATAATTTAAAGGATTGAAGCCAGGATAAAGCCCTGAGCAAGTCCAAAAGGTGTGGCTTAAGCTCATAAAAAAAAAAAGAAAAATCATGTCATGATACATCAATGTCATTATCAGTTGAATCATAAACATAAAGCTAGAGCCAACATTACTAATAGGTAGAAGCACCCTTCGACAGAGAGGTATTTATTTATTTTTGAAGCTTGTAAAGCGCACAGCTACCTCCGGCGGAGGTGTCCCGGCGCTAAGATTACATAATTGTCCCCATAAAGAGTAACCAGAGTCATATCCCACAGAGGGACTGGGAGAATGCGAGAGTCTGACAATGCCAGGCCCTAACGCTTAGTGAACAACCAGGTCTTGAGTTTGCGTCGAAAGGCTGGCTCAGATTCGCAAAACCTGAGATCAAGGGTGAGGCTGTTCCAGAGCTTGGCGGCAGTGACGGTGAAAGATCTGCCGCCACTCCGAGAAAGTTTGAATCTTGGTACCATCAGAAGACGAAGGTTGTTGGATCTTAGATGCCTAACTGAAACAGAGATTTTGAGACGCTTTCTCAGATAAAGCGGGCCAATTCCATGAATAGCCCGAAATGTCAGAGTCAGGATTTTGAAATCGATGCGACGTGAAATGGGAAGCCAGTGAAGCTCTTCTCGATAGGCTCTGACTGAAGTACGGGCAGGGATATTACCAATGAGCCGGGCTGCCACGTTTTGAACTATTTGCAGGCGGTCGATAAGGTATAGAGGGGCACCTGCATATAGACTGTTAGCATAGTCTAGATGGGTGGTGATAAGAGCCTGGACCACAGTTTTGCGTGAAGATTGAGGGAGGAAGGGGAAGATTTTCCTGATCATACGTAATTTGGAGAAACAGGCCCCTACCACTTTGTTGACTTGTACACTTCCAGACAAAAAATTGTCAAAAGTGAAGCCAAGGTTACGAGCTGCCT
Source organism: Triturus cristatus (assembly GCF_964204655.1). Taxonomy (NCBI): domain Eukaryota; kingdom Metazoa; phylum Chordata; class Amphibia; order Caudata; family Salamandridae; genus Triturus; species Triturus cristatus. The sequence continues at coordinate 1,018,928,952 of NC_140589.1, read as the reverse complement.
GAACGGGGGTGGGAGGAGGATTCAAGATGGTAGGCCACCAAAGGGTTGCAGGGGGGGGGGGATTTCTTGCTGAAAAAAAGAACCTCCGTTTTGTCGGTGTTAAGAGCAAGATGATTGGCTGACATCCAGGTGCAAATGTTGCCAAGGCAGTTTCTAAAGTTGGAAAAAAGGGAGTCAGAATGGTCTCGAAAGGAAAAAATAAGCTGAGTATCGTCAGCATAGGAGACCACCTTGACACCCCAGGACTCAACTACCTTGGCCAGAGGAGCCACATAAGCATTAAACAGAAGCTATCATCCTTTCATAAAAAGCCTAGACCGAAAGCCTCAGTGGAAGGTGACAAGTTTGTAATGTCTGTCAACAAGCTTAATCAATTCCGAGAACAGAGTATTGGAGGATCATCAGTTCCTGTGCAAATTTAATAATTCCCCTCTGCTGATAAAAGTTGAAAAATCTTTTTCAGTGTTGGGAAGTATTTCTTTTTCTTACAATATTCAGGTCAGAGTGAGACTATTCACTAGCATACCATGTTTTTCTTTTGTCTGCCACGTTCATCCATAAAGTAGAAGACATATTTTGTAGTTAATGTGAGCTGAGAAGCATTAATGTAATAGCATACTGAGCTTAATGCAGTCCACGGATGAAGGCGCCTGGCTTTGCCTGATCTTAGCCTCTATTATCTTCTGCATTTCAAATAGCTGCAGCGTCAGAGGTGTTAGCTTTGACAATACCTATATACCATGTATACTTTGAAGAGAACAGATCCCTAACCTTCCTTGTTTTTTGGTCTGACTTGACTGTGCAGCGGTCTACTGATTTACAGTTAAATTAATTAAAATATACACTTAGTGGGCACTAGCTCTACCTAAAGGAGTATCACCTTCTCATCCCTTGCTATTGGCTATTTGGTGTATCATTCCTACTTTCAGGAAGTACTTCTATTGAAATACATGGGGACTATTTTACATCTCTTAAGTACACTAGCTCAGCATGATGTTTGTCACATTCAGTTCTTTATCTCCTACTTTCATTCTGTGCAGAAAACATTTTTCTGTGCCCCCTCCCCTCCAGCATTGACAAAGCCTATAGGGCAGATTTAAATGTGATAAACAGCATTTGTGCATGCTACACATCTTAAAAGCATAATTTTTGAATGCACGTTTACAAACGTTGGTGCAGTAAAGTGAGACTTGTTGGTTGTGCCAAAGCTTGTTTAAGGATTCCACACACCTCTAAATTGGTCAGATTTAAGAACCTGGTGATCCTTATTAAGGAGAGAACTGGTATTCCCGCCTTTTCAGATTTCAAATCTCCATTCTGAGGTAATACCGTAGGAGTGTGCGTGCTCTTTTCTGGTCATTGATAGACCTTTGGCATTTTGAAAAGATTGGGCGCTTTCTTTACCAATGGTCAAATTCATCATTTGAGTGCATTCCTTTGTAGATAAGAATGATATGGGGTGTTTCTAATTTTTGTAAATTAAACATTTTAATGGACTCATTACTCCTATATGTTGATGTCAGTATAGATTTCATGCTAGAAGACACAGGTTTCATTTATTCATCGCCTGTCCAGCTTAAATTTCATAATATGGCATGCAGTGTATCAATATCTCTTCGCTAATGCGTGCCATCTATGTTAGTATGTTCATGGGTCCATTGTTTCAGCATAAATCCTAATCAACATGTAACCCTCCATATTGCCAACTCTCGCCAAGTGAAGGTGGATGCATGGTACATTAAAACAGGCAGTCTCTTGGATTTGCACTATTAAATCTGTTAACAACAGTACGCTGTCAGGAAATGATAAATATCAGCCTATTCTTAAGTTTTACCTGCGATGGTGCTAATGGTGCTTGTAAATAAAAACAAAGGACCCCCTTGTGCCATCCCTGTCTAAACCTCTTAACCCTACTACATTTATAGTGACTGTGGACCATGTAGTTTAATACATGATCCACAGTTAATACATAGCTTTGAAAAAAATTGTTGTCATTTTCATTAGATGTATTAAGGAGACAATGTGGCAAAGTATCATTCATTATTCTGATATTGTTTTTGTTTTATTCGTAAGCCTGCGAGACAAAATAGGCTGATGTGTTTTTATTGGATGTAAGACTGTTTGATATGGGGTTGCCAGTTTGGTTGTGATTATGTGAGTGAGTGGATTGATTGGAAGTTATAATGTAGGTTTGTTCTTTATGTATTATTACGATTTGGAGAGTTCAGTTTAGCACGTCTTCATTACAAAGTTTAAGGTTCATGATATGCGTCTTTGTTCAAATGTGAAAATGTAAACTTAATTTTTACGTGTTTATACAAAATGAATATGAAAATGCATTTGAAAATTTGAAAAAAAAATATTTGTAATAAAACATATGTATGATAGTTTGAACCTTTTGAGCATGTGATATATATACACACACCCCCGTAGATTAGATGGGCTGTCTGTTAATTTGCTAATGACGCTAGTGCTATTCCTATTAAATATATTGGAGCCTATGCATACTGTAAGGCACATTTGGTTCAGCCTCCTCAGCCATTGGCTTCTTGGGCTTAGGGACGTTCATTCATTGGTTTGAGAAGTTGCATCTCACATCTTGAATCAGCCCAGGGAGTATTTCAGTCACCCCCTTTTATTTATATTGGCAATCTTCACTGGAATACATGAGGGACTATTTTTAGCTGAAAAGTACACTCTCATTATACGTGGAATACTTGATCTCATCTATGCATTGTGCACACAAAGTATTCTTTTTTTAAATTGTTTTGCACTGCAGTAAACTTTTTTGGTGTGTGCTTTTTATCTCCCTCAAATGTGAGCATCAGACCTATTGCCTTTATTACCTTTACCAATTCTTGTTATGTCTGGGTGCCAACCCACTTATTCCTTAAATATATATCTCTTCCTTGTGCCCGTTACCACTCTATGGCCGCTGGCCATCTCAACATATTTCTCAATGATCTCCAAGTCTTCGTACCTCATATTCAGGTATCCAATTTCTCACATATTTTTTTGTCTAAAGCTCACAGCTTTCTCTGCAGCGACCGTTAAACATATTCATCGTATCCAGTGTACTTCACTTGAAATCTCAAGTTGGACCATTATTTCCATGCCAAAGAGCCCTAATTACATCTGTGACATGCTGCGAGTTTTTGAGGCAGTCGGGCAACGACGTGCTGCAGATAGATGCTATTATGCAACCAGGCGCGAGTTGACAGGATCAGCTACCCCCACCTTTCCTAAGAAAGCATTTTTCATCTTAAAATCCTACCACAGCAGGCTGGGTGCCTCATTATTTCCTTTCTGGGTAAAAGGTGAGCTCTTTGCTATGGCGAGAAGGGAGGGAATGGGGCAGCAAGCATTGCATGGCAGAATTTCTTTCTAAACTTTTATGATGCCTAGAATGTTCTTCCCTTTTCTTGGGACCAGAAGTTGCCCTTTTTAGGTCTCGCCTAGCGTTACAGCGTGCATGTGTTGCTCGCTCGGCGAGACCTATTGTGAGAGAGATTTCAGAAGGGGACTTGAAGCCCCGCCCATCATTTTCATTGGGTCGTGTCAGCGTTTATGCTAAACGCTGGCTTCCCATTGAAAATAATGCTTTTTGGCCACTGCCCTTTCTCCCTTTCGTCTGGCCCATCCGGACTGGCTCGTCTACTTCACGGCTGTCGTGAAGCAATTTCTTATCTCAACATCAGCCGCGTGTTTATTTTTGCTTCACGCTTTCACTTAAAGTGAAAGTGAAAGCGCAATGCAAATATAAACAAGCGGCTGCCTTCCCGCAATGGCGAGCGCTTGTTTTGTTAGTAATGCGTTTCCTTCCAAGGAAGGTGCTTTGCTTTTCACACGGAAGGTGGGAGGCCTCTGTAATGTTTACCGCCCATTTCCCGTGTACTGAGCAGTGCCCAGTCCGTCCCGACCAGCATTGCGTGCCTGCGGAACACACTGCCCGTCGCTGAGGCACATTCTGGCCTCCAAAGATAAACGGCCCAGCGCCAACCCTCTCTCACCTTCGGTCACCCCATGACGGCCAATCAATCACCACAGTGGGAAACGAGCTGTAACACAGAAGAACTGAACTGCGTTTAATATTCATGGTCCAACAGCTTCCGATATGTGTTTCGTCAGCTGTATTAAAACACGTGCTTAGCAAAGTGCCGTCCTTTGTTTGTCAGTTTGTTTAGTGTCGGTCCAGAAAGCTGCTGTGCCTGTTACTTTACGGGTAGCTGGGCATCTTGAAACAGTTTGTTTCGACTGGATAGTCCCAGACTACTCGCCGTTCGAGGAAAGAATAGTTTAGAAAAAGTCGCCTTCACTTTTGCTCTGCATCCAGTGAAGCGAATCTTACGGTTCCTTCTGCCTATTATGGCTGGCACAACCAGCTTGTGGCCCCGGAAAATAATTTGTTTCATGTATGTGGGGTTCAAAAAGTCAGAAAATCCGTGTTTTAAATATTTTTTAATGTTGCGATCTTTGCACTGACACTCGTTGGAAACTGCTTGCTGGCACTAAGAACTTAACAGCGGTCATGGCGACGCAGCACAACTATTAATTGCCAGAAACTGAGTTTATTTAATTGGTACCTTAACAGAAGCACAGAGATAGCATGACAGCGCCCAAAGGTAACAAGAAAGTGTGGGGAAGATATATGTGTGTGTGGGGGGGTTAAGTGGGTACGAGGCACATTGTGATACTTGCTTAGGCGCACTGCACCAGGGACTTCCAGACGCACTACGTCAGTGCACACCCAGGACACAGGGCCACAGCTCCACACGTTCAGCATATGACAGCGGGGTTCCTCTCCCGGTGCTTTGCCGAGCTTTCCTTTCCTGCCTCTCTGTCCTCTGCTTCTCTTCCCATCATGCCTCCTGTCTCTGACCCCTGCTGCTCTTCTCTCGCTTCCCTGCAGATGGCGCCCCTCTCAGTGAGCTCTCTTGTTGGGTTTTAGGAGTCGTGTGTGTGTGTTTTTTGTCTCCGTGCCACTCCCCTTTGTGTACAGTCCTCTTCCTTCCGAGGCTTCTTTGCTGGTATGGTGTTTGAGCCAAGGGCTGGGTGCGCTCACTTTTCATCGACAAATTAATCATCCCACTGCACCCTTTTCTCAGTGAAGGGGCCAGTATTAGGGCACGGAAAAGAAAGGCCTTCGGGCAGGTTAGCAAGGGGGACCCCTCCAGACCAGCAGCTATAGTCTGTCCCCAGAAGGCATTAGATTAATGTGCTAAAAAATATAAAAACATTAATAAAAGCCAGTACAATTGACAATACAAAACTCGCACTAGTACAAATGCAATGCAAAAGATTTTGCAATTACAACAAAGTGAGCTATAACCATTTTGCATTACACCATTTGATTAATGCTTCACGAAGGGCAAAAGCTCAATATAATGTCATTGCGAGACCTATTGCATTGTAAATGCTTGTTTATAATTTGCATTTAATTGCTATATAAACCTGTAGTACTGCATCAGGTGCGCCCTGCTTTTGACGTATTTACTGAACACAAAAAGCGCATGCGCAGAAGAGAGATACAGCCCAAATCGGGTTGAAATCATGGATGACTCAGCATGAACACCCCACCATGTTTCGAGAGCCTTGCCCTTCTGTGTTTATGTTCTGAAAATATTATTGAGCTTATGAAAGGAATAGTGGTGTGACTCAGTGTAATGGCAAAAATAATAGTGGAAAGCATAATGCAAAGTCACAACACAGCACGGACTTGTTAGTGAGAGACTGCTTGTGATTTAACATAATATATCATTGTAGGGGAAAGGTTTTAGTGATTTGACTGAGAAGCCGATGTTGAGCTACAGTTTCCACTGAAGGGCTCCTCTGTTGACAGAGAAATAAAAAGGCATTGGCAAAGCCGGGTTTGCTCGCTTTGCCAGTGTTGAGTAAGTGATGCAATCGGCCCAACTTGCGATGGTAAAAATATATTACAGAGCAATGAAAACATTGTTTTATGTACTTTCAAGAAGCTCACCGTGTCGTGTGCAGCAATGTGCTTTGCGTTGTGCATCATACATGTTGCTGCACTATGATGCTACAGTATATGTTGTGTTCACGCAAGGCGGTGGCATTCTGAAAGTTTAGAAGACAACATTTTCATTCCTTCCTGTACTTTCAACATGGCCAGTCACCACTGTTGGCTTTGCCAACGCCAAAGGAGTTTAAAAGCCTCTGGCAAAGCTAAAAGCGGCTACCACTTAGAGAACAGAAACACTGGATAGTGCAGTGGGAAAATATCCAGGGCGTCTTCGGGGCTATCATCTAGCATTTGGTGCGCCTTGACGGAGAATCCACAGGTAGGGTGTAAAGGGAGAGGCAGGGTATGGATAACATCTAGGGCATGGGTACTTGCAAACATTTTCCAGGGGCCACAAAGTAATACCTGTGGTGTGCCCGTGGACAGCATTGATGCTGGCATTGTGGCAGTGGGGCTTTTTGTTATGCTGTATTTGAGTCGCAATCCCTCTACCGCACCTTGGTGTAAGCTTTCTCTGCTGGCTATTGCTACCTTGGAAAAGTCCAGTGTAAAAAGGAAGTGACTTAATTATTAAACTGGAATGAAATAGAATTGCACAATGTAAATACATAAAATCTGAGATTTTTCATGGCGTCCCCACTTGACCAAATTATGTCATCCTAGGCAATTGTGTAATTTCAATTTGCCTCCTTAATCTTCATTTTGACATATAAGAGCACCTTGAAATACATGTGGTCAAGATATAAGCTGTATAAAATGTCTCTTGTGTTTGAATTATTAAACTATAATGTTGTTCATCTATAATAACAACCCAGACCACCCAGATGCTTCCTCAGGATAATGGACTTGCCTCCTATTACAGTATTGGCATTGTTGCCAGGTTGGTAGGTGGTAAGACTGTTTCAATGTTCATTTTGAAAACTGTCAATTTCAAAAAATCTCAAAGCACTGAAATAATCTGATGTACTAAGGTGAGACATGTTAATGAAATACACTTTTAAATGTTTTTTGAAGAGATTTAATTTTTACACATTTGTTGAAACATGTCTTAAAAATTAATGTATTCCTAAAGTTAAACGGTGCAGGAACCCTTATTTGCTTCTTTTATTTTATTTCAGTTAGTGTAAATAAATGCTTCCAGGTTTAATTAACATATTTGTGATTTTTTAGCAGAGTTTCATATCGGGCGAACTTGACCCAAATCCAGTCAGGTATCAGAGCGCTTTACATAGCACCAGTTATTTAAATGGGGACACACATTCATATTTATTTTTTTTTGCCCAGAATCACAGGAGGTTTAGTGTCGTTGCCGAGACTCGAACCCAGGTCCGAAGTCGAGCGCCCTAACCGTTAGGCCAACTCCTCTCCCCCAATTGTTATTTCTCTCAGACGCCGAGTGCAGTCGTTCAGCTTCAGGTCGCATGTGAAGGTTTAGAGGGCCGCATGTGGCCCCCTGGGCCGTACTTTGAGTATCACTGATCTAGGGTATCGGTAAAAAAGAAATGGTGGCAGGGGAGGGATTTGGGGAACCGAGGAGAACATGGTAAAGAGTGGAAGTGTACTCTGAAGACCAAGACATGCACTGCCATTGTGTGCAAAACAAGATATGAAATAAAAAAAACAAAAAAAACGTGGTTCCATGACCCCCACCACGGAATGCTACGTCAGCCATTCAAAAGCGAGGGTAACCAAGCTATTCCGCATTGATGTGAGGGGAGGACATCCCACCCACAAAAAGTCGGGAACTGAAATTGACAACAGCCCATCTAATTATGAGCAACGACTGACTGTGTGTTGTATTGTATACTACTGTGCTGTCTGTGACAGACAGCTGGAGTTGTAAGAAATGTACAAATAAAAAAACGTTGGCAAAGCCAATAGGCCCAGCCATGGCAGGCTCGCTAATTGTTTTTGTTTTTATTTTCAATGATATGCCACTGGGTTAAAAAGTTTAACAGTTAAAAAAAAAGTTAAAATGCCATTGTCTAAGGGAGGCTGTACATACTTGCAAATAAGGGTAAAAAAAATAACCATTCCAAAAATAAATAAAGAACATGAAATCAAAGAAGAAATGAAGATACAGATTGGCTCACAAGCCCTGATATTCGTGTGACTACATTTTAGGCGTATGTCGACAAAGCAAAATGCTATTACTCGCATTAAAGAGAGTCTGAAGTGAACTGACGCATTGCCCCATGCTCTATGCTGCGTGACTCAAAGCTCAATGTCAATGACTAATGAAATGGCCAATGGATGCAGAGAGAGCGAGCGAGAAGTATTGGGAGGGGAGTGGGGGGGGAGCGGGTGTGTGTGCGTGTGCGTGTGCGTGTGTGTGTGTGTGAAACCTGGGGTTGGCGAGGCAATAAAGCTTCCTTTGTCAGACCTAAGAAATGATAACGTAGCCTTTAATCACGTGAAGTGCAGAGAAACATGGATAGTGATAAAGGAGGGAGGGAGGAAAAAGAGCTGGAACTAGTAAAAGGGAACAGGTTAATACAATTAATTGGATTTTGTATTGTGTTCAATAGAATATTAAGCCCCCATTAAATTGCAGTTGTTTTCAAGGACGGTGGATTCTTTGCAGGTATTTTTCCAGTCTATGCCTTAGAGGTTTTTCTCTTCTAGTTATATTGTTATTGCCTTACACTGCCAAGAGGTGTGGTCCTGGGTGTTCCATTAAAAAACTAGTGTAATTTGCTACTTTTCTCCAGTTGTTTCAAAGTAACATAAGCCAAGACTGCGACCCTTAGATTGTTCAATGACACCTTGTTACTTGGAACATGGCATCTCCTGTGACAAAGAATAATAAGCCAGCCATGAGAACCATGTCAAGAGAGCTGGCCAGCTCCCCTTCACATTGTGATCTTTTTTTACATTATGTTATTACCTAAAGGTTGTTCTTTTTAATGTGATCAGCTTGACAACCTGTAACACGTGAACTAGTGTTTGCAGTGATATATCGGCCCCAAAGCAAATCCATTAATTATTTTCCTGGAACTGGTGTATTTGTTGGGGAATGTCAGTCATGATTTCGGTGAATTCTTATTGGCAATTCTGCAATCTTGAAAGAAGAGTAAGTCAGTATTTGAGTATATGGTTGATTTTTATTTCCTGGTCACTTACTTGTTTTCATGTTGAATATCTGAAATACATGAGTGGTGCTTTACAAAGGCCTATTCATAAGTACCCACTAGGTGGTGTCATATGGCTTCACGTGAACTTCGTCCGACCCGCAAGTCACGGGGCGTATCCACATATAAGCATTACCCCTTTGCGCTGATGCTAGTTCCTTTATTTCCGCACATTCAGCAGTGTATCAGGAGCACCACTGTCACTTTCATCAACCTTTGCATTCCTCCCAGTATAAAGCCTAGTATGCAAGGGAATGATGTCCCCTCTAAAACTACAGACTTCAAGCCATAACGTGATTACAGAAAACAAATGTCGGTCATGAACGCTCATGAGGTGGCTCTTTGACACTTGGGATCAGGGCACAACTCCAACTCATGCGATGAATGCACCCTCATGCACTCCAGGGCAAGCCAGGACAGTGAGGCAAATCTGTATGTTGTAGAACACAGGAAGAAGTCACAGGCCTTGCGTAAGTCCCATACCCACTCGAACTGGATGGCCTGGATGTACTCCTGCTCCTCAGTCCACTCCAGTGAGAAGTCTTCTTCACGGTTAAAGTCCTCCGGTAGGTTGCTGTCAAAGTGGCAGCATAAAAAAGCATTTGGGACTCAACCACATCCCACCACACTCTAACAAAAGAAAAGTGACATGGGCATCAAACTGCCAATTGATTTCGCTCCTGGTCTATGATTTAGGATTTAGGAGCTAATATTGCAATTGATCCCTATGCGCCCTGAATTTCACTGGCCATCTACCATACCACAGCAATTCAAGGCGTGCGTATTTTTGGCACTCTTCTGGTCTGCAGAGGCTCACAATCAGATTACTGCTAGAGGATCCGTACTCTAACCCTTTGGCCCTGTCATGGGCTCAGTATCGACACCGATACATGCTTTGACCCCTACTCTGAGATCCGCTTTGGAACTTCCTCCATCGACACTGGTGCCAATGTCATCAACACCAGACTCCTAAGTCCTACCCTGAACTGGCATCAGCTCGACCTCGACCAAGGTCGTGCTCAGATTCCGCTTCAGTGCACCCAGTTCCCAACCTGAGACCGATCCCATGCTTCCATTACCTCACAGGTGCTCTCAGAGACTCCACTGTCTATTTGACTCAGACTCCGACCAGAGCTTGCCACCACTATGAGATGACTGTGATTATGATAACGACCGTCTTTACTTTGACTTACAGTAGACAAATGGCCTTGATACTTTCTCCAATACAAGGTTGAATTCACCTCTTGGGCCTCACATGAGAATTTAGTGCCTCTTACTTAGTTAATTTTAGGTCTGGGATCAGGGGCAAACTGAAACCATAAATAGAACACAATATCCCACACCACCTGTATTTCTTATACTGTGGCTCAAAGTGCGTTGTGGTCTGACCAAAAACAAATACTTGCAATGTATGACTGAAACATTGACATCATTTTTATTTGCTATTAATTTTAATTAATAAATACATATTTTGATACTTTTTTCACATGTCCACAATATTGTTTACCATACTCAAAATCTTTAAGTCTAAACTTTTTCCTTCATGTATCAAAACATTTTTACAAAGCTCCAAAGCTCAAAGCCATATTTGTGTACCTTTTATAAAAACCTTTTGCAATGCACCATGATTATCTCCTCGTTCCATCAGTCCACTCACTCATTCCCAGAACAGATACACCACTCGTACCAATCCCAGCCACACCCCACATACACCAAGGATACCATGGATTACAACGGGAAAGGACCCTCTATTTCCTCCTTCTTCAGGACCACACTTTAATATTTACTTTGGGTGGCAAGTGGGGGGTTGTCTGAAATATTTGGGTAATCAATGGTCAGGACCACAACATTTCTATTATATGTTTATATAATTATTTAATTGTATTGACAGAACCCATTGTATTGGGATCCAAACCGTGGTTGAAAAGTGATGAAAGACACATGCGCAGTGCAATACATGATCTAATCCGCAAGATTCCTCAAAGCACCTTCCATTTTGGACCCAGCATTCACTAGGAGCAAGGAATGCACCGTGAATCATGTAATGCCACTAATAAAGATTAAAAAAAAGAGAAGGAAAAGAGAGAGAAAAGAAAGCCAAATCTTCTTGTATACATGCACAAACAATACAGTGCTTTCTTATCCACCACCATCTTATCACAGTGTCTGAGCTACACTCACGCCAGTCTCTGAGGTCTGACAGTATATAATTTATTTTGTTATTTTCCTTTTCAAATGTCCATACTATTGCTGTCATCCCAAAGGAAATCTTAGTGCTATCGCAGTGGCTACAAACCGAGTACTCCTAGTGGACAAAAAGAAATTAGGCATCAAACAAAGCCTCCAAATACACTGAGTGCCTAATGGCTTGTTAACTGAGGTTAGGATATATTTGTGTTACCTTTATAATTCTCGTCATTCCCATGTATGATTTAACACACTTTTCCTCTTGTCGTCTCTTAAAAATCTAGGTTGATTTTAAATGTGTCAGTGGAGGACCCTAAAGACAACAAAAGCGAAGCACTCTAACTCCTAAAGTAATCGCTATTGTCTCAACCTGTGATGATTTGGGGCATGGGAGAATATCAAGAGGGCTCTAGCCGTACCATGCCGTCAGTCGTTATTAATGCCGCTTGAGGCACGTCTCCCTTATGCTCGATATGCAGTGCTCATATGGGGTTTTGTTGTACCAAGGTATATTGCCATAGTTCACATAGCAGATTGCTAATGATGTTGTGCATGTTAGATACTGCTTTACTAGAACATGTTTTGTATCGGTTACCGCGTTATGCTGCCATATGTCTGAGCCTCATGTGCAAGGCATCGCTCCATCGTCATCTAGATTTGCACAAGTGGAATATTGCTTAACCCTACAATATCATCAGAATGCCGGATCTCTAAACCCTGCATAGCTCTATCTCTGCCGGTCAGACTACCAGGTTGCCCCTCGTTACTTGTGCTCTCAGCCACTGACTATCGCTTCAAGGGCCAGAAAAAGACCCTCAAACTGCTGACAAGTTGCCCTTACCTGGTGTAAGTCCTCCTCTGGAATGCCACGGGCGGTCAAGGTCTCAAGGTGTCCCCAAAAAATTACTAGCTACTAATCCCACCATTATTTTGTCCCTTTATATGCACCAAAACACCTGATCCCCTTTAACGACATAACAACGGACTAAAGCATGCAGCATATCATCATGACACACAATAGAAGAACTACAAGTTGTGTGGGATGTTGTGTTCTGTTCACCTATTGAGCCACTAGTGAAAGAGAGAGTTTCCTTTGCCATGGTAATTCGACAGGCAGCTGAGTTCCAAGCCCTACAACTGCCTTCAGCTGAAGTCAAGACAAATGTATTTACTGAGGTTTTGCAACCTGGGCCAGTTTCTTCTGAACCCTTACTTCCAGTCAGTGACCCCTTGGGCACTTGATCCAATCCCTGCTCTTGTCTGTCAGTGACTAAGCAGGTGGCCAGAAGCCATAGACCAGTTCCTGGCGACCCTGATTTCATTATGCAGTGTCCTGCTCCATTGAGTTTAGTGGCCAGGCTTCCACCTACAATGTGAACCCCAATTTTTCCCTTACACGCCCCCCATCTTCCCACGGACAGGGGCTTGGAGAGGATTTAGGTGTTTGGAAAACAAATGTTCTCCTCTGCTAACATAGCATTGTAGTCATTTAATGCTATTTGTTTATTGGGCTGATATACCCATGCCCACTGGGACATAACCTGGTAGAACTTAGGGTATCTTTTAGCCCAGACCATTGAAGTGGGTCGAGATGCAGCCAAATATTTGATTCAAGCTAACCTTGATACAAGGGATAGTTTGGGATTGTTGTATGGCACTATTGTTGTGCTCCGTGCATGGATGCAATCTGCAGGTTTCTCAAAGATCTCTTCCGCAGGTGCATTAACAGCATAAGATATTTTAAAATGCAGACTGTTCAACCCATTAAGCAGAACACATTTCTCCTTGTTGACAATTTCTTTGTGGCAGAGTTTAAAAAAATAAATAAATGAGCAAGTTGAGGCCCAGATTTTAAAGCTGTGTCATATTTTTAGCCCCCCCAATGCGAAATCTAGTTTGTTAAATCTCGTAATGCGCTCACATGTACTCTTGATAGACCTTCTAAATATATGTGAGGTCTTAAGATCTGATGTCACTTCCTGTTAGTTCATGGTTGTGATGTTGTTTCCTGTGATATCACTTCCTGTGATGCCACATACAATGTCACGCACAGTGATGTCACGTGTTGTCATGTAACGCGTCATGATGTCGCTTGAATACTGCCTAACTTGGTTTGACCCCCGAGGGCGCATGCGCTCCAGGCTCTGCGAGGCATCTTATAATCGATAACATTTCTGTAGTGGAGTTGAAGCCGCGCCCATCTTTTTGATTGGCTGGCATCATCATTTATGCTAAACTCTGGCCTCCGATTGAAAATTAGGCTTTTTTGTTACCGCCCTGTCTCCTTTTTGGACGGCCCATCCCAACTGGATGTTTTACTTGCGGCGTGACACGGTCTCCTTCATTAGTCATGTCGGCACTATTTTTTTCCAGTCGCCTTTGGCAAGGGCTGCCGCCTGTTTATTTTTGCATCGCGCTTTCACTTAAAGTGAAAGCACGATGCAAATTTAAACAAGCGGCTGCTTTTGCACAATGGCGAGAGCCTTTTTTTCTTAGCAGCCCTGTGTTTTTTTTTGCATCGCGCTTTCACTTATGCGGAGCGCTTTTACTTTAATAGTGGCCAAACCCCCCTTCCCACCAGCACTCACGGGACAATGACGGGCATTATTTGTACACAGAGCGCGCAATGCACGCTTTCACTTTAATAGCGGCTGCCAGTAGCGAAGTACCACTGGGTGACCTTTTAAAAAAAAACTTTCATTCAAAGCGTGGTGCCCGCTTCAGAGACCCTGCGCTGTTTATTATTATTATTTTTTTTACTTTAATCCTAGCACTTAGCTGCTGCATGACCCGCCTCCCCAGGGTGGGAGGCATCCTGCTCCGTAGTGCAGAGATACCTACTCTGAACTAAGTGACGGGTTGTCTGCGAAAAACCAGCAGCCTGTGCCCTAAACAGCTTCAACCGCCCAGGAGACGCCAGTGGGTCTGCAGAGGTGCGAAGTGAAGCAGCTCTTTGCACCTCGGGCCCCTCCCCTGTTCTACAGTGCAACACCCCCCCCCCCCCCCGTCCCAGGGATGAACCACTGCGGACTCGTTTGATGTGCTGATTTGAAAGAGGCGACATTTGCATGCTTACCATCACCTTTGTCTTTAAAAAACATCCGAAATCTTTGTACTTGACGGTTGAAGGCTGACCGGAGTAGGGGGAGAAACGGGTTATTTTACGGGCTACATTTTTCAGTTATTTCTCACTGACGGGCGATATCAATGTGAGGGGGTGGGGAAAGAGATGAAATCGAAATCAAACTAAAGAAAAAATTTGTGATATGCCTCGCGCACCTCCATCTGCACCACCCCCATACAGACGCACTTGACAGACTGGCACAATCTGTGCTGCCGTCTCTTAGCCGCACGGCCGTGCGTTGTCTGTGGGTCATGCCCACTCTGACATTGTGCCCACTCTCGGCACCGGTACTCACTCTCAGCACCCACCCGTGCCCACCACTCTCAGCACCCGTGCTCACTTAAGCGAAAGGTGAGTTCCTTCTACCAACTGGAGGACAGAGAAGCTGGTCTGGTCAGTTTCCGGGTGCGTTTGACGCTACATCTATACATTTTAACCAGTCGGAGAGAACGCCTCTAAAGTTCAGGGAGGTCGGGGTTCCCGTAGTGTGTCGTTATGTTCTAAATGTGTGCAGACATCATTAAGCGCATGCCTTCAATGCATTTACGGTATAGTGTACAATTTTTTTTTTTTTTACCAATGTCGCCGCATTGCAAGTCGCATAAAAGACATCTCTGTTGCCTTATTAGGGGAGGTAAACCTGGGTAGAGTTCTGGTGCCTTTAAAAGCATGGGTCGCAACTCAACGAGAACACAGCATGTTAGAAATATGGTGAAGTGTGGTTTTCAAGAGAGACGAGAGAATAGCTCTGTGCAGAGAATGGAGCATAAACTGCAGGTTACATGTTCAAGTGCTGCCGGGGCTGACTAGTCTTTCATCCTTCTGAATTCGCTGCAGTGAGCTCCAGTGTGCGGGATAAAGCGACAGCCTTTATTTCAGATGCGAAGTCATTTAGTTTGGGCTGTGTGCCACATTAATAACCAGTATATCCATTTCTTTATTAATAATCAAGCAATAAATTTTCCCTTTTATGATATTATCGAAAATAAGCACTATAAAATACCGAAAACAATGAGCAGGTACTCAAACCGCAGAAGGACAAGCATACAAGCTCTTATAAAGGGACTTAATCCAGTCAGAGTTCATCTCTCTCAATATCCGGGTGGAAAAGCGCTCAGAAATATTCGAACATAGAAGAAAAAGTTTGCTCGCTCATGTCCTTGATATTATTTGCACAGTTAAATTCATGATTTATCATTCAATGAGAACACGCTGCACTTTAAAATGCATTTTATTTTTTTAATCTAAATGAATAGGCATTTATAATGTCCTATAATGAACGGATGCAGATACTGTAGCGCCAGTCCCAGGCTTTGAGGTTACATAGCAATGAACTTTGATAGAACTTGGAGCAATGCCAGTACCAAAGTACACGGTCGGCGTAAAGGTGGAAGCGTATTACAGAACATGATAGGCAGGAGGCGGCTGTGTAGCAAGGGTTTCTTGGGCCCTAATGCGAGTGATGGAGCAAGGACCCGTATAAAAGAGACTTGCTCGGATGCAATCCTCTCCTATAACTCATAACACAGTATTAATCAAGTCTTGTGTAAATTAACATGCACCTCATTACATTTTTTTTAGCAATATGAAGCTTACATACGTGTTTTACTAACAAGTAACCCGAGTGAGACTTAAAATGGCTGCTAACGTGGGAAACTGTACTGCGCATGCGTCAACTGCATCTACGCAGTATGACGGTCTTTCGCTTGGAGGGAATTTTCCTGCAGCTGCGCATAAGCATCTAATATGGCCGCTTAAAAGCTCAACTGCTAAGCATCTACCTTGCTGAAACTAAAACATGCTACGTACTAAATGCTAATGCGGGCAGAGCTATTATAAGTAAATGGGGTTAGAGTAGGGATAGGTGGTATGCAGTGAAATCATTTTATTTTGAATGTAATATGTTTTCTTTTGACCTCTCTACTAGTTCGTATTTTGGCCTCCAAGTGATGCTAATGGTTGTACAGCATGTGACTCCTCAAGCAGGCTCAGTAATAACAATCCGAGAAGCCGTGATGCAGTGCTTGAAACCCGTCCAAGGCCATCATTGATACATGGCCTGGGAACCTGATGGACATCCTAAAAGCTGAATGAAAGCGAACATCAAATGTATACATTTGTCTGATAAAGATGTGAACACGGGTGAGAAATAAAGCATGGGAATAAGAATTAATGGGCGGCAACATTGAACAAAGAACTAAAGAAAATTATTTAGCATGGTGTGATGATCACCCCCCCCCTTGCCTGTCCAATCAGAATTCGGGCTGAAACATTAAGGGGTGGTACATGCCATTAGAAAGATATAATTGAGGTAGTTTAGTTAGTTAGTTAGGTTCGTGTTGCTGAGAGACTGGAATGCTGTCTGAGAGATGAACAAATGCTGAAAATGGATCGATTTGCAGACTTAGAATTTAAGCTAATTAATTAGAAGAACATCGCGGAAGAATCGAGGAGGGAATATAAGGAAAATAATTATAAGAAGATCGCGGAAGAATTGAGGAGGAAGATAGTGTCAGAGAGGGGTGCGACACAGGCGTCGTATCTAGAAGAGGTCATCTATCCTGTCCTGAATCCTGTCCTGAGACCTGTCCTGAAGTCTTTGTCACCTGATCTTTCCCAGGGGACCCTCTCAGCTCAGCCGAGGGGTTGGTTTCCACACCATCCTAGGTAACTCTAATTCTGTGTAGTATGTCATTGTACTGCTCTCTCCATCCTCTCCTTTCTTAAGTACAGTCATTGTGAAATATCAATTTAATATAGGTGATAGAGTAAAGAATTAATTGACTTTTCTTCCCTGGAGGAACGGAGTTTGTACTGTATTCTTGTTTGGCTCACATGAATTAACTAGATAAACATTTAAAACTTCTCCCAAGTCTGTGATTATTTCTGAATGGTAAGGAATATAAATAACACTGATGTCATTTCACCATCAACTAGTTCCAACCAAAAGGTCTATTGACCAGAGGAAATAACTTTTTGATTAGTGAAAGATTAGTTAAATCTGATAGGTAACTAATCTCATAAAAGGCATTTCATATAAATTCACCCCCAGTGGTATTTACTAGCCTATGCGACTGTGTGTGTGTTTATGGTGTTGGAGTACCTGAGGTTGGTAACCCGCTTGATCAGTTTTCTGGTAGCAGAGATATGGTTTTTATTGACTAGTATGGCGATTAGTGACTATTAATTTATGGTTTAACAAACCCATTTGTGTTATGTTTTATGTTGTCTGGAAAGTCCCAGGAAGCGAATAGCGGGGGGTGAATGGAAGCCACACTGCAGTGAGGTTACTTGTCTTTTGGCATAGCGCTGAGAAGCTACGTAAGGGCTAGGAGTGCTAAATTAGGGATCATTTTCTTATAAAAGTGAGAGTGATTGATAGCAAAAGAGTTCACTGGTGAAACTTTGGTCTTATATCACCTAGAAAGGGTAACACCAAAGGAGTAACAGGTTCATCGGAGCTTGTGTGAAGGGTAAGCGGAAGGTTTTACTCGTAGCAAAAGAAATCAGCTGTTCTTTGGTTTTAGCGGAACAGACAGAGTAGCAAATGTTTTTACGTTGTTATTAATGAAAATTTGAATGCAAAGTAGTAAGACAATAAGTTGTCGTGTTACCTTGTGAAGGGAGGGTCAGTAGCCGGAGTTGCACTGAGGGCCGCGCTGGTATTGGTCGAAACAGCAGGCGTGTGACTGACGCGAATTTGTAATGGAGGGGTCAGTTGTGAGGAGTGATACTGACATCACAGAAAGGCTGCACTAGTATTGGCTAGACGAATAGTGTGAGCCTCAGTTGGATTGGCCAAAGAGAATAAAAGCCGTGCTGGGATTGGTCGAAACCCGGAGTGTGAGTAAGAATCTAATTGATTGACAAAAATAGAAGCCGTAATAATATTGGACAGTGGAGCTTGTATGTAGAAATACGACCCAACATTAATAGGGAATCGCCCAGACAGGAGATATTTAGGATTTGCAAGAGACGAATATATAAAAGATCATCACCTAAAATGTACGGGTAAAAGAGACAAATGTCGTTTATGCAGAAAATTAGAAATTATTTCAAAAAAAGATAAACCCATTAAGACTAGAGAGGGAATTCTTATCCCTCCACCAAAGACACCTGCCTCATTTATGATGATGGAGAGAGGCTACCATACGTGTGTGGTTAGAAAATTGGATAAAATATACTATAAATGATGGAGTGTTAGCTTTCCCAGAAAATGGTACGTTCAATGGGAGAATTCTTCATAATTTGATATTGCGTATGAATGAATTAGAACCCCAACCTAAATTAACACAATATGAGGCATTAGAAGAATGGGAAACAGGCATTTGAGCGCGACAGATCCAGAAGTAGTAGTAGTTATAGGGGATTTTTCCCTAGACAAATGCGTGATTCACGAGAGAGCCAGATGAAACAATGGAGACAAGCAATGATTAGGGAAGGACTGTATCCTGTATTAATGGCTGAGGAACAGTCAGGGAGCAAGTGAACAGAGAAAACTAAGCATTTAACAAGGACAGGTTATGGGGAATCAGAAGATGAATTTATGGAGGACATCTTAACGAAAAAATCCTCCTCCATATCAGGAAGAACCAAGTAGAACTACCCCGAGTGCCCCTGTGTTAGGAACACCTTTGGTTCCAAAAGTGATACATGATTCGATGAATGAAAGGGTACTTCAGGAAAGTGAAAGAGAAGCGATAAATAAAAATAGAGAAGAATTAATACAGAAAATAACACAATTACATACACACCCTGAAGCATTGACTATTCCAGTGACTATAGGTCATGTTGTTTCACTGTATGGGGATAAAGCAAACTGTCCCAAACCCCTAGTTATTACAACTCCCATAATCGAACCTAGAAAAGAAAATGTAATATTTGATGAGCAAGCCAGTGAATGCGATTCAGTAATTTCACTAATGGATTTGCCGATAAGAGGACAAATAAATGAAACCCCCAGAAGGGTTACACCTAGCTGATCAAAAGAGATACGTTTAGAAACATCTACAGGAACTAAAAGTGCCACATTAGTGTCCCCGGAAGAATTAGAGAGATGGGCACAGGTAATGGATAAACCGAAACAACCAATGAAGGTTTTAGATATTTACAAATTGAAAGTGGAATTGGATGAAATGATAGCTGGAATTGTGGGATTAGACAGATTAAATGCTTACAATGAAGAAGAATTATTGTTTATTTGTAGAAACATTACTCGAAATACAAAGTTATTTCATGAGAAATTGACAGATCTTGCCTCCGAAATGGGGATTGAAATAGGGAGATCAAAAGTACTACAGAAGCCATATAGAGCAGAATTTACTGATAAAGATTTAGAGAATATGAATGTGTCCGGATGAAAATTACAGATTAAGGAATTAATTACCATTTTACAAAAATGGGGAGACTTAGACAAATGGAAAGCTAGGTGGATGAGAAAAAAAGAAGCAGCACAGGTAAATCGAACAACATCTGAATTCTTATTGAAATAATCTGGAAAAGCAGAAAGATTGTGTCCAATGAGAGAAGTTCCAGGGGGAGGATATGTACATGTTCCATGGACTCGACAAGATATTTTGTCATTTACTAATGAGTTCCCAAAATTGAGAGAAAAACCTGTTGAATGGTGCCGGCAGGTTGAAAGGTTTGAGAAGGTTTAGAAGGTTTTGTTGAAGGATTTGGATGGTCTATTTGACATAGTGGTGCCTGCTGATTTATGGACAGAATGTAAGATCACAGTTGATTGGCCTAGTGAAGAATACCCTAGAGATGGGAAAGCAGGAGCCCCTTCAGAGGAGGTAATGAAGAAATATCACCAGGTGATCACTTTCTTGTAAGGGAAAATCCCAAAAGAAACAGATAGGGTAAAAATAGATAGGACAACACAAGAAATATATTGGACTGTACATGCTTATTATGAGCGTCTGTTACAGGTGTTCAAGCAGTATAGCGGATTTGAGAATATCGGAGACATGGGCATGGGACATTTTGTATATCGTTTTGTGTATCGTTTTGTGTCTGATTTAAGACCATAAATCTCCCAGATGATTCAGTAGCACATGTGCTGGCAGGCAAAACCTATTGACGAAATTTTACAATATGCCAAGTATTGCAGAGATGACATTGATAATAGACATAAAAAGTTGGAAGAAAAGGTCATGTGGGCACAAGTAAAATTGGCAGAACACCAAGAACAAAAATTAAGTTGTCAGAATGATGATCAAGTCAAAGGACAGGGTCAGAATGATAACAATGGGGGAAAACCTAGGGGACGGATGAGTAGTGAGGAAGCAAAGAAGTAATTTCCTTGTCATGAGTGCGGAAAATTTGGGCATTAAGGAACGAGTGTAAAAATATTCAGAATGATAATGGCCCAAATCAAAATTTAAATCCACAGACGCAGAATGAGGTGATAATGAGTCAACCGCAGCAGGTTGTAAATCCACAGAGTCAGTTGCCACCTGCCCCATGGCCAAATTTTGTGAGCAGAGCAAAATACAATGCAGACACAGGATTTCCAGGAGAAAGTGGTAAGAAAATGTTTGTAACTTCACAGTTTCTTTTGCAGGACAGTCACCTTTTTGGAAATGATCAATGTCGGTGCATGAGGGGGGAGGAAGAGGAGTGCGTACTTGGCGCATCCTTAACGGTAGATCAGTCAGGTCCCTATATTGGTGGGAAGATAGAAGGAAAAGATATTACCTTCTTGTTGGACACTGTTGCTTCCCGTTCTACTGTGAGAACAGCAGACATCCCAAACCTACCCCTCTCGGGAGAAGCCATCCAAGTGGTAGGCGTTTCCAATAGACAGATTAGAACCCCAAAAACAGAACCCATGGAGGTGCGCATTGGCAATTTTAGAGAAATGCACAAGTTTGTAGTGTGCGGCTCCAGACCAGTAAATTTGCTAGGAACAGACTTATTGTGCAAAATGAACTGCACAATTCTTTGCACACCGGATGGTGTTGTGATTCAGACCCCTGATGAAGACGGTGTCTATAAAATAATGCTGGCAAAACAAGGCACAGAGGTAGATGAGATGTATGAGATGAGGACAAAATATGATTTACCAAATTAATTAAAAACCATGGTGAATCCAGAAGTGTGGGATTTCACTGGAAAGGAAGTAGGGTTAATGACAAATGTGGACCCATTGAAGGTGACTGTAAAGGAAGGGGCAGTCTACCCAAATACTAGGCAATACAAAATGAGTCCTGAAGTTAAAGCTGGTGTTGCTGCAGAAATTGATCGAATGGTTAAACAAGGTATTTTAAAAGAAATGATAAGCATTCCTTGTAATTCACCTATAATTGGCATTAAGAAACCTAGCAGAAAATACAGAATAGTTCAAGATTTACAAAAAATCTATAAAATTGTTGTGCCTTGTTATCCCGTAGTGCCAAATCCAGCAGTGATTCTGTATCAAATACCATGGAATGCAGGATTCTTTACAGTAATTGATTTATGTCAAGCATTCTTTTCTATTCCTTTACACCCAGACAGCCAATACCTCTTTTCGTTTAAGTTTGAGGACTGTATCTTAGTCTGGAATTGAGTTCCTCAAGGGTACACAGACAGTCCATCAATATTCAATCACATTTTGAAGAAGTGTCTAGAAACTTTAGTGATGCTCAGAAAATCAGTTCTAGTCCAGTACATCGATGGCTTATTAATAGCTTCAAAGTCGCGAGATCATTGTGTTACTGATTAAATTGCCTGTTAAATCATTTGGCGGATGGGGGACACAAAGTATCTCCAGAGAAATTACAGTTTTGTCGAACTGGAGTCAAATATTTAGGACACGAAATAGAAAGAGGAGTGAGAAAAGTGATCCCATAAAGAATAAAAATAATAACGCAAATGCAGTTACCACAAACTCAGAGAGAAATTAGGATGTTTGTTGGTGTAGTGGGGTATTGTAGGCAGTGGATTGTAGGTTTTTCTTTGTTAGCCAAACCCCTAATACCATTGACACGTAAGCGGGCAAAGGACCCAGTAGTTTGGGATGATAAAAGCATGGAAGCTTTTGTAAAATTACGAAATTGTTTGCGTGAAGCTCCAGCTCTAGGTATGCCAGATTACACAAAAGAATTTGCACTCTTCTGTTGTGAAAGAGAAAATGTGCCCTTTCAGTGTTAACCCAACGACATGGTTTGATGAGACGTTCAGTAGCATACATTTCTGCTACTTTGGATCCTGTAGTGTCAGCATTACCTGGCTGTTTAAAAGCAGTAGCTGCTACTTGCATGAGTCTAGAACAAAATGAGTCCATTGTGATGGGACATCCTGTAAAGGTGTATGTTCCACATTCAGTCTAGATTCTTCTAACAAGAACTCGAACGCAGTACCTTACCCATAGTTGAATGACTAAGTACGAAAGAATCATTTTAGGAGCAGAAAATGTGACTGTGGTCAGGTGTACTATACTTAACCCAGCTACTTTATTACCAGATGTACACGGGGAAGAAGTGAGAGATGAAGTCGAGCATGACTGTTTGGACGTTATTGAATTATGCACCAAGCCCCGTCTAGACATACAGGAAGAGCCCCTGAAAGAAACTGCGCATGATCTATTTGTAGATGGCTCGTGCATGAGACATGAGGAAGGAGGATTAAGTACTGCTGCTGCTGTATGCACATTGGCTGGAATAGTCGAAGCATCCTATTTACCCGGAGTCATGTAAAATTGAGAAAAGTTGGAAAGTAACCATTTACACTGATAGCCAGTATGATTACCGGGTTGTGCATGACTTTGGCCAGCTCTGGATGCAGAGGTATTTCATGACTTCTTCAGGATCCCCAATTAAAAATGAAAAATTTGTGTAAGAACTGTTGGAAGCAATACAATTGCCAAAAGAAGTGGCGGTGGTCAAGTGTGCTGCTCATGTGTCAGGAGATGACTTTGTGGTAGCTGGTAATAGATATGCTGACCATGTTGCCCAGTACTGTGCCAGGAATAAAATGGCACTAAACAGGAACATTGAAACAAGTGGAATCAAATGCCAACTTATGCTACTCTCAGGAATAGAAACATGGGAGGAAGTAAGACAACTGCAGGATGAAGTGGATGTGAGTGAAAAGGAAAAGTGGATAAAAGTAGGATGCCAGAGGAGAAAAGAGGATGGTGTATGGATTTATCTAGATGGTAGCCCAGTAATGCCAGATTGTTTACTTTCACAAATGGCCAGAATGTATCATGGAGACACACATGTAGGCAGGGATGCCATGATCAGGCTCTTTAGATGGCCGACGGATGAGGAGCTCCGGCCGGGAGCTCCCGACCAGAGATCACCTTTTTGGCGTAAATCCCCTGAAACCCTCCCTCTACTGACCCTTTCTACATCCTGGGGTCTTGTCCTTGTTCTCGGTGGATCTTGAACACCATGGCCAATGTCCGGTGGAGTTGCCTGGAGCAGCTAAAGAGGAGATCGGCTCTGGTTCACCGCCTCGGCCATCCCCTACCCAGCCGGACATCGGGCACAGTGCTCGTCTTCGCCCCGCTGGTTTCTTTTCCGTTCCCTTTCCTTCAGGCGAGCTCCTGTGGGTCTGCCGGTTGCCTTCCCGCCGTGTCGCTGCTGATGCCTGGCTTTGCTGATGGCCCCGGAGATCGGCGCTTACTTCATGGAGCTACGCTGCTACTTCCTGTCTGCCGGTGGCACTTATTTGGTATACATAGCCGCCCGCCTCCATCTCTGGTCCAGAGACAAGCTTGCCTGCCATCCCGCAGCTCTGTACGGAGGAACAGCGAGACTGCATCTGGGAGATCCTGCCTTCCACGGCGTGCTGGTTCCTGGGCTGTTGCAGCCTTTTATACTGCTGGCATCTTCCCTGGGCTGTGTCGTAGACGCATGGGCCTCATTTCCCCCAAAGGAGCCGGCTCATAGAACACCGCGATGCAGCTGCTCCGATCACCAAGTTTTTCTGCCTCGGCTGCACCGACTCCCCCGTCACCTTTGCTGCCGGTAAATCCTTCTCCAGGTATGGGGGTGCGGGTGCAATGACTGGCGGATTGCCATTTGTCGATGCCACAGTGGTCCCGAGCCTGCTCGCCTCTTCTACCTTCACCTGCTTTTGTTTTTTGGAACTGCGTCCCCCCCCTTTGACTTTGACTTTGGTTGCACTTTCATCCTGCACCTTGGCTTCACACGTACGGACTGTTGGACTCTTTGAATTTTGCTCTGCCCACCATTTTGTTGCTTGCCACCGTCGATTCCCAGGACCCGTCCCACCATCTTGTTTCGTCCCCCTTCCTTTACCCCTGGCCTCTGTTCTACCCCTGAGGATCCTCTATCGTTTTTCTCCTCGCTTTCTAGTAATTTCAAGTTTTCTCGTCTCGCCTTTATTCACTCCCCCCTCAGATTCCCTTCCCCCCACCTAGTCTTTTCTCATATTCCTGTCCCCCTTTCCTTCTCTGCCTCTTTTGATTTGTCATCCTTTTTGTAATTTCTGTGAAAAATGCTTAATTTATTACTCGTGTGACTTGCTGCTGTTCTATTTTTATTGACATCTGTTAGATCTGGGGGTCTCTAGTTGGCAGAGGTATACACCTGAGACCAAATAGGGACCCTTGCTTCTAGTCAGGGTACAGGGACACACACGGTAGATAACCCCTGCTCACCCTCTAGGTAGCTTGGCTCGAGCAGACAGGCTTATCCCCAAGGCAATGTGTAAGGTATTTGCACGTAGACACCACAATGATCCCCCCTCCGCACACCACAAACTTAGACCACACAGGTGAGTTATATCAAAAATAATATATCTTTATCTAGTTTCCGCAGTTGAAATCAAGCATCACAGGTTTACACAATATTCGCTTTCTTGGTTGGTCGGGATCGTAAGATGATAGTCTCTAGTCTCTTGAGTGATTCGATACTCACTGAGAATGAATCAGTTGGTAGGCTCTCGATGTTTAGGCAGCTACGTTGCTCCGGCGGTGTCGCTGCACTCGTTGTACAAGCGCTCCTCGGGCTGTTCGGTGCAAGGATTCCACAACTCCCTCGACGAGCCCCCAGTGACGATGTCGACGTCACCGGAGTCAGCCACTCACAGCGCGGCTTCGTAGAGCAGGGAAATACGACTCTCGATCTGCGTCAGGCCTCCGGGTCGCGGCAAGGCACGTGCCGATGAGCACGTCGATCTTCTTGATGTGGCAACCGGTGTCAGGCCCGGATCGGTGCGGTACTCTCCAGCAAGACAGAGAGCAGCCAGCCCACCTCACAGGCAGATGTTGAGAAGCTTGGTAGAACAGTCCACGGTCCCTGCGGCACACAGCAGCGCAGGTGGGACACAGCAGAGTCTTGAGTTCTTGGCAACCTTTCTATCCCTGGGTTGCGAAACAGGAGGCCAGCTCTTCTCAGGCCCTTGGAGATTCAGTTGAAGACACGGCACATAGCAAAGTCTTGTTTGGTCAAGTGGATAGGGTCAGCACACAGCAAGACCCCTTCTCCTCCTCAGCTTCAGTTGTACAGCAGAACAGGTCAGCCTTTAGAGCACACAGCACGGCAATCTTCCTTTAGTTCTTCAGCGGTCCGTCTTTCAGCAGAGGTTCCTCTCGATGGTCGAATCTAAAAATCTGTTGTCAGGGGTCGTATACTTATACCCCTAAAAGTCTTTGAAGTCTTTGTGCAAGTGGGTCCTGAGCCCGGTCTGATCCAGTTCTGGGTGTTGCTGGAGCACTTTGTTTTCCTGGCCTCTACATTCTTTTCAGAGCGAGGGGCAGAGTCGTCAGCCGCCCAGCAGGAGGTGGAGCCAGCAGAGTGGCAGGCAGGCACAGCCCTATTCAATCCCAGGTGCTATCTCCTCCCTCCACTCTCCTTGCAAATGTCGCTATTCAGCAGAGGGCTGACTCAGCCAACCTCCCGGGGGATCCCCAGCCCCTGTCACTCTCAAACCAGACAGTCAATCCACAAGTGCGCCCAGGCACACAGAAGGGTCAGACAAGAGAACAGCTACTCTCTAAAAAGTACTATTCTCCAACTCAGTATTTAAAAACAACCTCTCCTAAAAGATGTGTTATTAAATGCTGAGCTCAGGGATATCAAACACTCATGTCTTATCTTGTTCCTATGAGAAGATAGGCGGATAGCCATTGGCACCCGCCTCCCCCATGTTAGCCTACGGAATAGGATAACCTTGCAGTAGTGAACACACAAAATGGCCGGTGTTCACTACCAGAACATGTTACCTGCACTAGTACATGCTCTACCTTCTACATACACTGCACCCTGCCCAGGGGGGTACCTTGGGCCTTCCATAGGGATGACTGACGTGTATGAAAAGGGAAGGGTTAGGCCCGGCCAGTGTGGACACTGGCCAGGAGGACATGGCAGTCCGGGGACTGCAGGCAGGCCTGCGGCGGCAGGCCTGAGACACTGTTTTAGGGCTACACAGGTGGGTGGCGCAATCAGCGCTGCAGACCCACTAGTAGCATCTGTCATCACCAGCCCTGGCACACACAGTGCACTTTACTAGGGACTTCATGGTGATACAGATATGCCAATCCGGTATGTCCAATCAGTACGATATTTTACACAGGGAGCACTTACACTCTGGCACTGATTAGCAGTGGCAGAGTGTCCAAAGCATCTAAACCAGCAAAAACGAAATCCAGCATAGCATCAAAAATCCAGGTAGCAGAGGCAAAAGATAGGGGAAAAACCCACGCCAAGGATGTCAGGTCTAACAACATCTTTGGTGCTTTTTTCCGTTTTTGTCTCCCTTTCTGTCCTTATCTGCTTCCCGTACCCTTTCCATTCTAAACTCTCCCCTTTTACTCCCCCTGCCCCTTAGGCTACTTCTTGCCGCCGCTTAATCCTCCACTTTTACTGTTATTTATCTTGTTATCTGTTGCCTCATCTTTAGTCTTCTCTTTGCCATCCTCGAGTATTCTCTGATCCTTAACTCATGTTCTTTTGTTTTTTTCTATTGTATAACATTGTGCATTTGTTTTGTAATCTTGTGTTTAATTGCTTCGTACTGATACTCGGTAAAGCGCTCTGATACCTTCGGTTCTAGCCAGCACTATATACAACTCTTAATAAATAAATAAATAGACAAGATTGGTATAATCCGAAGTTTAGGGCATGTCGCAGAGAGCCTTTGCCAGCGATATTTAACCTGTCAACAAATAAATTCAGGCAGGAAAACAGTGGTCAGTTCGGGAAGAATTGGAAAAGCAGAAGGACAATTTGTAAGGTTGCAGGTGGATTTCATGCAATTACCACCCTGCAGGGGATTGAAGTATGGTTGTTTGTTTTCCCGGTGGGTGGAGGCATACCCTACTAGGAGGAATGACAGCATAACAGTTGCCAAACTGCTGTTGTGGGAGCTAATTTCGTGGTTTGGTTTTCCAGTAACTTTGGAATCAGATAGAGGATCTCATTTTAATAATGAAATAATTTGATTAATCTGTGAAGCATTTAAAATTGAACCAAACGGCACTGTGCTTATCGCCCAGAGGCTTCTGGAGTGGTGGAACAAATGAAAGGCACAATCAAAACAAGACTGGCAAAGGTGTGTGCATCCACTTCACTGGAATGGCCAGATACATTACCTCTTTTTCTGAAGGGACTCAGAAGTATTCTTGACAGAGCCACAGGATTGAGTCCCCATGCAATTCTCATGAGAAGGGCAATGAGACAAGCATTTATACCTGGACACAAACTGTTGAATATAACTGATGATCTGGTATTAGACTATTGTAAAGGATCGGCTGACCTAGTGCGTTCTGTCACTTATCAGGTTGGAGAAGACGCAGTTGCCAGGCAGCCGAATAAAGCACATGATCTGAATCCCGGAGACTGGGTGGTGGTGAAGAATCACACCCGAGAGTTGTGCCTAGCACCCAGGTGGGATAAGCCACATCAGGTTATACTGGTCACAACAACAGCAGTGAAATGTGCAGGTATACCTAACTGGATACATGGCAGTTATACCAAAAGAGTTCCAGATCCTGACGAAGAGGGACCTCAACTAACTCCTGCAGTTGAGGCCGCTGAAGGTTGTGCAGCTGAAGTATCGAGAATACCAGATCCTGAAGTAGCTGATCAGGAACAACCGAGCACAAGTCAGGAAGACTGGATACCAGTGGTTGACATACCTGAAGTGATTATTAAAACGAGAAGCAGAACATGACTAGAAAGGCAAGAAACTAGTGAGGATCAGACAGGGGTAGAAGAACAAGCTCAGGAAAGGGTGAATGAAACTTTTGGAGACCCTGAGCAGGACCTGACCAGGAGAGAAAAATATACTCAGACAGAGGTGAATCAAAACATTCACGTATCTGAGGAGGGACAGTCAGGACTAGAAGAACATGTTCAGGCTGCAGAAAAACAAAGTGAAGTAAGACCTGAGCAGGACCAGTTAGGATCAGAAGAACAAGTTCAGGAAGAAGAACAGGTCGAAATTAAACCTGAACAGGACCAGATAGAGGAAGAAGAACACGTTCAGGCAGATGATGTCACAAAAATAAGCCCTGAACAAGGACAGATAGAGAGGGACTATGAAGACGAAGATAATCAAATTGTGCCACACCATAGCGAAAATAAAAGAATACTTGAAAGAGACGAGGAAAGTGAAAGTGCAGTACAAGTCAAAAAGGTCAGAAAGGGTGATAATTGGCCAGGTGGTGTTAAAAGATTAAAATATCACTTAAAGACAATAAGTGAAGAACCTGAACAAGTAAATTAAATCGCTAGTCAGTCTGGGGAATTGATTGCGATTGATGAGGGAGAAGTGAGACCTCCTTGAAGATCAAATAAACAAAAGTCATAAAATAGAGCAAAAAAAAAGAAGAGAAATCTTCTTGAATTAAAATAGCTGATTATAGGGTTACTGGAAGACCAAAACGAAATTGTATAAAGAAATGTTGTAGAATATGTATATGTAGCATATTTTTAGTACTCATATTCTGGTCAGTATTAACAATAGCCATCCCTTATTTTATGGTAACAGAAAAAAAAAATAACAGACACAAATGGAAAGGTAGCTAACATAAAAAGAAATAGAATAGAATCAGAAGCACCAGATGCGGTAGACTTACATCACACTGTGACAAATAATGACACTGCTTTAAATGTATTCACAAAGTTATTAGTTCAGTATGTAGACACTCTGGAGGTTAGTGATTGTTACGTATGTATGAAATTATCAGCATCAGTAGCAGAAGGTGCCACATATCACCATTTACCATTAACATATGGTATTTTATGTAGTATTTTATCAAGCTTATTTTATAGGACAGGAAAGTTACAGTATTATTATTCTGACGTAGATGTGATTTTTTCAGAGGTTTATTGGTGAATATTTCTTAACTATTTTTTTAAGTTTGAGTTTATTGAAGATATAAGAGGGGGAGGAAAAGGGGAGGGGAACAAGGTATAATCATCATGATAAGCATATACAAAGAATAAGCAATTCAATAGAAACTCTCATTAAAAACAAAAATAACAAGCATGCGTATTACATGAACAGAACCTATTATTGGAATGAAAATACCATATAATATAATATAGTAGAACGTAATATCATGGCAAAGAGGCATTAAAGAAACAAGACTATCATGGTGGCTTACGCACCTCAACTGTGTCAAGGCCTGGAGAGGCGTGTGTTGGAGCAAAGGAGGAGAGCTAGGATACCAGCGGAAGCCAAAGCAGGTCACGTTTAACTGCTAGGGAAGCGGGAGATACGTAATTAGTGTCTAGGCGGTGATGGAAGCAAACTGCATTCTACCAAGATTGATAGGAGACATTTTCAGCCTGCTTCCAATTAGAAGTAATGGTATGGAGAGCCACAGCAACTAGGAGGTCAAGTAATAGATAATGGGAAGGAGATTGCGGGAGGGACGGTGATAGGGAACCTAGAAAATCTTGTGAAGGGGAAAAGGGGATTTGAAATTGGAATATTTTTTGTATTTGCTTCCAAACTAGGTGCCAGAATTTGGAAATAGGAGGACATTCAAACAGCATGTGTTTGAGATCTGCAATGGGGCAGGAACAGGACCAACAAATAGGGGACGTGTCAGGTGAAAAACGGGATAAAGCATGTGGAGTACATAAAGTTCTGTTATAAATAAAGTATAAGGTTTGGGTAGTATTAGCAGCTCTAGAGGTCTTATGAAGCTTAGCCCATATTTTGTCCCAAAAAGGTATTGGCCAGTCTTGAGAAAGATCCAATTCCCATGCAATCTCGAGTTTAGATTTTAGTCTGTCAGTGGAGTATCGAAAAGAGTTATAAATAGCAGAGGCTGAGGGAGACGTCTCCAATAATACAAGAGGTGGCTTTGCGGTCTAGAGGAATGTCGGTAGATGGTGCTAAGGAGCGAAGATACGAGATCAAGACTGGGAGAAGGGCATTATATTGCGATCGAGCAGAAGAGGGCAGTGAGAAAGAGGATTGAAGTTCTTGGAATGAAAGAGGAGTATCTTGGGAGATTAATTGAGAGATCCAACACTATCCTCGAGAATGCCATGTCTTCCAAAATATGGTGCGATTACGAATTTTGATAAGAGAGTTGTGCCATATCGGTTGTTAGCGAATGGAAAGGAGGGAAGGATAAGATGATAATAGGTAAGGGAAAAGGAGAGTACGGGA
The DNA here is from genome assembly GCF_964204655.1 of Triturus cristatus. Taxonomy (NCBI): domain Eukaryota; kingdom Metazoa; phylum Chordata; class Amphibia; order Caudata; family Salamandridae; genus Triturus; species Triturus cristatus. The sequence goes on along the minus strand of NC_140589.1, from coordinate 1,018,897,937 downwards.
GTGAGAAATAACAGGCGTACGAAAGCGAACTAAGGAAGACGTGAAGGATAAGAACTCGCGAAAGGTAAAGGGGGACAGAAAGAAAGATTCCATACTTAACCAGAGGGGCGGGTAGAGCGGAAGATCAGAAGAGAACCAACGGGACGATTGTTTCAGAGAAAAAGCTCGGTGATATTCTCTGAAATCCGGAAAGCGCACACCAGATTGGGCCTTATACTTGCGCAATGAAGTCAAAGCTATCCGAGACCGCTTGCCATTCTATAAGAATTTCAGCAACAGGGAATCAATCCGTTTAAAGAAGGAAACTGGGATGTGTACTGGGAGCATGGAAATGGTATAGAGAAGAAGAGGGGATAACATCATTTTTATAGAATTGAGCCGACCCCACCAGGATAGAAAGAGCGGGTGCCAACGTTGAATAGCCGTGTCCATTTTCTTGAAGACATAATCAAAATTAAATTTAAGCGTATCAGAGAGGAGAGGAGCGAACCAAACACCCAGATATTTGATCTTAGACGGTTGCCATGAGAAACCGGTTTGGGAAAAAAGATGCTTTTGACAAATAGGGTTTAAAGGTAGAATCTCGCACTTATCAGCATTTAGGCGATAACCAGAGACCGCGGAGAAGGAAGACACCTGCTGGAGAAAAGAGGGAATAGAGGAAACAGTATCAGAGCAGTAAAAAAGAATATCGTCAGCATAGACCGAGAGTTTAACCTGACGGGAACCAAATTTAAAACCAGAAATACTGTTGTCCAAACGAATTTTAGTAAGAAAGGGTTCCAAGGCTAAAACAAAAAGTAGGGGAGATAGAGGACAGCCTTGTCGCACTCCCCTGTGCAGCGAGAAATAATCCGAGGTCATACCGTTGACAAAAATGGAGGCCTGAGGATGAGAATAAAGTAAAGAAATAATAGAGATGAATTTGGAAGAAAAACCGATCCAGCGTAAGGCTTGAAACATAAAACCCCACCCGATCCTGTCAAAGGCCTTCTCTGCGTCTAAAGAAATAGCCGCGAAGGGAAGCGACAGAGAGGAAGCCTTGTTAAGTATATTAAGAAAAACACGGGAGTTGTCAGAAGAGAGACGTCCCTTGACAAAGCCTGATTGTTCAGGGCCAATGAGGTCGGGTAAAAGTGGGTCCATGCGCAATGCCAAAATTTTGGCCAGAATTTTGTAATCCATATTAACCAGGGAAATTGGTCTGTAGTTTTTGCATAACGAGTGATCCTTATCTTCTTTGGGAATTAAACAGATTAAAGCCTGTTGGAAAGAGCCGCTGGAAGAGCCCGCAGCAAGGAAGGATTGGAATAATAGTAATAGTTTGGGGAGAAGTAGAGAGGCAAAGTGGCTGTAGAATTCAATAGTGAAACCATCAGGGCCTGGAGACTTACCGTGACGCAATTTAGAAACAGCATGGGAAATTTCAGAAAGTGAAATGTCCTGTTCTAGGGCAGCAAAATCAACGTGAGAAGCCGGGGGGGAGGGAAGCGAATGAAAATATGAAATAAGATCCGTGGTCTCCGGATGTGCTCGGGGGTATAAAGATTATCATAGAATTTAACAAATTCAGAAAGAATGTCTTTATCTTTAAAGCAAGAGTTCCCAGTGGAAGTCTTATTGGATTCAATCTTTGTACGCTCCTTTCTTATCTTTAAGTAATTGGCCAAAAGCTTGCCCATTTTGTTCTTACCTCCATAATACCTGGAATTACATTTCAGCAAAAGATTAGAGGCAGCATCAGTTGTAAACCTATTGAAGGAGATTTTCGCATCAATAAGCTTTTTAAGGGAAATCTCAGATTTAGAAGCATGGTAATCAAGCTCTAAAGTCTTAATATTAGCTAGAATTCGTTTGGACTTGGCTTCTCGAAGATTCTTTCGTCGGGCTACAAAATTAATAATAAAACCCCTAGAGGCTGCCTTAAAAGAATCCCAAACAGTAACAAAAGAGGAATCCGGGGTATGATTGAAAAGGAAAAATTCAGTGGCAAAGGCAGTAAAATCAGAACAAAAAGTAGGTTCCAAGAGCAAAGCGTTGTTGAAACGCCATCTGCCAGAGTGAGGGGAAAAAGGAAGTAAGTCAAGGTCCACGTGAATCGGAGCATGGTCCGAGATTAGGATGGAACCAATGTCAGAGCGTATAGCGTGCTGGGAAAGGGATTTACTAAGGAAGAGGTGATCAATGCGGGATTGTGATTGATGTGGAGGGGAGTAAAAACTGTATTCCCTAAGATCAGGGTTACACAATCGCCAGATATCCACCAAAGCATTATTTTGAAAGGTGCTAACAAATTGAGAATGCATCATAGAGGGGACAAATTTAACATTGGAATGGCGGTCGAGGAAGGGATCAACAACTTGGTTACAATCTCCCCCAAGAAGTATGTAATCTCCAGAAAGGGAGGATAGCTTGGTTGAAATAGAGGGCCAATCTCAGTTGGGGCATACACATTAAAAAGAGTGATAGGAATATTATCTATAAGCAGTGTAACAATAACCCATCGACCATCAACATCACATTCGTGAGTAATAGAGGAAATATTTAACTTTTATGTAATAATATCACAACACCATTTTTCTTAGAAACTGTGGGAGAGCAAAAAACGTGACCCACCCAACAACGCTTGAGTTTCAGAGCCTCCGTTTCAGAAAGATGGGTCTCCTGGAGGAGGGCAACATCAGACTCAAGTCTCACTAAATGTGATAAAACCCTTTGCCTCTTAATGGGATTGTTTAAACCTTTAACGTTCCACGATGTAACACGGAATGGAACAGCAAAAAGAAGCAGCTAATAACAACATGCTTATTATTGCAGAGAAAATAACTTGACAGAACTGAGAGAATTGTAACAAATTGAGGAAGGAGAGAGGGCGGAAGGAGAAAAAGCAAAGAGGAAGAAAAGGAAAAGAAAAATAAGAAGGAACCACTGTGAATATAATATTGAGTCCAAAGAAAGGAAGGGACAAGAAGGGGAAATGGGAGGAGAAAGAAAGTGAAAAGAGAGGAAAAAGCAAGAGGTAAAAGATCAAGTATAGAAAAAAGGACAGAAACAGAAACCAACAAGAAGACAGTACACGTTCGAAACGAACGACTGAAAAACATACTTACGAACGAAAAACTCAAGAACGAGGATGGGGTGGTAGCGCCAGAAGACAACGGCGGCGACATCCAGAGCAGACAACAAACCTCAAATACCACGGATCCAAAAACGCAGCATATAGAAAGTAACGTGGCACACCAAGGTAGGAGAAAGGGAGGAGATATCTGTAGAAACAAGAGAGATATACAATTGAAGGGAAAGACGTGTCACAGGGAACAGAAAAAAGAAGCAAAATACAGTTGAACTACATAGGAGATACAAGAGAGTGAAAAACGACTATCGGAAGGTGAGACAGTAGAAGATTTACAACATCAGCGATGATGGAGAGACAACAGAATCATAAACAACGGTCCGGATACATCCATAACATCTGGGCGATGCCGTTGAAGAAACGCCTGCAAGGCTGCAGGGTCGTCATATGTGGTTGTTCTGTCTTTATATGTGACCTTGAAGAGACAAGGATGTAGTAGTCCATATCTAGCATTCAGGGCCCGTAGTTGAGGTCTCATGTCCAAAAACTTCTTCCGTCGATCTGCAGTGGCCTTGGAGACATCTTGTGAAAGATAGAGGCGATGACCTTCCCATATAATTTGCTTCTTGAGCTTGGCAGCTGAAAGGACCTGTAGGAGGTTAGTGAATTGCAGGAATAACATAATGACACCTCTAGGCTTGCTGGTGACCTTCGGGCCAAGGCGATGAGCTCTTTGGATGTTAACGGAAGTTAAGGCCGGAGCATCCAAGATCTTGGCAAGAAAGGATTGGAAGAAGACGGTGGGGTTTGACCCCTCTGTAAGTTCTGGAAGGCCATACAAACGTAGATTGTTCCTACGGTTCCTATTTTCTAAATCCTCTGTCTGACGCTTAAGTAGAAGTATCTCCGCCTCCATTGACGGAATATGGGAGCAAGAGGATTGTAAAGAGTCTGTGGAAGTTTCCAAAATTTGAACACGTGACTCTAGAGATGACCATTTTTTCTGCATAGCTTGCATATTCTTTGTGGTAGCTTCCATAAAGGGCTTGAACGCACGAAGTTCTTCCAAAATGAGATCCATGGAAGCGAATGAGGAATTACTCTCTGGAGATGGTGGATCTTTCTTCAGGCGTTTAGAGGAAGCTAGAGAGGTCGGCAACTTTCCTTCGGTGCCCGCTTTTGGGATAGCTCCTCGTATTAAATCTGATTTTGGTGCCGCGGCGTCCACCATGTCCTGAGGAGGAGAATCTGAATCCGAGTCCGCAGGGAGTTGAGAAGAAGTAGCCAGCTTGAAATTCCGGAGTTTCCCCATGAAAAGTCTGAAAATTAGTTAAACGAAGCAATTGGTCAATGATGAAAATATAGGAAACCTGAGATTAAGGAGGACAGGTAGGTGTGAGAGATCGGCTGTAGATACCACAAGTCGAAGCGACGCTGAGTCGAAGTAAAGCAAGCAAGGCCACGCAGATGTAGAAGGAAACAGAGGTGTGAGATGAAACACAGTTGTGGTCCAGTGAGATATCTCCCTTTACAGGGCGCCTGAATGTGGAAACTCTCCTCAAAATGGTGTTTACATCTTGTAAAGTCGACGCCTTACCGATCTGAAGAGCGGCAAACGAAGATTCCTGAAGGTACACAATAATGCATTCAGCTAGGTCACGTCGCAAAATGGCAAAGTTCAGTTAAAAGATGAGCAGTCAGTGACATGCAGAAGCAATACTTATTCAGAGAGAACATGTAGCATCACAAGGTATAGGTAGCCAATGTAGAGAGAAGAGAAGCTGCAAGGTGATAAACAAGTTCCACAGCAAGCCAAGAGGGTAGTTGCCCATAATAACCACCATTCAAAAAGTCCAGCCAAAAGAGCAGCCCAGTATCCTCATTGGTGCTTAAAAGGAATTACAAGCGAGCACATTGCAGTGAGGAGCAGCGATAAAGCCAGAAACGTGGCTACATGTGAAGACGCGCGCATAAATATCGGCAGCATGAGGAGATGACAGGCGTCAGTTCGCGGGGACAAAATGGCGGCTACATCTGAGGAAGCAGCGCGAACGTCAAAATACCTTTAACGAGCGCTCCTAGCAGAAGATGAAGGGTGCCACGATGTAGCCAGGATGTTCCGACAGTGAAATCCGTGCTGTCCACCTCTGAGGGTTCACGAAGCTCGCATTATTCAGGCAGATGATGCGCCGGTCTCACGGAGCTCACGAAAGGACCGCCATCTTCCGCGGGCGTCAAGCCACGCCCTCAATATTTCTTAACTATGAAGACAATAGATATAGCAGAAGCACACAAAAACAATCTAACATGTTTATTACACGAAGAAGAAAAGATATTTTTGAATTTAGTGGATGAAAGGAGACGGGACTTCCAAAGAAAGGCTTCTGAAAAGAAACCTCAGATTCCTCAATGGGCTGAGAAAGAGTACATTTATATAGCTGGCAAGACATGCTGTGTTGTCCTTAGATTTTGAGAAAAAAGGGAAGATCTGTCTCCATAGATTAAAGACTCACTATAACAATATATTTATTGGTTCCAGTGAATGTGAACATAACTTTTTCGTAATTGGAGGATGGGGATTAAAAGGGTGAACAGATCCAGTATTTCCTGGAGTCTATTATGTGTGTGGGAATAAATCCTATTTTAGGCTGCCTGCACATTGGTATGGGAGTTGCTATTTTGGAATAGTATTCCCTAAAGTCTATCATGTAAAAAGAATCACTGGAAGTAATAAAAACACAAGCAAACTAACACGTAAGAAAAGAGCTAGTTTTTCAGAAATAGTAGGTGATCTATTTAGTGCATTGATACCTACAGTGGGAGTCATTCTAAATTCACGTAAGATTTGTCAGTTATCTACAGTGGTTGATCGTCTATCGACTGATAATGCTGGAGGATTCTTGATGATCAATACAGAAATGGTTGCAATTAGATCAATGGTTTTGCAAAATCGACTTGCTCTTGATATATTATTGGCAAAAGAGGGCGGAGTCTGTAAAATGCTGAAAGCGCAACTGGAAGAAAATTTGAAACCACTGGAAGTTGATGGTGTATGGAAGAAATTAACAAATAGTCTTACTTCAATAGGAGCTTGGTTTACTAATATAGGCAAAGGTCTTGTAGGTCAAATAATATTACCTATACTTGGAATAATAATAATAGTCTTAGCAATAATGACATGGCACAAATGTTGCAGAAAAAGAAAGAGATAGGAAGCAAATGAAAAGGGAAAAAAAAGAAAGTATGAAGAAATTCAATTAGAAGAAATGAAAGGCGAGCTATACAAAAAGATGAAAAAATTAAAAGATAAAACTGAAGAAGGAACTGAAAAGATTAGCAAGGGAATTGAGATGTGCTAAAGTTGGCATCTGGTTTAGTGATGGGTAATTGCCATCAGAGAGGGGATTGATGGAGCAAGGACTCGTATAAAAGAGACTTGCTCGGATGCAATCCTCTCATATAACTCAAAACACTGTATTAATTAAGTATAGCGTAAATTAACATGCACCTCATTACATTTTTTTTGAAAGATGAAGCTTGCATACATGTTTTACTGATAAGTAACCCAAGTGAGACTTAAAATGGCTGCTAACACGGGAATCTGTACTGCACATGCGTCAACTGCATCTACGCAGTATGACGGTCTTTAGCTTGTAGGGAATTTTCTGCAGCTGCGCATAAGCATCTAATATGGCCGCTTGAAAGCTCACCTGCTAAGCATCTGCCTTGCTGAAACTAAAACGTGCTATGTACTAAATGCTAATGCCGGGAGAGCTATTATGAGTAAATGGGGTTAGAGTAGAGATAGGTGGTATACAGTGAAATCATTTTATTTTGAATGTAATATTTTTTCTTTTGACCTCTCTACTAGTTCGTATTTGGGCCTCCAAGCGATGCTAATGGTTGTACAGCACGTGACTCCTCACGCAGGCGCAGTAATAACAAGCCGAGAAGCTGTGATGCAGTGCTTGAAACCCGTCCAAGGCCATCATTGATACACGGCCTGGGAACCTGATGGACATCCTGAAAGCTGAATGAAAGCGAACATCAAATGTATACATTTGTCTGATAAAGATGTGAACACGGGTGGGAAATAAAGAATGGGAATAAGAATTAATGGGCGGGAACATTGAACAAAGAACTAAAGAAAATTATTAAACTTAGCATTGTGTGATGATCATCCCCCCTTGCCTGTCCAGTCAGAATTAGGGCTTCCATGAAACTGAAACATTAAGGGGTGGTACATGGAAAGATATAATTGAGGTAGTTTAGTTAGTTAGTTAGGCTCGTGTTGCCGAGATGCTGAGAGACTGGGATGGTGTCTGAGAGATGGACAAATGCTGAAGAAGGATCAATTTGCAGACTTAGAATTTAAGCTAATTAATTAGAAGAACATCGCGGAAGAATGGAGGAGGCGGAAAATAAGGTAAATAATTAGAAGAAGACCGCAGAAGAATCGAGGAGGAAGATACTGTCTGAGAGGGGTACGATGCAGGCGTCATATCTAGAAGAGGTCCTCTATCCTGTCCTGTCCTGAGACCTGTCCTGAAGTCTTTGTCACCCGATCTTTCCCAGCTCCTTGGCCAAGGGGTTGGTTTTCACACCATCCTAGGTAACTATAATTCTGTGTAGTATGTCATTGTACTGCTCTCTATCCTCTCCTTTCTGAAGTACCGTCATTGTGAAATATCAATTTAATATAGGTGGCAGAGTAAAGAATTAATTGACTTTTCTTTCCTGGAGAAACATAGTTTGTACTGTATTCTCATTTGGCTCACATGAATTAACTAGATAAACATTTAAAACTTCTCAGAGTCTGTGATTATTTCAGAATGGTAAGGAATATAAATAACACTGATGTAATTTCATCAACAACTAGTTCAAACTAAAAGGTCCATTGACCAGAGGAAATAACTTTTTGATCTGTGAAAGATTAGTTAAATCTGAGAGGTAACTAATCTCATAAAAGGCATTTATAAAAATTTACCTCCAGCGGTATTTACTAGCCTACGCGACTGTGTGTGTGTTTATGGGCCCAGGTGAGTATATGGTGTTGGAGTACCTGAGGTTGGTAACCCGCTGGATCACCAGCAAAGGGGAAAATGGGACCTTGGACCTTGTTGGGTAGTAAAATGCAGTCATTATTGGGTTGCGCTGTCCCCTAAAGCCCCTGGGTCCCGTTGGCACAGGTTGCCCTACAACTAGGTATAAAGTGCCATGTCAGTCGTTTGTAAGGTGGCAATGTTTGTATTTTGTTTACTTGTAACAGAAGCATTTCTGTCAGACTTATTTTTAACTCGTTTTTGTTCGTTTTTTATTTTCACAACTTTGAATTGCAATTTGCTACATATTACATCAGCAGTTCTCAAGTTCCGGGCATCCACTTCTATGCACATTAACACACAAAATGTAGTATTTAATAAGGGACAGTGGATTGTGACTGAAATTATTTAATTTCGAATATTTAACAATGGGAGTGGACTTTATAGCATCCATTTGGAACCTTTCAGCTGATACTGTGTGGCTGGATGAATATATATTGCAATGTAGAACGTGCAAACAGTTACGGAGAATGGTGTGAGGTTTGTGCATTAGGGTGACGTCATGGAGGTGAACGGTGGACAGATATTAAAGTGTATTAACTCTGAATCCTAGCAGGGATATCTTAAAGATTTGGGGGGCCTCTGTTCTGAACACTTTGAATTTATGATCATGTTTTAGCTCTTTCATGCCCTCTTTGGCCTGGTCACTAACAATGCACAGGCACACTCGTCCAGATTCTATATGTGTTTATGTATAATATTCTAGGATAGTTATGGGTGTTTTCAATATTGTGTAACACATCAGGAGCTCATTAATATTACTGCAAATCTTTGTGACACTCTCCCATTTCGCATATGTTAGGTCCTGTTTTGATCTAAAACAAACTTTTTAATGAATATTACATGAATCATAAACACAACTTTCCTCTGCATAATGTCTGTGATAGACTCTAGTATTGAAAAACAGAGTGTGCGCACTCAATTTTATCGATGTAAATTCAATTTAAAAATCGTTGTTGGTGCAGACGAGATCCCCCTGAGTGGGGATGTCAATATCAAAATTGTAAGCACGTTCCTAAGTAGGATAGTATCACTCGTGTTGCACTCGGAATAAAGATCAGTTCATCTTTTTTTTATTTTTTAAAATTCTTTTTATTAAACCAACTCGACAGTCTTACAGCAGATGTTCAGTGACAGGCGAAGGTAGGTAAAAACAGCCACATAGCACACAGTTCAAAACATGTTACAAGCAGATTTCCCTAGCAGTTCATCTTTTTTAGTAAAGTAATCCAAATAAAGGTGGTTCTGAGGTCGATTAAATTTATTAAAACTTTTTCTTCAGTGGTCTCATAGAATTGTATGCATTCTGTTGGTTCTATATAACATTATGTCTGAATGCCCAATGCATTTCGGGCTGTCAGAGCCCTTCTTCAGGGGAAATACTCTGAAAGGAAAAAAACAGGAATCAGCCTGGGTCTTCGAACTATTAAGCTTTAAATTGACTGTAAATTAAAAATCATAAGATTGTGTGAAGTGGTCCCAAACGGTAGAATTACGAAACAGTTAATTCCCTTGTGCGTGGATTAGTAACTTAAACTGACATAAGAGTTTAAAAGTCTGCGCTGGCCTGAAACGCTTCTGATCGGTCAAACGAGTGAATGATCCCAGCGTGTGGCAGTCATGTGATGGCAGAGGGCGTGAGTATATAGGAAGGAAAAGAGTGTGGAACTACACAGAAGACAGACTCGTAGTTTTCATCAAAGAGTTAACGTCTTCGTGAAACAAACCATGATTGAATAAAAACGAACAAAAAAGTAATTACAAAAATCGGCTACAATAATGGTATCAATAATTAAGTAAGATAGTGTGACAAAAATAAGAAGAAGCTAGGTCAGATTCTGTCTGTGTGCTCAAATTAATAAAAATTCAACAACTTGTAGCATTGTGAGCATAAATCAAAAGTAAAATAGCTGGTGCAATTGAAGGAATTTTCTCAAATAATCAATACAAGTCATAATCCTGAATTAAATCAAAGCGCTAAAAGTCAAACAAACATGAGAGCAGTCTCAATCATTGTGTAAACAGTTCTGGAAACCGGTGTTTAAAAGTAATTAGGGCTCCAGGAAGGACAAGTTCTCGCAAAGTCTGATGTGTACATATGTAAGAGACTCATTACAAGAAGCAGCCAAGGTCGTAGCGTTCATTAAGACCCTTTGGATGAATAGAGTTTAATTTGTGAATCCAAAAGATTTCTCTTTGTAACAGATATTTGTTGTTATCCCGTCCCCTTATGGTGGGTATTTGTTCAAGAATCAAAAACCGTAATTGACAAATATTGTGTTGGAACTGGTGAAAATGATTTGCAATTGGAGATTTTGCCTGTCGAGTTCGTATGGTGCTTTTGTGTTCGTTGAGTCTTATACAAATTTTTCTTTCTGTTTTTCCCACATAGACTAGGCCACATGGGCATTTTAGCATGTAAATCACGTTCTTACTGTTGCATGTTGCTGTCACCTTCAGTTTGATCGAGTGGCCATGTAACGGATGTTGAATCGTGGTGCCCTTAATAATAGAATTACAATTCCCACAGTTTAAACATGGCATGGTACCTTTGAAGATGCTTGTTGTGGGTACTCTGGTTTTGGATAGGATTTGTTTGAAGTTGTGTGACCTCTGGTAAGCAAATCTTGGGGGTGTGTCAAAAATGTTTTTGAAATCTGTTTCAGTACTTAACATTGGCCAATATCTGAGGATGATTTTTTTAATGTGAAAACTTTGTGTAGAAAATTTGGACACGAATGCCGTTCTTTGTTCTGGTGTTTTGGGCGATTTTTGTTGAAGCAACATTTGTCGTGTGGGTTTTTCAGCCTTTGCAATGGGGTTGTCAAGGATGTCTGGTGGATACTTCTGTTGTTTGAATTTGACAATACAAGTTGATTTGCTGGTTTCATATAGGTCATTAGTGCTTGATATCCTTTTTAATCTCAATAATTGAGAGTATGGAAGATGTTTTTTCAATGATGGTTGATGGAAACTGTGAAAGTGTAGTAGATTGTTGCGGTCAGTAGGTTTAGTAAATACTTGTGTAATGAGATTTCCCTTAATGTTTGTTATGAAAGTATCTAAGAAGGTTATAGAGTCCTTGCTTATAGAGTGGGTGAATTCAATACGAAGGTCAACTGTATTGAGAATTTTAATAAGAGATTCCAGATGACTGATTGAACCTTTCCATAAAATAAAAATGTCATCAATGTACCTTTTGTAAAGGATTCAATTTTCAACCCATTCTGGTTTGGTTAGAATATTGTCCAATTCAAATCGGTGCATGTAAAGGTTCTCGTATGTCTGAGCAGCACAATTGCCCATGGAAGTGCCAGAGCATTGGATGTAGAATGTCCCGGACCACTCAAAGTAACTGTGGTATAATGTAAAATGGATGAGTTCCATAAGGAATAACTTGAGGTTGTTTGGTTTATCTGTATTCACCAGAAATGATTCGATAGCTTCTATCCCTTTGTCATGCGGTATGGAAGTGTAAAGTGATTTGACGTCTATAGTACAGAGTACAGTATCTGGTGTGATTTGATCGTGAATAGATTCTAAGATGTTGAGAAAATCGGTGGTATCCTTAATGTATGTGGTCATAGACTGAACTGATGGTTGTAGGTGTCTATCCAAATATCTTCCAACAGGTTCATGTATTGAGTTAATGGTAGAGACGATAGGTCTGAACGGAGGTTTTGTGGCATGTTTATGAATTTTGGGTAGCATGTAGATATAAGGTATTGATGGATTCTCTTTTATTAAGTATTTTTTGTCTTCCTTGTTGATGGTTCCCTGTTCAATGGCGGTGTTAATAATTGTCTTGAGAACATCGAGAAATTCTTTTGTGGGATCAGATGATATTGGCATGTATGTTTGTGAATCTTTAACATGTTCATTCACGTTCTCCTCATAAAAGGTTGAATCCATAATCACCAATGCTCCTCCTTTATCAGCTTGACGTATGGTAATTTCTTGCTTGGTGGCTAGTTCTTTTAAAGTTTGTTGTTCTTTTTGAGTGATGTTGTTATGTTTACTTTTCTTGTGGTATTCAATCTTTTTCAGATCTTTACTGACGATTGTCTCAAAAGCGTCCAATACTTTGTGGCTCATTGGAGCTGTGTAAGTGCTTTTGTTGCGAAGTCCCAATAAAGTGTTGTTCCGTGGAATCTCTGGTATTTCCATGATGTTTCGGAAGTAATGTTTCAGTCTAAGTAGGCGCATACATTTAAAGAAACTGATTTCTGTTTCAAGTTGATTAGAGTGGTATGTGGGAACAAAAGAAGTTCCTTTCTGTAATGTTTGAGTTTCAAAATTTGTGAGATGGTAACTTGAAATATTAATCACGAGATTTTCTGACTGCGTGTGCTCTTCGCCACTGATTTTGTAGATGTTTTTTCCTCCTGGATCGCTGAGTGGCCTTGTGCTTACCCCTAAAAAATGTTGTCTTGAATCGCTAGTTGAAGGGCCTTCGCTAGCTGGTTGTAGTGAGTCACCTGTGTCTGATGGTATTATGTTTAACTGTGAAATTTGATGAATTCTGGGTATTCTGTCCCTTGTAGAAGAGTCATCGGATGATGTAGCGTCCGTGTCTGATCTTTGTCCAGTTTGTTACGTTTTGTATGCATATGCTTCAGCCCATGTATACACTTCTCCTAATTTGTAATCCACATTATCCCGTTTAAATTTTCTAATTTTTCTCTCGTTGATCTCCTTGGTGTATTCCTCAAGCTGATAGACTCTCACACATCCACCACATAAAAAGTAAATGATATGAATCAGTATTTTAAACAATGTGTTTGGGAATTATTCAAGGTAATCAGGGCAAGACTCTGCATAACAGACCTGTGTCTATCAGGTGCCCCCCTGAAATCCTGGGGCCCTGGGCCAAAGCCCACTTTGACCATGCCTTAAAACGTCTCTGAATCCGAATTGACACTCATTCTTAGAAATGGAGGCAGAAAAGATGCATCATGTATGCCATTTACTCCTAAAAAAGGAAACCCCCTTTGATTATTCAATTTTAGATCTGTGGGAAAAGGGGGAGCACTAACACCAAACAAACTATCAAAAACCTCCCACCTGACCTATATTTCTTTCCTATAGGGCAAAATAAGCTCCAATGGTTTATTGACATTCAATCTGAGACATGATGCTTGCAACAATTGCTACTTTCTTTTTTTTTTTTATCATTGTTTGTATCAAAAAGTTAAAAACCATACATTATAGTCATATTTTTTTCCATTTTTCTTTTTTTACAATTGTGTTGTACAATTCATAAACATTTTTGCACACAAATGATATTTTCTATATCGAACCCCTATAGATCCACCACACACTCGTACTGACCTCTCGCATCCACACTCCTACTCGCCCGTACCATCCACACTATCAACCCACCCAAGAACACATACACATGATGGTCACACAAGGGACAGAAATGTTTAACCCCTTGTACGCTCATGACAGAACCACGCCGTCATGAGCCACGGGCGGCGTGTGCTCATGATGGCGTGGTTCCATCATGCTGCGGCCGTTGGCGGCCGCTCCTCCCACGCGGCTCTAATTCCCCGCCTGTGCGGGCGAAATAGAGAGTGGGCGGAGTCGTGACGGAACCACGCCGTCATGAGCACAGCTCGTCCGTGACTCATGACGGCGTGGTTCCGTCATGAGCATAGCGGCGCCTCGCTCACCTCTCACCCCCCCAGCGCTGCGGCGGAATTCGCGCCGCAGCGAAGGGGTTAAGTCTAAGTGACCGTGTCCTGGGTTGGGTGCACACAAAGACCGGTCGACTCACGTTTTGGTGGTATTAGCCAAATTACGACCACCTTCTATTTCCTACTATGCCATGAGATATTGGCTCATATCAATTTCAGAATGTTGTTGGTGTTGATGCAATCACAGGGTTTATCTATGTCTCCAGTCCTCACTTAACATAACGTTACTCCAGTGTAATGTACGGGTGCTTGGAGTCTGATCCTTTCGTCATGCACCATTGTGTCTGCCATTTATCCACCCACTTCTGCTCCCATGCACAAAGCACTTTCTCCACTGGCTGAAAACACAATTCAATTCCATCTGCCGCCTGTGCGGCAAAGCGCAGGAAGACATGCTGCACCTGCTTTGCATCTGTAAAGAAATGACACAAGAATGAAAACAGCTTTTAAAACCACTTTTTAATTACAGAGGCATCCGCACACGGAGGCAAGCGGTGCTGGCGTGTTTTGCACCCAAGGACACACAGCTGAACTGCCGCCTGGTAAAGTTTCTGAGGCTAGTAGAGAAGAAAATGCCACAATAGCTAAAGGCACGCCTCAGCACTAAATTGAACAATGCAATTTTAGTGCCTAAATGTGAATAGGTTAAATGCCGCTAAATTGTTGAACTAAACATAAAATCTTGCATTTCAAACATGACAGATGATCTGATCTAACGGATTTTTTATTAAATCTCTCTTTTTATCTTTCTTTAAATTGTAATTTATAATGAACATTTTTATAATACATTTTTTAGCAATCGTTTTAAATAACTACGCTAATAAAATAACACTTGAAACAGTAAACACCTCAGAAACCACTTTCTTGCTCAGTTTGAGCAGTGCAGAACAGTTACACGTGGCAACAATGGTTTCTGGTGTCAGTTCTGTCCTTTCACCCGTTAGGGGATAAGAGGTGTTTTATATGAGCAATTATCATCTGGTTCCAGTCTGTGGTAGTTGGCCAGACAAATGTGTACACTATGGGTAATAATTTGAGCAAAATGGGCCCAAGTACCACAGGCACGAGATTCCCTTTTTTTGCTTCAACTATTTTTGTGCAGAAACGCAGACAGGAACCGGTGCCATTTTTTTTTGTTCCACAGGTTTTTATGCATCCGTTATTACCACTGGGTTCTAAATTACCACTTAAATCTCCAAAGCTTCCCTGGTTTTACCATTTCCTTGCTCTATCTGGGCTTTAAATGTAGAAAAAATGAAGTGTCTATTTTTGGCAGTAGTTTAAGGTTACTCCAGGAAACTGCCGTTCTTAAATTCTATATTTGCACAGCATTGCTATGTAATTGCGTGAGATAGAGGAGGCATTAGAAACCCATCGTCATTATATCCAAGAAACTATTCCTTTTTAGGAGAAATTTACACCGTCATACACTTTACTCTTGTGGAGCCACACAGGGATGTGTGACCGCAAACTGATTAATGCACATCACCACGCTTGGCAGGGTGACTTGCCTTCAAGCTTATGAATTGGTGCTAACCATTGAACTGTTAATTCCAAAAAGGCTCTCTCTCGATTCTACCTGGAGAAATGCAGCTTTCGTTTTTTTGCTGTCTCATCTTTTGCTTTGTCAGCAATTGCTGTGTGGTCCATGCCCTTTGGAAAGGACATTGAAAAGGATTTGATGGTGCTCTGTAAAACCATTTTGACTTAATGACTGATTGGTAACAATGTATCTAAAAATTATTGGCAAAGCCAAAAGGTCGCACCTTTTTAGCCATCAGCCGAACTTTCGGCGTTTTGCTGATGCTGTTGTGCATTGACAAAATAGCAAGCATGGCTCATGATTGAAAGTGTCTCTTGTGTCACTGATGGGTTTAGGCAGTCAATAAGTCATCATATATGTACTCTGTCACTCATCTTTGCCCTCATGCATCCATTCTTCCATCCACTGACTCATTCTTGCATTTCACCTCCGACACAACTGTAATAAAACACACACACATTTAACAACATATTCATGATAAATTAAAAGAATACACAAACGAAAACTAAACATAATAGCAAGTGTCCATCTTGCTAAGGATTTGTAAATAGTCTTATCATTGTTTAAAAATTTCTGCATGGCCGCCATATTTAGAACCATTGTGTTGCCCATCTTGGAATGGTAAAATGACACTCTAAGGACAACAGTGTTACATCATGATCTCCTAGTTTTGAAGAAGTGGCCACGTGGGATGCGGCACACTGCAGATGAAATGAGCATCTAGCAAGTGACCCTTTCGCACTCCTGGAGAGATGCAGTATTGAAAAGAGGAGGAACAAAGATATGAAAAGGGAACTAAAAAAGGGAAAAAGTTGAAAACTATTGGACTGTCCGACTAGCCCTGAAACAGAAGCACACTCATGAACAGGTGAATGTACACATGTGGTCAAATAATGCCATCAATCACAAGGCAAGAGAGCCAATTACTGATGAGGACTGAACGATTACTCCATGCAGTATGCTGTCATGGATGGACGCAGAGTGTAAATGATACTCAGATAGATTAATGACAGAACAGAACAGACCCCAAGGCAATATATATATATATTGCAAAAATCACTTGACTGACAAAAACAAAGGTTACAGGGACGTTATAGTTGGGCTCACATTTCACTTGTACAGAACCTCAGAAATTCAGCAGTTATAGTTAGATGAGCCAACTATAACTTACGCCCCCCAATGCACTGCTTTTGACCTCACATATTACATCTCTCATGACATGGTCAGTGACATCACTGATGACATCTCAAATGACATCACTGATAACATCATCCAGTTAGTGTGTTTTCTAAATGTATATGAGTGTTAAACATATATACTAAGCTACTACAAAACTTAAATGTGTATAGTAAGTGTACTACTAAGGAGTGATACTACTTCTAACTTATTATGTGAGTGGCTGTGTGACTGTGTCTGTGTGTGAATGGGTGTGTGAGTGGTTGTGGGTGTGTGAGTGGCTGAGTGGTTGAATGGGTTTGCAAGTGAGTGTGTGATTGGTTTTATGGGTGTCTGACTGGGTGTGTAAGGGCCTATATGGATGTGGGAGTGGTTGTATGGGTGTGTGAGTGGATGTGGCAGTAGTTATATGGGTTTGTAAGTGGGAGTGTGAGAGGTTTTATAGATGTGAGACTGCGTGTGTGAGTGTCTGTGTATAAAAGTCAGTGGCTGCATGGGTGAGGGAGTGCATGTGTGAGTGCCTGAACAGATGAGTTTCTGTATCTGTGAGTGGCTGTTTGGGTGTATACGTGGGTGTGTGAGTGGCTGTTTGCGTGTGAGGGGCACTATGGATGAGTAAGTGGGTGTGTGAACAGTTGTATGGGTGTGTGAGTGGGTGTATGAGTAGTTGTGTGGGTCTATGAGTGGATGCGAGAGTGGTCCTGTGGATGATGTCATCAGTGATGTCACTGACCATGTCATGAGTGATGTAATATGTGAGGTCATGAGCAGTGCATTGCAGGGGCGTACGTTAAAGTTGGCTCAACTAACTTTAATTGATGAAGTTCGACAGTAGCAGCACAGGTAGGTTCTAACATACAGCTAGTAAAACGGCATATAACCCCTCTCAACAGGGCCTAACAAGAATCATCACACTGAAAACCCCAAGTGTTTGATAGTGTGGGAAGCCAACGACGAAACCCTTGTTTAATAAGGTAATCTGTGAGATTACATTTAACAAAATAGACTCTTACAACCCACTGTTAAAGGCTTACTGGGTTTAACAAATGCTTTACACAATTATTAGGCTGGACCAATGGCTTTGTCATAACGTTTCATATTAAGCAGACCAAATATATTTTATTCAACATAACGTTTCCTAGTGCACCAGTCAGGCTATAGCTTATCACCATAATCAATTCAGGCCTACGGTTTTTGATGTAAGCTTTTACACAAACAACCTTCAGACACATAATCATAACATTAAAAAGGGATTAAAAAAAAAACAGTTAGTTAAACAAAATACTATCTCCCCTATGAGGGCCTAACAAGGATTTACACAGAGCAAACCTAATAGCTATAGTTAACTACACAGGGTAACCAGCACCAACACCATTTACTTCTACAGTAATCACAAAATACGGATCTGTAGTCTTTAGTATAGAGTAATAACAATCAATACTTTAAATGCCTAATGACTTTAACGTATGCTTTTCACTATGAATGTCAGGCATAGTGCTTTTATAATAACCTTCTGCAAACAGATCAGGCCTATAGCCATGATCATGACTTGCTACCCTAACCAACTCCAGCCTGTATCGAGTATGTGGTTTACCACACACGAAAAAATAAAAAAACTATACAAGAAGTATTTTTAATGAAAGCACACAAGTTGGAACCAATCAAATATTGTACACAGGGAAACCAACATGTGGATGGAATCTATGCTCCTTTTTCATTAGTACTCTAAAAGTTTGTTTTTTTGTTGATCCCATAAATTCAGGTGAGAGTTGCGCTGTCAAGCGAGATCTAAAAATCCAGGTAGATTAATGTAGTCAGGGTATCCTATACTGCTCTCAAATACAAATCTGCTCTGTGAAGTCTAGAGTTAATGATGGAATAGGGGAATACTGGAACTGCAGTTCTCATGACTGCCGTCCTGCCATCTGTGCTGCCGCCAGAGAATTACGAATACCATAATTTCAAGTTATCTATTCAAGACACTTTTGCAGGATTACAGTGTTGTGTGTACCCCTGAAAGTTCAGGCTCAAGCACTAGATAAATAAACCAAATGATCACTTTTTTTTGTGGCAGCACACAACTTCTGCCAAATCAGAACATGCACTCCTCACTACCAACATGTGGATGTAGCCAAAGCCTCGTTCTAGTGATACTCACATAATTTTCTGGGGACAGCTGCACTGTGAAGCGAGACCATAAAAATTATTGTCTGTTGTGACGGAACAACATCACCAAAAACGAAATAAAAGCCACTTAGAGGGTTGCCGTGTACGTGTTTAAGCATCACCACGGATGTACATTCGTAGAAATAATGCCTAAGTGGCCATTTTAAAATTGCATGTAATACTGTTCCAAGCTAGTAGAGAGCAATCTTGGAGCAGTAAATTAAAATATGGGGGGGGGGGGGGGGCAATGCAAGAGCTGAGGTGTTTGAAAATGAAAAAAAAAAAAGTAGAAAGCCGGATAGTGAGGGATAGGGGATAGCAGCGGCAGGGAAATTTGTAGGAGAAATGCAACAGTGAGAGGATTTGGATGCAGGGATTTGAGAGGAAAACAGCCCACGTCGGAGGGATAAAAAAAGCATGAATTTCCATGTACTGATGGAAAAAGAACAAGCATTGGCATAGCCAATAGGTCTCGACTTTGGGACCTTATAAGTGTTTTGCCAGAGCTATTTGCTTTGCCAATGGGTTTAAGCTATGTTGTAGAGCATTCTGGCCAGCTATACAGCATGTTGAAAAGTTATAATAAAGTGACTGGGGTGAAGAGAAGATATAGGCCAAAATGGAAACAGGGCACAATAAAGATAGAATGATGAAAAAGAGAAGTTCAAGCGCGAACATTCTGGTGTGAAAGGTTTCTGGAGGCAGCAGTTTTTCCGCCTGTGTACTGGTTCCTCCGCAAGGGACACGGGGTGTCTGTGAAGAGAATAGAAACATTAGCTCAGGGCTGAGAGACAAGACTTTCCTTTGCGAGGCCCTGCCTTGAGTCTGGGCTCTGCTCCAGTTTTAGGCTTAATCCACGCCCAGTTTTTATTTCAGCCCTGCTATGCTGAGGGGCAAAGCAGTGTAAACTCCCCCAGAGTGCGCACAGGCTCAAGCTGTGATTTCCATGGGCTGGGGGTGGGGAGGGGACGGTGCATAGGGGAGGGTGGGGTCTGCCTCGCGCTGTGTGCGCCAGGAGCTCCCTAAACAGGAGTACCAGGCTCTGGGGCAGATAGAGTTCAAGATAAGCAGCCAAAATAAATCAGCTGGTTTGTAAGAATGATCAGGACGATAAGGCGCTTCTTGCTCAAATAGAAATGTGCTTTTATGTGTACTGCATATGCATTTTTGTAACGGACATAAACAAATGTTAAATCCAGGAGAGTAGTCCAGATGGGTATTTTGTCCCTCAGAACAGATGTGCACAACCTTTGCGTGACTTCCAGTTCAAAGCTATGAATCCTAGTAAGCTACCCTGCACATAGCACGAGTGAAAATAAATCACCATGGAAGACAGATGTCCTTGAAGTCACACTACTTCATTGGGAATACCAATACAAAATGAGCACGCCGCCTCCATGATGAATGTCACAGTAAACAGCCATCCGGTAACCCTCTGGTGTACTGGACCATTTTGGGCAGCAGACAAGAGCAGATTGGGGGCGGGGGAGTAAGCAGAGGGCAGAGGGGCAGGTCAGACCGGAAAAGAGAGGGCAGACAGAAAGAGAAGAGAGGAGAGTAGAAGGCAGCATCGAAGAGTGAAGGAGGAGGACTAGAGGAATAGGTACAGGGCAGAGGGAGGGACATGTGAAAGGGAAGGGAGAGAAGAGGCAGCGGGGCGATAGAAGGGGCGAGGGTACAGACAGAGGGGAATATAGAGAGGGGCGGAGGCGAGTGTAGGAGAAAGAACAGGGAAAGAACTGAAGAGAGTGAAAGAACAGAGGGGACGCGAGAGATAAGAAAGGGGAACACAGGATGTAGAGGGAATAGAGGGGAACAGCAGCGAAAGAAGCAAGATTAGAGGGAAGGAAGAAGGGGGGAGAGGGCTGGGGAAAAGTAGAGAGCAGGGTGACTCCAGAAACCAGGGTGAGGAGGGATGTGTGCACTCTGAGGAGCGAGGGCACGGGAAGTGAGTAGAGGAGAAAGGAGAAATCTGAAAGAGGATGAGAGAGCGGGCGCTCTGATGAGAGATGAGAAGTGGAGGCGACGGTGGGGGGCAGAGAGGAGCGGATGAGGAGACAAAGTGCCGGTCTGAGCTGATGAATGAGTGCTAGCACACATGGCAGGGGGTGGGGAGGATGCAGCATGTTACATTGAGAAAAGGCATGTGTCATGCAGAAAGGTATAGCGTAAGAAGGATGCTTTTTATCTTCTTACTTGTTAAGAGGTGATTGAGAAATGCCTAGCTACAAGTTTAAAGTGGTAACGTGGTAATGACAGGAGCATGGTGCCGTATTAGGTGTACACTGAAGTGCGCAAGTTGTAGCAGCTCAGTAATTGAATCAAAATAAAGAAGGAAAGGAAAAGGGCGCATTTAGAGCGCGCTAACTGTGAGTGCCAATTTTCACACGGTGCCGCTTCTGTGATACGCAGTATTTTATGAAAAAAGCGTTTGTTTAAAGGGCGTGCACAGAGCACATCGGAAGGGAAAGAGAAGGCTGCATTTAGAGTGCGCCAACTTTAAGTGCCAAAGTACACACGGTGCTGCCTCTGTAATACAATATATGTGTGTGTTTAAACATTGTAGAGAGGTGGGGTAGGGTGGGGGAGGGTAAGCTGTGAGGGAGCGTGGGGCAGCCCCGCGGCCGCGAAAGAGCAGGCAAATGCACTTGTGCTTGTGCTGGCATCCGCCTTGCGGGAGGGAGCATTGGCTGCGCGAGAGCCATATGTTGTCAATTACCACGCGCGCTGCTGCTCGCTCCCGCAAGGTGGATGCCAGCACAAGCACGAGTGTGGGGAAAAGGAGCAGACCGATGGCTAAATGCCCTCCTACAGCAGCGCATGCGTGCTGCCTAGGCGAGACCTAAAAATATAGTTCCCTACATTTAAGAAATATGATTTGGGTAATCCATTCAAAAGGATGCAAAAGAAGCTATTCTTCAGGGAGGGAAAAACACAATAAAAGGAAGGAAAGGAAGCACAGCCATAGAATAACTAGCAAGTAAGATTGACAAGTAAGCCACCCAATGGTACTTAATAGGCTGACTCAAAGCCCATTGTTAGTCTTGGTATTGTCCATAATAGATCTATGTGACACCAGTTAAAAAGCTGTCTGTAGAGGAGACGTAATGGCACTGTCTTCACCATCAGAGGTGGGTGAGCTAGCCAGAAGAGAAATACCGTTTTCCCAATGGTACAGTGGCGCTGAAAAACATGTAGTTTATTTAGCACCAGCCTCATTAAT
This sequence comes from Triturus cristatus, assembly GCF_964204655.1. NCBI lineage: Eukaryota > Metazoa > Chordata > Amphibia > Caudata > Salamandridae > Triturus > Triturus cristatus. The sequence continues at coordinate 1,018,875,955 of NC_140589.1, read as the reverse complement.
TCATAGTTGGAAATTAACAGGTAGCTCAAGGTTTTCAATGTAGTGATGTCAGAACTGGGGTGCAGTTTTGCCACCGGAAGAACAGTAGGGGTGTGCTGAACAAAAGAAAACACATAACTGGCATTATTTTCCGTATTGGAGTATGGTTGTTTTTTTAAACCTGCTTTGTTTCATCGGTGGGCTTCTGTGTAGTGGAAGAGCCCAGACGTAAAAAGCATGTCTGCACCACAGGCATACTTGCACACACAGTTATAATCTTTCAAAACCTCAAATAGGACATCATCATCATGACTGCCATTGTTATGATATTCACTGTCATCGAGCCTAGGTGCTTTCACCAAAACCAGTTTGGATTCTGGGACTTGAAGTTTTGCTTTTCCAGCCATGAACTGGTGGGCCTGCAATCTTACCAGGTGGGCCTGTAATCTCAGTGTATGTTGAGATGTTCGCTAAAATTCATGGATCCGTAGGAATCCTACTTTATGGGTGGACAAACACCCGAACCATATATCTTCTAGTGCCTTCAATCACATAAGTCCTTCTTTTGTTTTAAAAAACATGCAGAAGTTTTGGTGCATGATGAAGTAGTATCTGTTAAACTAGACGTGGCTGTAAGTCACTAGGTGCCAGATGTAGGTGGCCAAAGAGCGAGCGCTAACGCTGAAATTCAGCGAATTTCAGCGTTAGCGATCGCTATTTGGCAGCGAGCAATGTAGGTAAGTTGAAACCTACTAGCAAAATAAGGAATCGCAAAATTGCGATTCCTTATTTTGCTCTTGCATTTAAGGAATCGCAAATTGCGATTCTTTAAATGCAATGTAAGTAGCACAAAAGAAAGTGCACTTTAGCCTTAAGGAATCGCTAATTCAACTTCAAGTTGGTGGTAATTAGCGATTTCCTTTAAAAATGCACTTTTTAGCTTTTTTTTAAGTGCCAGGTGGCACACATTCTTGCCCTTAGGGCATGTATTTGTGCCACAGGTGCACACATGCACATTTCAGGGGTGCAACAGGGTGTCCTTTTGGAACCCTGGCACCCTTGAAATTGCTCCCGCAATTTGCGAGTGCCTCTTGACGACTCACAAATTGCGGGAGCAATTCCTATTCATTCCCATTGGCCTCTTGGCCCATAGGAATGAATGGGTAGGTATTCCTTAATTGCGAATCGCAATTTGCGATTCACAATTAAGGAATATTAAGGAATCGCAAAAAATATTGAGATTCCTACCTACATGGCATTTTGCGATTCCCTAATAGCGATTCCCTAAAAATCTCTATTAAGGAAATCGCAAACATGCATTTACCTACATCTGACCCCTAGGTCTCTTTGTGCCTGAAATCATCTGCCTCTGATTCAAACATCAGTTGTTCTCTGGCCTTTTGTCCACATGTGCTGTGGTACACGTTGTGCTAGTGAGTGCTTAATTTGTGTTTATTAGGTACTCTAGATAGATTTAATTGAAAGACAGAATATTAAATCACAGCATAGTGTCTGCCCTGAAACATGCTGTACACAATGAGATTATGCTGGTCCCTTCTTGAAGTCAACAAAACCACAGTGGCTTTTCTCTGTCTTGGGGTGTTTGTTCACGTCTGTTTTATTGCTCACTTCGCAGCACCTCTGAGGCCTGGAGAGTTTGGGGAGGGAATTCCTAGCTGTTGCAAGGAGACCTGAAAACCCATACCTGCACACCAAATAAGCTCCAGTATTGAGGAGAAACGTTGAGGCAGAGAGCACTGGTTCCTCTGTTTCGCTTGACATAGATTGCACTTCTAAAGTTTAAAATGCTTTACATTTTGATACCGGATAATTTATACAACATGCTATTTGGGAACACACAAACTCAAACTTTGCTACTGGAAAATGTTTGTTTTTCACAAGTTCACTGTCTTTGTAATGAAGTGAGGTATATTTTAAAGTGGCATTAAGTAATGAAAAGCGAGAAATGCCAAAAATGTTAATACTAAAAGATGCATTAGGCATGTGTGTTATTACAATGTTGTGCCCCCTAGACTAGGAAACAAAAGTTTGCTATTTTTTTTCGAAGTGTAACACCCAGAGCTAGTAATATAAAAGCTTTGTTTTCCTTGAGTTTGATGAACTTCAATAAAACAATCAGTGAGTGAGTTCTTCAAAGACTGTTATGTCATTCTAAAGGAGCTTTAAGTGCCCTGGTACGATGGGGGAGCGGGGAAGCAGCAGGAGTGTGAGAGAGTAGGAAATCGCATGCACTCTCACGTAGTGCCTAACGTAAATTAAACAAGCATTGGCATAGCCAATAGGTCTCGCCTTTGGGGCGTTATAAGTGTTTTGACAGAGCTATGGGCTTTGTTAACGTTTTTAATATGTGTTCTATAGTATTATGAATGTTGTGCAGCATGTTTAAAAGTTATAAGTTATAATAAAAAAAGTGTTATAACCACTTCTGGCAGCTTATATATAACCTTAAAAAACATTATATACAACTGAAGTATCGTAGGTTAGGTTTGCTCTATAAGCGTGGGTATTAATAATTAAGTGCCTTGGTGAGTACCGGAAACCACCAGCTCAATTTAAGCACTGTAGGTTGCAAAAAGCCTATTAAACGGCACGCACAATAACAGCATCGCAATCTATAAATAAAAGCTATATCAGAAATGCGTTTTACTTGTGCGTGTTATAAAAGCCAAACAGCATGTAAAACATTGCGCACAATAACAACATCGCAGTGGTGTGACCCAAACACCGCTGTAAGTATTGGAACTGTCCTCACTTGGTCTTCGACATCAGGCAACTAAAAGCTGTCTTTGGGGAGTCCTAGTGCGTATTGGTATTGTCCACCATAGCTCTTAGATAACAGACAGTTTAAAGGTTGCTGCAGACGAGTCCTAAAAATGCCTCGATGTTATTACAGGAGGAGAAAGTCTGGCCCTTATTAGATGTCCTTTATGTGGCTATCGCCTGTGAATTGGGCTAGCAGCAAAAGACATCCAGTGCTGAGTTTTCCACGCCCACCCTTCACTGCCATGCCAGTCTGACCACACCATTCATGGATGCATTCGAACAAGGAAGTGCTTTGCCTTTGATATGCACGTCGGCGCGAGCTGCCTGTGTGTCACCCTGATGGAATGCTTGGTGGGCTTGGAGACTGAGTGCCATGCAGAGATGTCCATCAGGATAAACAGACAGAACCGCTCAGCCGAGTGAGCTGGGGTGCACAGAGGACGGGGGCTCTGCAGAGGCGCGCTGTACAAGGGATAAAGTCAAGGGGTTGAGCTCACCTATTGCAAAGCGGGCGTTACCCCCTGGGAGTAAGTCATGGGCATGTTCCTAGTGGCGAGAAATTTAACACGGGCTCTATGTCCTGTATGAGACTTTCAGCCAGTCCCCGCTTTTAAGTCGACGATGATTTGCAGCCTGAAGTATTGCAATGAAACTACAATTTACCAAGATACATTGCGCTGCTGTTTAAAAAGTGGCCACAGGCATCACACAGAACCAACAACCACTTGGCGGTTTTGACTACCCTTTCTCTAGTGCTTACGTCTAGCAAGTGGGCTCCAGTGGTATGTCAGGTTGTGTTCAAAATACACTGTATTATTTAACGCGCTTACTACTGAAAGGGACGATGGGCATATCGATCATTAGTGCAGCAGGTACAGTGGCACCAATTTCTACGGGTGTTGGAAACCACGATTTTGGTGGTCTTTTGCTAACCATCTATGCTTGCTTTAAGCTCCATTGCACTCTTTATTGGCCCTTCGTCTTGCCTGTGCATCTCCTCAGCTCCCATAATAAATGACTCAAGAAGGAGCACAGTGTTTTTAGCCTTTAGCACCACTGCCACGGAATTCACTATTTATCTCAGAAGATGAGTCAGCAACTCTCAGTTTAGGGCGGACACAACCTATTTTATCACCCGAATAACCTTTCAGCTCTTTTCTTGTCACTTCATTCCCATTAGTACTTAGAGTCCGAGTGGATTAACAAGCGCTTCATAGGTCGAGGGCTTGAAAAACAAGCATTTCAAAGAAAAGCAGGGCGGAAATCAATTAGTAATAGGATGCTAGGTTAAGCAAGGGCGGCAGTGTTCTGAAAGGCCATAAATTGCTTTAGCAGATAACAAGCAAAAGCGAAGCGAAAGCACGTGATCAAGGAGGAATGCAGCTGCCAGCCTGCTCGCTCCCGAGACCCCTAGGCCATGGGAGTGAACATTTTAACAAGAGGTGGGACATGCCTTCGCCTTTGACCAATTGCATGCTTTCATTTTTTGAAAGCTACACGCAAAGGCCAAATAATGTGACAATCACACACACAAGTTTTTTGAAAACTTTCTGAATGTCTGGGGTGATTCCAAGAGGCCCTCTCCTAGAGCAGCGCCTTCGCGCTGCACTAGGCTCGACCTAAAAAGTAGCTCCATAGAAAGATAGCAGTGAGAGGCAACAATTTAGGCTGTAAAAAGGATGTTACAGAGGGAGTGCTCCACAGGAGAAACACTGACAGGCTGAAAGGCCTAAAACAAATAAAGCCAGCGAACAGAACGCAAGCAAATTTGAGTTACAAAACAGTGGGAGGAATGCATTCATAGGTCAGCTTTGATATCCCCAATATGTCTATGTAACCAGGTAGGCTCCGCCTTAAAAAGCATATGTCTTTCCTCAGAATCTACTGAGATATTGCATCTGAATTTTGACCTTCTGGCTAGATCCATTCCTGTGTTTCAGTGGAACATTTTCGAGAATGCTCTTGCCTTCCTTTTCGAGAACTTTTTAGCGGATAATCTTTTCTGCGATATCACTGAGTATAGGTTTTGGGACATGCCTGATCAAGAACTCATGGTAGGGGTAGTAAAGGCAATTGGGACAGACTGTGTCTCAGCATTTTACCGTGATACATCATTGCCCTTTAGTACTAAACAAACGCTGAAGATTTGGTACGCATCCTGCACTTAAAATGTTTCCTTGATATGAGTAGCCACTGTGAGTCGATAAGACTTCACAGGTGGTTGTTCGGGGGCATGTCGGGTATACAGGTAAACTGGGCCAAATCAACGCTACTTGCCCTAATGCCGGCACCTATAACGCTCGCACTGGACTTCCCCATAACCTGAGCGGATGGTGCAGTAAAGCACCTGGAAATATGGCTCAGTAGAGATCTACAAGAAGTATGGCGCCTGAACTATGGCAGATTGATAACTTGGCTCGAGTCCAAAATAGCCATCTAGGCCAAGATGTCGCTGTCCTTGGATGGCAGAATTGCTATTGCAAAAATAATAATCTTGCCAAAACTCCTGTAATTGTTCATTAATATACCCCTTATCCTCACACAAGCTTTCTTCTGCAAACTGCGGTCTCTCCTTATCACTCACATGTGGGCCGGCAAACAACCTCGCATCTCCTGGGAGGTGCTGACACTGCCGCTCGAGCAGGGGGGACTCGGGCGCCGAACATTGAGCTCTGTGCGCTAAGCGCACAGGTGCAATATCTACACATCTGGGTGCACCCCACTCCATTCCAGCCCCACGTCGCGATTGAAAAAGAAAGACATTGCCTCACAGTGGAGACGCTGCTCTTGGCATGGGAGGGTCTTTGGTGCCGCGCTAAGCTGCCATTATTGTAAGCCCCATCGATACAGCTCGCACACCACCCCAGCATTCTAGTCATGCAGGATACTAGCTCAATTCAACGTGCACACCAGATGGGACTAGACATGTTCAATGATCTCTATCCAGACAATAAATTCCTGGCCAACCCGTACTGCCCTGCGAGTGCCCGGACCCCTGTCCTTGAATTGTTTTTATATTACCAATTAAGGGCTCATTGTAGCCGAATTCACTCCACCTTTCCGTCTACGCTGGTGCCACTAGACGCACTTGAAAATTTCCTAACCCGACTGTCACTCAAGAAACTCATTACACGCATATACAATACAATGCAGCTCACCTCGACGGTCACAACACCCTCGTCGTTTGAATTATGGAGCAGAGAGCTAACCCCACCCCCTACTGAGAAACAATGGGCATATTTCTGTGCCCAACTGCGCCGCCTTTCACCCAACTATAAGCTTCGGCTTATCCATTTTAAGCATATACACAGGCTGTACCGTACACCAACACAACTACACAAAATGGGATTGAGACCAGATGACACATGCATAGGCGTACTTCCTACTTAGCATGGACATGCCGGCCCATCCTGCAATTCTGGCATAGAGTATTTGATATTATCCACATAGTGACAGGATTTCAATTTAGCCAAACCCCTCTCACATCTTTGCTGGGTCACGTGGCAGCGGCGCCTCCAGGTACAGGTCGCCTGATGGCCATGATGCTCCTCCTTCCCAAGTGGCGTATTGCAATACACTGGGGGCAGGAAGTGCCCACCATTAGCAGGTGGATACAGGATATCTCTTACTGTCAGGAAATGCTGGCGGCATATTGGGAATGAATGCCTATGGCATCCAGGCCCACAGATATCTGGGCTTCGTTCGTCACATGGGCTGCTACATGCAGCATGCCACCAACCCCTACAACTCACCAGCCTGGCCTCACAGGCCTCAATGACAATACGAAGAATAACACGAGGCTTTGGACTCAAAATCAGTAAGGCTGATCAGTATGACTATGTGGATAAATACATTTTTGATTGGTTCAAACAGAGACAAAAGGTCTTGTGGTCACATTGTTTGACTTCAATGTGGTTCGTATAAAAGGAAAAGTGATCATCAGTATTTTGTTGTTCATCAATGACAATACAGCACCTCCAACTGGGACCTAATCACGCCCCCCTAACACATCGGGCCCCTTGCTGCATCCCCCCACGGCACTACTATGCAGTGCTAGCAGTGGCAACTCGCATTGCAGAAGTCAAGATAAGAGGGGAGCTAACTCCCTTCCCTTCCACCAGTTTGCTTTCCACAGTCCCATTATAGGACAAGGCCCTGCCGAAATGTTTAATGCACTATACTTCCTAGCTTACATATGTATGGTGTGTCTGTGATGCTGTCTATTATTGCCAGTGAATCTGTCTAGCTAACGGTGTTTTGGGCTTCTGTGCTGATGTGATGTACTTTCTATATTTTTAAGATGTATACTGGTTGCAAATATATTAATACAGTTAAATTAAAAAAAGACTCCGCAGGTGGCAAAGATCCGCTGTACTTTCTGCTGGATTTGTGCTATATGAGGAGCTCAACTGACTTGTCTCCAAGGAAATCGAAACCACGTGATAGTGCATGAACAAGGTTTCTATGTGGTTGTTATCGGTTGCATGGTAGTAACGATGGGTTGAGAGGCACCGTTCAATTTGAAATCGTGTCAGTGTCTAATGGAGATTTCCCCCACTCTTGCTGACAGATTCTGGCAGAGCCAGAAACTGAGTTTTAGTTCCAATGACAGCTCTGTATCTTGTGTTCTTCGGTGTATTTTCTCTATCGTAAAGGCATAAATACACAGAGTGCCACTTAGTTCCCTCTTTTTGCGACAACGTGGCTGCTTCTTAAATTTTTTTAATGCGTCTTCCTATATCTGGGAGTTTAATAGTAGCAGCTCCATTTAGGAAGGCTGACTTTGCTCTATTTTAGTTGAATTAGCATGTTGTCTTCTCTTCTCTTTTTCTGGCTTCTGTACATGTGGAGAGAACATTGAACTTTTACCTGGATTGTTTGTGTTTGTTGGTTTGGACTATGAGCGTAAGTTTCTGCCACGAGAAGGGCGTGCTGAGCAATCTGTAGTGAACAACCAAAATCTGGTAGATGTTCCAAGAGTTGTATCACAGTGAGTGGGCTCCTGCAGGGCACAGTTGTGTGCCTTCTTATGTAATTGCCCAGTTTACAACAGATATCTACATATAACCAAGCTAGGAAACGCAGAAAGGCGAGCACTGATCAGTTCTCTCCACCTGTGCAGTCGCAGCTCGTGCACTAAAAGAGAAATTGAATGTCTGTGTTTCACACAATGTATTTAGATGAAGAAAGGCACCTAGCTGTGCCTTGCTGAGTGCTCACATTCATGATCAGGGCCAGACTGGGAACAGCAACGAGCCCTAGCAGATTGCTGCCCGACTGGCCCTGGAAGCTGGAGGGGAGGTGGGGGGTTTCTAGTAAGAAGCACCACTCCCGCTTTTATCACAGGAGGCCGATATTACAGCACTGCTACAAACCCGGCCCCCAGGGCCACAAAAAGGGCCCCCACCTCTCTGGCCCACCAGGAAAACACCCAGTGCCACCTACGGCCAGTCCGACCCAGTTTAAGATAAAGCAAGTGCTGCCATTTTGGGCTCCTTCACTAAAGGTGATGTGCCATGTTTTGAGTAAAAAAAATAGAGGATGGATGGAATGCTGAACAATGCAAACATTCACCCCAGTCACAGATCTGGGTTTAATCCATTGTGAATAATGATGGATTTAGGCCCAGATCTCTGTACTGGGGGTGAATGTTTGACACTGTTTAGCATTCCGTCCATCAAATGTTCTTTTTGTATTTGTCTCCCTAAGTGGGACAGGTATGCCCAGACGTAGGTCCTGTACCACTGGATTCAAGCTAGCCTGGCTGATGAGGGGTGAGATCCTTAAACCCGTCCCAGGATGCATTGTTTCCAATCCAGGGAGGAATTGGCCCATGGGGAGCAGGGTCAAGACTGATTTGCATATGGCTGGGTCTAAACTGGAATGGCATGGTGAGCAATTTTTATACGTTGGATTTGGGCCTAGATCTCTGTACTGGGGGTGATTGTTTGCTATTGTTCAGCATTCTGTCCATCAAATGTTCTTTTTACATGAATGTTTTGAGTGTGAGGGTGTGGTTTATAAGGTTGACATTTGTTGCTCATTCGTGTTTCTTGCCCTAAACGGCGCCGAGCAGAAACAGGGGCCTCACCTGCACCCCAGAAGTCGTTATTCCACATTTCTTGCACAGAAGTAAAGCTTCCAGCTAAAAATTAAAACGATGGAATCTGTATACAGTTGAAGTATTTAAATAGAGGCATTCTCCAGGAACTCCTCCTGTGTTATGTACAGGAGGCTATCCCCATTTGCATCCTTAAACCACTGCTTGTACTGCTTTCAGTAGGCCAGGCATTAGCCAAGACCATTTTAGTAAAATTATATTGTTATGTATAGGGGCTTTCATCCGGCGCCCTCCCCCCGCCCATCTTAGGCGAACCGCATCCCACACCACTCACACACCCCGTAGGTGGGCTCCCACGCCACACCCTAATGACCCCTCTCACCCCTCCAAATGTAGAGCCTCCCTGTCGGATAGTGATATCCATTCTCTCCTACGTTCCTATGATCTGGCACTTCCCTCCACCCTATCAAACTTGCATCTAGTTGAGTCAATCCCCACTGATCCCTTCCGGGAACCTAGGCCAAACACTAGAACCTCAAATGAGAACAATCTCACGATAGTCAGCACCACTCTACCTCCACCAACTCACACCCCCATTAGTCTCAAATGCGCTCTCCTTAACTGCAGGTCGGCTGTTAAACACGCTGCGGATATTGCCGATCTCATCCTTGTCCAGGATCTTGACCTTGTAATGCTGCCGGAAACCTGGTTAAATGACTCAGCTGCTTCCAACCTGGACCTTTTAATGCCACCCAACTTTGATATCATTAGGTTGGACAGAACGAGTGGTCAAGAGGGAGGCATCGCATGCCTACATCGTAGTGATCTAACAGTGAAAGCATTCAGGCCGACCTCCTGCCGTCTTGTGAATACCTATGCATTGAAGTGACTGGGGGTAATAATCAGTCATGCAAACTGCACACATTTTACCACCCCCTTCGCGACAACCTTCCCTTTACAGAACAGATCATGGACATTATTTCGGCCACCGCAGATTTCCAGGGCACTCAGATCATCCTGGGAGATTTCACCTTCCACTGGAATTATGTAAACGATGTGGTGGTTAATAGCCTTAAATCCTTCCTACTTGACCTTAACCTTATCTAAATATGTGACCGCCATATGCATATCAAATGAGCCACTTTAGATCTTGTCATTGGTAAGCCCAACTCTTTCCTCCTGGAGTCGATCCTCTCATGTGACGGGACAGACCACTATTGCATCACCTTCCTCGTCCTAGAATCGGTCAGAGCAAGCAGATCCCAGCCTGAGAACCCAAAACTGTTGAAAAGATGTTTACGGAACATCAACTCCCATTAACTGTTGGCGCTTTGTGATAAAATATTACCCCCCCATGAACTTGTTGGATGTCCTCGACCTTACGGCCCACCTTACGGCCCACTATAACCAAGCAATGCTTAATGTACTAGACTTGATGGCACCCCTTCAGCATAAAAGAGTGTCCTCTAAATTCTGCAAACCGTGGTTCAATGATAGTCTTAATGCCGAAAAAAGAAATTTAAGACTTGCAGAAAGGAAGTGGCATTCGTATCCCTCTCTTGAACAACTTTGCCACTTGAGATCCTTGCGAAGCATATACAATAAACGCATCAGAGGCTTGAAGGCCACCTTCTTCAGAACTCAACTTGATCAAGCAAAAAAAGGTCCTAAAAAACTGTTCGAACTCATCAAGTCCCAAGCTAACAATCATCCTAACCTCTCGGCACCGTGTCAAAGGACACTGGCGAATTGTGAAGAATTCGCTATTTTCTTCACTGAGAAGACTACTAAGATCGAGACTGAATTACGCCCGGCCCGAGATCACCTCTCCAACAGTCCGCTTAACACCCTTCGCCCCTCAGGGTCGAATATCACTGACCCCATATTGCCCTTACTCCCCAAAAACAATGCATCCTGGAGTCTGTTCCAAACCATGGATGAATCTACTATTCGCAAAATGCTGTTGACTTTCAAACCTTCCAATCACTACAATGACCCTTCTCCATCGTACCTTTTCCCAGAAGTGAGATCCTCCTTACTAACACTCTGGACGATGATCATCACTGCTTCACTTACGCAAGATGCTATCCCGGATTGCCTTAAAGCAGGTCAAGTTACCCCGATCCTAAAGAAACCAAATGCTGATCCCACAGACCTTCTAAACTGTCGCCCAATCACTAACATCCCCACCTTGGCAAAACTCCTGGAGAAATGTGTGCTCGCCCAACTGCGTCATCACATCGACCATTTCCAACTCCTGGACCACTGCCAATCTGGTTTCCGCCCAGGCCATAGTACAGAGTTGGCGCTAACGCACATCGTGGATGATGCGCTGAGAATATTGGCTCACAATGAGTCGTGCCTATTGATCCTCCCGGACCTTTTGTCAGCATTTGATACTGTCAAACATGATCACCTAATTGATCTCCCGGAACACAGGATGGGGCTCTCTGGGCCTGTATTAAACTTGTTCTCTGCGTTCTTTCAGACCAGATCCCAAAGCTTCAAGGTGAACCAATCACTGTCCCATCCTGAACCGGTCACCTTAGGGGTCCCCCAAGGTTCAGCACTGTCCTGCACGCTCTTTAACCTGTTCATGGAACCTCTGACAGAAATTCTAAAATCATCCAGCATTCATTATCATATGTATGCGGCTGATACCCAACTATACCTGAAGATAGCTTCCCCCGTAGAAATTCAGTCCCTCAACTCAGTCCTTATGGAAACTCAAAGCTGGTTGACATGTAATCACCTGAAGGTAAATTCTCTTAAAACCAAATTCTTACTGATCTCACCCCACAACCAATCCCTCGTCATGGAACAATGGTTGAATCAGCTGACTTCTCTTAACTGTAGACCGCACCTCGTGGACTTGGCATCCTCTCTGGGCGTCATTCTAGACAAAAGCCTGCACATGCCGAAGCACATCAGTTCCCTCACCAAAGGAGCGAATTTCTAACTCAGCTTACTTAGGAAACTCAAACCCTTTCTCCCTGCTCATGACCTAAAGGTGGTAGTACAAGCATTAGTGATCTCAAAGCTGGACTATGGTAGCACAAACCTTTGCGGCCTGCGTAGAGTGAGGACGGCGCCTCTCGGGGCTACCCTCAATTCCACTGCTAGGCTCTTAACTGGCACAAACAAATACCACCACATCTCTCCGGACTTGCGGGACCTGAATTGGCTTCCATATGAAGCTCAGATACAGTTAAAAATTACATGCTGGGCTCACCAAGTCATCCACTTCAAGACCCCGCTGTACCTCGCGCAGAAACTGGAGCTCCCCTGTGGTTCTAGAGTCTCCAGAAGCGCCAGTACCCTTTTGCTAAAACCACAAAAATTCGAGAAGAAAAAAGACATATAACCAAGCCTTCTCGGGTATGGCTCCAAGGATCTGGAACGCCCTTCCCCCCGAAGTCAGGGTGAACCCCTCCACCGCCTTCTTTAAAAAAAATTTCAAATGGCTCTTGATGAAGACATTTCTGCCTTAGCCTGGCCCCCTCATCTGATTCTGGATCCATAGACTTGACTTTGACCCAGCCACCTGGCTCTCGAGTTTGTCGGACAATTCTAGAATGTGATTTTTTCGCTGTGTTGATTCTGTTGCGTTTGCTTTTCCCTCGTGAGAATATTGGTCAATCTTAGACGTTGACTTTGTCGCTTTGTTTATTCTGTTTAGTTTGCTTGTCCCCTTAGTGATGCATAATCTGTAAAGCGCTCTGATACCCTCGGTGGTCATGTTCGCACTATATAAAACTTTCTAAATAAATAAATAAATCCAGCCCCCTTCATTCATTGGTCTGTAGTGGTATTGACATTAGCCTTCCAGCCTCTAAAGCATGCAGAATGGGGCTTTGATGCAGCCTACTTCAGTCATTGGCTGCCCTAACTATGAGCGATGACATTCTACTCTTTCACTAGGAGTACATCTGCATTCAAAGTGGGTACCCTCAGTGGCATGGCAATGTGCCTTCATGAAATCGTAACTATTTGTTTGACTTTTAGCCAAAGTTCATTTGTAGTGACTTGGCCTGGCAGCTTCCCTATAAAATACAGGTTGACAAAAACCATGACAAAACAAAGATTAACTATGGCAAAAAGCTAGCTGTGAATGCCAGGCCTATTTGTTGCTTTTGCCAGTACTTGTTTTTAGTCGGAAGCACTTCTGTGCAGATTCAAATGAAGTGCCTCAGAAGCTACATTTGTTTCCAGTGCAATCGGTTATGAAACCCTGTTTGGATTTCACATGGAAACAGCAATATTTCATGTCTCGTGACTTTTGTGTCTGTAGTTTAAAGGTTATTTTGCCTCTTGTTTGCCTTTCTCAGTGTGTTGTCTGAAAAGATTGCGTTGCTAGCCATAACGGGAATGTGTTTAATTTCAGCTCCTTCAGTGGAGTCTGTAAGCTTTTCTGGTTGTGTGTGTGTGTGTGCGTGCGTGTGCGTGTGTGTGTGTGTGTGTGTGTGTGTGTTTTTAGAAAGAGGTTAGATAACGAATCATGTGTTCGTCACAGCAAACTGTACGCACGCCTATTTAATTCTGGAAGACAAAGCTCGGGTCACTCACACCCTGTATTTGGCAACTGAAATTGCCCTTAATGCACAAACTAGTTTTACGTTAAAGAAGTTTCACAGTGCTTCGTTTTGTACTTGAGGAAAAACGACCGCTCTTTTATATGTCTGTTCCTTCACGTTGTTTATTCTACTGAACATCTGGGTTTTTTTAACAAATATCAGTGTTCTGGAAAATTATAGGCCTGAAAAATAATTTCTTGCCTTGTAGAAAGTAAATGTCATGTTGCTCCCATATTCTAAAAATAGGTATAAGAATAATTATTTTAGGTCTAAAAGAGCGGGTATGCCTTTTAACAGATAGGTGCTAGGCAGACACTGACATAAATGTGACTGTGTCACTGCAGACTCGTTCTGGGCTTCATTTTGGTACATGTTCTGGAGGAACAAAGTGCTGTCTTATAATTGTTCTAATCTAAATAGACGTGGGGAAATTGCACATGGCACCAGACCTTCCAGCCTGGAGAAATGATTCACTGTGTGAGGGAAGAGGAGTGATTTCGGAGAATGTGGGGCATTTAGGCTGGTGGACTTTAGCACTGCCTTAGCAACCACAGTGCATAATTTGTAGAAATAGAAGTGCCAGAGCCCAAGAGGCCACCTTACTTGGCCCTACCCACTGTCCCTGCACATTGTCAAATGCTAAGCATCACACAATACAAGTGTGATGTTTTAGACTATTCCAGGTCACCTCAAGCTGAAAGGATGCCCTGGACTACTTTATTGATGAACAATACTTAAATATAGACCGACTGCATCACCATGTGGTAGACTTTCTTAAATAAGTGCCTGTGTTTAGCAATAAATGCCAGTGCCAAGCACCCGAAAACGCAGGCACAAATTAAGCACTGGCAACCGTGGAAGGACCTTTTTTAGGGAAGGGCCCAGATAGGGAGAGCGAAGCTTTGGGTCTCAGCAGTCAATCTTTTCCTGTGGAAAAGACAAACAAAATGGCTTCTGCAACCGGCTCTTGTGTCTCAAAGAATGCTCCAATATTCAGCTTCTTGTAAACGATCATGAATCGTATAATGAGGCTTCCTAACTGTTTGCTGCTTTTTAAGTATCCATACCTACACACATTTTCAAACAAACAGTTGACTGTCACCTAGGGGACTGCCATTCTCTTCTGTAAGTGATGAGCTCCACTTCCTGCTTGTGATAGCACTAGTGAACTGTTAAAACTGACCCCACCCCCCTTCTGTTCTTGTAGGTGGCTGCTTGTTTAACCGATAGGTAGAGCATTACCTCCTCAGCCCATTTCTTGTACTACTGCATGAAGTGTCCCACCTCCCAGGCAGGCACCAGGTGTGTTACCTGCACAGGTTACACTAATCTGACTGACTGACAGAAAAGTTCTCTTCTGCTTGGTGCAGATTAAACCAACAAGAAAAAGGCTGTCTTTTGTGCGAGAGGGCCATTTCTGCAATAAAAAGTAGAAAAAGACAAACACTGACTGTACTGCCATTGTTTCCCAACTGCAGAGTGAGTTTATGGCTCACAAAGCAATCACCTTTGCTTTACAGCTGCTTGATCATCTCGGTCAGTGGCTCTTATCCTAAATCCATTACAACAGGCTGCTGGGGCTACATTAAGGCCAATACAATACAATGTAAATAGCTGTCTTTTGGTACTACCACAAATAGGCAACTTACTGCACCAGAATGCAACAAATTATCCAAAAAGCAACCTTGTTGCTAAGACTAAGACAGCAACCAAAAGGTAACATTTAATTTTGCCTGGGGCTTCGAAAATCCTTTTACCAGATCTAGCAATAGGTCAAGTAATATAGGTGCTTCCTTGTTTCAGACCCTGGTGATGAGTAATTTGCTAATGGGGCTTCTTATCCCTAGCCTTTTCATGTGGCGTTAAGACCATAGAGGACACTGCCGGTCATAAGGTGAATCAGTCAGTACCTAATTCCTGTGAACCCGAAAGTGACTTTAGTTTTCTGTCTTCCCTCCTGGTCTTTGACCCCTTATTTTTCTTGAATGCCCTGGGGAGCATGTCTGTCTCTTTGACCCTGTTGATTCTGGCAGGTCCTTTGAGGTCACCGCTCATGAAACGCCCTTAGATTGCCTTTAATGAAGAAGTTGATTATTGTGGATCCCAGTCAGATCCCTGACCCCGGACTGTTACCCGTGATGCCGAGGGCCTACATGCCTCTAGAAAGCACTTTAAAATTCTCATGAAGGCTTTCCAGGCCTGGTTAATCGAGACCTCAGCTCCCCTACTGGTGTTTCCGTCTGGCTTTGGTGGTTGCCTCTTCTATCTTGCTTAAGCCATCAGTCCATTTTGTCACCAATGACCCCAAGCATACTCATGAGTCATGGGAGAATCCTAACTTTTCCGAAGTCCACCTTTTCTATTTTAGTGATGATGGTGGTTAATTTAGCGATAATGGGCATCTTTGTCAGTTTAATGAGTTTGATCACAACATAGTCCTGCTGCCTACATTCCTTCAAGAGAAAAACCAATGTATGCTAAATCACTGCAAAGAGATGGTTCAGAAAAAACATTGTTTTTTACTGTATCTCATTGATATCGTTTATTGGTCTATGAATTTTTGAGCTTCTGACACACATAGACAACTCCTTTTAAGCATCAGTCACAGCCGGGCCACCCCTCCTTTCCTGTATTCAGACTTGTTACGGTCTTCCCAGTAGGAAGAGCCTGCAAATGCCAATCTGAAGTGTGAGGCCCCAACACACATCTTAGACACTCCGTGCTCCTCCTTTCTCCCTCCCTGCTTCATGTGCAGGGAACCCAGTAAGATTGATTTTGACTTGGTTGGACAGCCATCTGAACTTCAAACGTGATAGTGTTCATGTCTGGACATCAGTCTTTCATCCATAGAATATAATGCTGAAAATACACTGGGCTCCATACAAGCGAGTAATTCTCCCTTTTACTTCTGGGGACAGTATTTTGCGTTGAGGAATATGTATACCAGTTTGCTGTAGCTGTGATGCGTGAGGCCAGAACTAGGCCAATAATAATGGAGGCACAACTGCTTTACTTTACACAAGGAAGTCAACCTTTGCTTCTTCCTTGCAAATGGACTGCCTGAGACTTTGAGGTCAGGATCTTAGGCCTAGATCCTTGGGACCTGCTTTATGGAAAAGGAGGGTCGGCCCATGTCAACAACAGGTTTTAGAGGCGCCATAGACATAGCTGTAAGGCCTACCATTTCTCTTGCTTTCCTAGCAAAGGGAACAAGAATCACAAAGTAGGAGGAAGAAACAGAATAAAATGCTTCCTGCAGCGATAAAATCCAATGCTGAAACATCCCTTGGAGATCAGGTGGCATCAGAAAAATGGCAAGAAACTAGAAGGATTCTTAAAGAGGAAGTTTAAAAACCATGATTCCAGAGCACACACAAACTTAAAGAAGATTTGCAATGCACTTGAATGCAAGACTGACCTCTTTTGTCTTTAAAGCTTCATTTTTCAGTTTTAGAAAACAACACTTAAGCAAAGCAGCAGTTGGTTATATGCATGGTAGAAGACTATACACATGTAATGCAATATTACCTCACGATAAACTAGGACATGTGCAATCTGCCAGCAGCCCCCTACCTGGGGAGATAAGGCATCACACTCTTGAAAACCCCCTACCCCCGACAGCACCCCCTCATTCTAAACCCACCATGCTCTTCACATAAGCTCAAGCTTCACCACAGTGATTCGTTCGTGCCATTGCTGTCTTCTGACACCATATCAGAGTTCGGGCCAGTAAAATAGTACACAGGTCTCTCCACTTGGTTAGGTCAGCCATCACTTTCTTTTTTTTCTTTGCAGAGTTTTATATAGCGCAAACTTGACCTGAATCCAATCAGGTATCAGACCGCTTTACATAGCACCAGTTACGTTACATGAGGACAAACATTCATTTTTTTTTGTTAGGCACGGGAAGATTAAGTGATTTGCCCAGAGTCACAGGATGTTCAGCGTCATTACCGAGACTCGAACCCAGTTCCCCAGGTCCGAGGTCGAGTGCGCCCTAGCCGTTAGGCACCTTTTAAGCTGCATGTGAGTCTCCTCTGCCAGGGTCCACTCCATGACATCCTTCAGCCATTGTGGTATCTCTGGAGCCCTTGGACCCATTCATCTGATGGCTACCCTCTGTCTGGCCAAGACTAACACCAATTGCAGGAACTTATACAGCATTGTCTTGCCCTTTAGGCGCTTAATGTTGCCCAACAGGCAACATTGAGGAATGCATTTCATGTGGAGATGTGCACCCCTATTTATGTCAGCAACCACCTGAGTTCAGAAGTCCTATACCAGGGTGCACTGCCAAGCTAAATGCAGAAAATCTACATCTCCTGTGCTGCAGCGCCGACAACTATGAGCATGGGTTGTGGATATGCAATGCACGTCCCTAGATGTTAAATATGTCCTGTGAAGGCAATCATAATGTGTGTGTAAGCTCATTAACTAGTGACCAGTCACTGGTTCAGAAGAGGATATCTATATCAGTGTCCCAGGCCGTGCAGGCCGCCCCCCCCCAGCATCTGCACGCCAAGTCCTGTATAACGTCATGATTTAATGGCAGCCTGAGCCACCCAATATAAGGATTCCCAGGGTTTGTGTAGGTGTAGGCACTGTGCTGTAACATGTCCAGATGGCCCTGCCGATTTCGGCAAGGCCAGCATGGTGAAAAAATCGAGCAGATCAGAGAGAGAATTCTTGGCAGGCGTTCTCAAAGGAGATAAAAGTCTCCCCTTGATAAAGATCCCCTAACAGGCACCCCCGTCATGCCATGCCCTTAAGGACATGCCCTCCATCATCTGCCGGACCAGTTTCAAGTTAGTTCTCTCTGGAAAGGACTACCTGAGCAAATTGTTGCCAGCGTGAATGATTGAATGAATAAATATTATATTATATATTATAGAGTGCAAACCTTGCCCAAAGGCGTCAAGGCGCTGCAGATAGAGCCAGGGGTCTTTGAAGGACAGAAGGGCGCCTGGCAGTTAAGTAGTAAAGAGCCATGTTTTTAAGGCCTTACGGAACAGAAGGGGAGAGTCTTGTCCAGAGATCGATAGCAGGAGTGGCAGCAACAGAAAAAGCTCTTCTCCCCACCTGGCTCTCCTGAACCTGGGGACTACCAGCCAGTTTTTGCTGGTAGACTGCAGTTGTTTGGTAGGGACATACCGTTGAAAGATCCTTTTAATGCCTTCGGAGCCTGAATTATGAAGAACCTTGTGGACAAGGCAAAGGGCCTTGAACAAAATTCTCTGGTCTAGAGGAAGCCAGTGCAGCTTGCGAATAGATGCACTGGGTGGAATTTAGGAAGATCCATCACGAGTCTGGCTGCTGCATTCTGTAAAAGCTGCGGTTTGTGGATGGATCCCTTATTGATGTCCAGATAGAGGACGTTACAATAATCCAATCTGGACAAGACCAGGGCAACAACTGCCCGATTTCGAGAGGAAAAGGAAAGACATGGAAAGATTTTTCTCAAATTCTGATGATCCCAAAGCATGTGGGAACCGTTCTGTTGATCTGGGGATTAAAAGAGAGCGAGTTATCGACTATGACAACAAGATTCTTTGCTGCTGGAACTGGACAAGGGCAAGAGCTGGACATTTCAGGCCATCAAGAGTGGGACCATATAGATTGTTGATTACCAAAAATCAAGACTTCTGTCTTGTCGACATTGATTCGAAGGTAGTTGTCTACCATCCAGGAGGTCACAACCGGCATGCAGCATTTAAAATTTGTTGCGGCCGCTTCAATGTTGTTGGAAATTGACACATAATTTCTGTGACATCCCCATAGGACAGAGCCTCTAGCCCATAATCATCTGATAACCTTGGCCAAAGGGGCGAACTAGATGTTAAACAAGGTTGGGCTCAATGAGGAACCCTGTGGGACTCCGCAGAAGGTGTGAGTGGCATCAGAGTAGAATTGATTAAATTTTACTTTTTTGACCGATCAGAGAGAAAAGAGGACAGAAGCACCAGAGCAGAGCCTGTGACCCCAAATTCTTTGAGACCGCCAACCAGCCTCGTGGGTGAGATGGTATCAAAGGCCGCGGTTAGGTCAAGGAGAATTAGTAAAGAAGTGTACCCAGCATCTACTTGAATGCAGATGTTGTTTACTGCAGAGGTTAGAGTAGCCTCTAGGCTAGGGCCAGTCCTGAAACCATGCTCGGAGCCATCAGCAAATGATGTTGGTCCACATAGGAGATGAGATGGGAATTTAGATGTTTCTCCAAGATCTTTGCAGGGACTGACCGCAAAGAGATAGGCTGTTCGTTTTTTAGTTCAGAGGGATCCAGAGTAGCTTTTTTCAATAGAGGTTTAACCACTGCTGTTTTCCAAGTGAGAGGGTAATGCCCCAATGAAATAGCTGCATTGAGCGTAGAAGTAAGGTGAGGGACAATCATCTAATTTCATGATCTTCAGGGGGCAGGATTTCAAAGGAGATCCAGAGGTGATTCCCCCTAGGAGACGATCCGTGTGCTCCTGGGACAGGAAAGGGAAGGCAGATAAATTAGCTACCCCCTCATTGAATGAATGTATTAAGGAGAACGGAGCTAGTAGTAGGAGCTGTATTGGACAACTCTAAATTGAGATTGTCCAGGGAGGAATACATTTCTGAAATCTTTGAATGGAAATATTTAGCCATTTTGTCTCAGAGATTCTGTGAGCTGTTAGTGTAGGCAGAGACCGAAGGAGAGAAAAGAGAGTTAATTACACTGAATAGTTCCCTAGAGCATTTGAGAGATTCTGTAATTTGAGAATAGAATGATGATTTTTCCTCTTTAATAGTAGTTTTGTATTCCACTAATTTCTGTTTGTGAAGGTCTCTTTCAGTCGGGAGTGTTGCCGTCTGTCTGATTATGGAAGGGGTGTCAGCTAGGAGTTTGGTGTCCTACGTCAGTAACTCTGGCAACCGTTCCACTGCATTTCTGCTAGACAATAAACGTTTCTTCCAATTATCTCCTGGGTCCTACCAGGGGGCCGTACACTGAAGATGGGCAGCACTGTAATACAAATCAAGATACGGGACCTCCTGCCCCCAATCTTTGTCCTCTCTAGTCATTGTTACCAAGGCCACTCTACTGCGACGGCCGGCCCACAGTAGCGAGATAAGAGTGGAGTCTAGCTTCTTAAAAACCCTTGAGGGGAGGGGGCACAAAGAGTTCTGCAGTTCATACAGGCATTGGGTAGGAGAACCATTTTCACAATGGCCATCCTCTCCATCAAGGAGAGTGGCAGTGTGTTCCAGAAGTTCATGGAGGACCTCAGTGCATCGAAGACCCTGTCTACGTTTAGTTGTAGTTGTAACTTTCGTGTATGTGCTACCTGAATCCCAAGGTACCTGAACTGCGACAGCATCCAGTGCAGCCCCAGCACAGGTAGGCCTTCTATCGGGGTACCGACTAATGAGGCAAAGGAAACAACAGAGATTTGACGCAGTTAAGCCATAGACCTGAAATCTTTCCAAAGCCATCCAGAATCTGCATCAGTCTCAGGATGGCGTCTCGAGGGAGGAGAGATAGAACAGAAGCATGCATATGTCACTCACCCGCATGGGCGGGGGTAGTATCCCTACCTCCATGGCCTCCATGAAAACCTCCTTGATGCCCTGCATTAGAGGGCCAGAGTATGCCTGATAGAGTTCCACCAGGAACCCTTCACTCCCAGGCACCTTAAACTGCAGAAGCGATTTCAATTCCAGAGCTAGTGACTCATCCAAGGCCTCTATTGCGACCGGCCCCAGCCTAGGGAGGTCTAAACCTTCCAGGAATGGAGAGTATGTATGAGGGAGTATAGTTGGGTCTGCGGCATAGACTTTTGTAAGTGTGAGCGAAATGTGTCTACAATACCCGCAGTGGAGGTGACAAAGCTACCTCCCGGGTTGGCTCGTCATGTCGTGAGTGGCAGTGAATGTTCTCGTCGGAGGATCCCGGCCAGAAGCCGCCCAGACATATTGCCCTTCCGGTGTAGTAATTGCTGATATTGTTTAAAGGTATTCTTGTTGAGACGGTTGCAGATATCCGTTATGTTATGTTGTGTTACTTGGTACTTGTAAAGCGCACGGCTACTCCACAGAGTGTCCCGCCGTTAAGAAGCACCCAGAGACCAAAAGAGTGAACACAGGCTGACATGGAGATCTCTAACCAAGTTTTAAGATTTTTCCTAAAGCTGAGGAGATCCGGAACCTGTCTTAAGGAAGGCAGCAGGCTGTTCCACAGCTGTGAGGCCGCCACCTGAAAGGAACGCCCCCCTATGAGAGTCCGAGCAAATTTTGACACCGTCGACAGTCGCTGAGTGGAAGATCTCAGGGTTTTAAGGGGAGCATAATGTTGAATTCTGTTCCTGATGTACGGGCCCCTATTTTGTGAAAAGCCTTAAAAGCTAGAACTAGGGCTTTAAAATGTATCCTCTTTCGCACCGGAAGCCAGTGCAAGGATATCAGATGAGGGTCATATGTGTCCTGGGGCCCACCATGAGTATAGCCTGTGCCGCCGTGTTTTGTACCACCTGAAGGCGGCCTAATAGGTAGTCTGGGAGGCCAAGGTACAAAACATTGACATAGTCCAGTCTGGATGTTATTAAAGCCTGGACTACAGTTTTCCTGAACCGTATGCTCCTCCCTGAGTGTGTCCATTGTAAATGGGTGCACTGTCTGTATCTCGGCCAGGGCCAACTCCTCCGTAGCCAATTTGGCCTGCAGTTGTCACCATACCCCGCATGTCAATCCAATGCAAACCCCTTGCAGGACTGCTTTAAGGGTCTCCCACTCCGTGGATCTATTCCCAGTGGAGCCCCAGTTCATTTTTAAAGTAGCCTGTTAAGGACTGCGAGAGTGCCTCGCACACCACCGGAACCTCAAATAGATCCGCTGGCAACCGCCAGGACCTCATCCCTGCGGCCCGCCACCCATCACAACAGTGCAGCTAACGGGAAAATGATCGGGCAAGCACGCGTCAGATGAGTTATCACGATGGCCTCTGGTATTGGAAACCCCGCCGCCAAAACCCTTTCCAGTTTGGTACATGTGTTATGTGTCAAAGAGTAGCAAGTATATACTCTCTGTGTCGGAGCTGTTGACGCCATGCATCCTCCAGTCCTAAGTTTGTCATAACCTCCCGGAGCACTACCATCTTTTGAGGTTTCGGCAGGGGTTGTATCTAGGTCCGGTTCCAATATGCAATTAAAGTCCCCCACCCACAGTAGGGGCACATGAACCTCTTGTGTGATCAAGTCTTGTACAGTGAAAAGAACGTAGGGTCATTAGTTTTGGGGGCATATGTGTTCAAAATCTTTAAGTCTTGTCCATCTAGGGTGCCCTGGATTAGGACATACCTACTCTCCACATCTACGTCCAAATATGTGAGAGAGAAGGGAACCCCGAAACAACCCATATCAGTACGCCTCTAGCTTAGGTAGAGTAGGATGAATGGTAGACATGGCCCCACTTTCATCTAGGCCCAGCACCCAGCATCATCTAGATGTGTTTCTTGCAGGCATGCTATGTCAATGTTGTGGCGTTTGAGGAAGGTGAGCGCTCTGTGGCATTGGATGTAAGTGCACAGTCCCCCGATTATCCAAGTTAAGAGCCTATAGTTTCTCCCATCCCAGAGCAGGTGTAATAGTGGGTACCTCTGTCTCATCCATGCATTTCTGTCCTGCTGCTGATAGACTACTAAGCCAAATGGGTGATATAAACAGCACAAACAACTCAAACAATATCTCCCTCCCACTCACGGACAAAGTGCAACCAATTGACTTTCTATGCCCACCCCATGTGTGTGTCAGGACTTGCACAGCATCCCAAACGATCCACTGAAACCGGTTAACCAATATCGCAGCCAGCCAGACATTTTGTCTAGATAACTCTATCCTGTCATCCCGATGCTCACTCAGTCTATATTTGCTCGTATTATTCTGCCCGAAACCGAGCTCTAACAATCCATTGTGCAACGAGCCCATGCACACTCGGCATAGAAATTTCAAGCAAACTCACAACCCCGCTGATTACCGGATAAGCCAGTCTCTGCCACAAAACCAGACGAGAACAGACAGTTAGTCTCAGATTTACTTGCCACCAGTCTCCACTTCCAAGGCAACCATGGTGTCTGGCACAAAGTCCAAAGTGGGGCTCGAGACCCAAGTCCCTGGTCCATCTGCTGATGGTTGTGTATCTATACAGAAGAAAAACAGCAAAGATTAAGTAGTGAAGGTGGAGTATTCCTTTTAAAGGAGTGTTTCCCTCACCCACCCAAGGGTGGCATGAATGAATGAAATGAATGAAAAGAGCATTTGTAAAGCGCGATGGCTACCCTAAGGCGTCCCAGCGCTATATATAACTGCGTGTGCGCCAAAGGAGAGAGGAGACCTAGTCTGAAATAGTAAACAGCAGCATTTTTAGCCCCTTTCGAAAAGAAAGATGGTTCGATTCTGAGCGTAGGTGGAGAGGAAGAGAGTTCCAGAGTTTGGATGAGTTGTAAGAAAACAGTCGGCCGCCAGATCTGGCTCTCTTGATTTTTGGCACCGTGGTCAGAAACAAGGAAGCTGATCTGAGATGTATAGTGGGAAGGTGGGGAGAGATCAGGGAGTGGTTGATGGTGGCGCCGGTTTTCCAGAAGGCGCGATGAGCAATACATAGGCTCTTGAAGGATATTCTTTCCCTGAATGGAAGCCAGTGAAGTTTCCTTAGTTCAGATTTTACTGACAAATGGCGGGGAATCTGCAAGAGCATTCGTGCTGCGCAGTTCTGAATGACCTGAAGCTTATTAAGCGTAGCCTGGGGGCCCCCCAAATAGAGGGCATTCCCAAAGTCTAAACAAGAAAGTATGAGGCCTTGGGTCATGATTTGTCTGGCTTTAAAGGGAAGTCGGGGAAGGATTTGTCGGATGAGCCTAAGTATGCCAACACAGGTGGCTGAGAGTTTAGCTGCCTGGTGGGTGAAGTTAAGAGACTTGTCCAACCAAATACCCAGACTCTTAATTGAGTCCTTGGGAGTGGGAGTCGGTCCAAGGCATGCTGGCCAGAAGGAGTTATTGATGGTGTTGGGAGAGTTGCCCAAGAGCATCAGCTCTGTCTTGTCCCCATTTAATTTAAGACAGGATGAGGTCATCTGCTTCTAAACAGTCCCTCATGTTGTTATTAGTCTGTATATGAGTTTGATTCAAGGCAACCACTAGCTGGGTATCGTCCGCATAGGTCACAATTTTTATCCCAAAAGGGCGGACGATTGCAGCCAGGGGGGTCATATAAATGTTAAAAAGCGTGGGACTCAACGAAGAGCCCTGTGGCACCCCACATCCCAGAGGTTTACAGGGAGAGGTGGCATTGCTCTTAAAGACCTGAAAGGATCGATCAGACAGGAAGGATTTAAACCATCTGAGGACATGAGTTGAAATTCCTAGATTGGTGAGCCTGTGGAGTAGGATGCTATGGTTTACAGTGTCAAAAGCAGCACTCAGATCCAGGAGGAAGATGGCGACAGTGCCTCCTTGATCGATAATCCTCCTGGCCTCTTCTGTCACTGTAACAAGAGCGGTCTCAATCCCATGCAAGGGCCGAAACCCAGTCTGGGAGGGGTCCAGCAGATGGTTGGTCTCGAGAAACTCCGTCAGTATCTTATTGACGTGTTTCTCTAGAATCTTGCTGAGCCAGGGTAATAGAGAAATTGGACGATAGTTCGCAGGGTTATTGCTATCTAGGTTTTTTTTTTTAGAAGAGCTTTAACCATAGCCCGCTTCAAGGGTAGCGGGACTATGCCGGTAGCTAAGGAGGCATTAAGCAGGTCCAGGATAGTGGGTAGGATAAGTGAACTGACTAACATCAGAGATCGCGGGGGCGCTGGGTCGTTGGGGGAACCAGACTTGATCTGAGGCATCAAGGACTGTAAAATAGGCCGGTCGAGAGGGGGGAGTATTTCAAGTGTTGCCAGGGGGGAATACTCTGTCTCAACATCTTCGACGGCCATTGAGGAAGTCTGGATAAGAGGAAAAGAGGTGTAAATGGCTTGGATTTTGCTATGAAAGAACTCTGCCAAATCATTGCAACGGAGTTGAGCATTAAGGGGGTTGGGGGGTTTTTCTGGGAGTTTAAGAAGAGTTTTAGCAATGTGGTAGATTTCCCTAGGCTTAGAAGCTGCTGCATTGATCTTAGTTTAAAAAAAAGCAGCTTGCGCGGTTATAATTTTATTCTTATAAGATTTTATCGCAGCTCTGTATGCGATTTTCCTGGAGAGTGAAATATCCAACGCCATTTCCTCTCCAGTTTTTTGCAATGGCGCTTGCTTTCTCGCAAGTCTTGGGAGTACCAAGGGGCAGTTTTGGTTCCGCGCTTGGGTTTAGTATAGACTATGGGGAGTACTGAATCTAGAGAATTTAAAATCCATTTATTATAGTTTCGATTGGCTAGGATGGGATCAGAATTAAAAGGAGGTCTGGATGACTCAAGGGCCAGAGCCCAGTCAGCCCGAGGGAGTTTAGACCAGTTTCGTTCTTTCCGAATGACTTTAGAGGAAAGAGAAGGGCTGTGTGCGGTAGTCAAGCGAAAGGGGATCAGAAAGTGGTCTGTCCAGGGTAGCGGGGAGGGGTTTTCCACCAGGAGATCAGTGCAGTTGCTAAAAATGGGATCCAACAGGTGACCCTTGCAATGGGTGGGTTTCATTACTAATTGCTGGAGTTGTAGCGCAGCAAGGTTTGCGGACAGATCTAAGGCATTGCGGTCGGTGATGTCATCAAGGTGAATGTTGAAATCTCCTAAGAGGGTGTAGTTTGCTGAGCTACATACAGAACTAGCTAATGAAGAAGATAAGGCATTGAGAAATTGCCCCATAGGCCCCGGAGGGCGGTATATAAGTGTCCCTGAAAAGGTATTAGTGGCAGAAAAATCGAGAGAGAAAGCTAAGCTTTCACAATTGGGTGGAAAGTTAGACAAGCTACGGCAATTATAGCAGTCCCTATAAATAATTGCAAGTCCATCCCCTCTCCCAGTGGGGCGGTCTGCCCGTAAGATCTGATATCCTTTTGGCAGTGCCTGGATAATATCAGGATCTGATTCAGAGTGAAGCCAGGTTTCTGTTAAAAATAGGGCATCTGGTTTAATTTCCTCTAACAACAAAGAGACCTCTGTGCCATGTTTGGGAAGCGATCTACAATTCAGTAGATACATGTTAAATTGGGTACTTTTTTCCGTGAGATTGCTGAGGAGTTGGAAGCCACAGTGTGTGCAGGTTGATCCTCGATCTACTGGATTGCAGGAGGGGAGGCATAGGGGAGAGGCCTTTGTTCTAAGTTGATAAAGCATCGAAGAACTGTATCTCCTTATAGTAGTGGAAAATGGAGCAGGGGTCGTAGCCCCTAGCCCCGGTCGTCCGCGGACGGGCGCAGACGGGCTTGCCTTTGGCGCGCCACCGGCGCGCCCGCTGCGCGCTTGCACCATTGCCCGATTTGTAGTGTGTGGGAAGCAGACGCTAGACTGCTCCCCACGCTACTTCTAAGATGGCGGGCGGACAAGAATCAGGTATTTCACCGTTTTTTTCAGGGAAGTGTTAGAAGTGTGCCACAATAGATGGATGTACAGGTTAAAAACACAGTAAAAGGTCACTTATTAGCAAACCCTTTAAAAACCACAAAGATAAAAGCTACCTTTTTTAAAAGCAGAATAAAATCGCTTCGACCCTCCACGCAACGCAATCAGCCTCGATCTCCCGGCTCAAGCCTCAGGAGATGTCGACGCTGCGTGCTTGCACCAATGCCCGATTTGTAGCGTGTGGGAAGCAGACGCTAGACTGCTCCCCACGCTACTTCCAAGATAGCGAGCGGACAAGAATCAGGTATTTCACCGTTTTTTTCAGGGAAGTGTTAGAAGTGTGCCACAATAGATGGATGTACAGGTTAAATAGGGCATGCTTCATCATTGGCTAACCTCCTCGCACTTTGAAGCCTAGTCAAGGTGCGGTCTACATCCCCCTCAATGAGAGGGAGGAGCTTCAAGATATTTTATGAGGAAATAGGTAGACTAATTACCTTTCAGATGAGCTAGGTGTGGTCAGGTTTACAGAGCAAAAAATCTGATGAAAATGTGAAAGATAAAACTAGTTCTAGGGTACGCCAGACAACTTTTATTGATGCGTCTCTGGGCCAAGATTAAAAACCAAGACTATTGCAGGGAGACAATAAATAACCTGCTTCTGTTTCAAGTAAGCTGTTAGGTCGATATATTTCAGCCTGATACACTCAGTAAGAGGTGTGGCGGCCTTCCTCAGGACCTATAATTTTTGCTTCTACTTGATTAAGTGCTCTAAAACCAACAACGAAAACAAAACAGAAGTATGCAAAACCAGTAGTCTTGTGGCAATCCACAATCTACAGAAATGCCTTTCCCGACATGGTGACTGTCAGGACAATACATTTCATAAGGATAGAGAAGACCTTGAACACCACACCAGGGCGAAGTTGAGGCATGATGGCCGATGCAAGCGGGTAACCACTAGTGGATCCTACATTGAGTGGATTGCTCAAGACCACTGGTTTTGTGGGACATTTTACAAGTGAATGACGTGGAAGGATTCAAACTGGGTTTATTATTTTGAGTGACTGGTAGTCAGTCGGGCCACATTCCAGTCCAGCATTAATTTGCACACCATGTCACCTCAGTTTGGACTCAGCCATTTGAAAATCAGTTTTGATCTTGCTCTAATAGGAACAGTCCACCCTGAGCTGCCTGGTAATGTCCCCCTGAATCAGAACGCAAGCAACCCTGTGCCGGTGTCACCATTATTAGGGCTCATCAGACAGTTATAGCTTGGTTCCAGTGGCAAAGTGTGCAGGGGACCTACGTCTTGTCCCACTTTGAGTGTTACATTGAAGTATACAGGAAGTGATGGATGGAATGCTTGAATTAATCCCAGCCACTGGTAATCATTCAGGGGAGCTTCTCAGTCCATTATTATTTTGCTCACCATGCCACCTCATTTTGGACCCAGCCATATGAAAATCAGTCTGGACCCTGCTGCAAAAAGAACAGTCCAGCCGAACTACCTGAAAACAAGCAATTCAGTACCAGTTTCACCCTTATTAAGGGCTCATCAGCTTGGGTTTAGTGCCACAGTTTTCATGTTACCCATGTCTGGGCATACCCTTACTACATAGGGCTTTACACTGAAGTTTATAATAAGTGATGGATGGAATACTTGAAGTAATTTCAGCCACTGCTAATCACTCGGGAGCAAATCTTAGTCCACCATTATTTTCCACATCATGCAATTCAGTTTGGACCCAGCCATATGCAAATCAGTCTTCACCCTGCACCAATGGGAACAGTCCAGCCCAAACTGCCAGGAGAGGACCTCCCGGAACCGCAATACAAGCAGTCAGTTGTGTATACCTTGGTTCTAGTAATTTCACCCATATTAGGGGCTCATCAGCTTGGGTTCAGTGCCACATTGTGCACGGGATCCACGTCTGGGAATATCTGTCCCACTTAGGGTGTCGCACTGAAGTAAACTAAAAAGTGGTGAATGGAATGCTTTAATTGATCTCAGCCACTGGTAATTACTCTAGGCCGCACCCCAGTCCATCATTATTTTGCACACCGTGCCACTTCAGTTTGGACCCATCCTTAGCAAATCAGTGTTGACCCCGCTCCAGAGGTATCGGTCTAGGTTGTATGACATAATTTCGACAGACAGAAAATCGACGTACAAATATATCGCAACAAAAATATCGATGTCAAGAATATCGACATCCTATCTACAACATGGTAAGTACAAAAATATCGAAAATTAAATATCGATGTCAAAAATATCGTTATTAAAAATATCGTTTTTCTTTTACTTTAAAAATATATGTAAAATAAACCAAATTATACTTAGAAATTAAATAAACATAATTAAATATATTGTATAATATTTAAAATGTATAATTAATATATATAATTTAATAAAACTTAATTAAACATATACATATAATATATAATATATATACTTACTTAATAATTAATTTTACTAATAATTTCTGTAACGTATAAATTATTAAATGTTTTTAAAAATTACCAATACATCTATACACATAAAATAATAACATTAATAAATATTTAATAATTACATATAGCAAATAATAATCAATATTTTTAATGTGAATAATTTTTATTATTAATGATATATTACAATAGCAAAAATAATACAAAACATATGAAATATCAGACACAATAAAACTACTAGTCCAACTCCAACAAAAACAACAGCAAGGAAAATGTTGGATACCGTAGGGGTAAAAATTACTATTCCAACTCCAAAGAGTGCAACAGTAGGGAAAGCGTTGGATAGCGTAGGGTTAAAATTACTATTCCAACTCCAGAGAGTGCAATATTAGGGAAAGCATTGGATAGCGTAAAGGTAAAAATTACTATTCCAACTCCAGAGAGTGCAACAGTAGGAAAAGCGCTGGATAGCGTAGGGGTAAAAATTACTATTCCAACTCCAGAGAGTGCAACAGTAGGGAAAGCGTTGGATAGCGTAGGGGTACAAATTACTATTCCCACTCCAGTAAGTGAAACAGTAGGTAAAGCGCTGGATAGCGTACGGGTAAAAATTCCTATTCCAACTCCAAAGAGTGCAACAGTAGGGAAAGCGTTGGATAGCGTAGGGGTAAAAATTACTATTCCAACTCCAAAGAGTTCAACAGTAGGGAAAGCGTTGGATAGCGTAGGGGTAAAAATTACTATTCCAACTCCAGAGAGTGCAACAGTAGGGAAAGCGTTGGATAGTGTAGGGGTACAAATTACTATTCCCACTCCAGTAAGTGAAACAGTAGGGAAAGCGCTGGATAGCGTAGAGGTAAAAATTACTATTCCAACTCCAAAGAGTGCAACAGTAGGGAAAGCGTTGGATAGCGTAGGGGTAAAAATTACTATTCCAACTCCAGAGAGTGCAATAGTAAGGAAAGCATTGCATAGCGTAAGGGTAAAAATTACTATTCCCACTCCAGAGAGTGCAACAGTAGGGAAAATGTTGGATAGCGTAGGGAAAAGAATTACTATTCCAACTCCAGAGAGTGCAATAGTAGGAAAAACGTTGGATAGCGTAGGAGTAAAAATTACTATTCCCACTCCAGTGAGTCCAACAGTAGGGAAAGCGTTGGATAGCGTAGGGTTAAAATTACTATTCCAACTCCAAAGAGTGCAACAGTAGGGAAAGCGTTGGATAGCGTAGGGTTAAAATTACTATTCCAACTCCAGAGAGTGCAATATTAGGGAAAGCATTGGATAGCGTAAAGGTAAAAATTACTATTCCAACTCCAGAGAGTGCAACAGTAGGAAAAGCGCTGGATAGCGTAGGGGTAAAAATTACTATTCCAACTCCAGAGAGTGCAACAGTAGGGAAAGCGTTGGATAGCGTAGGGGTACAAATTACTATTCCCACTCCAGTAAGTGAAACAGTAGGTAAAGCGCTGGATAGCGTAGGGGTAAAAATTCCTATTCCAACTCCAAAGAGTGCAACAGTAGGGAAAGCGTTGGATAGCGTAGGGGTAAAAATTACTATTCCAACTCCAAAGAGTTCAACAGTAGGGAAAGCGTTGGATAGCGTAGGGGTAAAAATTACTATTCCAACTCCAGAGAGTGCAACAGTAGGGAAAGCGTTGGATAGTGTAGGGGTACAAATTACTATTCCCACTCCAGTAAGTGAAACAGTAGGGAAAGCGCTGGATAGCGTAGAGGTAAAAATTACTATTCCAACTCCAAAGAGTGCAACAGTAGGGAAAGCGTTGGATAGCGTAGGGGTAAAAATTACTATTCCAACTCCAGAGAGTGCAATAGTAAGGAAAGCATTGCATAGCGTAAGGGTAAAAATTACTATTCCCACTCCAGAGAGTGCAACAGTAGGGAAAATGTTGGATAGCGTAGGGAAAAGAATTACTATTCCAACTCCAGAGAGTGCAATAGTAGGAAAAACGTTGGATAGCGTAGGAGTAAAAATTACTATTCCCACTCCAGTGAGTCCAACAGTAGGGAAAGCGTTGGATAGCGTAGGGGTAAAAATTACTATTCCCACTCCAGAGAGTGCAACAGTAGTGAAAACGCTGGATAGCGTAGGGGTACAAATTACTATTCCCACTCCAGTAAGTGAAACAGTAGGAAAAGCGCTGGATAGCGTAGGGGTAAAAATTACTATTCCCACTCCAGTAAGTGAAACAGTAGGGAAAGCGCTGGATAGCGTAGGGGTAAAAATTACTATTCCAACTCCAGAGAGTGCAACAGTAGGAAAAGCGCTGGATAGCGTAGGGGTAAAAATTACTATTCCAACTCCAGAGAGTGCAACAGTAGGGAAAGTGTTGGATAGCGTAGGGGTACAAATTACTATTCCCACTCCAGTAAGTGAAACAGTAGGGAAAGCGCTGGATAGCGTAGGGGTAAAAGTTACTATTCCAACTCCAAAGAGTGCAACAGTAGGGAAAGCGTTGGATAGTGTAGGGGTAAAAATGACTATTCCAACTCCAGAGAGTGCAATAGTAGAGAAAACGTTGGATAGCGTAAGGGTAAAAATTACTATTCTCACTCCAGTGAGTCCAACAGAAGGGAAAGCGTTGGATAGCGTAGGAGTAAAAATTACTATTCCCACTCCAGAGAGTGCAACAGTAGTGAAAACGCTGGATAGCGTAGGGGTACAAATTACTATTCCCACTCCAGTAAGTGAAACAGTAGGGAAAGCGCTGGATAGCGTAGGGTTAAAAATTACTATTCCAACTCCAGATAGTAAAACAGTTGGGAAAGCACTGGATAGCATAGGGATTCTATAAACATAATAACCAATTAAATAATTTGTTATAAAAAAAATAGCATATTAATAATTAATTTACAAAATATGTATTATTAAATACCAATTATTTAAAATAAATATTTATATAAATAACTTTAAATTACATCCCACACTATTCCCCCTTTAACACACAACACACTACACATACAAAATACACAATACATTTAAATATCAGTTTATCTATTATTTACAATTAATAATACATTCTTTATAATTAATATACTTATTATTTACTAATTTATACATATTAACTACCAAATTACAATTATTCACAAATTATTTATTAATTAACAATACATTAATTAGCAATAACAACAAATACCATGAAATAATAAATTATTTATATTTACTATATTTAACGTACTAATAACAATTAATTACCAATTAATAATTAATTAACAATTAATTATTAATAATTACAAATAAATAAAAATGATCAGTAATTATTTCAATTTAATTACATCCCACCCTATTCCCCTATAAACCCACAACCCACTACACATAAAAATTCACATAATTAATTTAATCATCAATTAATCACTTAATAAAATTAAATCACCAATTAATTAGTAATTAACAATTAATTAATTAACAATACCAATAAATAAATATTAATATTAAACTATTTATAACTTATATAATTAACCAATTAATAAAATTAATTTACAATTAATAATTAATTAACAATTAATTAATCAATTAATATATGTAATTAACAATTAGTAATTAATTAACAATTAATTAATCATAAATACCAATTAAACAATACATATTAATTAATTAATTATAATTAAATTACTTCCCACCCTATTCCCCCATAAACCCACAACCCGCTCTGATACTAAAACGCTAAATTATATTTTAAATAATTATTCATCTCTAAACATTTATTTTTAAATGTATTAAAATACATTACAATAATCTTTAACATACAAATAAAATACATATTAAAATACATTACACTCATAAAATATCGATATTCTTGACATCGAAATTTTTGATTACGATATTACTTACATCTATATTAATGACTTCGATATTATTAACTTCGATAATACTTACCTTGGGGTCGATATTCTGTCCATCGATATTCTTGACTTCGATATTCTTTACCTACGATATTTACAACTCGATATACTTGTAGGTCGAAATTTAAAACTCGATATTTAGACTGCTCACCATCAGTCTAGCTGAAACAACCAGGCCGGGTCCTCCCCGAACCGGAACACAAGCAACCCAGGACCAATTTCAAAATGATCAATGGCAGGAGATCATTGAGGAAGACAACAATATTGGTAGTGCCAGTATTCCAGTTTATCAAAGCAAATTGTGACGTTTACTTAGTATTCACCCCATTTGATTTGGTTTTCGGTACATAAAGCTTGGTGTAAGCAGATTAAAATAAGTCGGTTTAAAATGGATTTTTTCTGATGTCACAGTTTTTTTTTTATTTCAAGATACATTTTATCGAGGTTTTGTATAGGTACGGTAAAGTAAAGATATAAGCAGGAAAATTAAACAATTTCCTGTGGAGGTATCATAAGAGGCAGTCCAGATCAATACTGTTGTTTCTGTTTGGGAAAAAACATTGTGTATTGTAGTTGGTGTGTGTTATTGTACTCTCGGTTTCCTAAGGAGGTGTGTTTTAGTGATATTTATATGGAGGGAGGATTATGAGGAACTGACTGGTAGTTGCCTATCAGAAGTAGGTTATTCCTGTTGATCATATGGTATATGATGAGAGCGAAATGAAAGCTTAGAGAGAATAATAGAGGAAAGGCAGCCCAGGCAAGAGGACTGCTGATGTTACAGTTAAAGAAAAATGTTAATAATGTGAATAAACTTTCAGTAGAACGAGCCTCTCTTTTTAATCCATCTGACACTGCAGTGTCCCCTGGAAGGTAACCGGGCCTGTGCCCATTCCCGGAGGGACCCATATGCATGTGATAGATGGTTTTCTGCCTTTTTGAGACACAGAGCTCACATGCTCATCCAGCATGTGCGCTGAGGCCTGTTCCTTGAGTCTGTGATCCAGAGACCTAGAAGGATGCATCACGCGTGCCTTCTAGCTGATAGAGGACTACTGCCCATGTCCTAGATTGTCGACCTTAAGAAGTGGTGAAACAGCGTACCAATAATTCTAGCACAGAGCAATCACCAAATTTAAAACGTTTATGACAACTTATTGTATTTTGTTTTCTGACAATTCTCTATTATAACTAATGGCAATATTGTAGGTGCTCCTTGTTACTAGCAGTAAAATACATCTTTCAAATAGCGGATTGAACACTGAAGGAGAAGCTAACGCAAGTATGGTTTATACTTCTTACACAATCAAATTATTACTTCTTCACTCAGTTAATGTTTTATAGTTTCAAGTATTTCGATTTATTATTATCATTATTTTTTTTTTAAACAAATTTTATTGTCAAATAGCACATATGTTGCAGGGCTCTGCACCCCAGAGACAACTGCAGTATCAAATTTGCATAAACAAGGAAGCAATTGACCTTTTCAGAGTAACAACTCAAATACGTGACATTGTAGAGCACAAAGGATACTAATACCCCCAAAACTCCCCACCTCCCTCGCCCCCCCCCCCCCAGAGTTGCACAACGTCCACTGAGTCCAGTCCACGAGCAGTATACATGGAACAAAAGAATGTTAGCATAGGTACACATACACACCCGACCCCCCCCCCGCACCAGAACAGGCCCATATGACCAGGCAATTACTCCACTGGAAGATCGTCCGCAACAATGGGAGGCTCCAGCCACAGACCACGGCAGTCCGCCCACTGTTTCCATATTTTGTAATGCTTATGTGGGCATCCCCTGGCTACAAAGATTGGCTGTTCCAGCCCCATGCAAAAATCCAGTCCATTTTTCCATGCTGCCACCGAGGGGGCCCGTGGTTCCTTCCATGCCTTGGCTATATCACGTTTCGCCAATATGAGGCCCAGTTGCATAAGATGTCTTTTATAAACATTCCCCCCATCCCCTCCATAACATGGAGCAGAGTGAACTGCGGCGTACGCGGGAGTTCCCACCCCAAGACCTCCGACAGACAGGAAAACACCCCCCTCCAAAATCGGTCGAGGGATGAACACAGTCAGACAGTATGCATAAATGTGCCCTTCTCCCGGACACATCGGAGACATTCCGGGGAGGCAATCAGTCCCGCCCGCCACAGTCGAACCCGAGTGAAGTAGGCCCTATGTAAATATTTAAATTGAATGAGGCAGAGACACATTGCTATGGCTGCTCCCCGGGGGGCGGCCAGGGCCTCTCTCCAATCCTCCTCCTCCAGCGTACCCACATCCTCCTCCCAAGCCCTCCGAAGCTTCTGAAGTGTAGGGGAACAATGAGTGACCAGGGACTGGTATATCCGGGAAATCTTTTTTGTCTCTAGATCCCCCATGAAAACCTTCGCCTCTAACGGGCTAAATTCTGGGAGAGATTCCAGACCCTCTAGGTTAGGGGAAAGTGCATGGCGGAGTTGGAGGTACCGAAGGAACTGGGATCGGGGCATGTAAAATTCCTCCTGTAATTCCAGAAAGGACTTGAGTGACACATCCCTCACGACATCGCCCAGGGTCGAGATACCTATAGCATCCCAGCCCCGGAAGCCCTGCAGGGTCACCAGCTCGGGCAGGCGCCCATTGTGCCATAGGGGAGTTTCTCGAGTCAGGGTATTCCACCATCCCATGCGCCTCAATGACTGCCTTCAAATTTGGAATACCACCCGCGTGACTGGTGGCAGTACACCCCGCAACAATGCCGAGTAAAGAATAGTGTGTAGCGTGATTTATTATATGTTTTGACTTCCATTATTGATTGAATTATTAAAATAGTTCTAAATAACTATGCAATAAACACAATTGAATTTTGTTGTTGTTGACGTTTTTCTTTGATTTAGAAGGCTTGTTGCCCTTACTGGCTGCACTCTCGTAAAGATTTGCCTGTATGAGACAACAGATCCTTGCGCTGACATTGCATGTGCATGTTGAGTGTTTTTACGTTAAGTGTGCCAAGCAGCAGGACTCTGTGTGATAGCGGAGACTGAAGAGATCCATTTTGCATTGCCTTGGTTTTACATGGTACAAGATGGAGATTGTCGTACATCCTTCCCAGACAGTTGAAGTGTATTGGCTGCATTCCTGAGCTGAAGGTTGTAACCCTACACACTCTAGTGGGAGGATGGGGACGGGAATACCTTTAGAAATTCTGTGGCAACCCTTTTAACAGAGTGTTGCTTATTGGTCCCTCCTGAGCGGTACAAATTGGATTAAAGGAGTTGAGTCAGTAGATTAAGGTATTAGAGGGAGGGACGCTTCAAAGATGGGATCGTTTCTTTTGTCGCTCTCTGACCGCTACATTAGGATGGCTGATGACAGCCAGGTGTAGAGGTTTCACTCATCAGGGTGCTCATGTTTTGGGCACTTCTGCCTGGAGCCCGCATTGTCATTACCTGAGTGAGAGCAATCACCTTTTACAAAGTCTGTGCACTGTAGAAAGAACCCTATATATGAAAGGGAACTGCATTAAACGAGTTTCTGGGCATTAACCATGGGAGTATCACCCCTGTCTGAGAAGTGTTTATAAAAATGGACCCCAACAACATGACTCAAAGACCTGTTGAGATCCTGGGCTGGTGTCCTTTGGATAGCCAGCCTCCCAGAGGAGAGGGGATATCACCTGTAGTCTGTGCATCCTGCTGTAAGATTTGAGGGTCTGCATGCGACCCGGGAGCCTCCCTCACCTTCTGGGAAGGGGGAGAGACATGTATGGCCCACAGAACCTGACTTCTTGAAGAAGCTGAGCTGCCCAGGCCGATAGAGGGGTGGCTCAGAAGAGCAACTCTTCATGAAGGTCTCTCAATGTCTTTGAATGTTTATGCAATTACATAACACAAGCCCAAAAAGCTCAGTTACAACCCTCCACATCTCTGCCTCCAGCGGGCCTGCCCCAGCAACTGCCCCCAGAGGAGGACACTGCCTTCTGCACATCAACCAAGATTGTAGACCAGCACCACGGACAAGAGGACAGATATCAACCTATGGTAGTAATAAGACCTGCCCAATCGAAGCAGACTTCCCCAGAGACACCTACTCCTGCACCAGGCTCTGCATGAAAAGGAGGTAGGCCACCTGGCCATGTCGCTGCACCTGCAAGCGTGTCTACTCAAGTATATGGCTGGGCCCATTAACTCACACTTAAGCCTTAAAAACTCCTGACATCTCCGGAAAAGCCATTGCCTTAACAGAATGTTTTGAAATGTACTACATTTTTTGTGGGATCCATGCTTTAGCAAAAACCCTGCTTAAAGTGAATTGTCTAGTAAAGGAAATACAGACTGACCTACAAGTCACAGAAACCAGAAAAGCTGCTCATCTGCACCAATAGTGAGCGTGAACCTGCCCTTGAATCTAGTGTCTTGATTTCAGTGTAGATGACCTCCTTAATACCCATAGTATGCAATGATTAACATTTCCTGTGTTAAGTATTTCGTTCTGGTGCGAATAAAATGCTTCCCTTTTTGCTAACCGAAAATAACTGGGCAATGAAGTATTGTGTCAGTTTAACTGTTTAAGTTTTGAGTTTCTGCACCACAGAAACTCATGAGAAACCTTTGACTGCTAGCACTCGCTACCCAGAGAGTCATGTATGGAAACTAGGTACTTGGCCCAATTTACACAGCTATAGTAGGACAGACATTAGGACACCAGAGGCAAACACGCTAACCAACATAGCACTGAGGCCCTACTGGTTTATTTACTGTGAAGAAAAACAGATCTATGAGAAGAAAGAAGCCTGGGCTAATGACTCTCTGGAAACTCAGTGTGGAACCCTGCCTTTAGGAAAACACACTGAGATGCCAGACAGGATGTCACACATTTCCCTCCATAAAACATCATGAAATAATAACATGAAATAAAACCAAATCAAAAAGTAATGATTCAGTAAAATATTATGTGGAGACATGGCCAAATGTTCACCCCATAGTTTACATAACATAAAGACTCTAATACATTTGATAATCCCTGCAGCGTGAAGGTGGATACCCTAAATGCGTCAAAGAATGACGTTTAACAACACAATTAGAATTTATGGCATTGGATAGATTTGTTTCTCTGTTAGACCCCATACCTTTAAGATATAAACACTGTAGTAAGTTTACAACTTTTCTCATGTTCCACACTTTTCCATCCATTGACTCAACCACCTGTTTAACAAATCTCATTATTCTCATACGATCGGAGAATTTAGATGATCCAACTTTGAAATATCTTCAATTTTTAACTTGAACCCAATGACCTTCTCTTATTGCAGCTGACTTTTCCTTTTGAGCTATGAATTGCCCCAGTTGATGCACTTCCAGAAACTGCTTACTCACACTGAAGTAAACAGCATCACAACTATTTCTTTCTATTAAATCCATCATTCACATCTGTGTCAAATTAGACACTGTGACCATACCCCTCATCTTTTTAAATGAATATTTCTCATACACAATTCTGGCGTTAATGTGATATGCCTTAATCCATTATTTATTTGTTTGAAGGCAATCCTTCCCATTAACTAACACTAAGGGTATCCCTTCTTCTAGTACCCTTATCCACCTTTCTACCCTTTCATTGCTTTGGGGGTAATATACTGATGACTGCATATGTACAATTCCATGGTCTGACAAGAAAGATTTCAATTCTACAAATGTTAATTGAGCCCTGTTATCAGTCATGATACTTTTTGGGAAACCCTCCCTTTCAAAAACTTATTTCATGAAATCAGTAACATCCCTTGATGTACGCAACCCACCAATTTTACTTCTGGTCATTGCGACATTTGATCAATTAAAACTATGCAAAATTCTTGACTTTTAGATAAGCACATTGGACCACCAATATCTAACAAAACTCTTCTCCAAACTCTTCTCGGTCTGGACATCGGTAACTTGGAATAATCCACCCTTTCTGAGATTTATAGCTCATGGAACACTCAGTACATGATATCACTTTGTCCTCAACGTATCTGTTTACATTAGGCCACCAAAAGTCACACCCCACCTTTCCTTTTATGGTGCTCATTCCAGCATGACACTTGTGTGTCTTGTTTACTACTTTTTGCCTCAGACTTTCCAAAACAACTGGCTGTTCTCCCTGCATTAGCACTCCATCTTGATTTGGTAATTCCTCTACACCATGAAATGATCTTTAGCCAAGATATATTGTTAATTTTAAAGTTTAGTGGGATCCTTTGGGATGTACGGCCAAACTCACCTTTGGGTTTATTGACAGATTCTGAGGCTGGAAAGTTTCTTTGGACTATAGGCTGTAGGGCATGATGGTAAATCCCTAACAGTAACACTGAATTGATTTCCTTTATAGAAAGTCCAAATAGATGTCTGTGTTTATTTTGTTTTTTTTACAAAATGGAGTCTCTTGTATCAACGTTTAGTCACTACCCTGTCTGATCGGTGATTGAAATGAAGAAGAGTCAGGAGTAACTGGAACACTTGCATCTACAGTAGATCATCCAATGCCAAGCACTAATTGCCTGGTAGAGAATTACCAACTTAATGTGACCTTTCTAAAGATCCTAGCAAAGGACCATAAACCTTTACACCGACATCTCCCAGGTAAGTAATGGTCCACTGTCATGGCATTCAAAAACCCTAGAGCAAAACAAAGACAGATACCAAGTAACCACAATAAGATAAAAATGCATAGAAAAACAGAACCGATGGAGAAGCATCAGTGCCTCGCTGGCACACTTGAACCCAACTGGTACTTTATGTGGTAGAATCAGAGGTGGCGTTTTATGAATTCAATATAAATTAGGCAGATGGTTACTGTACACAGTGCAGGGAAATCTATTTCATCCTCTCTACTATCCCATTTGCCTGCACATGATATAGATCTAATTGGTGGTAATGCGTATTTTACTACTCTAACAACTCTTTAATTTCATGTGATGTAAAATGGCCTCCAGTATAAAAAGCAATTCTCCAAGAAACCATTTTTGTGATCTCATATCCATTACAAAATGTGACCACAATAAAGATGATTTTCTCATTTACAAATCTCACTTTAGACCAATGAGTGTAACAACCTTTGCGAATAACTGAACCTGATGTTACTGAAGTACGTGGAAGGAGAAATTACCAGACTATGCTTTGGTCCAAGGCCTATCTGGCAACACCCTAGGTTGTATGAGGTTCGGAAGGCCCATAAAATCTTCTTGCTCCTGCAGTATGCAATATTCTGCCTTATCAAAGTCTCAATTTCAGCATACATTGAACGCCATCAGCAATCTTATCTCACACATTTTTCAGTGAGTGTCAAGCCTAAATGACTTATGTGGTTTCATGCCATGTTTCCAGTAATGCAGATGTGTCCCCTACTCTTGATTCATTTTCTACCTCTTTTTTCCAAACAGCTTTTCTTCGGCCATCATTTAACTACAAATGTTCTAACTATGTATAATTCAGAATCAAGCAAAAAAAAAAAATCAACTATTATTCTGAAATCTCCTATTTTGATGTGGCATCAATATTTGCAATCAAAAACTCCTCATGTTCCTGCTTCCTAATTTCAGCCTCCAGACTATCAACCGATAAATAACAAGCATTTGCAAAGCCAATAGGTCTCGCCTCTGCAAGATCTTTTGGCTTTAGAAATGTATTTCTGTACATCGGTGTAGCTGCTGTTCAACATGGCAAAAAATGTGTGGGGTGGAGTGGGGTAGATTGGGGTAGAGTGGGGTAGATTGGAGTGAAGTAGTTTGGGTAGATTGGAGTGGGGTGTGGGGTCGATTGAAATGGGGTAGATTGGTGTGAAGTGAAGTAGATTGGGGTGGGTTCTGGTTCATTGGAGTGGGGTAGATTGGGGTAGAGTGGAGTGGAATATATTGGGGTAGATTGGAGTGGAGTGGGGTAGAGTGGAATTAAGTGGATTGAGTTAGATAAAGGTGGAGTGAGGTTCAGTGGAATGGGGTAGATTGGAGCGATACTGGATTATGTTAGGATAGATTGGGGCGAAGTGGGGTCGATTGAAGGGAGATAGACAGGAGTTGGCTATTTTGGAGTGGGGTAGATTAGTGTGGAGTTTGATAGAATAGTGGAGGGTAGATTAGGTTAGGGTGGGGATGGATAGAGTGGAGTAGATTGGAGTGGGGCAGATTGGATGGGTTTGATTGTAGTATGGTAGTATATGGTGGAGTGGAGTAGGGTAGATTGG
Source organism: Triturus cristatus (assembly GCF_964204655.1). Taxonomy (NCBI): domain Eukaryota; kingdom Metazoa; phylum Chordata; class Amphibia; order Caudata; family Salamandridae; genus Triturus; species Triturus cristatus. The sequence continues at coordinate 1,018,834,530 of NC_140589.1, read as the reverse complement.
AGTGGAATAAAGTGGGGTGAAATGGGGTGGAGTAAGTAAGATTGGACTGGAGTGGGGTAGATTTGGGTGGCATGTGATAGACTGGAGTAAAGTGAAGTGTGGTAGATTGGGTAGAGTGGAATGGAGTGTGGAATGTTGGGGTGGATTGGAGTGGGTAGATTGGGGTAGAGTGGAGTTTGATGGATTGGAGTGGAGTGAGATAGATTGGGAAAGAGTGGAGTGGAGTAGATTAGGGTGGAATGGGGTTGACTGGAGTGGGGTAAATTGAAGAGTTATGATTGGAGTAGGGTAGAGTGGAGTGGGGTAGATGAGCATGGAGTGGGGTAGATTGGAGTGGGGTAGATTTGGGTGGGGTAGTTTGGACTGGGGTTGATTTGGGTGGGGTAGATTGAGGATTGGTGGATTGGGGTGGAGTGGGTTAGATTGGAGTGGAGTGTGGTAGATTAGAGTGTGGTAGATTAGAGTGTGGTAGATTAGAGTGTGGTAGATTAGAGTGTGGTAGATTAGAGTGTGGTAGATTAGAGTGTGGTAGATTGGATGAAGTAGAGTGGGCTAGATGTGTGTAGATTGGAGTATGGGAGAGTGGAGTAGATTAGATTAGAGTGGAGTGGGGTAGATTGAGTGGATTTTAGTGTGGTAGATTTCAGTGGAGTAGGGTTGATTGTGGTAGCTTGGAGTAGGGTTGATTAACGTAGATTGGAGTGGAGCTGATTGTAGTAGATTGTAGTAGGGTAAATTGTGGTACACGGAGAGGGGTAGATTGTGCTGGACTGGGGTAGATTGAAATGGAGTGGGGTAGACTGGAGTTGAGTGGGATAGATTAGAGTAGAGAGCAGCTGGATAGATTGCAATGGAGTTTGAAGTGGATTGGGGTAAATTGGACTGGGGTAGATTGGAGTGGGGTAGAGTGGAATTGGGTAGATTGAAGTGGAGTCGGGTAGATAGGAGTCGAGGGGGTTGGATTGTGGTACATTGAAGTGGAGTAGATTGGGGTAAATTGGAGCAAAGTGGGGTCGATTTGAGTACAGTGCAGTAGATTGGGGTTGATTGGATTAGATTGAGTGCGGTAGAGCAGAGTGGAATGGAGTTGATTGTGTAGGGTGGGGTAGAATGGTGTGAAGTGGGGTGGGGTAGATTAGAGTGGGATAGATAGGAGTGGCATGGGGCAGATTGGTGTGGGGTATAGTGGAGTGGGGTAAGTGGTGTGGAGTGGCATGTTGTGAGTGGTGTAGATTGGAGTGGCATGGAGTTGAGTGGCAAGTTGTGTCGTAGAGTGTCTTAGAGTGGACGGATGTAGAGTGGAGTGTCATGTTGTAGAGTGGAGCGTCATGTTGTAGAGTGGAGCTGAGTGTTGTAGAATGGAGACGCGTCCCATAGAGTCGAACGGTGTGGCGTATAGTGGCTTAGGGCCACATGTATCAACCAGTTTCGTGTTTGCAAATGGGCCTATTCGCAGAATCGCCCATTTTCGAAAGCAAAAAAGGCTTTATACATGTATCAAACTATATTTTGCAATTGTGTAACCTGTTACCGAATCGCAAAATGGGTTTGCGATTCAGTATTTGGAAGGGGCGTGTTTAGGGCGTACCTTCCAAATAGCAAATCCTAGTGGTATGTATGAATGTTTTGTGACCGTGAATGCAGTCGCAAATCATTTGCATTCTACCACCTACTTCAAGTAGGTGGTAACCCATTCACAAATGGGAAGAGGTTCCCCAAGGGGGGAAACAACCTTTACAACGCAACTATTACATCACACTACTCTTACAACGCAGGCATTACAACGGAACATCCTTTACAATGCATGACACTACAACACATACCATTACAACGCATACCATTACAACGCAGACACTACATCGCATGTCACTACAGCGCAGGCATTACAATGCATACCATTACAATGCATACCATTGGAGTTAGAATATTAATTTTTAACCCCTACACTATCCAACACTTACCCTACTGTTGCACCCCCTGGAGTTAGAATAGTAATTTTTACCCCTATACTATCCAACACTTACCCTACTGTTGCACCCCCTGGAGTTAGAATAGTAATTTTTACCCCTATACTATCCAACACTTACCCTACTGTTGCACCCCCTGGAATAAGAATAGTAATTTTTACCCCTATACTATCCAACACTTACCCTACTGTTGCACCCCCTGGAGTAAGAATAGTAATTTTTACCCCTATACTATCCAATACTTACCTTAAATGCAATGTAACATTATGCGTTGTAATGGTATGCGTTGTAAAGGTAGTATGCGATGTAATGGAATGCGTTGTAAAGGTAGTTTTTTAAAATGCGTTGTAGTGTCATGCGATGTAATGGAATGCGTTGTAGTGGATGTTGCGTTGTAAAAATTGCGTTGTAAGTGCATGCGTTGTAAAAGTATGCATTGTAACGTCATACATCCCCCCAAGGGACCCCTTCCCCTTCGGGAATCGTTGTAAAAACGTTTTTTAGGAACAAGCAGGGGTCCCATGGAGCACTCCCTTTCCTTTAGGAAAACGAGCTGCATATAAAAAAAAGAAATAAAGGGTTTGCTTTATTTAAAAGTAATGATGATCATGGTGGGCTGCTGACCCTAGCAGGCCACCATCCCCGTGATTTTAGCGATTTCTATGGCGTCGCAAATTGTTATCTACCTCATTAATATTATTAAGGTATGTCGATTTGCGACCCAATAGGAATCGGTATATGAAACTTATGGAGTTTCATACATTGGATTACCTAATTGTGATTCTCAGAAAATCGCAATTAGATAATCACAATTTCCAAATTTGATACATGTGGTCCATAGTGTGGAGTATGCATGTGTGATAGCGCACTGCCATTACAGACAATACATTTTCAATTGAAATGATCATTACATTTGCACCGAAATACGATTTTAATGCACACAAACAATAAGGTGTGCAAATGTTATCACCTAATCTATTGATGTGTTCAAATATTTGTCTATACCACACTTCAGGATTACAAAGAAATGTGCTTCATTTGTACTAATTTTGATATATTCTGAAACATCAGCAAGGTACATTTTTTTGTGTGGTGTGCTAGACAAAAAACTATCCTACACCCTCTTCTCTTACTTGGATACTCATCAGGATTGTCACACACATTCTCTCACTTTGAAGTCAGAGAAAGAAAAGTAAAAACCAAGCTCCCTTGGAAGAGAGAGACTGACATTTGAACTCTGTCTTTGAATCCACAGCAAATGTGACAAGTTAAGCACACAATTTAAAGGCCTGTTTACAGAAAGCGTGTTTGTTGAAGAATACAGTAAACAAGGTTTGGGCAACGGGAGGGGCTAACTCAAGCTGGACAGCCTAAAGTAAAAAAAGCCAGCAAATAGAAGCCAGAAAGTGTGAGTTACAAACCACTAAGCCAATGGTAAGCAACTGGTGGAATGCCTTCCTAGGACAGCTTTCTGAATGTCCCCAAGATGTCATTAGCAAACCAGACAGCTGCGCTGTCTGGTTGGTTTTGACCTAAAAAAGACAGTCTGTCTTGGCATTTTTTCCCACCAGCAGTGAGGTTTGAGCTTAGTTGCTCCAATCTAGCTGTGCTTTTTTGACCTCTCCACTTTGCACCTTTGGCATCGAAAACCAGAGGCTTGTGGTTCAGCCTTGGTACAAACTTCCTCTTCTACACGAACAGTTTAAACTATTTTACAGCACAGTCACACGCATTTCTTTCTCAATAACAAGAATATTGCTTCCACAGCACATAAAGTGCAAAAAGCAAACCCCAAAGTGGATTTCTTATGCAATGAAAATGAAAAATAAAACCCCTATCCGAAATGCAACCACGTTTACAGTTGCACGGCATAGCCTATCAAGAATAAAATAGGGACAAAGTTGGGGGTGAACGTCTTACATTAACTGTTTGTCTGTCTCATTCGCCGTATTATAGGAAGGGCATAGTTTAGAGTTTTTAAACCTAGCTTTCCGAAACCTACGCTTCCAAAACTCTCAATATATTTTTGTTGTAATTATCCAGCACCTTTTTATAGTGTTGTTTCCCATCTAGATTATTTTATTCTCTTAAACAAATGTTAAAGAACAACTTAGAAATGCATACTATGAAAGTCCTGACAACGAGCTGGGCTAAGTTCATAATTTTACAGCAGATAGATTAGAACAACAATTTAAATGACAGAAGATTAAAGGTGGCGTTTAAAAGGTTTCATAAGAAAAGGAACAAGTAACTTTAACCACTGACCATATATTTTATAACTCTATGTTATCTGTAACTTGTCTAATCAGCGAATGTGGCAATTTATTAGCTGGTACCAGTTTGTACATAATCGGTTTGCGCTTTCACAAGCTGCTTCATTTATAGAGCATAGGAAGCTGTGGCAATTGTTCGAAGGAAACCATGTACCGTTGCTGACCACACAGTTTAAGTAGGCAAAGATTTCCACTTTGTCCTTTCTCTTTGAGAATGAATGCATACAGTTACTACATTGTCCTACTATAACTGTAAATACATTATTTTATTTTTTTGGCCAGTGCTAATTTGCACCTGTGATATTGCTCGATTTCTTTTTGCTCTAACCATTGCTGTTTTGCAACCAGAAAAATTAGTGTTTAGTGATTTGTCAGAGGCATCATCGACACTAGTCGGGCACTCCTTGTACTCTGGCCTCTTGTGTTTTTACATATCGAAACAATGTAGTGTAATCACAAATAACTGTGTTTAGAGTGACAAGCTGGACTGTTAAAATCCCCCTCCTCCTTGATCTAAGAGCTTCACTGATGCATACTGCATGCATTGGTTACCGGTTTCCAGACGATCCACTTTCAAGCCGCTTTGTATCACCCGCAAAACGATACATTGAACAGGACCACTCTTCATCAGGGATGAAATCACAAAATACATTCAACAAAGGAACCGCCGCTCTAGACTCACCTCATAATCCCACTTTACAAGAAAAAACCATGGGTGGCACATCCTTCTCTGTTCAAGCAGCCAAACTATCGAACTATTTACCCCCAAACAGAAGATCCTCGGATAACCACCTTATCTTCAGAAGACTACTCAAGAATTGGCTTCCCCCCACATAACCAACATGCTCAAACATAAATATACAGCATATCCCTCTGTATATAAGCATTTATTTGGACTATAGATGTGAACCTACATATGTGAATTGATTTGTATAAACGTATTTAATAATTATGTTTTAAAGATATAGATTTTTGTTAGTTCTGCTTAAAAATTTACATATTACTTATTGTTACATTAGTCCATGTTTAACATGTATCTGTGACTGCATAAATAAGTAAATCTTTTATCATAACTATTATCTACAAGTGCTTCACTATTTAATTACAAAAATAAAAATAAATACATTAATTCAAAATACAACACTTGAAAGTCTGAGTTTCCTAAATACAACTTTAATCTACATATATCACCTGCCTTATGCATATATACCTTCCATGTACTTATGATATACCTTCCATGTACTTATGTATCTTTATTTAATTACTTTGTTTCAAATTCAGCATATCCAATGCACTACCATATATATCACCCTATATCTCTTGCAATATATCCTCTACCTCCACTCTGACTCATCTCAAGCCTCTTTCTACTACTCTTTCCATTGCACTACCCTATCTCTTACTCTATACCTCTATCAATGTATCATCTACTTACACTCTCCCATTCATCCCAAACCCCATACCACTACTATGATCCCCAAAATAACCCTTTCTAGACTCATGCCTCCTCTACCCCTCCTTGCATCATCTCATATCCCTTTTACTGTTCAGATCTCCCAAACAAGCCTTTCTAAAGCCTTTCCTCTGACTCTTCCCCCTCCACTCCCCCTTTTCTCATTCCAAACCCCCTCCTACTGATATGAACTACTAAACAAACAAAAAAAAACTTTCTAGATCCTTCCCTCTTCTATCCTTTCACTATTCCTTTTTAATCCAAATAACAGACTAACATGTCCACCGCTCAAATTAATATCATATTTCCCTATAATAATTCCCCACTTATCCTGTTTGGGTCCGGAGTTGTGTGCTATCCACCAAAAGCGCTTTAAAACCTCATCAGGGGTAGCAAACACTAAATAAATGTAAACCCTCCCCTCTTCCAACCCTCCACTATCCTTTTCAATCCAAATAACAGACTAACATGTCCACCACTCAAATTAATCCTATATTCCCCCAGACTTAATTTACCAATAATCCTTTTTTGTGTTTTGTTTTTTTTGGTTCCGGAGTAGCGTGCTGCTCGCCTAGAAGCTCTTCAACGTCTCATCGAGGGTGGCAAGCACTATATAAATGCAAACTTTTTCCCTCCTCTATCCCTCCCCTATCCTTCTCAATCCAAATAACAGTCTAACATATCCACCGCTCAAATTAGTTTCATATTTCACTATACGAATTTCACCACTAAACCTCTTTGGAATCTGGAGTAGGGTGTGACTCGCCGAAAAAGAACTTCAACGCTTCGTCTGGGGTAGTAAGCTATATATATACATATATGCTATTACAATACAATACAGTATGGACACTTCCTTTTCGGATTCTTTAACTCTTCTGCACATATTTATTAAGTTATACTAAAATAGCTATGTCTTTCAAAGTCCATTGAATCTCTGGTATCGATTATTATACTGCTCTCTATTATTTTGATTGAACTGGGAATATCCAAACCAACCATCAGAGAGAAGAAACTCAGACGTTTGGAGAGGTGGGTGACTGGAGGCTTCAATGTTTTTAATATTGTTGACAAACTGGATGAAGGTGGGTGCGCAAACAATTAACATCACAGCACAGATAGGTACCCTCTAGCATTCCCTACTGATCTGGAATGGAATGGAAGACGCTGGAACGTAAAACATTACTAAAGCTGCTGTCAGTTTAAATGTTCTCAATTTTTCCTAGTGTCCCTTCATTGCACTCCACTTCCTACCCATGTACCACCAACTCTTCCAGATCAGTTCTTTCTGCCTATTTACACGACATATTGGAAAGTTTCTACAGACTCTGCGCCCTTCTTTCGTATCTACACTGTATATTTCTATTCCCTCTTACATTTTTCAATTCTGCCCCAACAAAAGATCCCCTCCTCTGCACATACCTTGAAGACTGCTTTCAGGCAGTGCATATGGTGCAGTGATTTCTTCTTTGCAACTGATCCTTACCTGACCTGTGTGTTCTGTATGTATGTTTTTACTGGTATGCCGGGTCAATTCTATACAGATGAAATCACTGAGAATAAGACGTTAGTACATGGTGAAGGTAAGGCCCGGGATCATTGGAGACTATCGACCTAATGACAGAACGTCACCCATCATATTTAGGTGTGTGGAATTGAGGAACAGGCATGCCCTTTGTTTCTGCAAAGCATGTCTTGAGCAGTGTGATCATTTCCTCCCCCTGTTTGTGATTTGGGGTCCTCAACTGTTCATTCAGGGGGCAAAACCTATGGGCACTTGCACCATAAGTTCAGTGCCTCTGAATGGTTTAGCCTCCAATCACACACCTTTGGGCCATGTGGCACTGGATAACTTATTCAAACTTGATTTTACAGTACTTCACTCGTGCTCTTGAACACCACTGAACAGGCACTGAGCACTCTGGGGTTGCTCGGGTTTCCCAAACTAAATTTCACAGAAAGTTTAATAGCCCCTCTGCCATGTAACTTCCATCAAAGGTTGTGTTTAATTTTCTACGATTTCCTGGTGCAGCCTGATTCTATTGCATCTGCACGTGGGAGCCCAAAAGACCCAAGGCCTCTCTTAATTAGTACCGATAAGTTGCACAGTTGAGTGAGAGAAGGAGCTTCACACCATCCAGTACACAATTCTCTATCAGGGTCTTTTTGGGAAGCTACTTCTTTTGTACATCACAAAAAGCACAGGAACAAGGACAAAAACGAGAAGAGGGTTGAGATCAAGAGTATCCTGCTATTCTTCCCCTGTATCAGCATCATCGCATATGTACCTCACCCGATACAATAGATTGATCTTCAAACTTTACCTAGAACTTAAATGAACCTTTTGTTTTTTTCTTCAGACGGAACTTTCAGCCATTTTGCTTTGTTTTTGTTCTAGCTGATAAGTTATTCTCCTCCTCATGAAGGAACCCTCAGACTCAACCCTCCAGCTTTTATGTAACCTCGCCTCTTCAGAATCATCATTTAAATTCCCTCCACAGCCAAATGCTTGCAAGTTTTTTTCACCATGTAGACAGAGAGAGAGAGAAACTGGATGGAGTGAGTGAGTGAATGATATTTATGACTGGTCAAGGGAACTGTGCTGCTGCCCTTGCGATAACATCTCACCACAAACCACATTACATCCAATTTTATTTTGTAAATTGTATATTAATGTAAGGCGCAGATGGCTAATCCCTTTACTAAAAAGAGGAAGATGGAGGCAATGCCGTCCGGCCCTGGAATACCTCCAGATGTTGGAAAACTGTTATTGCATTGGTTCAGTGGCAGGTTTTTTAAACGGCGTGTTGCGGGTGATGAAATGCCTAACTATTTAATCCACAAAACAAGTAATTGTTCGAAATTTTTTCTTTGAGCCTTATGGCTTGCCCAAGACATTTTAGATGGTTGATATGTATGTCATGAATCGTCCTTTGTCATTTAAAACACATTTTTTATATCATTGCCGTATTATATTTGCTATTTGTGCTGGAACTTCTATTGTATTTTAATATATGTCTGCTTTCATGATTTTGAATTTTTAAATCGAATAAAGCCTGTTTGATTGATTGATTGAGTGAGTGAATGAATATAGGTAAGGTGTGTGCAAGTGTCACCACTGATAATGGCATGGAGTTGTCAGAGACAGCTTGATGGCCACTTGCAGTCATGTAGTTTCTCTGTCCTTTATGCAAATGAGAGCCTTGCAAGTTCAGTAGGGCCAGCTATGAACAGCTGCAAATGAAGAAACCTTCCATCTCAAAAGAGATGTTCTTTTCCATTTCATGGTGATTTCAGGAATGTGAACTCCCCGAGGATCAGTCCTTTCAGGCCCCTTTTCCAAGATTACAGTGACCATTGACTCCCCTCAGTGCTCTAACAAGTTATGAATTGTCTTGATTTTTGGTCAACCCAAGAAATTTGGGATTTTTTCTTTCAGATAGAATATTCTCAGAAAACGGCAGTCGGCATTTTACTCAGTTTGCCCCTTACATGATGGTGATAGTAAAATATCCTAAGATGAGGCCTGCTGTTTTGATTGGTAGAGACATTCCTTTATACTTTTTTGCCAACTTCTGTGGTTCACAAGACTCTTCATAAAGGCAAGAATTTTAACAGCTTGTAGGTGCTAGTCTTATTACCATCAGATTTAGCTTTCAGACCAGAGGGGAGAGGTGTGGTGCAGCGGCTAGAGTGGCTGACTCTGGAGTGCCTGGCTTACGGATCGATCACCGGCAGCAGCTCAGCTCAGCATCATGTGACTCTGGGCAATAGCTCACCTAATCTCCCTGACTTCCCCCCAGCACCTGGATACCCTTAGGGGCTATACGATTGCACTTTAGAAATGCAGAATTATTATTATTTCTACCATTAATCAGTGGTCAATTCGAACTGCACCAGGGACTATTATCTATCCCTCCCTACATTGCTTATGTTGAATTCATTACTTCATAGCTTCAGAAAAGCTATTGTGCACACCTGTGAATGGACATCCCTCTCATGCCTCTAGTTAGTTCAGCAAAAGACAAACCGATGATGGACGGAATGCAGAGCAAATCAAACATTCACTCACCAGTCAATAGATCTGGGTTAAATCCATCGTCCTTTTGCTCACCACGCCACCTCAGTTTAGACCCAGCCATATGCGAATCACTCTTGACCCTGTGCCTCATGGGAACAGTCCAGACTGAACTGTCAAGCCCTGTCCTCCCTAGACCGGAAACAAGCATCCTGGGACCGGTTTCGGGGCATCACCCTTCATCAGCCAGGCTAGCTTGAATTCAGTGGATTTAGACCCAGATCTCTGTACTGGGGTGAATGACATTGTTCTGCATTCTATCAATTGTTCTTTTTGCATTTGTCAGCCCGAGTGGGACGGGAATGCCCAGACGTGGGTCCCGTGCTCTTCATGCCATTGCAGTCAAGCTATCCTGGCTGATGAGGGGTGAAACCCCAACACCGTTCCTAGGTCCTTGTTTCCAGTCCAGGGAGAACCTGGCGTGGCAGTTCAGGCTGGTCTGTTCCCATTGACCGCAGGGTCAAGACTGATTTGCATATAGTTGGGTTCAAACTGGAATGGCATGGGGAGCAAAACACGATGGATGTAGGACCAGATCTCTGTACTGGGGTGAATGTATGACATTGTTATGCATTCTGTCCATCAATGTTTGTTGCTGTAGTTAGTTCAGGGCATGACCAGTAGCTAGGCCTTTGTGCCTACAGCCCACTATAAATAGCTAGAGGCCATGCAGAGTGGGCTTTGGAAGCACAGGGACTGTGGCACAAGGTGTGTACTACAGGGGCGTAACACAGGCCCCCGCAGCCCCTGCTGTGCGGTGGGCCCCGAGCTGCAGTGGGCCCCCTCAGCACTGTGCTCTGGCCTGAGAGCTCCAGACTAAATCAAGAGCGGGGGCCACTCTGTGTACCTTGCAGGGGGGCCCCTTCAACTTTCGTTACGCCAGTGGTGTACTGCAGGGCTGAAGTATATTGTTTAACCAAAACTGAAAAAGTTTGTTATAGTGAAGTTAAATTTGTAATACTCAGAAGAAACAAAGGTTTATTATTATAAAAAAATGTAAAATCCCCTAAAACAAACCGTTTAAGGGAAGTTATGTTATGAGGCGAAATCCCAAAAGACCACTGAAATTCACAAGTTCAGGTGAGCCATGCAACCAGAACCCCAGAAGTACCAGAAGTAGTGGTCTTGAGTGTATGGCATGATGATAAGCGCATTTTGATTTAATATTAATTACAACAATTATTTTTTAGCTTAGCAATAAAGCTTTTTTTTGTTGAAAATCTATTTGTAAGAATGTGGGATGACTGCTATAAAAAGAAGCTAGAGTCAAACATATGATCACTGCTTTCAGAACCCTCACTGGGCAAGTATTGTGTGTGGTAATCTTGTCGGTTTTGTTGATGGTTTTCTATGCTAGTCTCGGTATTTGATTGGCCACATGCTTATGTAGAGGGTGAGGTAAAGGCTGCAATCCTGGGGGCGATAATGAGTGAAAAGTCTTCAGGATGACCAGATCAGGCAGAGATTAGCTTGTGAACTCTAGGTACCTCTCTGTGGGACCTCCCGCATCCCCACTCGTACTGATACTTCCAGAATTTTGGATGGGTGGGGATTGGAGGCTGTGTGACTGTTCACAAATAAGATCCCTCATGGAGGGTGGCTGCATTGTCTACCTGCTCCGCTATTGGGCGTGCCGGGAAGCCCGCACTGGCCAGGAATGGAAGAGGATAGGGAAGGACAGGAGACTAATGGTGACCAGTTTTTTTTTTAGCTGCTTTACATCTTTTCTTTTTGTACTCCTTTCACCTGGCTGCAACAAGGAATTGAGCCTCCGGGGCACTTTAAAGGCAATAGTGTTGTGACCATGGGCACCATGTCAGCTATATAGAGTATGTTCAGAATCTAATGTTTCCAACATCAAATGCTTCCCTCATCTTCACGGAAAGCCGCTAGAATTGTACATGTTATACAGACTCTACAATCATGTGATATATATATGACTTCAGCCACGGCCAGCGATGATGACTTACAACACTTCACGTGTGGTCTAAAAAAATCTACGCAATGAAATAAACTCATTGCTGCCCAGGTAATATGAGTACATTTATAAGAGAGTGCTTTTATGTAAATGGAACCCCAGCTACCTGATCTTTGCAAATAAATTTCAAATTTTAGTATGGAATTTAATTTATTGCATTGAAATCTGGATAATAAAGATATTGTGGCCATGCTGAATTTGCCCATTTCTAATTCCAATTTTACATTGCATCTGGCCCTCACAGATATGACCTGACTCTGGATGAGATGAGGGACTTGGCATTTGAAAGAGTGAAATTCACCCTGGCTTTACCACAAGTGCAGCGTGCATTTCAGGAGATGGTAAGCTATTTAAAGCCGGTATCATTTGCTTGTTTAATTTGAGCTATCGACTCCCAATTGAGGAATAACAACTTAACGTGTAACAAATTGCACAGTTCATGATATTTCTTTACCCAGCACGCTAGGATTAAACTTTTTTGTTTTATGCAACAAGTGTATTTTGAAGGTCGTCTTGCCCTTTTACAGTTCAGTGGTCAAGAAAAGGCCAAACTGCACATTAAGATTGCAACTTACTCTCATTTCTTCCAAATAAATATCCAACGAAATGTGTTATTTTTTAATTTAGATTTCAATTGGATGCCAAAAAACAATTTTTTTTTCGATCTGTCTATGGTTTTCTTACTTTATTATTTCCCCTCATTTGTCTTTATTCAGCACTGTGTGGTTGTTTTATTTTTTCCTTGCAGAACCTAATTTTGGTTTTAAACTCTTGCGCTTCTAGGGGCCTCTGCCACTCTTTTTTTAATTTATTTTTGTGGTACACCTGCTGGTTATTAAGAAGTTGAATAAATGGAGATGATACAGTGATGTTTTGTTAAAAACATTTTAAAATAGACAACATATTATGACTGTCTTGTGCTTGAGGACAAGACTCCAAAAAACCTTGCTGACTGCCATCAGTGCAGCCAGTATTTATTTAGCCTTTTGTATAACTTGTACTAGACATAAGTGTCAGATGATTTACAAATTTAAGGTTAACATAGAAACACATTCCCTTATCCGAAAACTGCATGAGAGTTACTTTTGAATTTGTATGTCTTCTGATCAGGTTTCCCTCTCTCTCTCACATCATTGAACTTACTTGCCGGAGTATCTAACACATAGTCTCTTCTCGGGATACTTTTCAGGATGCATGCCAATGTTTGCAAATAATCTCCTTGCTGAAGCAGATAAGTAATTGACCAGCATACTGCTTTACCATTTTACAGCTCTTGCACTTAAGGTTATTGTATGAACCTTGACCCCTCACCAGATGCTCCCTCGAGATCTGTATGAATGTTCCTGTATTAGACTTTGAACCACCAAAGACGATTTTGGAGTGCATTAGGACAAAAAGTTTTTGGTACATAGTAATACCGGCCCAATTTTATCATCTCAGAGATGGGAGTCCCTTTCATAGGTATTCATTCTAACTCTCAGAGTATTTTGTCTGTGGGCATGGCTGCTATCTGAGGATCAACTCCTAAGGATGGGAAGGTTAAGTTCCTCAGATGTCCATAATGGGTCAGATCCAGAGTTGCAAACCTTCTTTGTGGGGCCCCTCTGAACTTGGATTGAAGAGATTCTTTGAGTATCTCTAACCATTACGCAACTCTTGAAGAATGTATGACGTTACAACGCAAACTATTACAACACATTCCTTAACAACTCGTTTTTTACAACACAACTTCCATTACAACGCATGCCATTACCACTCAAGCTTTACAACGCATGTTCCATTACAACAAAAAATACTATTCTAACACCTCCAGGTGCTTACCTCAAGGAAGAAACTGGTCAGTGAGGGATATGCCTTGTAATGGTATGCATTGTAGTGGCATGCACTGTAATGGAGCTTGCATTGTATTGACTGCGTTGTAAAGGCATTGCGTTGTAATGCCAGGGTTGTAATGGATGTTTCCCCTCTTGAATTATGAAAGCTGAAATTACGATTGAGCATCACTTGCTTTGCTTCTTTGTAACATCATTTTCCCCTTGAGGAGTCCGTCTGGGTTTGATGCTCACCTCTATTGGAGCAGCTTCACGTTTCTGGTCTGTTTGCTACTCATGAATATACTTAGTGACTCTACCTAGCTACTGAGGTTCAGGAAATCCAGTTTACCCACTGCATTGCTCCGCCAAATCACCACATACTCTACAAGCTTTTCCGAGCACTCTGGTAGTTTATTTACACCTGTTTCTGTCAGGACTGAACATCAGCACTTTATAACAACATACAAATTCTTGTCCATCTGAAACCGCTGGATAAAGAAACTCTCTCACCCAGGGAACTTATAAGTAGTCTATACTTTAAATACTGAAGCAGTATGTAGTGGTCTACACTGACTTAATGTAGTACTCTTCTATCCATCACAACAGACAGGGATGCCTATCCCCTCTGGTAGTCTGTAACGCAGAAGTGCAACACACCTTCCCGGGGTAATATGGCAGCAGAGAGTTGGCACAGGAGTGTCTGAACTAATGTGAGGTTCAACCTTCCTGAGCCCTCCAGCATTCTACCTACAATACTTTCTGTTCCTAGAGTTTGTAACTGAAAAATATGTTCCTAGCATTCATAGTTGGGAATTGAGTCTTACTGAGATGACTGTAGGCCAATGTTTGGAACAGCTCTTATCCCCTAGGCAGTGAAAAAGGATGCTCTGATTTCACTCACTGGGGTTGGTGCCCTAAAAGGCGACTTGCGGAAGAGCCTTCACAGTTGGTGGCTTTTAGAATGTGGATTGGCATCTCCTGCTACTTTTGCACCATTACACCCTCTTTTGGAAACTATCTCTCATGTTCCCGCCCATATATTTAATCTTTATATGCCTTCCAAAGGCTTCAGGAGTTTCACTCACATCTTCTCCCATACTTCTGCACTGTAAATCATAAACTCTCTACTAAAGTGTCTGTGGATATATCCTTGACTTGTGAGCTTTCACCACTTCTGGGTGGATCCCATTTGATGTTTACTGAGGTGTCCATGGGTTGTGCCTCTGCCGTTTTTTGGTGGTATTGTACTGTATAATAGAGGTATTTAAATATTGTTCACGTGCAGCGTCAAAAAAGTCTCTCCATAGGAGCTATATACAAAAAACACCCTATAACCAACCATGCATAACAAAAGGAGTAGCCTCTTACTCGGCCATCCTAAAGTGAATTAGGTTTCACAAAGAGTACACAGTGTTATTTAAATGTCAACAAAATAGAATAAACAGTGGTAACCTACAGCACAGTGCCCTCTTACTTACTACACATGAATTGGCAAAGGCAGGTTCTAGTAACATCTCTTCACCTTCCCCTCCTTCCATCTGTTGAAGACTGACTACAGCACAAGTTGGCACAGTAAGTCCTTGTGCTAATGGCCCAGCCCTGGCCTTGTGCCTGCTCATCTACCAATCGGCTATTGAGGGTTCACTCCCTCCTTCAGGAGTGGCCATGCTCATTTGAGGCATCCCCCTCAGTCCAGGTTTGGCAGTGGAAAGTCTCCTCAGGTCCTCAGATATCTCCTCACGCTGAACGCACCACTCATAATGCTGCAGGCATTGCCATTCACACCTGATTACCTCATCCTTCCCATCTGCCAGGCGATACATGTTGTTCACCTGGGTCTTTCAACTGTGGCTGGTCAAGCGATCTATAGCGTAGTGCATCTGTTGGATTGACTCTTCATTTTTCATACAATTAATGCACATAATAAGCAAAGCAGTCCTACAACCTTTATTGTTATGTGCCCAAGTAAGGCCAGGAAATTGGGTTGGATCGTCCCTTGAGTGGGTTCTTAGCTTCACACCTACACACACTCTAGGTACACATAGAGTCGGGATTGCATAGTAGGAGAACACCTGGTTACTACCTTGTTTTATATGCCTCCATATGTACACTGTTTAGCACCATGGTAGAACTGTATCTACTATTTACACTTTTGGGGCTTATACTCACTTTCATCTGCTTTTGTCTACTGATTATCGCAACAGGTTTATTCTATATAAGAATAATGTTGGTTCAATGAATATATGGAAAACGTCTCAATGTCTATTCTCTGTATATTTCTCTGAGATCAAGTATGCACGAGTGACTGAGCAAAAGGTTCTGATCTTTTACCACAATCCCTGAGGGGTCAGGGTTGTCATGTTCAGTGGTTGCCAGAAAGGATTCACTCCCTGCTAGGATTAGGGGGGCTTATGGTGCACTGTGAGCTAGCTGGTCTCTAGGCCAACATATCCTGCAGGGTTGCCCGGAATCAATCTAGGCACTTCACCCAAAGTTTATGTTGTCCAACAAACTTGCAGATCCTACGGATTAGTGGGAACTACACAACATTGTTATGGCAAAAATCTAAAGGAGGTGGCAGACACTGCAGTGCTGTAACGTCCCCTTACCTTTGGCACCTCTATGGGACTACAGCAATTGTGAAGTATTGGGAGCTGTTTTATGTAGCTCTTAAGATTTGCAGGACTCAGTCATTCTAAGCAGTGAGTCATTCTCTTAAGCTAAGTGCTTTAGTCTAGTCTAACCTTGCCTAGAGTTGTGTGAAAATGTTCAGTCTTTAACAGCTAGGCAGGCAAATGGATCAATTAAGTCCTCTTTGGTGGTTTATCTTTTATAGTGTTAGGAAGTTCTTCACCATCATCCCTGCATGATCATTCAGCTTTACTTATAGACATTTGTTAGTAAAGTCTGTTAGACTGTGTGTCTGCGTTTGGACAAACTAATGCAGAAGATGAGCCTTTTACAGACCCTAGAAGGTTAGCCTTGGAGGGAATTTAATGCAGTCGTGCAGATGGTAGATGTCTGCATGGCTGCTATACACCCTTTATTTTAGCAACAACACTGCAAGAATAACTGCGTATCTCTTCCTTTGGGAACCTTTCTGTTGAGAATGGTAACTTTCCAGTAAATAATATGGTTATGAACTCTGATCATCTTGAGTAGGCCATAATGCAGTCTCCCATTCCCGAGGACTGATGGTACAGTGACCCCGCAGAAATATCCTTTCCCTCTGGGCATTGCCAAGGAAGACTACTGCTAAAATGGCAAATATATTCCTGCAGTCTGTCAGGAAGCAATAGTCAGCATGCTGAATCTGGATATGGAAAGCACCATCTCAATGGCATTCAGTTTGGCATTAGGAAGTGGAGAGCTAGTCATTCACTTCTTCAGGAAAGGTCTTGAATGACCTTTCCAGCCCTCTTCAGTTCCTGGGTCAGTAAATGCCCAATGTCTGTTAAAGAGAGAAGACAAATAGCAGCCTCATAAACCTCTCTCCTCAGACTATACATGAGCTTTTCCAACAAGGCTTCATTATCCTCTCACACTGATAAGGATGCCATGCAACCAGTGGAGGGATAAGGGGCTTCTGCCTAAGTGGTGCCTGACTGATTGACTTTATGATGTCCTCAAAGAGCACTCTCGTTCTTGGTGATAATAACAAGAAGGAGAAAGCCAGATAGTTGTGTCAGTCCTCTCTCTGTGGCTTTGACACAGCCCTCTTGTTGGCCGAAGGGAAACACCAATAAAGAGGCCATTACTCTGCTTCAAGGCAATTACAACGTGATAGATCCCACTAAAAACCACAGGGCAACAGCCATCATTATGCCCTGTGCATTGGGCTTTATCAAGAAAAGTAAGTGAAGAAGTCCAGTGCATAGGAAGCCCACCTCATACAGCACTCGGGTCTTGAACGAGTAGAGAGAATCAGATGATGCTGCTTTCCACAACTGTGGGTGGGAGTTTTACATCCTTATTATTAAATCCGGTAGAACAAGTCAGTAGACCCAAATTGTTGAACTACGTCTATATATGCATTTAACATAGACCTGTCTCACCTCATTGTTTTTTTTTGACAATGTAATTTTATTGTTGATAGTCGACACATGCCTGGTGCCTGAAGGATCACCAGTATTACGGAAACTTTTCCCCAAATAATGATATCAACATTTTCACAGTTTCTGTAACGTCTTATATAGATTAAACATTTTGCTAAATACCTTTTTATAAACACCAACAATAGTGCCACATTATATCTGCAAAAAACACAAATGAATCTTATATACGTGAGTCCCAGCCATTCATAACAATAGTAGATATCTGTAATATTTAAGTTCCAGCTCAATACAATCATGTCAATTGATCTTCCATAGTAGAATCAGGGGGGAAAGGGTTCTAAATATAACCCTCTGTAATCCGCCTACCTCTTCCAGATTTTAAAATGTTTCTGGCTGCACCCTCTCGCCCTAAAGACAGGGCTTTCTATGCCCATGATGAAGTCTAAGCCCTTTTTCCACACCGCCACTGACGGCGGGGATTCATCCTTCCATGCCTTGGCAATGTCTCTCTTTGCTAGGGTGAGGCCAAAGAATAGCAGGTGGCGTTTGTATCTGTGGCCGCCCAGGCCCTCAAAGACATGCAACATAACCAGTAGTGGAGAGAGTGGAAAATCCCACCCCAAAACCTCTGAAAAGCATGTGATCACCCCTCTCCGAAACCTCGACTACAACGTACACTGCCACACCGTGTGTAGAAAGGTTCCTTTTTCTGTCCCACATCGCAGGCTGTGCGGGGATGTGATCAGGCCGGCGCGCCATGATCTGTGTCTGGTGCAATAAGCCAGATGCAAATATTTTAATTGGATGAGTCGCAGGCGGGCTGCAATTGCCACACCGTGCGGGGACTCCAATGCCTCCACCCAATCATCTTCATCTAGGGGTCCTAGGTCTTACTGCCACTTATCTCTGGTTTTGTGTAGTGCTGTAGGTGTATTGTTGAGGAGTGTGCTGTAAATTCTGGTGATTTTATGGTCTCCCAGCTCGCCCATGAAGACCTTTGCTTCTATGGGGTTAAAATCAG
Source organism: Triturus cristatus (assembly GCF_964204655.1). Classification (NCBI taxonomy): domain Eukaryota; kingdom Metazoa; phylum Chordata; class Amphibia; order Caudata; family Salamandridae; genus Triturus; species Triturus cristatus. Next base: position 1,018,815,894 of record NC_140589.1, on the reverse strand, counting down.
GTATATCTGTCTGTTGTGTTAAATACGGGGAGAAGGCATGTCTAAACTGGAGATATCTATAAAATTGTCCGCGAGGCATAGCGTATTCTGTCTGAAGTTTATGGAAGGACCTTAGATTTCGACCATGCGTAACTGCCCCCACCGTGTCTATGCTGATGGACTCCCAACCTTGAAAACCAGTCAGTTGTGACAGCTGAAGTGGCTGTCCGTTGCGCCATAGAGGCGTTTCTCTTGTAAGCCTACCCACCAACCCATAGAACGGAGTGCATGTTTCCAGATCATGAATACCGTTCTGGTTGCGGGTGGCAGGGCCTTAAGTGTGGATGCAGAATAGAGTGTCATGTGTAATGTGTTATCACCCAACAGCCAACGTTCAACCGCATATTCCGAGTCCTCACGATCACCATACCACCAATCAATAAGGACGAGAAGGTGCGCAGCTGCGTGGTATGCCTGCACATCTGGGATGGCAATGCCACCACAGTATGTGAATTGAAAGCAAGACCTCAGTGCTATTCATGCCACGACACCTCCCCAAAGGAACCGTGCCAGGACAGCATTTAGTTGATGCAACCATGTCTGTCGTATTAAGTACGGATGGTTTTGGAGCTGATATAGGACCCGGGGCAGGGAGACCATTTTAAAAATGGCATATCTGCCAAACAAGGACAACGGCAGATGGGACCACACTCTGGTCTGATCACCCATCTGTGCCCATAACGGGGCCAGATTTCTATCCCATGCGATAGTCTGCGATGCTGATAGAAACACCTTCAAATATTTGAAACCATCCCGGACAAACTCCACCTCTTGAGACCATTCGCCAAGTTGATCGCCACCTCGCAGCAGCCACAGATAAGACTTGCCCCGATTCATGTACAGGCTGGACGTTTCCCCCAAAATTTGCATGATTCTGAGAAGGCGTGGGCTGGTCCTATCGGGGCGTGTGAGGAAGAACAACACATTGTCCGCGTACAGTGCTATACGGTCCGAGATTCGCGCCACCCACTCAAAACCACGGACCTGCGCATCCATCCTAACCCAGGCCGCCAACAGCTCCATGGCCAGCGCAAAGAGATATAGGGAGAGGGGACATCCCTGACGTGTACCCCGTCCAATAGTATAGCATCTAGAGACTGAGTCAGCCACTCGGACCGAGGCAGTTATTTCAGTGTATAATAGACGTATGAGATTCAATAGACAGGGGCTAATATTTAAGCGGCCCAGCAAGGCAAAAAGGTAGGTCCAACTGAGGAAGTCGAAAGTCTTGTCGATGTCCACGAGAAGGAGCGCGGCCGGTTCCTCAAGTCGGTCAACGGCAGCTATGCCATTGTGCTCACACCGGATATTATGCCACATAGCCTCACCTCATTGTTTAAGTATGCCACTAACCCTATTATTGTGAAACTTGTGGCCCAGTCACTAAGTAATGAGAAAATCTGCTTTTCATCTTCCTGTGACCTGACCAGTAACCCATGCTGGTTGGCCTGCCATTCCCTGGGGCTACGGGGACTTAGAATCCCATTCTTCCACATTAGCCAAAAGTTCAGCTTACATTCATTGGATTGTGGAAGCTTGTGCCTAAATCTGTTCAGTACTAAGTCCAATACAAGATTCATGAGCACAGCATAGATCAGTGAATACCCTCTACGTTGCACTAATATTTTAACATATATTAAATGTGTAGCAGATGCAGCTTCTCCTTTAATGGGTGCAATGTGACTGAATTCCAAGGGAAGGCAAGAACAGCAGAATTCGGCTAGATAAGAAAGTTTACATAGTGGTGCTTGCCCATCTTTCAGTGGGAAAACTTGAGGACTTGTGACTGCACCAGCTGCTTGAGCGCCTTTGGGATGATCCGAACTTGTTAGATGGAAACTGATGTGTTCGGACTGTGGCTCTCACTACTACGCCAGCGGAAAAAAATAGTGGAGTTTGTTCTCTGGTCTGGCATGGCCTAGAGACCAGAATTTTTTTTTTCCAGGACCTTGACTCAGTGCTTTTGATCAGTGGGTAAACTGTCCAAGATAGACCTCTACACCTCGCAGACAGCAGCAAGCTATCTTTTCCAACCAGTTCAGTCTGATTAGCAGCGATCCCAGATAGGCAGTGTGGGGACAGTGAATAGCAGCTCTATATCTGGATGGGGACAATTGCCTTGGGAAATGTGGGTATTAGGGTGAAATCTATTCATCTATTCACAGGTATTGATTCACCCATCCACCCTCTACTGTACATTCATCCATACTCTCCAACATCCATGCATTGTTCTTCCCTCCCCATCCATTTACTTCTATTTCTCCTTTCTTCCCTCCTGACTCACCCCCTTTCGCTCTGTTTGCCTGTGGTTCTGTGCTTTATTTGTGCATGTTGGTGTGTAACTATGTGCCTGCATGTGTGTTGTACTTGATAAGACGTATCTCTACGGCGTTCGCTCTGTAAATGCATTATTCAAAAGCCGAACCTTTTGCTTTTATGAATACTTTTGTTTTATTTTCATCCCTAAGCATTACAGGAACTTTGTGGAGTTATTTCCGTAATCCCTTCTGAAATTAACATTTTCAAGGTCCGAGAAGTAAGCATTGTTTGTTTAATTCCTTCCTACTCTGTGCAATATTTTCTTTGTTCCATTGCCTTCTTTAGAAATAAATTAGTACAAATAGATTTGATTTTAAGCCAATAAAAAGTTTGAGGTTTTAAAGTCAAAATTGAGAGAACGTGAGTAGGATTCATTTTTTTGTCAGAACACTGTATTTGTCAGCTGTGGGGTCTTAAATGTAAGATCTCCAAAGATTTCCGCTAAAATATTTTCCCTAAATGTGTTGTCTACGCTGTAACTAGATCTTAGACATCTGTATCTTCAGGTATTCACCTTAATCCTGGGTAAGTCTACCTACTTTTTGCAAGTAACAAGAGAGTAGATTTTAAATTTGCAGTTTCCTCTTTTAACATTATACTTTAGAAAGATCCTTTAACTCACTCTCACAATAGATTAACCTGCTAGTCGCTGCATGAACTATAGGGTTCAACAGCTTTAACTCAGCTGCCAACGGTGCCACCGAAGCTTTAATTCCTCTCACTCCTTCTAGTACTTTCATTTGTAATTTTCATCATTTTTTCGTCTGCCATTAATACTAGTCAATGTGTTTTTCTGATTTTCATTCGGTTGAGAGACGTGTTCACTGGGACATCTTTGTGGAGTGTTGAAATGTATTAAGAGTCTGTGGATGGGTAATCAAGTTCAACTTAAAAGATATTCCAGAAGTATATTAAACTTCCTCTTTAAAAACAGATAGCAGGTAGAACATCCGATCTCTTACAAAGTGATCCTCTGTGGAGGCTGATCCTGGAATCACTGTAGGGTGAGCTCCAATGCTCTCTGAATTGTAGCAAATATTCAAATGTGGCTGCAGATGCAACCTCCCTGTTAATAGGTGCAACATGACTGGATTATGTGATGTATGTATGTTTTGTAGCATTTATATATTATAATGCTTACTGCCCGTATGCGGGGCGTTGAAGCACTGGCCTACATGGGTGGCACCATACATGTTGTGTAGAGAATGTGGTTGGACGGGTTGCAACTTTAGTTTGCTCTTATGTGAAAAGTGTTTTCATGTTGTATATGATTATTTCTAACAATGAAAATTGGCATAATATAATAGATAATTAAAAGATTTGATTGCGAGACAAATACTCCCATGAATCAAATCATCAGTTTGTTTATTCAGTGGCAATAGATGATGCACTAGCTATTGTGGACGGAGACCAGGGAACTCTCCTGAACACCTTATTTCACCAGGGAGATTGAAACCTAGATAATATTCGACCAATTCGATTTTTTTGTTGTTATTGTGATCATGAATTACTTAGGATCAAATGGAGTTTCATAATTGGGAGTATATCTTCAAGGATCCTTAGTTCTTTATATTACTATTAAGTTGCTATTTTTACTATCATACTTACTCTTCGAGCTCATTACTACATTGTTGTTGGGATGAAAAAGTGCTCTGCATGGTGACGCATGGGTGCTCCTGTCCTGAGTGCCATAGATGCATGGATATCTGGACCCCTGGCACAGATTTTTGTTCCTGGGCGAACACGATCATGCATGTGTGCCATGACTTCAGTCTGTTTCATGGTCAGTCAGACGTTGCCAGGAGTTAAGTGACACTCGTGCGGTGGTGGTAGCATACATATTTTTAGTAATCAATAGTGTGAACAGGCCTTTTTACTTGTGATATGGGAGTGATGCCTATCGGCCTAATCCTGTACATTTCTGCTGCTGTGTACCTAATTCACTCCTGGCCAACATGATTTCTGTATGTATCGCCGTGTAGTGTGTAATGCCTGTTTATGAGTGCATGTGCCTAGTACATGACATGATGGCCCGTAGTTTCCATTTTAAAAGCCCAGGGCCTGGAAAGGCTAGTTGGAGGTGAGGGCTACAATCCCCGAGACGAGAGAGATGTGGATTCCAACATTCCTGAAGGCTGAGGTGGGAACTCATGCACTTTAGGAAGGATACTGAGGGCATCCTCTGTGCTGTGTGATCAGAGGTTTCTTTGATTCAAGGAAGATTTACTAGTTAGTGGGGCCTGGGCTCATTTTCAGGAGAGATGGTGGGTCTGATAAGGTTTGTACTGTAGCACCAGGGAATCATAGTTGAGGAGAGGTCTTAGGCGGTTGAAACTTTGTGAGGTATATTTCAGTAGAGGCTGACAGCCAGATGTGATCCCCGGTTACTCCCTGGCCTCTGATGTGGGCCAATCAAGATTGGCTGTGGCAAACTGTCCCTTTAATAAAGAACAGTGCAGAGGAGGGGCACTTCAGAGGACTCAACACCCACAACACAAATTTCAAAAGATTAGACACTAAATTACAACCATTTCATTGTTTACACTATAAAGGTGAGTAAAGCGTGAGTCCCACAAGTTGTTCAATAGAGCTGTGCACCAGCTTGGAAAGAAGATCACCAAGACTTTCCGCTACTGTAACCAGAACTAGGGACCAAGGTCTGCTAGTCTTACATAGCTCAGCTAAATTTGACTCTCAAAACCAAAGTCAGACTTTGTCGTGCGGGGATAATCGCGTGCCATATCTGAAAGTAGCTTCCATTATTGAAAGGAGAATAACTGTCCCTCTGAAAGAGAAAGAGGGACGCTGGAATACCGCCCTGGATGACGCTAGCGCACCGACCTTAAGAGACTGTGGATATAATTTCATATGTTGTTCCTATGCTTTCTGTACTTATATTACATTCTACTTTTTTTCATGAAAGCAAATATTTGACTGCACAATCAGCTTATTGAGATTACTGTTTTGATTTGAGTCTTGCGTCTGAATATGCCTTTCACTTACCTCCCTCTTGAAGAGCCTTGGACAGCTTGCACCGCACTAAACACTAAGAGTCAAGTGTTGAAAGGGGTAGTACTTGGCACAGTTGGTTAAGATAAATAGCGGGTCAGCTCCGGGATATCAGGAGTAAAAGGCCACAACCCCGACGGTTGGGCCTAGTGATACCTGCTTGCCTGGTGGCCCTCTGAAAATATTTACATATTACATTTTACCACCTTGTTACCACCATAAAGTTCTACACATGTCATGTAATGATTACTGCATCTTTATGTAGAAAACAACTGAGAGAAAAAACTTTGGACCAAATGCAATAATTGATGCAAAGGGTGTGTTTTCAAGTAAAACGTTTCAATATAACTTTCTATCCAAATATAGTTCAACCATTTACTTTAATTAAAATCACATCAGCCAGATGCCTTTTTTGTGATTCACTATAACTTTTCGCTGAATTGTCTGTTCAGCACAGCTGTAAAATTATTGTCCCCAAAATGGCCTCTTAATTTTACTATACTAGTGTGACGCTTACCTTGATTTTCTGGGTTGTTGACTGAAGGGAAAATATGGCTCGTTGAGCATGAACTGAACAGATTCTTCTCCCTGACAACCTAGGCACCGAGGCAATGAAAATGTAGAGGCAGCTAACTGAGAACAGTTTAATTTCGAGTGGGCATAAGCAGGGTTACTGAAAACAGTAAATTGAAAAGCACAAGGAGGTAAAATTGTACGTTGTGTAACATAATTAATCTTTGCAAATATTGATTTTTCTGAAAGAGTATAATAAAAATCGAAGTACTTTGCATTAAGGGATTCAAAATATTAATGGTTGAAGCGCATATTCCTTAATTTATTCTAACCCGTGGGTATTTTACACGACTCCTGAGAAAATGCAGGTCGTACTCCTAGGCAGTTGATTTTTTAAGTTACTTTTTTGGTGAAGTGAGTTGAAACTAATTTCATTAAGACCTTTTTGTTATCCAATCACTTTATATATTTTAAGGTTTTTGAAAACAAAGTTTAGTCTGAAAGGCTAACTGGCTGCTCTATATTACAAAACAAATAAACATGTAATTCCAATTAATACCTGATCAAAACAAGTCAGTATAAAATAAAAAGACGCAGTGAAAATAAAAAGAAACAGTAATTTCAAATAAAATAATCTGAATGTAAGAATAAGCTATATGTAGAGAAACTACCACAGGAACATGGAATACAGCTATCTTAAGGAATACTAAAGGTGCTTGAGGAAAGTAATCTGTAAACTAATGCTTTCAACAAGATCCATGAGAAATTGTAAAAATCAGGCAAAGCTGTGGAAAGTGGATTATTTTAAGGAACTGGGTTCCAGGGCTATTGCGTGACATCAAAGAAGGTCTTGGAAGATGGTTTGGCATGATAAGACTCTGAAATATGGGCACAACAGACCCTACTCCTATTAAACTGATGATGTCCAATTTGGTTGACAGAAATGTCGATTGAGTCAAGAAACACGCTACTTACAACATGCAGCAGCTTGAAAAAAATGTGAACGTGCTCGGGATTTCATAGTGGGAGTAAGCATAGGAGAAAGGCCAAATGGAGACAGTAAGACACAAGCCATTATTGTGATAGTGGTAGAAATGCAAGACCTGCAATAAGAAGTAATTCAGTTTTTGTAGGTTCAGGTTTTAGGTCATGACATTCCCTCACATGGTCAATTATCTGCATGATGCAGCATATTATCATAAAATTGGGTTACTAGTGAATAGAGATTTCTGTGCCTAGAAACGCATGATCCAGAAGTCTGGAAGATGGTGAATTTCTTTGGGAGCGAGAATAGAAGCATGAACTGTCCACTGGTCCTTTTTGAAGAGGAAGTTTCCACCTGGATGATCTTCATTTGACCATGGAGAAAAAACATTTCAAGATCCTAGGGCCTTATTCAAGGTGGCAGTGATGGGCGGAGTGGTGGGCCGTGATCAACAGTGTTAAAAGTCGCAGAGATATCTAGAAACACAGGTACAGGTCCAATGCTGATATCAAGCATGGCCAGTGCATCATCCGTCTTAAGTGTGGCCTTTTTTGTGCTACAGAAGGAGTGGAACTGAGGTTGGTCTGTTTGTGTGAGGTTGAGCGGTAACTGGAGAACTCCACACTGTACCACTCAATTAGTTTGTTTGGATCTGTAATGCCAGACAGCTATAAGTATCACCTTTTTCCGGTCCTTAGTATCCTTTTCCAATAGTGGAAGTAATGTGTCACTGTAGAAAAGTGGGTTACTGGTTGAGGGCGGTGAAACCCTATTCAAGCAGCTACCACGTTTCTTATCAGGGTGAAACATAAGCAACTCCCAGATTAACCTGTGCTTAATCCTCTGGTAGCTTGGCACAAAAGCACTCAGGATTAATTTAGTGGCAATGTGTAAAGCTTTTATGCGGCACACAAACAGTAATAAAGTAAAAAAACAACCCAAGATAAATCTCCAACCAATTTAGAAAAATAGAGGAAAATGTAAACTTTATTTGACACCAAAACCTCACAAAGCCAATCAGTAGAACCAGAGATATGCACTTTTAAACGTTTAGGTAAAAATAGTGCTCAAAAGCACAAAATTCCAACTGTAGTTATCTGGTTGTGCTGAACCGGGAGAAAGTCACGAGTTCAGGCCAACCACAATGGAACAGGCTGGTTACAGTGACCCAGTTAGTCCCGCTAAGAAATGTATCTTTAATCCAGAATGTGGAGCATTGGTCCACACAGTGGTGGTTCTGACGAACTGCGAGGACTGCAACGTGGGCTTGCATCATGCAGCGACGGTTACAATGAGCTGTGAGAGCTGCGATTCAGACTTGCGTTGAGGCTGCGTCGCGCTGCATTGTTTCCGATAAGAGGCTGCGAGGTCCGCATTGAGGATGCTTCGCACAGCGGTGCTTCCGAAGATGAGCTGGGCAGGCTGTGATGCGGGCTTGCGTTGAGGCTGTGTCACACTGTGTTTGTCCTGATGAGACCACAGCTGGGCTGGCAGAGCACCTTTAGCGCCACTTCCAAGAGTCCAGGACAGGAGGTGCACCACTTGTGGGGTTAGGACTCTCAGCAGACAGAGTTTAGATGCAAGGTTCAAGATTGTTGGAGTATTTTCTGTCCTTAAGGCTCTGTTCAACAGGCCAGCCAACCCACCCTTAGACCTACTCTGATGGTCCTGGGTTCAAGATGCAGTTCAAGTCCTTCTCACTCAGACAGCAGGGAGGCAGGACAGCAGAGTAGCAGGGCAGTAGAGCGGTCCTTCTTGCAGCAGAGCAGCACAGCCGGCCTTCTTCTGAGACTCCCACAAGACCAGAAGTGTAATGAAGAATGGTATTGAGGGGCCTCCTTTGTAGTGGGAGAAGCTTATGGAGTATCCCCCTACAAAGGTGCCTGGAATTTCCTGCCTCCCTGGTCCCAATCTGTCTGGGGGCACAATAGGCTAGTGTGTAGTCCTTTGTGTGTGTGTGTGTGCTGAGGTAGCCCCTTTGAATTGTAAGTGTGGAGGGGGACAGCTCCGACCCCTCATCCTGCCAGAGATGGCCCATCCTACCAACATCCAGACTCTCTATTGTGCGACTGTCAAGGACAAATACACAAAGCCTACTGCCAACTAAACTTAGTCATGTGACCCTGGAACAAGCTTCGGGTACCAAATGGTTTGGACAAGAAACTTCAGCTTTCTAAAAGTGGCATTTTCAGAACTGTTATTTAAAATCTGACTTTGCCATTAGAGGGGTTTAGATTACAATTATTCAGACACCAAACATCACTTTCCTACCTGCTTCTAATCAAAAGTTAACACTTATTAAATGTAATAAGGTGTCCCAAGTTAATCCTATGGGACAGGTAGGCCTTGCAGTAGTGAAAATTGAATTTTTGAGTTTTTCACTACCAGGACATGTAAGACTTTAAAGTACATGTCCAACCTTTTAAATACAATGCATCCAGGCCTAATGGCTGTTTAGGGACTACACTTGGGTGGATTTATATATATTAAAAGGGAAGGTTTAGGCTTGGAAAATTTTACCAGGTTGAAACAACAGTTTAAAACTACACACACAGGCTGCAGTGGCAGGCCTGAGACATCTTTAAAAAGTCTGCCTAATTGTGTGGCCCAATAAGTGCTGCAGGCCCACTAGTAGTATTACATTTACAGGCCCTGGGTACATGCTGTACCACTTTACTAAGGACTTACAAGTGCATATGTGCCAATTGGGTATATGTCAATTTTACTATGTTTTAGGGAGTGAGCATTAGCGTTTTAGCACAAGTTAGCAGTCGTAAAATGCGTAGAGTCCTAAGGATAGCAAAAACAAAGTCCACAAAACCAGGAGTATTGAAGGCAATATATGGGGGAAACAACACACCAAGGATGTCAAGTCCAACAGTCACCTTTAACCAAGAGGCTTTAAAAGTAAGCATACAGATTGTTGCAGTTGTCGAGGAGAAATATGTATAACCAGGCAAGCTAGAAACAGATTACCAGCAAATATGATTGGCTCCATAGTTGTCAATATATTGTAGACAAGTGCATTCTGACCAATATGGAGCTGTCCAGTGCTGCAGTGACACATCATTTGGAAACTTCAGTGGTTTGACAAAGGTGTTTGCTTGACGGTTTTACATTTTAGGGAGATTTTGGTATATTTTGCATACCTTCACAAATAAAAGCGCAGATTTTTCATTAGCAAGCAATTATTATAGTACAAAACCACCCTAAAGTTTTCCTTTATTAAATATTGAATTGTGCCGAGTCCTTTTACGTGAACAGTCTTCCCATGTTTAAGATTTGTAACTTCTTAGCAGAGTGTATCTCCGCTCAAGGTTGTGCCGTCACTGTCATTTGTGCCTCCGCAGATGCTAGATCCAGAGCTTGACAGATTTGTTATTTACTTGGCTCTTATTAATAAATCTAAGTGGAGATTGTTATATTTTAAGGTGTATCATTACAAAATACTTTAGAACTTAAGACCTTCTTTCCTTACCACAGACAGCTTCATACAGTACTCATCTTGTAAAAGCACTGGAGATAAAATTAGAACTGGATCAATTTTTGGCTGTTCTAGGTAGGCAGCAAGATACGGCAAAGGATAATGAAGTTACGTTTTTTGTAGCTTATTATTGCTTGGAAATAGAGGTTAGAGAAAGCTCCTCAAGTTAGGAATGGGTCCTGAAAATGAAAAGGGTTATACCTTTGAATATATGTTATGTAAACATTGAGGGTGGCTGTGAACATTTGAAAGAAAATGGCTAATATACTACGATTTAGAAGTTCTAGCGTGAGTTAAATAGCCAGCTAGGGATGCAAAACACTAAATCTGGGGAAACTTTATTCTAAAATACATTGGCATTTTAGATGAATTCACAGTTGCTACAGAAATGAGAAGATATTTGTAAAAACGTTTTTTGGGAAGCGTTCATGATCTATTTCCTGTTATGTATCCATGTAGGAATGGTATTCCGTTTTCTTTTTTCTTAATAAAAAGGATGACCGCTATAAAGCCTTGCACTGCCTTTTGTGCAAGAGTGAGTAGCGTATCACCTCGTTGTATGACTTGTGCACTCAATGTATGGCTTTTATGGAGTACGCAGCTGAGAACATTGCCATTCTCTTGCACATGGCACAACCAAACTAAATACTGTGTGTAAGTGAGAGGCCAGTTAACGTTGGCTTCTCTGTAAGGGAAGTCACTGACTCAATCCAAATATTCGAGCTCCTCCATAACCCTCTTTCCAGCAAAAACCTTACAGATAAACCCTCAAGCTCAAATGGTTCTCTTCTTCGTCCCATCATGACAGGAAAGAGAAGAAAAGGAAATGGTCCAGGGAGGGCTGTCTTCTTTGGCATAAGTTCTGCGTTTGCCAGACATACCATCAAAGGGAGAAAGTGGCGTAATTTATTCAGCTGCTGTTGCAGTATCTTTGCAATTGCTTCCATCCAATTTCCCTGCAGTGCTGGAGGATTCGGGCTTGGCATTGTTCGCACCAAAGCAAATGCCCCTGCAGCACCACCATTGACTTTGAAGTCGACACCTTCGGCTCTTTACCAGTGTTGACTTGGAAAATGTTGTTTTGACTAAAACAAATATCATATTGCGATCTGCCAAACGGAGGCCAACTTGTGATCCTCAGGCATAAGAGATGCCTGCGGGTGCCACTGTCAGCTAGACCATGGTCTTTTTCCAGAAATCAAGAACGTTTTCAGGTCATATGCTGATTCACTATTATTCCAGGAATCCGACCATCCTCACAACAAGGATCATGCTATTGTTGCAGGCAATCTGCTTCCATTGATACATTTTGATTCCAGCCTATGTTTTTGTTTGCAGAACGCGAGTGGGCTAGATAACTCCCTGGATTAAAAGTTCTCAAAAAGACTCTCATGGCAGAGCAAAATACTTTCTAGGAAGCAGTCTCTGGAGGCTATTGTGTTCTTTAGTGGTGCTTCAATTGATGGAATATGGGGAGCATGTGAAATAAATTATCTAGAGAAACCTGGGTCTAGAATGTTCTTTCATCACGTCTTGGCACTAAGATCAGCTCCAGCATAGTTCTCGTCCTCCAGTTGATCTAAGACACAAGAATCACTTGCTACACCATGTAACCGTTGAATCACTTTTCCACATTTAGGATTTCCATATATGCTAAAGGCTATTCTGTCTTACCTGAATTATGGCCACAGGCTCTCTCTATTGCAGGGGTGTAGCTTTCAATATTGTAGCAGGTGCAGTAGCATCCGGACCCAATGGTGTGAGGATCCCTCTGCTACCTACCTTTGGATACATTTTACTACCAAACTGGAGGCAGCAAGCCCCATTTTCTGTTGCTTGTACTGGGGCCGGTGACACAGTTGCAGCCTATCGCCCTTGTTGCCCAACCCATCCTACTCTTAAGACTCTAAAGAATGCCGATTGCAGCAGCAAGACAGCTACTACATCTTGACTATTTGACCAAATCACACCAGCTCTCCAAACTCTTTGATGGCTAACGTGGGCTAGATGTTTTACCCTCAGTGCAGTCTATGGAGCTGGTCATGCTTCATTCAAATAAAACGCCAATGATAGTCTCAGAGTACAACTCTTATCTTTGGACTGCTTCCTCCCTGACCATTCTGCTTTTCAAGAAATCACACAGCAGTGAAATCTCCTTTTCCATAAAGGCAGCAAAATCATGGAATTCCCACCCAGCAAAAAATATCCAAAAATATCTGCTTTTCAGGAAGGCAGTAAAAAGATGGCATTTCCTCAACAGAGGATATTGCATCAGCCTAACAAGACCCAGAATAAGTCAACCCAAATAAACATTCTGGACATGATAACATGTGCAGCTCGCTCTCGCTCCTCTTCGCTCAAGACTATGCTGAAATGCAGATGCTCAATAGCAGCAACATGATAAGAGCTAGTCGCATGCAACACCAAAGCACTTATAAGATAGACCACACTTGCAATGCACACCATTCAAACCAGACACACCACTACTATAAGCTTAAGTATTATATCTCTCACACCGCTTCACTCCACTATCAGCAGTGACATACAACACGATAATAGCACCATTCTTAACATTCACAAGCCTAAAACACGTCTTACACAGGCAACACTTAAAAACCACACCTTTCCAACCTAGGACGTTCTTTAGAGGAGCGTGCTAGCTACCTGTATGCTAGAGTGCTATGGCTCCTCATCATCGTTATAACGTTCTACATAAATGTAACTACAATGTTACAAAACTTGTCGCCTGGGTAAATAAACCCACACTGTGGGTGAGATGGCAGTTTTTGCTGTGCTCGGCTTATAAGGATGAATCTTTGCATGACACGAGGGATGAAGTCCATCAATCCATGCGAATTGGGTATGGAACAATACATGTGGGACCTCCTGTATGATTGATCTTAGGTCTAGAATTGAGAAAGAAGGCATGTCTGGATTCAGTTGATGAGATTTTCAGGAGACAGTTAGGTCTGACTTCTAGGCACGCCCTTAAATGGCCAAATGTAAAAACAGATGGCTTGTTTCAACATCTAAAAAAACAAAGCAGTTGCTAAAACCCGGAGGTCTGACATATACAAAAAGTTCCATCAGTAGTTCTGAATATATTTAGTGGTGCCGCCCTCAGTTTATTCAGCCACAACTACAATCTCAGCCACCTCTTAAGCTGTAGTTTCATCATTACAGAGGTAGAAATTCTGGCAGTGGAAGAGATTTGCAATCCTCATCCTTGTCTTCCTCCACTCCCTCAATTCTAAAACTGTTATGTGACAAATCCACAATTCCCTGCTAGGGGGCTGGGTGGCTTCCTGTTTTTTTAAGCTCCTCGAGAATAACCTAAATTTCCTGTCTGCAGGACACCATGCCCCAAGGTTACTTTGAAGAGGCCACCACCTGCCCCACCTCCTCTGACACATTGAGATTATTGAACGAGATTTGCTTCTTATTTACAAAAGATACAAATGAAAAGGTGTATTCACAGAAAGAGGAAATGGGTGCTACTGCTACTGGTTCCAAAAAAAAGTGAAGGCTTGCCCCTATTATTGGATCTGAGATCTCTGAATAGATCAGTAAATGACAATATCAAGAAGGTGTTAATCTGCAAACCTTGTAACCCCAGAATTTGCTAACGTCATTGGATCTACAATATGTCTATTTGCTAATACCACATGGAAGTTCCTGATATTTGCAATTTTATTTACCTTCATCAATTCGCAGTTCTCCCCTTTAGACTGTTCTCTGCCTGAGTTGAAACGCAGATCATAGAAGCGGTAGTGACTTATAATATAATCAGTGTGTTCATATTTACCCTTACTTGGACTGTTTACTATAGAACTTAAGCAATGTATCACCCTTTTGCTTCAGCATCGATTTTCATTCAGTTAAAAGTTTTGTGTGTCATCCTTACAGAGACCAGTTTAAAAAGTAAGGCCAGACACATGCGACCTCTAACTATGTTTATCCTTGCGAGGTTAGACAACTTTGAACTATTTACTGCTATGTTTTCAGAGGACTGAGTCCACAATGTGAACTAAGTTTAGCTTCTGGGCTTGGTAACTCTTGCATGTTTCTGGTTCTTCCTGCATGCTTGCATATGAGACCACTCAATTAATGCTTTGTCTACTGTGGAATCACTTTCCCTGGCAACTGAAATATCTGTTTCCCATGCTGCAGTAGTGGAAATATCTCCCCAACGTGGTGTAAGAGATATCTTCAGATCACTACATCCTCAAGTGACGGTAGTGACTGGTGCCTGTGCAGAATAGGGGGACCCACCTGTTGAATTTTCAATGTATAATGGTCTCCCCAATAAAATATATTACATTTCAACAAAATTGAGGCCTGGCCACTTCAGGAGGCCTCCTACTACCAAACATCACTGCATACTACTATGACAAACACCTGTCGCAAATGCCCTATTAATTTAGTAGAGAGCTAGAAATGCCAGACAAGACCAATACTCTCATATCTAACATGCTCTAGGTTTGGAAGAAAATACATGAACTGCTTCGATTAAACAGTCTCTTCCCCCTACAGGCACCTATCTGGCACAAAGCTGGTCTTTTGATAGGAGGAGACAAAAATGGGACCTAAAGGGCATAATTGACTTCTCTACTTGATGGAAGACTTAAGTCTTTTCATGACCTCAGCCTCGAATACCATCTAGGAAACAGGTTTTTCTTTCACTGTCACCAATTACAGAGTTGCACAAGCATTATTCTTCAACAGAAACAAGATGAGATAAGAAACTCAGTAATACCAAGTGTAGCTACTAAAATGGGGGCACACAGGAAACTAATCTCGAGACTGTATGGTTTTTGGATTGAAGACATGTACTCTAGTCTGGCATCTGTGAAACTCTTTCATCACTGGCACACTCACATGCAAACAGACTGTGCAAAAAAAGCGTGTACAGATCTCTTGGCCTCACATGATAAAAGGCTTCAGGAGGCGGGATTGAAATTCAGTTACTACAAAATACTCCACAAATGGCATTAATCGCCCCACAAGTTGTTTCAGGCATGTCCAACAGCAGATGCCTACTGAAGATGCAAGAAACCAGAAGGGGGCATGGTGCATATCCCGTGGTCATGCGGGGCCAATCAGGAATTCAGGGCAACAATCTTGGAAAAACTGACTAAAGCTAGTGGACTCACACTGCGGCCTTTAATAATATTGGCTATACTTCAACACATTCAGAAAATACCTCTAATGGCAACCGCTAAAAACTATGGCTGGATTCTGCAATAGCAATTGCAAAAATCTGTATAAATCGCCGGTGCAAAATGTCTGAGCCCTCAATGTTGAATGATTGGTGTGAATCTGTTGTATTGACGCTGGGCTGATACTGTTATTTTATTTGTATTGGCTTGTACTATATCATCTGTAAAAATACATTAGGAATGTTTCTGTACAGAAAAAAAGAATTGAGGGCTGTCAGGTTAGCCTTGAGTATTTTTCTTGCGCATCTTCAAATGAAATATGCCCAGATTGTGGCAGACAACACTTCAACCAGGCTTTATATAAAAAATCAAGAAGGTGTAGGCTCCGAACAGTCCATAGGCAAAGGAATTGATCTGTTAGCAGCTTATTTTGGTTTTCCAGAAAGCCACGCTTTCATAAGCGGCCTGACTTTCCTCTATTTATTGCTAGTAGAAACTGCTTCAGGAAAGTCAAAGACCACATCTTTCATGCCTGGGATAAACCAGAGATCTCTTTGCGACTTGTGTCAAAAATAAGTGCTCCAAGTTTCACTCACCGGATTTTGCTTCATGAAGCTCGATGGTAACACACTGATCCGCAGGGTTCATGATTCTTTTTTATTTTCACTCGAAAATTGCAGCTGCACAAGGGTACTGAATTACCCATTCCCCAGGTAGTACTTCATTTCTCAGTAGATCCTCTGGATCCAAATCACAATAGGGTGGTATTTCCCCTCTTCCAAAATAACCAGTACCTATTGGTAACTCATGGGGAGGGGGAATACCAGCCCATTTGCTGAGTCCCTTCCTGATAAAGGCATACATCTTAATGCGGAACTGGACAGGCTAGCTTGCATGAACTGCCCCCAGAATGAGAGGATGGTCTGCTTGAACCCAAATATCTGTCTACTAAAATATATTGTTACCACATTAAATTTTGATGCATCCATAAGTCACAATCAAATACAGACTCCAGTTTGTAGTTTTGTTAGTGGAGACACGTCTAAAGATAGGGTCTCATGGTCTGTTTCGCTGTACTCTTGTCCTCCATTTAGTTGAAATTTTCAGTTGTGTCTCGATTTTTGGAAGGTCTTTCTTCTGCACGCTCTAAGGTACCTTTATAGGATCTTAATTTAGTTTTGACTTTCTTCATGGGCCTCTTTTTGAGCACATACCCTCTTTGCCACTCAAAAATCTCACTTGGGAGGGAATGATATTGGTGTCTGTCGTTTCGGGGAGAATGCAAGGCAAAGTGCAGGCTCTTTCTGCCTCTTCTACCTTTACTGTATTTTCAAAAGAGAAGGCTCGGTTGAGAGTAAAACCTTCCTATTTACGTTTCATCTGAGCAGTGCGCATGTGCTGTCAGCAAAATCTATTTTTAACAACAACAAAAAACGCTTAAATTGGGCTTAAAGTCTGCTCATTACTTACTAATACTTACCATTGGTTGGCTTCCGCGTCACACTAATTTCCCTGCTTCTCATTGGTTACACCTCCTGCTGTCTCCCTGCTGCTCGCTTTCTCCTGGAGCTTCTGTCCTTGATATGGAGCATAGACCTAGCACAACTTGCTGTTTGCGGCCAGTATCCTTTCAAAGACCACACTCTCCTCCTGGTAATTTTTTGTAAATATACTTTTTTTCCCATGCACTCCTTTTGTTGCCTCTCCCTCCTCCTTCCCTCTATCTCCCTCGTGTTTCTTTCCCACAGTCCATCCCCCCCCACGCACTCCTCATGCTGTCCATTGCTGCACCCTCCCTCCTACTACGCACTTCCTTGGTGAGGCCTGTTGTCTGTTATTTCTGTTCCCTCCCTCCTCCCCTGCACTGCCCCTCTGTTGTTTGCCTTCTACCCCCATGCTTTGTTAGACATATTGCACAGCAGCACAGGCTGCTGTGAAAAAATGGCTTAAAGGAGAGAAAAACTGCAAATAAGTGTTTTTCTCTACTCCTAGCCATGTTGCTAGGCTGTGCAACATGTCAAAAAAAATTGACAAAGCCAATAGACCTCGCCTAGGTGAGATCTATGCTTGTTTATCAAATGTTTCTAGGTTTCACTTGTTCTTGTGGATTTGTCTACCATTGTTATTTCCTCCTCCTCACAAAAATGGAAGCATCGTAGCATAGATTCCAAGCCAAAGACTTCAAAGCATGCTCAGTTGAAGGCCCAAAAATCCGACAGCTGGGAGACAGCCATGAAGCAAAAGATCTTTAGGTGGTTGTTTCCGTATTCCAAACGCTTTTACAAATTTCCTTGTAAGACCACACATGAGTACGGGGCTGGGGTACGGTGCGTCCAAGTACGGGGCTGGGGTACGGTGCGTACAAGTATGGGGCTGGGGTACGGTGCGTCCAAGTACGGGGCTGGGGTACGGTGCTGGGGTACGGTGCGTCCAAGTATGGGGCTGGGGTACGGTGCGTCCAAGTACGGGGCTGGGGTACGGTGCTGGGGTACGGTGTGTACGAGTACGGGGCTGGGGTACGGTGCGTCCAAGTACGGGGCTGGGGTACGGTGCTGGGGTACGGTGCGTCCAAGTACGGGGCTGGGGTACGGTGCTGGGGTACGGTGAGTTCAAGTACGGGGCTGGGGTACGGTGCGGACATGGGGGGTATGGTGCTGACATACGGGGGGTACGGTGCTGACATACGGGGGTACGTGCGGACATACACGGGGGTTAGGGGGGGGCTGTACGACTCGTATCCCGGGCACAAGTTTACCCGGGATACGAGTGGTACAGAGTTCGCTACGTACGGGACGTTTTACATACGCTTGTGTATTCGGAAGGGCGGTACGGCTCGTACTTGTGCGCTCGGACTTCAGTTTTACGATTTGTACGTAAAACTGTCCGGGTACGTCTCGTAGACCTTTTCCCGATACGAATCGTATGTATTTTTCACGTACGAATCGTACTTCACCGGTGGGACGGGACTTGTACGATTCGTACGTAAAAATATACAGATACGAGTCGTATAGGAATTTTTTTTACCCGATCGGAATCGGCACCATAGTGTTGATAACATTTCTGATTTGCATTGGCTACACTCCATGTTTTGATTTGCTGCTTTAACTAATTTGTTGAAAGACACTGTTTTACAGTCTGGTATTGTTAAATATATAAATCTCTCCGTGTCTTTGTTAGTGGTAAAAGTAAACGTACAATTTTCACATTCATGTTCCCATTTATAACAAAGTCAAAATAGATTTTTAATTTGTATTACTTCTTCTTCTAATACTGCAAGCATATACATTAGAAATTCCTGAGCATCTTGTTGCACATTCTGTGTAAATTGCGTAGAACCAGAACATGTATCCAAAAGCTTCCTAATATCAGAAACAGTTTGGATTTTACTTTTATCAGTTATCAATTTTTCAAAAATAGAATACAACAAGGAAAAAAACCTTTTTTCTCGATTCTCCATAATTTGCTGTAGCAGATTTTCTAGAAAAATACAACATTTACCACTACATTAGCATAGCAGTTGATACCTGAACTATTTTCTAACTGATATCCGACAATCTCTTCAATAGTGTCCTTTTTCTTTTTGCTTGGATTTTCAACATTATCCTGATGTTTTTTTCTTCGCTTTAACTTCACTGCAGATATTCTCATACCTTCTTTTTCGACCAACTACACGCTTTTCATATACAGGATATTCACCTAAATTGGGAGTATACAGTCTCCTTAACCGATTATACTCTCTTACACAACTTACATCTGCACTAATCTTTCTCTCATCAAAATCAATCAAATACAATCCAGATAAAGTTCTGACTCGGGACAAAGCAACATATGCCATACCCTCTTTAAATACGGTACTTCCAATATTTACCAAAGCATTGTCTACACTTAAACCTTGAGATTTATGAATAGTCACCGCATATGCCAAAGAAAGAGGAAACTGTTTTCTACGAACATAAAAATCTTTAACAAGCAAAAAACGAGCAGAACAATGAGCAATTTGTTTTATTTATGCAATCTGATCAAATTTGGTTTTCAAATTTTCAATTCATCTTTTTTTTATAATTAACATAATCAACAACTTTTCCCATTGCTCCATTTATTAAACCTTTTTCTACATCCAAATTACGCCGTAAAACTACCCAACAGTTTACACATACATATAAATTATTTTCTAAACCAGTAGTTTTAGATATAGATTTTTCTAAAGAATCCAATTTTGTTTTCAGTTTTCTTGTCAAAATAATAGTAATTCCTTCATGCTCTATTTTATCAATGGCTTCCATTTTTATTATTTGTTCATTTTCCAGCTTTAAAACTACTTCATTGAATGTACAACACTCTCGCAGTGTTTGCATGAGGCATATTATAGATTTATTTTCTGCAATTTTTTGGTATATTTTTGCAGGATCTATATTTTCATTTGTAAACAAGTTGGTAAGTATCCGACTTTGCAAAGCTTCTTTGCCATGTTCTGTCAATACTCCAATTCTTATATTTTGAAGAATGGTTCCATAAACTTCATAATTTGCTTGTCGCATATTTTTAATGAGTTCTTTGTACTCAAAATATGACTAAATGTTAACGTTTCCAACACTTCCCAAAGACTTTCTGGTATCTTCGTGCACAAGTGTTTTAAATACTGGTTTTCCTTTTACAGGAGTAAGTTGCAATAGATCACCAAAAACTATTACGCTTTCCTCCAAATAAGACATCGTATTCTGTTTTTAAAATTTGCTGCATTCTTAAATGAACAAAGGCAAGCATTAACTTTGAGACCATGCTCACCTCATCAATAATCAGAAGTTTCATTTTCTTTAGCACTCTTGAAACTTCATAACAAGCTTCTCCAGATAGCCTGTGATATTCCAGTTTATTTTCATGTTCCACAGGTAGCATTAGTACATGATGTAATGTAATTCCTTTAATGTTGTATGCTGCCAATCCAGTTGGAGCAGTTACAGCACAAGACAAATGTCAGTTATTTTCCGTAGATAAGTGGTCAAAACATTAATCAAGAAACTTTTTCCTGTACCAGCTTGACCACTGATATACATTCGGATAGGTTGAAATGATGTGCATGTGCATTCTTTCTTTTCATGAAGAAAACCATGGTCGATCTGTTGTCTAACTTGCTGATATATTTCTTTCTGTTCAATATTTAGTTGTTCTTCCAAGTTTTCTAAGTCCATAATATCTTCTTGAGCTTGATGCATTGCTGTTTCTACTTCATTCATGGCGATTGCTGCTTCATTTTCAAGAATTGGTTGTCCTAGTGGATCTTGACTGTCTTGAGAACTGTCTCTAGCAATCTTGATCAATTTCTTCATTCAACATTTTCAGATAATTTGCAAAAACTGGGCATTCAATGCTATCTTTACATGCATTGAAAGAATCTTCATAGCACTGAAGATCTCCA
The DNA here is from genome assembly GCF_964204655.1 of Triturus cristatus. NCBI lineage: Eukaryota > Metazoa > Chordata > Amphibia > Caudata > Salamandridae > Triturus > Triturus cristatus. The sequence continues at coordinate 1,018,794,970 of NC_140589.1, read as the reverse complement.
AGTAATTCCAATTCCGTATGCCAAGGCTTGAACAGTGGTAAAAGTGCTAAATAGTAAAATTCTCTTTTATCAGCAGTATCACAACTCCGTTTCCTGTGATTAATCAAATTTCCTTTAGTATGTTTCACCAAACATCCTTCTAAACCAATCACTGCATATTTTCCTTCATTTATGTTTTCTGTAGTATTTTTCTTAAAACTGTAAAATTGCAGCACTTCATAGAGACATATGTTCTCAAGATGACGACTTCTATTTGGATGGTATGTATCCAACATGTTTGTTTTGACAATATCTGTACTTCCTGGGACATTTACTGCTAAATATTCGATTTCTTGTATAGGTTTAAGTACTCGATTTCGCGTTGCAGCAAGACCTAGACTCACCCAAATGATCCCTCTTGACTTTGAATATAAACTTGCAGACGACAACCGATCCGAGCATTCGTACGCTTCAATCTCTCGATGGGATAACATCTTAAAACTAAAACTGTACAATTTTTCACTAAGACTCTTCTTGTGGGAAATTTCTTCCCACATTTCTTTCAACTCTGTCTTTTCTGATTTTGTTATGTGTGATTTTACATACCAAGCAACAGCAATGGAATTGTCCGCAACATACTGGATATCCATATTAGCATTCCACATTGAGAGAATAACTGGATTATAATCATTGATATACTTTGATTCTTCACTTCTTCTCAAATTGTACGTATTTTTGGGAGATTTTCTAGTGATGGTGTGTCTCACTGCTGACATGAAACTGTTTACTCTTCCTTTGGATATTCAGGGGTGTGGACATTTTTCAAAAATATACTTGGCCAGGGGACAAAATGTTACACAAATCTACTTGTTCTGGGAAGGTAACTGCTTGCCCCACCTACTCCATAAATCACTATGGTAGGTCTGCATGGAGAGACCCTGCACTGCAAATAGTGCAAGATACTGTGCAATATATATTTCAAGTGCCAGTCCAGTTAAGCAGTGCATGGTCATGCACGCCTAAATGCAACTGTTGTTCTGGCTGGCTGTACAGCATGTGTGCAGATGTGTCAGTGTGCACTGCACTCAATTATCAACTATTTTGCATGTAACACATTTTCATATGTAGAGAAATAGTACCTAAAGGCAGAGGGCAGACTGCATTTCTTGAAGTGTTTTGGCACAGTCCAGACTGTGTCGAAATATGAACCTGTAGTACAGAAGCGTGTTCTCCATCATAGTGCCAACTCATAGCTGTCCAGCTTAAAAAACCCTCAGATGTGATGCGCTGATAAACGTGTGGATGGGAATAACTGCACTTCTTGGCAGAGCATATGAACGGTTCATGGGGCAGCAAAATTACGTAGCAGATATGCTGTACCCACAAGTACAGATACACAAGAGGCAGGTGTGATGTGATTATATTACGGTGCACTCACTGCTACATCTCCACATTCTTCTCCCACACAAAGAGCATATGCAGCACTGATAGTAGCTGTACAGGGTTCTCTCTTGCAATTAGTAATGGCTGCAGCAGAGTAAGCTTCCCTAACATGAAGAGGTGCAGATCAGCAATGGATGTTCAAGTTTGTCTCCTTCAGATATGTAGGACATGTAGCAGTCACGCAGCTGAAAAGGAGTGTTAAGTAGAAAAGATAGTAAATCTAGAAGTGGAGAGCTGAGCATCATTGAGACGGGGACCAGTGAGTAACTGCAACCACTCAACATTTCATGTCACACCCATGGCAGCAAGTCCTGAAAACTGTATTCAGAAGGCAGTGTGAGTGCAGTGGTGGTAGCAGGCACAGTGTACAAGGCTGGAAAAGGTGCTGTCTGCTCAGTGGTTGAAGTGCATTAAAAAAAGTATGGGAACAGTGATGCTGAACGAAATGGGGGAGGCAGGGTGAGTGAATCTGGGGGCAGGGTTAAAGCAGTGGCTAAAAAACCCAAAATACTTTCTAGTTTTTTGTGGTATTTTACCTTCAGGTAACTACATGTACAATAATGGACAGCTTTAATTGAAATGAAAGTTATGTTGATCAGTGGGAAATGCGGTGTCAGACATTATGAAACCTCTATTAGTTCATGCACTGACCAAGCCATAAACATTTAGCCTAACAGGCAGGAATCTCTGACAGATCATCCTAAACACAGGCACCCACATGTGCAGACTGCACATGCATTCCTATGTACGGGTGGCTGTGCAAGTTTCGCTGCAGACTTCTGATGCTAGCCACAGGTAGCCGTCTTGCAGGTCACTGAACTCCACCAGAGACAACATCAAACTGTCAAAGAGCTGGGTCAGCCCTTCACTACCTGGGGTAGAGGTGGAGGCTGTGAGATGCCTCGCCACTGGGTCTCTGCTGAAAACGGTTGTGGTCACCAGAGGTGGAAGGGGTGGGTTCTGCTCACATGCAATGAAACAGCTCTGTACCCACGGGGGCCTGTCTTGCAGGCTTTGATGCACCTAGTAGTGACACTGAACTAGTGACAATGTGGGGTTATGACCCTGAAATCATTTCTGTAGTCAGAATAAAAAATAATGTGGAGGGGCAAGTGCAGGCATCAAGAGGAAATTCTGTGCCAGGGGAGTGTTCGGGGTAATTGGCCAATTTTCAATTCTATAAATTCCACCAGTTCCGTCGTAGCTTGTAAATACACACAATAGTTACAACTGACGTTAGAGCACTAGTGGGAAATGCTTTTCTTTGTTGTCTCCTGGAAGAAAGCAGACAATGTGTGCCCCCGAACGCGCAACATGTAATGTGCCAAAGGGGGAGGGTGCCAGGCGTCCTCTAATTGAACTGATGTGGTTTGACCCATACAGTTAAACTGCAAGTAATGAGCTGTGTGGAACATCTTAGGAGGGGCTTTGGGGAGAAAGAGGCAGGGCCGAGGCGCTTGCAGCACATGGTTGCACGAAGCAGTCACGATCCAAGCAGTTATTTAATAATGTTGTTACATAGGCACATGTTCTGAAAAATAGCAGAAAAATAAGGCGAAGGAGAGAGAATGAGACTAATACTGTTAACTCATGTCACATTGTGTGCAATGTGAGGTGCATACTATATTAACCCACCAATGAATGAGTGTCTGCGATAGATGACTGATTCGGGAAACTGGAATTTCATCATCTCTTCTTCTTTACATATATTAAGTAACAGCACACAGCAGCTCACTATTCACCACCTCAATTCTCATCCGGGCAAAAAGTAGCCGACTTCGATCATGCACTTTGCAGGTAACGGATAGCAGCTTCTGTTGCACTCTAATAAAGGAAATTAATACAAATCACATTCCCGCCGACCACTTTTAAAATCCACCAGCTTTCACAGGCAATACGCGGTAAAACAAACATATTGCTTGTTTGCTCTAATGCTATTGTGTGGTGATACTGAGCGCGGGAAATTTTAAATGTTTACGCCCCAGTACAATTCTTTAACACCACATTTCGTATATTATGCGTCACTGCATACCTGAGCTCCACTTAAAAAGCAGTGCGCTCCAAACCCCAAGTTAGTGCGCTCTGTTTTCTTTTGTGGAATCTGAACTGGGTACTCGGTAATGCCGTTATTTTCTACAATCCGCTGAGCTCTCAGCAGGATGTTTGCATTGCCTCTTCCCTTCGCGAGCAGCGAGGATAAAGTGAACTGTATTCCAACGCCCCTGATGCCGCAAGCTCACCTGGCATTATCCTGGAAACATTAATGCCCCCTGCCTCGCACCCCAGTTTCAGGTCGCGCCACGTGCTAGATATTTGTGCTATCCTCTTGTGTTAAAATGGAGACAGCTTCCGCACGGTTCTGCACGTCCACCCCATTGAGGAAGCAAGACACCCGATTGCTGAGATTGCCGCTTGTTGAGACTGAAGATTCAGTCCCCCAGCCAATCACTGGCTAGTGCCCAGTCATGGGCTGCTAGCCAATCAGAGGGCTCAAAAGCGTGTGCAGCTCCCCGCCAGCCTTTCTGATTGGCTGTGAGACCCAGAGTGTCCACAGCCTGTATTATGAACGCGATTTAATGTCTAGTTGTCCGTCAGACAAAATAGACATTACATCTTCTTGCCCGCGGTAAAAATCAACATGGTTCGGGCGTCAGACAATATGATTTCCCCACCCCTGGATATTACTGGACGTGGAAATCCAAAACGACATTTGGTATAAAACTTTTCCTTCGACTTGTATTTCCGTCGACAGTATTTGCCACATCGATGACTTTGGAATCATACCTCTTGTTGCCTTTAGGTGTTTTGTTCTGTTCTTTTTGGTATAGCACATGTGACATAATCTTCAATAAAAGATTAAACCGTGTCATCCGAATCAGTTCCAAATTTGGGTGCATCCTTGATCCATAAAAGCATATGTATATGAGGAGCACCTCTAGCTTGATACTCCTTTCTCCAAAAGAAACCAATAACTTCTCCAAGAGGAGGATTCTTTTTATTGCAGATAAAAGACATCATAGCTTCAAACCGATGGTTGAAATATCTGCATACATTTACAGGATCCAAAGAGCACAATTCTCCAGGTGTCTTGTGTTCAATATTTGTAATATTTGAATTTGCCTCTCGAAGAAATTCAAGTAAATCATCCGAAGCGTATTCAGCACAGCTTAGGGTAACAAACCACGTAGGAGTTCCTAAGTTCCTTAGCATGCATTTAAGTTCTCCATGACGACAATACCAATACTCATTAGTACCGCGCTGACATGCCATCAAAATAATTAGTTGAGATTCTAAATGATCATCTCTCTGATGTACTTTATCCATGAATTCCTTTGCAGAAATATTTTGAAGAAGTACTCCTGTTTTTAAGATGTGGTTGACTGCATATGAAAGTCCAGACAAGTCACTCTCAAACAAAAGATGAAATATATATGGGATACATTGTCGAAATCTTGGATCTTCTGTATACAGTCTTGTTGTCCGATTTTCTGATCTGTACTGATTGTTTGTCATATCGTCTACCTTTTCCAGTTGGGAACAGCTGGGGAAAACAACGAGCTTCCAAACTTTTTTCCCATACAGTCATGGGAGTCCCCTTCGCTTTTATCATTTGGAATAATTCAATAGCATTCCCCATGATTTATTTTGAATGAAGTGGATGTACACTATAATGTTCATACATTTTTTCACTTTTGGACATGTCAACTTTTTCAATTTGACCACTTGACGTTTCACTTTCATCTCCTAAAACTATTTCTTTTTCTTCTACATAAACATTTTTGTAGTAATCATTGTTTTTTATAAGATATAATGTTGCCTTTTGCACTTTCCTCACATCAACTAATTCCTGCCAAATTTTCTTACTCTTAGTAGGGACACCATTTACTAGAATAACTAGTGGTTCACTTTCTACATTTCTACACCAATAGTTTCAATATTTCTCTTTAAATCTAGAGGTAAATATACAACTCTACCTTTTAATCCTCTCTGTAAATCTGTAGGAGGCAATTTACCTGTTTTAGGCTCCATACAAACAATAGCCTGAAATGGGTGCACACGTTGAATCAGAATAAACTCATATGTGTTTAAATCGATCAGTTCTAGAGGAATAGTTACCAACTCTAGATTATTATGTACAGCTCTAGCAGGCATTTTATTATCGTCTAATTTGTTATAGCAATATTTACAAATACGCTGATCAGTACCCAAATCAAAGCAATCCTCTACCAACAAATAAGTTGCAAATTCTTTCCATTTATCATTATTTTCTATTTCACTTTTTAAATATAGATCAATAGTCCTAGTCTGATTTCTATAGTGAGTTCGTCGGCAACAAATACAAGTGTAATTTGGCCTTTCACACGAAATTACCTTAAACTTTGTAATTTGTTCTTCAAACTTCTCTGTACTACTATTTTCCACATTTTCTTCAACATCGACTTCTATCAATGTCTCACTTTGGCCAGTCTCTTCTTCAGGACCAAAGTAACAAAACTCTATTTCATCACAAACTTCTGTAACATCTGATACTGTTCCATGCAAAAGAGCACTGTTTAAGTCATTTAAAATTAGTGCTGGACTTTTAGCATAATACAATCTTCTCACAAACTTCCGCATTTGAGAAATTATGTACTGCTAACATTCTAAAATGATGAAAAACACTTTGACAAACTTTTCTTGAAAGACAATCCAGAGAATGACCTTGCAAACCAGTATTTTTTCTTACTCTGCAAGGATCTAGTCCTTGCAACATCTTAATCTTTTGTTTAACACTTTTTTTTACTATAGACTCATAAGAAAATGCGTAAAATTTCAATAGATTCCTGTCATATACTACAAATACTACTACAATCCCAAGTATACACAGGAGCTTTAGGACGTCTCCCTAGAACTTCATCAGCTACCACTTATTCTACATTTCAGGGAACCATCTTCTCTTTCTCAATTGGACAACCATTTTTAACCTCATAAGCTCGACCACTGGTATCAACTGCAAGCAACAATGTATTGGTTTGAAAATAACTCTCTTTATTGAAAAAAATGCTATGAACTTGAACTGTGTTTCCATGCACCCAAAACAAATCACAAAAGTTACTTCTGTTAATTACTCTCTTCTTCTTACTTTTGGCCTTCATAAACTTTATTGGCTTATCAAGTGATCGAATTCTGTTTAAAACTAAAACGAATAATTTCCTTTTTAATTCAAAAGCCATGTCAACAATAGTTTCAATTCTTTTTATAAAATGCTGATCTTCTTTTATATTTCTTCACATCTTTCAACAAATTAAAAACAACTCTATTGTAAAACATTCTCTTTCTAATTTCTTCAAACTGATTCTTTCTCCTTTTACCATACAATGATTCTTCAGAATGCATTTTTCCATTAACTTCTCGTTTTTTCTTTTTATTCTTCTTTGTTGTTGGGGCATTTTTTATACGTTCCACATTGTGCACACTGTTTTTAGCCTTTGAAAGTGTTTTTACAACTTCTTTTGTTCTCTTACCAGAAGACTTTTTCTTTTTTCCCACATGTTGTAGTTCATTTAATTTTTGCTGTTCTGTTTTCTTCAAATAATACTCCTTTTTTTGTTGTTTCTTCTTTTGTGTTATTCTAGTCATGGTAAGTTTTTTTTAATGATGATGAACAATATTTGTAAAACAAAAAATGTATAAAAGATATTATTAAAATAAATTTATAAAATATACTATTGTATTACTAAAGAAACACGTTGTATATAATGTTGTACATGGCTACTACTTCGGTAATTGCAGAAGTGAATCAGTACTCTGCATGGGGTTAGGGGACTGGATAGATTGTGAAAATCTGACTGTAGCACTGCATGTGTTAATGCCTAAGTCATTCTACAAGTGCATAGACAGCGACTGGGTAGGTAGAGTGTTGGTAGTTGACAGTAGGGTGAGTTTATAAGTGCTTGCGCTTTGGCACATACATTAGACAAGGACATGGTTCTGTAAGGATGATTGCAACAGTGAACAGAGAGTGACAGTGTGATTGGGGCACTCCATGAGAACTATCTAGATTATCACAGAAGTGAATCATTAGTCTATAGGGGTTTGGGGGCCTGCATAGATTGTGCACATTTAACTGTAGCACTGTATCTGTTAATGCCTGACTCAATGATTCTACAAGTGCATGGACAGTGACTGGCTAGATAGAGTGCTGATACTTGAGAGCGGGGTGAGTTTAGAAGTGCTTGTGTTTCGGCACAGAGATTAGATAAGGGCATGGTTCTGTCAGGATGATTGCAAGAGTGGAGAGATAGTGACAGAGTGATTGGGGCACTGCATGAGTACTACTTAGATTATTACAGGAGTGAATCAGTAGTCTATAGGGGGTTAAAGGCCTGCATAGACTGAGCACATTTGACTGTAGCACTGCATGTGTTAATGCCTGAGTCATTCAACAAGTGCATAGACAGTGACTGGGTAGATAGAGTGCTGGTAGTTGACAGTAGGGTGAGTTTATAAATGCTTGTGTTTCAGCACAGAGATTAGATAATGACATGGTTCTGTTATGATGATTGCAAGAGTGGACAGAGAGTGACAGTGTGATTGGGGCACTGCATGAGTACTATCAGGATTATAGCAGGACTGAATCAGTAGTCTACAGGGGATTAGGTACCTGCATAGATTGTGCACATTTGAATGTAGCAATGTATCTCTTAATGCCTGACTCATTCTACAAGTGCATAGACAGTGACTGGGTATATAGAGTGCTGGTATCTAAGAGCAGGGTGAGTTTATAAGTGCTTGTGTTTCGGCACAGAGATTATATAAGGACATGGTTCTGTCAGGATGATTGGAAGAGTGAACAGAGAGTGACAGTGTGATTGAGGCACTGCATTAGTACTATCTGGAGTATTGCAGGACTGAATCAGTAGTCAGCAGTGGGTTAGGGGACTGCATAGATTGTGCACATTTGACTGTAGCATTGTATCTCTCAATGCCAGAGTTATTCTACAAGCGCATACACAGTGACTGGGTAGATAGAGTGTTGGTAGTTGAGAGCAGAGTGAGTTTATAAGTGCTTATGTTTTGGCAGAGAGATTATATAAGGACATGGTTCTGTCAGGATGATTTCAAGAGTGGACAGAGAGTGACAGTGTGATTGGGTCACTGCATGAGGACTATCTGGATTATTGCAAGACGGAATCAGTAGTCAGCAGGGGGTTAGGGGACTGCATAGAGTGTGCACATTTGTCTATAGCACTGTATCTCTTAATGCCTGAGTCATTCTACAAGTGCATAGACAGTGACAGAGTAGGTAGAGTGCTGGTAGTTGACAGCAGGGTGAGTTTATAAGTGCTTGTGTTTGGACACAGAGATTAGATAAGGATATGCTTTTGTCAGCATGATAGCAGGAGTGGATAGAGACTCACACTGTGATTACTGAACTACATGGCTACTACTTGGATTTTTGCAGGAGTAAATCAGTAGGCTGCAGGTAGTTATGGGACAGTATAGATTGTGCACATTTACCTACATACTAACTACGAAATTAAACATTATAAAACCACAACAACACTTCTCCTGCACTTACAAAATCACATATTCACTACCTTTGCACTCCTGTAATCTATCAGGTACCTCTCATTAATTCAGTAAATATAGCTACAACTATATAAATGTAATCTAAACAAATACATGACTCATGATATACTATTCCCTTTAAGGCGACAACTACTATATACCAGAAAGAGTACAATGTACTGGTTTTCTTTTGAAATACATATTGCCAATTAAATCTAGAAACATGCAACATCATCAAAGTGTACCTCTCAACGGACTTAATTAAGAAGAGTAATCAACAACACCTTTTTTATGAGGATTTCTAAAAACACTTGAAATGTACAAACTAATAACAGAATTGTAATCATTAATACCTTATATGATCATCTTGCAAACAGCACAGTTCTACCTCATTTTACCAAACTATCTATAGTTTTGCCATTTTATTAAACTGTACCCTTTTTACTGAGAAGAAATATGCATGCCTAATAAACTGCACCTTATATAAACTTTTTTGAAAATACACATTCTTTATCCATTTTAAACCAATTATTAATAAATAAGAAGCATCATTCAACTATACCTTTCAAGACACTTAATAATACATATATTAGATGCACATACTATTAAACAAACTTTAAGTGCAATAAAATTATCCCAATATATATCTGTACATTTAATAAATTAATGTAACCAGCAAAGTTTCATAAAAATGTCAAATGTATATTACATAAATCTCTTTAAAATATAACTCACCTTTTAAATATATCTGTTGAATGAAAAATCTCACACACTCAGTCAGTTGTAGTCACTGAGAATGTAGATCAGCACACTCTCCAATGTAAAACCAGTAATGGCAAACTTTCCCTCTAATTTTCCATACATATACACATAACCCACAAATGACATTGCTTTCCAGTGTTTTTTCAAATTAAAAAACGATTTTCCATTGGCCACAGGGAATAATACTTTTCAACTGACATTTTCACCCCTTCTCCTTAATATCAGTTTCCATAGCAAGAGGTCATGCAACATTCAACTTAGCTGCCAAGTCACAAGTCCACCACACAATGTTGCAAATGACAAAAGCAGGTGTGGTTGGCTTTGCAAAGCATGCCCTTATCCTTTCTGCTGTACCTTTCAAACATTTCAAAATAACCAATAAGAAACATGCTTTCTAAACAAAGTAAAATGCACCCTCTGTTAGAATGTAGAGTGTTCTTAAACAGCCAATCAAATCTCTACTTTCTTAAAAACAGCATCTTGTTCACCATTTTAGATAGATTTTATTCTACCACCTGCCTACCTCAGGTACAGACTTCTTCTGATTACCTACAGAGATCCCTTCAAGATGCTTTCAGTGTAGATTGTTGGGCACAGGTATGTTTTCTGGTGCAAAAGGTATGCTGAAAACAGAGGTATTGACAAAGACCTAGCGTTACAAAATGTTGATATTAAATGGATTGGACAGAGAGGATTGAAGTGGCACCAATTGATGCCATTGGTTAAATCCTTTATGCACTTTCAACCCCCTGACCTCATGATTGTGCACTGTGGTGGCAATGACCTAGGCACATTGACTGAGGTAGGTCTGGAAATGCTAATGAAGGACACCTTTCCAGAATTGATGTTGCTTTTCCCCCAAACTGCCTTTGTCTACTCTAACATGTGCCAGAGACAGAAATGGAAGTGGTCCAATCAATTTTGTCCTCAGATTGAGAAAGCTAGAAAAAATGTCAATAAAGCTGATTTTGCTTATCTCAGAGACTATAGTATGGGGCCCATATACAACAACAATCTGCGTTTTAATATGGTTGGCATATACAGGAGAGATGGTGTACATTTCACAGATGAGGGAAACAGATTCTTTCTCAACAACTTCAGACTCTGCATCGGCACTTACATGTAACTACAAAAATCTCCCAATAAACACAAGGGCTCTTTTTAGAGCCACCCAAGATGCTAACATATAATATAGCTTTTTAATGAAAATAAATCTTATTTTTTTGTTTTATGAGTTGCGCACCCCTCGCGTTCACACCAGGGGGCCGCGCTGAGAGTCACGCACCCCTTGCGTTCACACCAGGGGTCCGTGCAGGGAGTTGCGCACCCCTCGCGTTCACACCAGTGGGCCGCGCTGGGAGTCGCGCACCCCTTGCAGCCCCCTCACCCATTTTTTTATTTAAAAAATAGAGCCCCGGGGAGGTGGCTTTTCATTCTACAAATCCCCCCGGGACCTGGCCCACCTGGGGGGTTAAAAGTAACAAAGCAAGGAAGCCCTTGATTCTTTTTTTTTTTACTTTTTCGTCCGGATCCGCGCACCCAGCTCGCATTCCGCTGTTTTAAAAAAAAATGCTTTTTTTGGCCCTGGGGGTCCTTGTGGGACCCCCTGAGCAGGCCTAGGGGGTCAGGGTGTTTCTACCCTGCCCCCTTTTCTTCTTTGTCACCTTTGTTTCCCTGTTTTCCTCTGACTAGGTTCTACCGAGTCACAAAATGGCTGACAACACTTCCTGGTTTGGAATATTGACAGCCAATTAGAATAAAGCTCGTGGTCGGGAGGGTGCGTGAATCCACCGCGCGGGTCTGCGGATCCTCCGCGCCTCTAAATATCGAAACTTATTTTTGATTTTCTCAGCAACTACTGAACAGATTTACACCATTTTTAAAAGGTCACTATCTGAGCCAAGCAGTACCTTTTTGCCAAATTTGGGGTAAATCCATTTAGTAGTTTCGGCTGTAGCCTTGCACAAAGTTTCCTATGGGAAATTGATTTTTTGACTCTTATTTTTTTAATTTCTCAGCAACTACTGAACGGATTCACACCGTTTAATTAAAAAAGGTCTCTTTCTGAACCAAGGGCTACCTTTTTGCCAAATTTGGTGTAATTCTGTTCAGCAGTTCGGGCTGTAGTCATGTCTAAAGTTTCCTATGGGAAATTACATGGAGAAAACGTGTTTTGCCCCCCCCCCTTTTTTCCTCGGCCCCCGCTTGGCGAATCACCCTGAAACTTTTGGGATAGGAGCTGACCGGAGCGGGCCATAAGTTTTGAAAATTTCGCGAAGATCCGTCAAACGGCGCCTTCTGCATAATAGCACAGCTCAGCTCGCGACACCGTATGATGTCATCGGAGCCATAAGAGGACCTCATCGGCGTGCTCACGTCAGTTCCACCCATTTTTTCTGTGCCACCGAGGCAAACAGGCGGACCGAGACATTTTCACATGTATACGTAGTATAATAAATATATATATATTCACTGAAAAAACCATAGGTTTCAGGCATGATATAGTTAGAAACTAGCATTTAAAAAACCTTAGAAATTCACTGAAAAAACCATAGGTTTCAGGGGCGTTATAGTTAGTTGGACATTTCACTCGTACAAAACCATAGAAATTCCCCCGTTATAGTTAGTTCAGCTAACTATAACTCGCGTGCCCGCGATGCACTGCTGATGACATCACATATTACATCACTCATGACATGGTCAGTGACATCACTCATGACATCACTAATGACATCTCAAAATAATAGTCTTGAGTTCTAGTCATTTGTTTTCTGCTATTCTTCTTCGCATGGTTTTTAATATGTCATCAGGGTACTGATACAATGGGATGCTCTGCAGACACCACCGCAGATGACCTACATTACAACACACCTTCAAACTACTATTGCTTTGCAAGGCAAATGGAAAATGTGACATTTTATTCTCCCCAGGATTGTAAACTGGCAAATCCTTGGTACTGGATTATTACCTCCCACATTGCCTGATTTCTCCCACAACAGCCTGCTTATGACAAATCACTCAGATCGTCTAAGACTACATCTCATAAGGCACTCCGTCATCTGAAAATTTTCCTGTGAGTTGCTGGCTGTCATCCACCACCCATGTCCTGAAGAAGACCCGCTATGACATTTAAATAGTGCTTTGTCAGGGTCGAAACGTCGACGAAAACATATGGTTCAGCTATTTCAAGTCTCTTGGCTCAAATTAACAAGCGCAAGGGCTGTTCGCAAGAGACATTGTCCTCTTTTATCCTGACCACCTTTAGTTTTTTGCTGTTAAATTGTATATAACCTCACCTTTTACATATGATACGCACTACACCATCGTCACTGAGCACCAGATGTCACTATATTACATGTCACTTGTATATATTACTCACTTTGACAGCCTTTTCTATTTCTGTAATTGTTTTTGAAAGCATCAAATCATATAAAATAATAATTTAACAAACACCCTCTAGTCAAGTGTTGTTGATTTTGTGTTCCAACTATATTGAACTTATATGCTAATTTCCAAACAAGTTGATATCATGTTTTGATTTTGTATACATTGTTCAATCTCTGATCTACTCTTCCCATGTAAAGTAATTATCCCCCCCCCGTCCAAACCACTGTAGCTTTCTGTATATATGAGATACTGACATCCACCAGCTACTTATGATCACTGGCTTTTTTAATTTTTTATTAAACCTGTATTTTGAATATTTGTAATCAAAATATTAGTCTTGAGTTCGTCATTTTTTCTACTATTGATCTTTGCATGGTTTCTAATATGTCATCAGGAAACTGATAGAATGTGATGCTCTGTACAGCACCACTGCAGATGACCTACATTACAAAACACCTTCAAGCTACTATTGCTTTGCAAGGCAAATGGAAAATGTGACATTTTATACTCTCCAGCTCATAAGAATTCCAATGAGTGGCCTCTTGATCATATTTTTATTTATTTATTTATTTTTTTACAGAGTTTTATATAGCGCAAACTTGCCCCGAATCGGGTATCAGAGCGCTTTATATAGCAGCAGTTGCATTTCATGAGGACACATTCATTTTTGTTAGGCATGGGGAGATTAAGTGATTTGCCCAGAATCACAGGATGTTCAGCGTCATTGCCAAAACTCGAACACAGTTCCCCAGATTCTAGGTCAACCGCCCTAGCCGTTAGGCCAACTCCTCTCCCCTCATCCTAGTCTTGGCCAACGTCGTAGCTATCTCTGTGAGCTGATATCATTGCCACCACCATACTCTGGTAGTTGCACAACATCAGAGCCCCCAACTAAATTTGAAATTAGTGTTATTGCTACAACACCTCCTCTGCTGTACTCTCGAGTGACCCTGTGTCTCTGCTTGTCACCTGGTAATGAAGTATCTCCTTTACCATTATTCTGAGTATTTTTCTGGACTCTGGCACCCTTCAGTTTTTGGGAAGGGTGATGACTTGAGTACTTCAGCTTCTTCCGACCAGTCTCTTGACTAAGAACACCAGTATTTAAAAATTTGTAAATTCCGTCATACTGTGCTTGCAGTTCAAAGTGAAATGTCCATTCTGCAGTAGTCTTCCTGTTTGGCACCAAGTCTGTGATCAGCATGCCTTAATTATCATGCACATCAGTAGGAAGGAATTGTCAAAGAGTTCTATGTGTTACTCTGGGATTGTTTCTGAACTAATAGTTTGTGAGAGTGGTAAAAATGTAGAGGGAGGAAATGCATAAATATTTTGTGAGGGCTAGTAAAAATGGGTCATGTGGAGGATAGCTATAGCCATGTTCTTCTACGTGTATATGAGAGAAAGAGATATATGCATAGAGCAAGATGATGTTAGGGGTGATGTAAAAGAGGCTTATGTTGTGTTTCCTGTTTACATGAAGGGTTTTGTGCATGCATTTGTGTGTGTGTGTGATTGGGCATTTAGGGGGTGATGTTGCGGAGAGCTGCTTCCTTGTTCCTTTGTGTGCCTGTGTTCATGGAATGTAGACTGTGTGAGAGAATGTGGGATGGTTTGGAGCACGCTAAAAGGGCATCACGCCATTTCTGTGTTTTGGATGGTACCATACCTTTTTCCTTCATAGATTCAGTGTGTATTATAGAGGTGAAATATGAGCAAGCTCATAACCTGTTAATTTGTAAATAGGCATGTGATGGGGTAACTAGGAGAAAAGTTCATGCCTTTTCCTATGTAATTTTGTTTTGGTGGGTACATCAATCTCCTTGTGTCTTAAGTTGTAAACATGTAACATAAGGTAAATATTGAAATCCAAAAATATTTTCGGAAGATACACATAATATGAAATATTTCACTGTAATCTATTTTTGAAAAATATGCACATTTTAAAATAACTTTCATTGCAGCATCACATGTATTACATTTGTGAAGTTACGCAAATTAGGAAAAGTTGCGATTTTAAGTTTTGCATCTGGGTTAAAAGGATTTCTACTCGGAGAAATAAGGGTGGAGGGTACCGCACAAAATAAATAAGCATTTGCAATGCAGTAGGTCTCACATTAGTGAAACTATGAGCTACTGGCATTGCAAATGCTTTTTTGTTTTGTCTAAAAATATTCGATCAGTAGCATAAGTAATAATAAAAGAAATTCCACAAATGAAGGAAAGGGTGCAGTACTTACTAGGTATCCCTGTGGAGTTGTAAAGGGACCTCTATAAGCCACATAAGGTACTTCACCCTTAATGTAATTATAAAGAGAAAGATTGCTGCTGAGCATACGTTTTCATTGGAAATTAGATTTTTGTTAGCTTGCACTTTAAAAATGCAGCATTGTTGTTTATTTATTTTCGTTTGTGAAATAAAGCTAAAGAAACAACAATAGTTCATTTTTAAAACGCAAGCTAACAAAAATTTCACTTCCAATAAAAACAAGTTGAAACATATGCTCAACTGTAATTTATATGTTTATATTTGCATTAAGGGTGCAGTACTAGGAGGGGAGGAGCCTAGCGCTTGACCAAGATGGCCGCGTGAGCTCTGAGCTCCCGAGACCCTCGCGCCCTCCGTCGACTATCCTGTCTCTAATCCTGTCTGTATGCATGGCATCGTGTAGATGACCGGCCAGGGAGGCGATTGATGCTACCCGCGGTCGGATCGCCCACCGGGAACCGGAGTTATGCATGGTGGAAGATTGTGGCCTATCTCCGAGGAATGCCAGGGGCTAGAGTTGGCAGGACGCCCGACTTCTAGTTGAACAACAACGGCCAGGCGAGGTGTGAACTGTCGGATGGAGGTCCCCGTCCTTTCACTTTCGCTTTCTCTCCCTTTGTCTGCCCTGCCCCTGGAGAGCTCTTGGTGGCTTCATTATCCTTTGGACGCTCTACATGCTACTCTGGCGGCCCATTGCAGAACTGATCACTCCTGATTCCTCTCGTTGAGGGAGGGCCGTCTTATCTGAACCGACCTGCTTGGTACCAACCATGTCGGGCAAAGCAGAGGTGGATCGGCTGAAGCCTAAATCTACCAGGCGGGGTGCTTATACTCAGGTCAATAATATGGACCGCTATGCTCTGCAGAAGGGATCACCGAGTGGGTCGAGCCAGTCGCCAGATACCCAGAAGGAGGCCTCGCCCTTGGCCCCGGAGCTCTCGCTGCAGGATGTCATGGGCGCGCTTGAAGGGATGCAGACTTCGATTGGGAGGCAGTTTGATGCCCTGGCGCATAAGGTGGATGCCATCTTGGTGGATGTCAACCTGATCCGTGCGGACTTGGGCAAAACGAATGAACGGGTTAAAACCCTGGACCTCAAGACCACGGGCCTCGCCGATGATGTCGCGGAACTGCAGACCGAGGTTCGTAAGCTGAGGACCGAGAGTGATCTCGCCGCCCGCAGGCTGGAGGACTTTGAGAGCCGTGCCAGGCGCAACAACGTGCGCATTATCGGGGTCCCGGAGTCCTCGGATGAGGCTTCGGTTGACCTGCTCGTCGAGGACTTGGTGCTTAACCATCTGCAGCCTAGGGGTCTTGGGAAGTTCTTTGCTGTTGAAAGGGCCCATAGAGTGCCGGGTGGGAGGCCCAAGGTGGGAGCCCCACCGAGGCCGATTGTCGCCCGGCTCTTTCATTTTCGAGATCGGGACGCTATCCTGCAAGCATCGAGGGTGACGGGCCCGGTCCCCTTCCAGAACGCGTCGGTGAATTTCTATCCGGACTTCACCCAGCAGGTGCAGAGGCAGAGACAGGGCTTTCTGGGGGTGAAGAGGCGACTCTGGGAGAGGGATCTGAAGTATGCCATGCTCTTCCCTGCCAGACTACGTGTGGTGTACGAAGATCGGACATTCTTCTTTGAGTCTCCTGTTATGGCCGATGAATGGCTGGACGCTTTGCCCCGGCGGCGGACGGGAGAGGATACTGCCGCGGATGGGGACAGTGGCCGGGATGGGCAAGGCTGATTTCTCGGAGCCGGTCTGACTCGATTTGACTTTATTTGATGACTTGATTAGAGTGCAGTAAATGCGGAGGGTTGCGGGAGGACGAGGGGAGCTCTTTCCTCCCTTAGGGTGCTTTTTGTAGATGTTGGGTTTTGTAGGGCGACAGGCACACTGCAAGTTGGGGGGGCTTTGTAAGCTGCAGCAGGGGTGCAGGGTGGGGGGGATGGTTGGGATTTTGGGGTTGTTGTTGGGGGGTCTGTTTCTGCAAGGCGTAGTGATCATCTTCGGTATTGTCCCATGGTGGCTCTTCGGGGGGGGGTGGGCCTCTTTGTGTTTGGGGATGGGGGGTAGAGGTTTAAGTGTTATTAGCTGGAATGTTAATGGTTTGGGGGATCGCATTAAGCGCGGGATAGTTTTGCAACACTTGAAACGGTCAATGCCAGATGTTGCCCTACTGCAGGAGACACACCTTATAGGTAACACGTGCTATGCTCTTAATAGGAAGGGTTATAAATTCATAGCTCATTCGGGATTCTCCTCCGGGTCTAGGGGTGTGGGCATCCTTGTCAGGGCCTCGCTGCCATTTGAGGTGGACTCCACCGTTGTTGACGATAGGGGGAGGTTTGTGGCGGTGGCGGGGAGGTGGGAAGGTAGAACTTTGGTTTTAGTTTCGGTTTATGTCCCTCCAGCCCTGCAGGCCTCCACGTTTGTGGATCTGGGTAGGGCCTTGCTGGATCTCCCGGGGGGTATGCTAGTGGTAGGGGGGGACTTCAATGCTGTCGGCTCTGGGCTGCTGGATAGGCACCCGCCCAGAGACACAGGGGGGGCTCAGAAGTGGCTTCCAGACTTCCTAGACACACTCGGCCTGATAGACTGCTGGAGGCTCCGACACCCCACACAGCGTCAATACACCTTCCACTCCGGGGCGCATGGTAGCCTTTCTAGGATTGACTATCTGCTCACTTTGGCTGTGCACGCCCCTTTGGTTTCTGAGGCCAGGCACATGGCGCGTGGCATATCGGACCATTCGCCAGTGTGGGTCAGGTTGGATGTCGGCCGAGAGGGAGGGGGCAGGGTGGCTCCTATTAACCCCTGGTACTTTCGAGATTCCAAGATGCGCAGCGCACTGGTGAAGACATTTGATAATTTTTTCAAGGATAATCAGGGATCCGTGGACTCGGCAGTGTCGCTCTGGGAAGCATTTAAGACCGTTCTGCGAGGGGAGGCCCTCTCACTTGTAGTGGCGGCCAAGCGGCGGAGAGATGGCGAGGTTATGCAGGTGGAGGAGGAGATCATGGCTTTGGAGGGAGCGCTAGAGGAGGAGGTAACAGCGGCCTCACTGCATGAGCTGAGCTTGAAGCAAGCCGAGTATAAGGACCTTGTGACAAATGCCGCTAAGACCCTCAGTAGGGAGCAGCAGGGCCGCCTGTATGATGTTGGTGACAAGGCCGGGAAGCTCCTAGCTTGGCTGGATAAAAGAGAACGGGTTAATAGAGTAGTGCCGGAGCTGACGGGAGAGGGGGGAGAGGTGATTGTGGAACCTGAAGGGATTGTCCAGTGTTTCTCGGACTATTTCCGTAAGGTTTATGCCTCAGTGTCGGATAGGCCGCCCGGGGACTCGCGTGACCTCTTGCGGGATATCGCTCTGCCCTGTCTTTCTGATGTAGATAGAGATGATCTTGATGGAGAATTAACGGTCGATGAGGTGGCGGGAGCTATTCGCGCGCTGAACTCGGGCAAGGCCTCGGGCCCGAATGGCTTGCCGATTGACCTGTATAAATTGTTCCCGGATAGGGTAGCCCCTCACCTGCGCGCCATGTTTGTGGAGGCGTGGGGGAGTGGGACCCTCCCGTTGGACCAGAGGCTGGCGGCAATTGTTGTGATACATAAAGATGGTAAACCCCGAGATAAGTGTGCCTCATACAGGCCCATATCACTCCTCAACGCCGAGCCGAAGATCCTGGCTAAAATCCTGGCGGGCAGATTAGTCAGGGTACTTGGAGACTTGATTCACCCGGATCAATCCGGTTTTATTCCGCATCGCAACACTGCGTTGAACCTTCGGCGCCTTCATGGGGTGATCGCCAGGGCTGGCACGCTGCGAGAACCGGCTATTGTGGCGTCTCTTGATGCCACGATGGCCTTCGATACGGTGGAATGGGAGTATTTGTGGGCTGTGCTAGCCAAGTTCGGCTTTGGCCCTGGTTTTGTGAGCTGGGTGAGGTTGCTGTACGAGGGACCCCTTGCGAGCGTGGTGGTAAATGGCCGGGCATCGACTCCGTTCCGGCTTGGGAGGGGGACTCGGCAGGGCTGCCCCCTGTCGCCTCTGTTGTTCGCCCTTGCTCTTGAACCTCTGGCGGCGTGGATACGCTGGCACCCAGATATACGTGGCCTTCGGTGGTCGCCCGAACACGAGGACCGCATTTCGCTATACGCTGATGACATCTTGTTGTATCTTGCCTCGCCCAAGAACTCACTCATAGTGGTCTGTGACGTTCTTACATCCTTCGGTAGGAATTCGGGTCTCGTCATCAACTGGAGTAAGTCGTATTTATACGTCCTGAGTGGTGAGGTTCCGCCGGTCCCGCGAACTTGCTCGATCCAGATTGCTCAGCAGGGCTTCGTGTATCTGGGGATCTTTATCTCCATGGACCCCGCTTTGCGGTATGCGAGAAACCTGCTCCCCCCCCGGCGCGCCTGCGGCGGGATGTTGAGGGCTGGCGGAGGCTGCCGCTCTCCCTCGTCGGGCGCGCTGCCTTGTTCAAAATGATGTCCCTTCCTCGGTTCCTCTACGCATTGCAAAACACTCTAGATTGGGTGCCGGCCAAGTACTTTCGGGAGGTCGAAAGCCTCCAACGGACGCTGTTGTGGGATGGGAGGCCGCGGATAGCGATTGCTAAATTGACGCTTCCATGGTATGACGGGGGTATCGCGCTTCCAGACATCCGACGCTATTACTGGGCCACCCAGTTGTCCGCGATTAACCACGGTTTCTATGGCCCGGCCCTCAGCCCTGGTTATGCCATGGATAGATGGTTGTTGCGCTGTGGGAACTATCTTAGGGCGTTGTACTCGGGGTCCCTCGACTCATCCCTCACGGGGCCCACTGGGGTGGCGGTGCGTGTATGGAAGATGGCGACTGACTCTCTGGGCTGGAAGGATAGGCTCACCTTAGCTGCCCCGTTGTTTGAATCTGAAAGGTTGGGTAGGCTTTGGCATACGAAAGGGTTTGATAAATGGGATTTGATCGGCATTTCCAGGGTTGGAGATATGCTGATTAAGGGTAGGGTGAAGTCCTTTGAAGAGTTGCAGAAGGAGTATGAGTTGGGGGCGTCTGAGTTCTTCCGATATGTTCAGGTTCGTCATGCCCTGCGGTCAGTCCTTGTGGAGGGTGAGAAGGTGCCTGAGTCCTCTCCTTTGGAGGACCGGATCCTTGATGGCCATATGCCGGAGAGCACGATCTCGCTCATCTACAAGAAACTGATAAATGTTCGGGCTGATGTGCTACTGGGGCTGCGGGACCAGTGGACTAGGGACGGACTCGAGTTGGACGATGAGGACTGGCAGTCTGCTGTTTCCTCTCCTAAGGAGGTTGCGATCCCGTCGCGTCTGAGGCTGGTGCAGCTTAAGATCCTGCATCGAGTGTATGTAACGGGGCCGCGACTGGTTCATATGGGATTCTCTGAGGAAGGCCTATGTAGGAGGGGATGCGGTATGGTGGGTACTTTCCTACATATCATCTGGGAATGTGGTGTCATCACGGAATTTTGGAGGCGAGTTCATGCGGTGATGGAGGAGGTGACGGGCATTGCTATGCAGCCGGAGGCGCGGTGTTGTCTCCTGAATGTCTGGGGGCCCACTGACCATGATGAGGCACAGACCCAGTGGGTGACCCTGGGTAACATGGTTGCTAAGAGGGACATCGCGCGCTTGTGGGGTTCCGGGGGGCCCCCCACGTTAACTGCGTGGAAAGAAAATATGGACTGGAGTATGCTCAGGGAGAAGACAGTATATTGCGCCAGAGGCCGCCCTCGGAGGTGGCATGCCATCTGGGGGCGGTGGAACCAATACAGGGGGGGAATATGTCTTGCCCCTGATCTGAATCCCCCCGAGGAACAGCTTTCTTCTTGACCTTCTTTCAAGCTCCGTATGTAGATGTGATGGTTAATTGACTTCTTGGGCCTCTGCTTTTCCCCCTTTTTCCTCTTATCATAGTACTGTGACCGTTAGACGATTGGGGTCCGGCTCCCCCTGAGGGGCTACCACCGTGGGCATTCAGTGTTGTTGCCTTGCTGGGGTTTGCTGTGTGTTTGTAATTATTAAAAATGGAACCTTCTCACTGCTCCTTCAATGTACTGTGGACGATTCTCTATACTCTCCTAATGAAGCTGCCGAACCTCCGGGTTGTCGGCTGAATAGCTGTGTCCAGATTTTTGAAGAAATAAAGGTTTTAAAAAAAAAAAAAAAAAAAAAGGGTGCAGTACTATACAACTCCACAGGGACACCTAGTAACAGCCTGTGGTACTGCACCATTTCCTCGACACCTAATATGCGAATAGAATTGCGCAGTGGCATAAGGAACGAGAGGTAAAACAAATGTTGGGCTTGTGTAGCATTTGCGTTACACAGCACTTTTACTTCATAAGCAAGTCGTGCTGCGAATGCTGTTAAAGTAAATAAATAGATATTAATGCCATGTGGCGCCATGTTCAAAGTGAATATAATTACGGGTAGCATGAACACAAGTGATAATTTTTTATAGGCTTTTGAAGCCTTTGTGGTATACCACGCCTAAACTAAATATGTTTAAAGTTAAAGCATGCAGTACTGTGAATGCTAGAAAAGTAAATAAATAGAAAAGAAAGGCGGGCTGCCGCCATGTTGACAGGTAAAGCCAACAATGATATAAAGACAGCTGTCCACCTTGTTTTATATTTATTTACTTTTGAAGCATTCGCTTCAAGGTACGGCATAACTTTAAACATGTGAAGCTAAAGCGTGGCATGGCGCGAATGCTACAAAAGTAAATGAATAAAAAAGAAAGACGGCAGCCACCCGTCTTTCTTTTGTATTTATTTACTTTCGTAGCAATTGCGGAACGCCGCGCTTTAGCTTTAAACGTGTAAATGCTGATAAAGAAAATAAATAGAAAAGAAAGCTTAAAGCCCATATCCTGAATAAAGTAAATAAATAGAAAAGAAGAACGGGGCGGTCTTAAAATAAATAATAACAAGCAGTAGGGTAAAGGAGAAGGCAGCTGCAGCCCGAAGACAGGGTGTGTCGGGAAGGAGGCTGTTGTGCCTGAACTCCAGCTACGTTGAAGAAGTCATTAAGAAAAGGGTGCTGAGTAAGTGAAAATAAAACATACAGAGTAAAGTTACTTGTAAAAGGAGCTGTCCTTATGGGAGGTTACAACTGAAGAGAACGAGTTAATAAAGAGGGAGAAGGAGGGACTATTCAACAAATAAACCAATGAAATAAAAACAATTTTAAAAGACACTGACAAGAGCCAATAAAATACATAGACGGAGCTTGAAGCCCATTTCCTAAACCCAGCATGTCTCGAAAAGACAGTGCAAGCGCTGCCTAGGCGAGATCTAAAAATCGTTGCAGCTAGTGAACCAGCAAACGGCTTCACACCGCTAGAAAGACTGATGGTTTTGCTGCTGTTGTTTTTAAGATGGCTGTATACTCGTTTACAGAAGACTCGGTTTATATGATAAATTCTTGACTTCAAACATGCATACATACCCATGAACCTACTGTGAGGATCTGGATTATTAGCTATAACACTGAGGCTTATTTTTAGAAAGTATTTGTTGTGGTGTAATAGACCCAGTAGTATGGCTTGATGCTAAGTGCAGAGCAAGCTCAACCAGGTTATTTATCCTCTTACTTTATTATCACCAGACATGCCAACTGCAAAGCGGACTCCTGCACGATGCTTCTTGCAGGTCTGTTTAAAAAGAAAATTGCCAGAATGCAGAAATGCTAAATAGTGTGACTAGATTTATCACTCCATCTCAGAGTAGATTCCTTATCAATTTGATCCAGAGATGCCGACCCAGACCTATCTTCATTCATTTAAAAGCATTCATTGCCTTTATATTCATCATCATCATAAACAAAACATTTACGGGTATGTGCAGCAATTAATCAAGGACTTGCTTCAGGGAAAAAAAACACTAAGCCTTAGCTTCACTACCCATTTCTGCTTCCAAAACCCATATTTCTCGTAATTCTTCACCGCGGACATTTCTCTTGCTTTCCCAAAAAAACAGCTATGACATGGTGCCCTAAAGAGCTTCATAACCAGCCCAGTCCTCTGGTTATGAAACACCTCTATGATCACAGAGTCGCAGTTCCTTCGCTTGCATAATGCTTGTTCCCCCGTGGGATTATTGTGGTATGTACATACAACCAACCTTATAAAGCGTTCTGAAAAAAACGAGCATGGGTGCGTTTGTTATGGCTCAGGATTTATTTATTTTGAGCCATTTAGTGGTATTGATTAAGAGAGAGAATTATAAACGAAAGTAGTGTTTCTGATCTGTGCCTTGATTTTTTTTTCTCGACGTGTGGCACACAGTATTTTAAAATTCTTGCTCAGTATACCAGTGTATTAAAATGCAACTTGCATCACGCTTGCTCTCAGAGTCATCTTAGTGATATTTTGAAAGACAGGAGGCAGAAGGCTCTGTTGTGTAGAAGGCATACTGTCAGTCCCAATCAACCTCTACGGGCTGCTACTACATCATTTTTTTTGCCAGAATCCTTGTATGGTTTTCGATGATTTCACTTTAAGTGTTGTTATGGCTTTTGTAGACTTTGTTATTATACAGGTGGATTGTTTTGTAAATTTCTTTAATGCAATCTCCTAAATAAATGTCATCTTGCAGTTGGACAGAAAGAAGAACTTTATCAATAAAAGCCTTATCATTGGAGAAGTTCTGTGCACAGCAGACATGACAACAGGCGTAAAGGTAAGAAATTTAATTTTATTTTATATATCTGATTTATCCGTATGTAAATATCCTATGTTGGACGAATCCTCTAAAAGCATAGTGTTGCACCATTGATTCTCAGCCTGTTAATTCCATGGTGATGGCAACCTTAAGAAGAGCGGAGTGATGGGTGAAGTAGGAAAAAAACACTTCTGTAGGGCAAAACATAGAAGTTTATTGGTTTAAATGTTAAAAGAAGACTTTTTCCTCCAGGTCGCTGCTGGGTCTAAAGAGCTCGTTAGTTCTCCAGTCTCCTTTTGTTGATTCTTCCACACCCTCTGCGCCATCTGCTCCTCCCCCTGCTCGCTGTTCACTGCTCTTCTATGCTCCCCTCCTCCTCCTTGCTTTCCTCTGATCTGCTCTACTTCTCTCCACCATCCGCTCCTCTTCCCATGCCTTCACTGTCCTTCGCTCTCCACTTCTGTTTTTCTGCTCTTCTCTGCCTCTTCTGCAACACTTCCATATACCTTTTAGATGCACAACCTTCCATCATCAGGTATGAATTGGGATTTCCCGTTACAGCCTGCATGCCTATGCCTGTGCCTGTGCTTTAGTCTGTTATCCACTCATGGATGGAAAAGTAACATTTACTTAACAGTCTCAGGAGGGTAAGCTTTTCACCCGTTTGAGGCAGGGTACAGGCACTGTCTCATCTAATTTCAAAGTGCTCCCCACCTGACTTGTCAATTCTTAATGATCATCAAGATTCACTATGTGGCTACCTTCCAAAATCTGCATGCGGACCCGAAACACTGGCCCACGAGTATTGTACCCAGCCATGTTTAAAGCATCTTCTTTTTTAACCGAAGTACTTTATACGTAGAGTTGGGATTGTGCAGTCAAGAAGGGCAAATAAGGAGTTCTCTAAAAAATTTCTGATATGAGATGCAGGAGAAGAGGACTTAAAGGAGTGCATCATTGTAGTGATAAAATGCAAGCCACCCATTTGGGATCCCAACAATTACGCTGAGATTGGTTTAAAGGAAAAAAACATAGAAGGTTTACAGTTTACAGATTTACAGTTGGTGTTATCTTAAAGCAATATTAATTCTTGTTAGGATCCAAAAGTATTGCAAAACTCTTCACTTTCTGAATTTAGTCCATTGCGAGTCACTCATTCTCATCTCATGCTCTTGACTGACCTTTTTTGTGAGAGCCCTGAAACCTCCTCCAGAACCAGGCCATTGGGATTCTAACAGTGGCCCTCCCTAGGATGTAATTAGGCAGCTTTCTCTTTGACTATATTTTCTTGTATCTGGATTGCTTTACAACTCTGCCGCATCACACAGGTATCTTTCCACTGCACGTTAGGTTGAATGCACCTCTGTCATGTGCTCCCTTTTAACCTCAATGATCCTTCTGCAGAGCTGTTTTTGTGCTTAAAGAAACAGATTCACCCCATGTCTTGTTGCAGAACTCCATCTTTGTTGAAGCTATATGGATGCCCTATGTTTACCAGGCTTTGTCTAATAATCCCACAGCCGTAGCTTCCGCCTTTTTCTCTGTGGTGTGATATACCACATGTTGAACATAACTAGGACACCATGGGCAACCATCTTTGACCAAATCATTCCAACTCTCTATAGCTAATCTAGTGTTAAAAACCTATTTTTTTCTTTTAATACAGTTTTTATTGTGTTTAATAAACAGCATCGAACATCACAATACCTCTGGGAAGGACAAGCAAGAAAGGTATATGTATGTATATGTCAGCAGATAGCACCTTGGAGTGGCAAAGACCACCATGGGATCTCACTCATGTGTATATGACAAGTCAGATGTTTACTTCTTTCTGGGGTCTACTACATTTTAAGAAACACTAATTGTGAGACTCTGGTGAGGATACTCGGCCTTCCGCTTCGTTATTCAAAATATACAATATCTAAAAACAGTCATAGAGATCGTCCGATTGCTTTGCATCGATTCCCACTTTAGACATATGGCTCTGCTCAGAAAACAACAATAAAAAGTTATTTCTGATGTTCCCATTAAGGGGGCTTAGCCCTCTAACATAACACGCCCTTAAGACCTTTTAATTATTAAATTGGCAAAAACGTATGATTGCTTTAGCCTATGAAGATTTATTTTTAAATATTCCCATGAGCTGCCCCTTGTTTCTTTAGCTCTCATGTGAAAATGAAATTAAATATATTTTTTAAAGTGAAGTGTTGCAATTGCATAACCTAGAATATGTCACTTAAGAAGCGCAGGGTGGCACTGTAGAGAGATCTAGAAAAAAATATTATTAGAGAACATCTGAAGCAAATGGAAAGTAACATGTTGTGTAGACTGAAAGAGTGAGTTGTCTCAGTTTATTTCATGAAAGCTATACTCCACTCCTTATAGCCGGCACTTTTATGTAGCGGGAATTGAAGCAAAGGTTAGACTTTGCAACGGTCAACACTAGTTTGGACAGCCCCTTATGGTCTCCTGTCAGAGGTCACACATGCTATAGAACCAGTCTGCACTCTGTGTTATGTTACCTTCTCCTGTCTAATCTGTTTCACAGTGTTGAGATGACAGTCCTGGAAGCTATAACCTGTGGTATTCTGGAAAAAGGGCACTTATACCTGACAGCCTCAAGGTCCAAAGAATCTTTTAATATTGATAACTTGGACATTTGAATGAACACCAAGAGAATATTGGAAAATTTAGGCACCTTTACACCATCTTCAAAAGAAAGACCTATCATTATACAGGCAAACTTTCAAACAGTGGCTCAAGAAGATTACAAAATGGGCCTGCACACAAGAGTTATATTTAGGGGAAAATGTCCAGGTGCTACAACACACAGTTGGCAAACTGCCCATGTTTAAACTGACACTTAACACAAAAATATAATAATGATAATGGTAAGATGTTTAGCTGCAGCATTGATTTATTTTCACACAACGCAAAATTGTCTCTCACAAATTGGTCTTTCTCTCTGAGTAAGGCATTGAGAGCTTGTGACAATAGTGTAGACCTTTACTTCCATTGATACTGGTCTATGGTCATTTGGCAGTGTTACAGACTACATTTTTTGAGAACAGGAGAATGCCTTTTACGAGTGAACATTTGCTACAGACTACAAATGAGAAACCGTGTTATGGCCGCCATAATTTAGTACACTAGGAAAAGCCAGTTGGCTAAAGACTATGCAGGATTTCCGCCTTTTCTTTATGGTCATCCCGTTTTTTTTGCCTTTTGCTGGACCCAGTGTTTTTGCTGTCTTTAGAACTCTGTGCACTTACCCCTACAAACCAGTACTAAAGGACCTGTGCTCTCCTTTAAACATGGTTGAATTAGCATATTCCTAATTGGCATGTTTAACTTGCCTATAAGTCCCTAGTTTATGGTACAAAGTGCACTCAGGGCCTGGAAGTTAAATGCCACCAGTGTATGGCATCACTGTTGTGCAAACAGCTACACTGGCAGTGCAAACATAGTTTTAGGCCTATCCTTTGTAGCCTGACTGTAGCAGTGTAAAAACAGCTACCCTTTTTAATAATATTAATAAATCACTCCCATGTAGGCATTGTAAGCGTTAAAAGTAAAACATGCACAAACTTAATGTC
Source organism: Triturus cristatus (assembly GCF_964204655.1). Classification (NCBI taxonomy): domain Eukaryota; kingdom Metazoa; phylum Chordata; class Amphibia; order Caudata; family Salamandridae; genus Triturus; species Triturus cristatus. The sequence continues at coordinate 1,018,767,300 of NC_140589.1, read as the reverse complement.
GACATGTTGTTACAGTGGCTAGCACCGAAAAGCACATCTTCATTGTGGTAGAAAACAGATTAAAATCCTTATATTGTATATTGGGAATGGAATTCGCTAATAAAATAATTAAACAACTATTTTTAAGTGTTACCAAAAACCCAATTCAGTCGTTAAGTCAGATTTTTAAATATATATTATGGAAAAGTAACTTTTAGGAAGTTATCTTTCCCTGGCTTGAAGTTAATAAAGGCTAATTTGCATTTGCCCTCCAACTTCTTCCAGGCCGTGATTAGCATTTTGAAAGGTGTGAAATGCCTCGACGGAGCAAACAATAAGCTAACCTGAATGGGCTGACATGTCTCCTTTGAACCTTACAGAATATGCAGGATGGAGGCTGAGGTTCCTCTGTTTCACAGCACAGTATCAGATCCTGCTTGACAGTTCTGCTGAGCCACATGTCACACTTGAAAGTAAGAGAGCCAGATGGCAAGACAATTCCTGTGTATCCATACTCTGGTTGCTGAAGGACCCTGCTTTATCCTACTAGACGTTTGTCTCTGGGTTTTACATTTAACAGTCGGGGCTCAGTTGAAAGGAAGGGAGCAGGAGGCCAGTACAGTTCTTGTGTATCCACTGTCTGGCTGCTGGGGAATCCTGCTTTTGTTTTGCCAGACTTTAGTCTTTGAATTTGTTGTTTGTCCAGGGGCTGGTTTAAACTGGAGTTTAGTGTTAAATGTTGGAGGAAACTAGGCTTACCATAATATACTTCCCACAATCCCCCCCAGACTTCAGAGCCCTAGTTTAGAGTGGCCGGAGACATTCGCCATCTTGAAAAGTGAAATTCACCCAATTGTTTAGGGCATGCTCAGGCGTAACTTCCACCCACTAGCTCTTGCCAGCCATAAATGTTGCACCTCCAGGCACCCACTTCAGAACCCAGCCTGACTTGAGGAATAACAGCAGAGGACCGACCCTGCTGTCTGTGACTTGAGAGGAGTCATGAAGGACTGAACCTGCTCGTCTTGTACCCAAGACAATGAAGTGGACTCCAGCGGTCATAAGGCTGTTGTCTTGTTAAAGATACAGGGATACAACATGCTACTAGTGGCCCTTCCTGCATCTACCCAGGTTACTATGGGCAACTGGACCTGAGCTGGACCCTGCTGCTGCCCTCTATCTGCCACCCTATGAACGTCCAAGTGCCTCTCCTTAGGTCCTCGAGAGCTTTAGAAGTATACTCCTGTGGTGGACTGGGACTTAAAGAACTAAGTCAGAAGGTAACATTTTTGACAAGGACAAACCTGGTTGGTGAACCTGACTGCGCTCCATTGCAGTCAGCCTCAAATTGTGGCTAGGTCCCAGTCTACGGGAGCCAGTGACTATCATTTGCTCTTTCTGATTTTTGGTGCTATTACTACTTAAATCTTTGGCAATTCATGTCTTTGGTTCCCTTTCTTGCATTTTAGTCATTTTGGTGTAATTTTGTTTATTAAATTGTACTCTTGGGATTTTTATTGTTTTGCATTTTGATTTTATTAATTTTTGGTAATTCGTAAATACTTTTTATATTGCTCTAATTTAAGCCTATCTTCTCTGTGCCATGCTACTAGGTGTTGAGGTCAGGTTAAGTTAGTGGGTTTATCTGTTCACCCTGACGTTGGTTGTGATTGTTACTTAGACTGCAATAGTAATACTCATTAAAATAGAGCAAGAGCGAGAGATCAACTGGACAAGTGAGATTTATTTTAGAATCAAATAAGGAGTTACAGCTTGTAAAGTTACTGGAGAAATTTCAGAGCCAACAGGAAACTTGTTTAGATTTTTGAGGTGTTCAAATGTGTGAGGGAGTCGTATTTTAAAATACATTCCTCGGAACCATGGGAGAAATAGTCTTTCTTGGTTTCAGCTCCTAGCCAAAGAGGCTGAGGCTACTCTCAGCAAAGATGAGAACAATTTGCTAATGAGAAGAGATGCAAAAAATAGGCATGCCTAACTAAGAGTAAACATTTTGTGGGACTAATGTCTGCCGAGTGCTGGTGGTGGACATCTTTGATGTAATCTGCCTTTCTTTTTACTCAAATGTTGCACTGTTTGGACACATTTGACATATTTTTTTTCCATTTCTGAGTGTTTTGTTATTTTCGTGTGATGGAACTTAGTATGTTGAATGTATTGTGTAATAGACTTTACACATTTTATTGTTCATGATGAGAGCTGCCTAACATCTGTTAATACCAGGCAATCCAAGTTTGGTTATTTGTATGCAGAGAGGCTGCTTGGAGTTAATGGACACTTGGAATGGGATTTTCGGAAGGGTTTCTTTTGTGTGTTTGTGGGGTTTAGGTTGTAAAGGTCATCTGATAAAATGGGAGTTTCCATTGATTTAAGGGGTTTGATGGGTGATTGTAAAATAAACTTGGGTGCCTGCTCTTTCAGCACGCAGCTCCATAGCTCAGGCAGTACTCTGCCCGTGCTTCTGTCCGCCTCAGACCGCGGTTCTAACCCCAGCCCTCGCCTGCTGCTGCCTTAATTTCTTCATTTTTCTTTGAATTCCTGCTGTACTTTTTTCCCTCCTTCACTTTCCTTGTTTTTACCCCTGTTCTATTCTCTGTGCTTCCCGCCTCTGCTTCCCTTCGAAGCCCCTCCCGCGTCCGCGTCTTCCACCGTTCCCGCCTCCTAGCTGTTCCACCCTCCCTGATCTCTACTTAATGGAGTTGAGCTAAGCCCCTCGGGTGTCTGCTCTCCCAGCGCACAGCTCCATAGCTTAGACAGTACTCCGCCCGTGCTTCTGTCCGCCTCAGACCGCGGTACTCGCCCCAGCCCTCGCCTGCTGCTGCCTTAATTTTTTCATCTCTTCATTTTTCTTTTTCTTTCAATTCCTGCTGTACTTTTTTCCCTCATTTGCTTTCCTTATTTTTACCCCTGTTCTATTCTCTGCGCTTCCCCGCCTCTGCTGCCCCCGCGGCTTCCACGTCTTCCACTGTTCCCGCATCCCAGCTGTCCCTGCCCTCCCCGACTTCTACTTATAGAGGCCGCTGTGCGGCCGCACCACCGATGCGCCAAAGGCAACCCTGTCTGCGCCCATCCGTGACCCGACAGCCACCAGCGCCAGGAGCCCTGGTCCTTCGACTGTCCCACGCTACAGCTCAGCTGATCTCCACACACTCAATGGCAGCAAGAAGAACAACAACTGCAAGCTCTCCTCTCCCTTGACACCCACGGCCCCTTCACCTGCCTGAACTGCCGTCACTCCTTCAACACAGCCATAATCCAGGACCCTCCTCCACAGCAGCTCTCCCGACGTTGCCTTTCTCACTGAAACATGAGACAAGTGCCACCTCGGACCCGGACATTGCGATTGCCATCCCCGAAGGATACAAAATCACCCGGAAGGGCCACTCTAACCACCCCGGTGGCGGCATCGCCTTTGCCCACAAGGCTCACCTTCGCCTGAACACGCTCACCGAAGGGCCAACGGATCTTATGGAACACCTCTACTTCAAAATACAGATGAACCCGACGACCATCCTACTAGGCACTCTCATCTACCGACCTCACGCATCCTTCTCAGACTCCATCACCAACTTAATCACACCACATACCATCACCTCCACAGTCTACATACTGCTGGGAGACCTAAACTTTCACCTCGACAACCGCCAAGACCCTAACTCCATCTCCCTCTTGGACAACCTCCACGTCATTGGACTCAACCAGACCGTACCAGAACCTATGCACTCAGCAGGACACACCCTCGACCCTATCTTCTCAGCAGGACATTCCATCTCCTTCAGCCACACCTTCGAACTCCCCTGGACGGACCACCGCTGTGTCCACTTCACCTAAAATGCAAAGATCCCCCGCAGATACCCACTCCAGCTCCAACGCAGAAACTGGAGCCACATCTCGGACAAGCAACTGACCACCACCCTCAGCTACTCCGCGCCCACCGCCTCAGACAACGACCCCACCACCGCCACCTGCATCCTACACAAATGGATCACCGACTGCGCAAACACCGTTGCCCCCCTCAAGAAATCCTCCACCCCTAGCGTCAAGAGGGCCAGCTGGTTCTCCACAGAACTCCAGGAATCCAGACGAACCTGCAGACGACTCGAAAAAATATGGAGGAACTCCAAAAACCGGCGGACCTTGACAACTATAAAACAGCCACCACTACCCACCACAAACTCATAAGACATTCAAGGTAGAATCTCCCCCCACGCACACAACAGCAAGGAACTCTTCGTCATCATCAAAGAGTTTCCCCAAACCAACAGCGAATCCACCGACATCCCACCCTCCCAGGACCTCTGCGACAGAGAGTGGAGAGAGAGGAGAGAGGAAAGTGGAGAGAGAGAGAGTGGAGAGAGTGGAGAGAGTGGAGAGAGTAAGAGTGAGAGAGAGAGACTGACTGACCGAGAGACTGACTGACTGAGAGAGAGACTGACTGACTGAGAGAGAGGAAGAGACTGACTGACTGACACAGAGAGAGAGTGACTGACTGACACAGAGAGACTGACTGGCAGAGAGAGAGAGAGAGAGAGAGGCTGACTGACAAAGAGACAGACTGACTGACTGATTGAGAGAGAGAGACTAACTGACTGAGAGGGAGACTGACTGACTGACAGAAAGACTGACAGAGAGAGACTGAGAGAGAGCGACTGACTGACTGAGAGAACGACTGACAGAGAGAGAGAGAGATTGACTGAGAGAGAGAGACTGACAGAGAGAGAGACTGACTGAGAGAGAGAGAGACTGACTGATAGAGAGAGAGACTGACTGAGAGAGAGAGACTGACTGACAGAGAGAGAGAGAGACTGATTGACAGAAAGAGAGAGACTGACTGACTGAGAGAGACGGACGCAGAAAGAGACTGAGAGAACTACTGACTGACAGAGAGAGAGACTGACTGATAAAGAGAGAGACTGACTGACAGGGAGAGAGAGACTGATTGACAGAAAGAGAGAGACTGACTGACTGAGAGAGACTGACACAGAAAGAGACTGACAGAGAGACTGACTGACAGAGAGAGAGACTTCGAGGTAGAGAGAGAGAGAGAGAGACTACCGACAGAGAGAGAGAGAGAGACTGACTGACTGAGAGAGAGACTGACTGACTGAGAGAGAGACTGACTGAGAGAGACTGACTGAGAGAGAAACTGATTCACTGATAGAGAAAGAGAGACTGACTGAGGGGGAGAGAGAGACTGACTGAGAGAGAGACAGAGAGAGTGAGACAGGGTGAGACTGACACAGAGAGAGACTGAAAGAGAGAGAGAGACTGACTGAGAGAGAATGACTGACAGAGAATGACTGACAGAGACTGACTTACAGAGAGAGAGACTGACTGACAGAGAGAGAGATCGACTGACTGAGAGAGAAACTGACTGACAGAGAGAGAGAGAGAGAGAGAGACTGTGATGGAATTGGGGTTAAAGTGTGTATGAAGCTATGCAATGCTCTTAAGATTGCTATTGTCTGCTAATAAAAATGTACTATCAAAATGTGCTCTTTGTAGTTACATCTGCTTTTGAAATACAGCATTGTCACATTGTCTAATGTTTTGAAACGTTTTTTTTTTTTTTTACTCTAGCCCCACCCTCCCACTGACCCCCGCCCCCACTGAGCCCACCCCTACTGGTGCGGCCCTCAGCCACAAACCACACTGTAATTTTGGCCCCAAATAAAAGTTTGTAAGTACCCATGTTCTAAACTGTTCTTCTTGTGAATGATCTGCAGCGTAATTCTTTAAATAACCACTTGACGGCGATATACTACTATAGAAACAGTATTTATTATGTAAAGAAGACCTATGGATTACCATCAAATGATTTTCCCACATTAAAAATATCTGTGCCATCGAGATCAGTAACGCAGAAATAAATCCAACTCTAATGACAATATACAGACCCCCCAGGATATTGCAGCATGGATCACATTTTCCAAATTTCACGTGCAGTTTTTGTAAAAATTGCGGCATTTTTACAAAATCTGCAGATTTCGCAGGTTTTTTGCAAATTGCGCAATCCTGGAGGGTCTGATTAACAATATCTGAATCAGAGTGTAGTAAGTTGTTAGTAAGGACATTTTGAATAGGTTCAAAGGTTTTCCTTTCTGTTTTGATTTTGAGATAATTGGCCAACATTCTACCTGCTTTGTTCTGACCCCATGATATTTGGATTTTATTTTTAGTAGGATGTTACAAGCATCAGTCGTAGCCAGTTTGTTTAAATTGGATTTAGCTTTAATAAGGTACTGGAGGTGAAAAGGAGATTTGGAAGTTAAAAAATAATTTTCAAGCGTCCTAATATGTTTAAGGGTGGAAAGGTATTGGGACTTCAACAACCTTTCTCTTCTGGCAGTGTAGGCAATGGTAAAGGTTCTAAAGGAGGCTTTAAAGGCACACCAGTTGTTGTGAACAGAGGTATTACTAGGTTTGTTCTGCTGAAAATATTCTATTATTAAGGAGGTAGCTTGATCGGATAGTAAAGAGTTTGGGGGTAGCAAGGGACAAATCAAAAGAAGCTGAAACAGGGGCATGATCAGAAATAAAAATGGAGCCAATCTTAGAAGATTGGAGAGAAGGGAGTAAAGGTTTTGAGACCAAAATGTAATCAATACGAGACATGGTGTGATGAACATTTAAAAATAATGTAAACTATTATTTATCATGGTTACTAGTTTTCCATACATACATCATAGAGTGAACAACAGGCAATAGCAGACTGAAATACTTTATGCGACTTATCTGGTTTAAATTTACAATTTGATTTTCTGTTAGAAAAAGGATCTAGCCAATTATTGAAATTTGGGTTAGTAATGAAAGACAATTTTAGTTTAATACTATGCCAAAAACCTGGATCAGACTTAACCGGTCATAATTATTGAAAAAGGGGCCCTGTTATTATAGACAGTGGCATTAAGTATTACCCATCGTCCACTCGTGTCACATTTGGTTGACAAAAGATGGTAACACCACCCTTACGGTTGACAGCAGGAGAAATAACAACCTGGCCCACCCATTGACATTTGAGCTTGAATGATTCAACATTGTTACAATAAGTTTCTTGCAGGAAAGGAATCTAACAATTAAGTTTTGATAAATGGGAAAGTACCTTTTGACGCTTAACAGGATGACCCAGACCATGGACGTTCCACAACACAATATTAAACATGTTGATGATTGAAAACAGGGGTACAGGAACATTGAGAACACACTGCAGATAAAAAACAATAAGGAGCAACAGAGGGAATAAACTATCAGGTCGCTCTCCACTCTATTAAGTCACAATATATAGAAGACCTGATTGCACTTAAAACACCCACCAAAGTCCGAAGATCCCGAGAGCAGTATAATAGTGTTCCTGCTCAGATGCTGGCTTCCCAAGAATGCCAATCACATCCGGATCCGGGTGTACAAGTCCCACTGTTTGTCAAACTACCAAAATGTGAGCGGTCTTGTTAAAGTAATCAAGAAAACAATGTGTGAAAGGTAAGAAAGTACCTCACGTAAGCATCACCAAGGGAGCTGCTGGTTGGTACTCACCAGTGTGCTCACGTTTTCATCATTGGTAACTTCCATGACCTTGAAAAAAGAAAGTAAATACGTGTCAAGATAATGCTCAAGAGGTGAAGAAAGAAACAGAAATGATATGTGAGAGAAGGCACAAACAAGTTACTTTTTTTAGCCACACATCCCCTGTCAATAGTCACAATCGCCGCTCGTCGACCGCTATCTCAGGGCGCGTTTCGTGTCACCAACTCCCCGGGATCAGAACGATGCTCAAAAATGGTCCACCTCTCGATAGCTTCAAGTCTGTATGCTGTTATAGCAGAGATCAGTGAAGAGATCGAGCGAGGGAAGGAAAGGGTGGGGACAGCGGGGAAGGAGACCTGAAAAGACACCAAAGGACAATCCTCTAAGTACGTTTAGAGTGGTTTCTATATGTGTATTCACCTGTAAAGAAAGAAAACAAACGTGATAATTTCTGATGAGCACTTGTGGTTTATCTCGTTCCTATTATTCCGCATAGGATCATAACATAAACCTTCTTGGAAGGACTCACTATCAGCAATGCAAGGAGACACAAAAATATATGCAAACATGAATACTACAACCTGTCTATTGCGTTACATTCATACCAACAATACTAGGTTTCTTAACTTAAATCTGCCTACCCAGATATCACCAGGCCTGACATCACAGGGCAGCAAGAGATAGTACCACTGGCTTGTCTACTGATCTCTGCTATTGCATTGTATGCAGCCTGAACATAAAGGAGAAAACATATCATCAATCCTATAAATCAGATGTGCTAACATGTAAGTGATACTTCACTTGCCATTCAGTGAAATATACTATAAGGACATTTTGCGCGTGTTATACATTGTTAACACCCAGCTGCACCATGTTATGCTGCACCTTTTTGGAATAACAACAAGGACTGCACAAGGTACAAACACACATGAAGACACACAACGTGGACAAGTGCCTCTTTCTAGTCTGGGCACAGGACGGGCTGCTGAGTTAGTGTAAGTGCTCCAAGAAATGCCGGTATTCCTACCAGCAGCACAAGAGGATATATGTGTCTCTCACCAACAGGGAGGAACACCGCAGTGATTAACGAAGCACACAATGCGTCTGAAATGCAGATATCCCTACCACCTGCACAAGAGGACAGACATGTCTCTCACCAACAGGGAGGGACACCATACTACATGAATGAAGCGTAATGCCTCCACAGCGCAAGGTTCCGTAGGTAGCGTGGCGAAGTTACGTGTGGTAGCTGGAATCTTATGATGTAGCTGTGATGCGATAGAACAGCATCACAGCAAAGTTTCCAAGAATGACCAGTATATGTCTGTATTGCTGAAGGTTGTTCATGTTAATCTAACCTCCAATAAATTTCATTAAGAAGCTACATTTGGAATTGTCTGGATTACTACATTACGCTTGGTTAGTCAAGCCAGGGTTCAAGAACAGTGTAGGCCGTGTTACGACACCCTTACCGGACCGTTACTCTGATACTGGAAGGAGCGATTCACAAGAACGTCTGATGCTTCCTCCGTGAGATCTTCAGAATAATCGGCAGTGCTGCGGGGCGGCGGATGTGCTGAAGACTCCTTCCACTTTTCCTGACGGCAGCGCACCACCCGTAAGGTATCCCGGGAAGTGTAGTTTTGTCCCGCTATAGTGACGGGACGGAAATGAGGATGCTTGGACCGAGTTCACTTCTTCTCTAGGTGAGACAGAGTTCAAGAGAAGCCGGGAGGGGGGGATTATGACAGTGCTTCCGGCTTGCACTCATCCCGGACGCGCCCTGAGATAGCGGTCGACGAGCGTCGATTGTGACTATTGACAGGGGATGTGTGGCTAAAAAGTGGAAACACTCCCCAGGAGGTGCATTGCCGGTGTGAATCCAGATAGCAACCAGCTGGTTAAACTTGAAGTACCAGTGAGGTGAAGATTGGTCCCCGAAGCCCTGATTGCCGCAAGGTACTGGCAATGAAACATGTTGGCCTTTCCTAAATGAAACGGTCTAAAGCATACCGTTTGTTTTAATATGAGTGTGCTCACGGCACCCTATAAAGTACATATATGTGCAAGTGAGTTACAACTCCTTTTAGCTTGGAGAAGCAAATTGTGCTCTTTTTTTCACTACGTGGTCCAGTGGGCATAGAATGACACTAGCAATTGCTTGTGCATTCTCTCACATATTATTTCTGTTTCTTTCTTCGCCTCTTGAGTATTATCTTGACACCTGTTTACTTTCTTTTTTCACGGTCATGAAAGTTACCAATGATGAAAACGTGAGCCAACTGGTGAGCACCAACGAGCAGGTCCCTTGATGATGCTTACTTGAGGTACTTTCTGACCTTTCACATATTTTTTTCTTGATTACTTTTTTTTTTTTTAACTTTATTTTTCGTTTTCAACAAACAATCATAATACTCCCCCCTCCCCCCGACATCAGAGCACGGCAGTACATACAGGTCCAATCAAATAAAACGTGTATACTTCTGTGGTACCTCAAAGTGAGACATGGCCCAGGCCATAACATGTGAGTAACTGGTCCAGGCCCATTCATTATCGTACTTTCTTGATTACGTTAACAAGACCGCTCACATTGTGGTTGTTTGACAAACAGTGAGACTTGTACACCCAGATCCGGATGTGATTGGCATTCTTGGGAAGCCAGCAACTGAGCAGGGATACTATTATACTGCTTTTGGGATCTTCGGACCTTGGTGGGTGTTTTAAATGCAATCAGGTCTTCTATATATTGTGACACACTGCAAAAACAAAAGTGGAAACAAACAGACACAGTTCGTCAAAAATCGAGTAACATGAAGGAATTACCAAAAACACTAAGAAATAAAGCAAATAGACACTTGTGCAATTATAGAAAGAGGAAGAGGAAAATAGAAAAGGAAGAAGAAAATAGAAAGGAGGGCATAGAGTAAAAGGGAATTAATTATTTAAGGGCATTGTGCATTAATGTCCATAGGTGATGGTTTGCAAAAACAGTTTTTGTTTAATCGGATCTTCAAACGAGCGAGAGACACCTTCATAAGTAATTTTGCAGAGAAGGATGAAGTATACCATAACGGATGTTCAGAGATCTCAGTTGAGGGTGAAGCGCCAGGAATTCATTACATCTAGCGTTGGTTACATTGGAAAGATCCTGTGAGATAAAGATGTTATGACCAGACAAAACAATACGACGTTTCTCCCTGCCAATTTTTAATAGTACTCCTTTAATTCAGATGTGGGTATTTTGAGTTCTGCATATTTACCACAGTTCCATGCTGTTCCATTGTGCTAAAGGCAGCTGAAATGTTTGGGTGAAGCTGTAGGCAAAATGGAGGAGTAACCTGGGGGATCGGAGAAGTTTTCTTGCTTTCTCTGATACTTCCTCATTTCTGAGACCAATAGGCTTCAGCCCGTAATTCCACAAATGCCCTTTCCGACTCCCTCATTACAAGTTTGTCAGAATCGGGTGGCGTTAGGGTGACCACCTGACAATAAGGCAAATTCTGGACAAGACTGTTAAAAATTCAGGACAAAGGGTCAAAATTCAGGACAAAAATTCAGGACACAGGGTCAAAATTCAGGTTGAAAAGTAGGACAAAGGGTCACTTTTACCGACACATCCAAGGAGAGGCCATACCCCTCTACTTTATCAGTGGATTTATTTACTGTTTTCTGCATAGCACTATTCATAAACTATGGTCTTTATGTGATTGCCTCTAGGTATGCTACATTCAGGTGGCACATTATGTCCTTGAACAGTCTTAAATGAATGCCCTTGAGTGCAGTGTCAAAGGCATTACCCATACCCAGATGTACGCAAACTTTCTTGCAAAGAAAGCAACAGCACATTTTTTATTATGTTTCTAAATATTTTAAAACCTATGACAAACAGTTTGGGAAACATTAAGGTAAGTGACCATCTGCTAGTTTAGACAAGTTGAACAAAAACATCTGGTGCACCTCAACCTCCTGTCAATGTTAAACAAAAAAATTATAATAAGGCAGAGCAGATGGTGTGGGGAACAGTTTCACTGATGATGTCAGAATGTCATGTACCCACAACTTGTCTGTAGTCTCACAGCACTAGAGAGTGCTACCGGGACTCCCATATTTATCTCTGAACTGGGAGCCCAGAATACAAGACAAATGAAAGTAAAGAGTAGGATGAAATCGATATCAAATGACAGATCCACATCAACTGATTCAAAGGATTGTTGCTAAGTACCGGACAAATAAGGAAGAGAAGAAAAAGGTGGATAAATTCCTAAATCAGACAAGATGGGCCCGCCATGAGTATCCAAAAGTATTGTGGACCTGTGGATTTGTCTCATCAGGGAGAGGAGAAACAGAATAGGCACTGTCAAGTGGGTGAACAAGCAGCACCCACACGCCCTGGCAAACTCTGCTGATACAATGGTCCTCTGGTTGTGCTTGTGAAGGGTTAGCAGGGGCCAGACCCCTTGGAAGGTTGTGCTGGGCAGTTGCCCACTCTGTCCATGTCTTAAAACGGTTCTGCAGTCAAACCAAGCCCGAACCAGTGATCTGGCTCATCCTTAAGTGCCAAAGCACGTGCACGATCTTCAAAATATTTGAGATGTAAATTACTCAAGCAAAATATAAGAATGTGATCAAGATTTTATAATGTAAGAAGAGTTTCTTTAACCATATGGTAGTGTTTTCCCCTTTATATACAATTAGACCCAGATAGAACTGGAATTCAGTTACCTTCCGATACTAAGGGATTAATATCTACCATTACCCTACTGATTTGCAGGATGGAAATCTGGGCAGAGCGACACGTTCCCTCTGAGCCCAGTTTGCTTTTTGGTCACCTCTTCCACTTTCTTTTTTTTTTTTCTCAAATCTTTTTTATTGGAAAATGGCATGACAAATAAGCAATATAATTACAAGCATGCAAGTGACAAATGTTACATTGTAAGAAGGTCATTGAAACATTCTGATCGCAAAATGAAAGTGACAGTTACGTCTGTCCTTGAAGTTAGGTCTCACTGGTCATATCCTGTCTGGATCTCGGAGGTTCACAAATCCATTCTCTGTGCACATTCCATTGCCCCCATATTTGCGTCCATTTGTTTGGGCACCCCCTGGCTTCGTAAATGGACTTCTCCGTGATCATGCACCAGTCCATATCTCTGCCCCAGTCTGACGTGTGTGGTGGGTTCTGAGCCCTCCACAATCGGGCAATATTCCGTTTAGCAACCATCAGCCCAAAGGTAACCCACGTTCGTTCCCTGGAGTTCAAGTCAGTAGGATCCCATACATTCAACAGAGCCAATTTAATATTGCAATGAATCTGTTGCCCCAACGCTTCCTCCATCAGTCGCACAACTCCCTCCCAGTAGCTTTGGATCACTGCACATTCCCAGAGAGTATGGATAAAGGTTCCCTCCTGCCCACATTGTCGTAAACAGCCACCATCTAAAATGTAACCCATACTAACCATCAGGGGCCCTGACAGGCAGGATCTATGGAGAAGCTTTAATTGCACCAGACGGAGCCTGGAGGAGATGGCCACCTACCGAGGGGAGGCCACTGCCACCTGCCACTCTTCCTCTTCCACTTTCAGTAATGGGCCACGTAGTGGTTATATATGATGTTTTCCTGCAAGTCATTACCCCGCATACCATCCCCCCGCATTATTTACAACGCAAGAGCACTTACAACGCGATACAATCACCCCGCAATCTTTCACTCCGCATATGCCTTTACCACGCATGCCATTACAACGCAAAGGCATGCGTGGTGAAGGCATAAACTGTGTAAAAGTGGTTAAGGTAAAAATATATATATATATTCAGTGAAAAAACCAAAGGTTTTAGGGAAAGTTATAGTTAGTTGGACATTTCACTTGTATAAAACCATAGAAATTGCCCTGTTATAGTTAGTTCAGCTAACTATAACTCGTGCCCCCGCAATGCACTGCTGATGATGTCACATATTACATCACTCATGACATGGTCAGTGACAACACTGATGACATCTCAAATGACATCACTGATGACATCATCCAGTGACTGTGTGTTTCTGTAAAGTTTAAATATGTTTAATATATATAGGGAAATGCGTATTGAAGAATGAGTGGGTGTATAAGTATCTGAATGGATGATTTAGTAGGTGCATGACTGAGTCTATAAGTGAGTAATTAAACTTATCTTACTGAATGCATGGGTTAGTGAGTAAACTGTGTGAATGTCTGTATCTGTCTGTCTGTTGGTGTGTAAGCGGCTGCATGGGTTTGTGAATAGCTACATGAGTGTCTATATGGGTTATTGATTGGTTGTCTGAGTATCTGTATGGGTGCCTGAGTGTTTGTGTGGGTGGTGTGTGTGTGACTCTGTACATAGATGTGTGAGTGGGTGATTCACTGGGTGCATGGTTTCAAGAGTGCATCTGTGATGGACTGTATGGGTGGGTGAGTGTGTGTATGGGTTTGTTAGTGAGTGAATGTATATCTCAGTTGTATATGTGTGGGTAACTACATATGTGAAAGGCAGTATATATGTGTGTTGGAGTATATAGATGGCTATAAGTGAGAGTGAGTGATTGTGAGAGTGACTGTATGGATGAGTCTGTCCTTGTATCAGTGATTGTATAAGAGTGTAAGTATGTGCTAGTATTTGTATGAGTAAGTGAGCTGGTGTGTGTATAACTGTATAGGTGAGTACATGCCAGTGTGATTAATTATTTGCATGACTGACTAGGTGTGTGAGTACCTCTATGGATGAGTGGCGGGGTGTGAGTTTCTATATGGGTGTATGAGTGCATGATAGTCCTGTACTGAATGACCATAAGTATGAGTGACTGCACGGGTGAGTGAGTGGATGTGTGTGTAAAACTAACAATCAGTGAGTGTGTATGTAGTTATTGCTGTTGGTATGTCTATGGTTTTGAGAATGGCAGTCTGTAATTTAGAGTGGGTGTATGAAAGGTTATATTAGGGTGTGAGAAGAGACATCAAATTATCACATGGATGATGTCATCAGTGATGTCATCAGTGATGTAATTTGAGATGTCATCAGTGATGTCATGAGTGATGTCACTGACCATGTCATGAGTGATGTAATATGTGACGTCATCAGCAGTGCATTGCGGGGCGCGAGTTATAGTTAGCTGAACTAACTATAACAGGGGAATTTCTATGGTTTTATGCGAGTGAAATTTCCAACCAACTATAACTTTCCCTAAAACCTATGGTTTTTTCACTGAATTTCTAAGGCTTTTTAAATGCTAATTTCTAACTATAATGTACCTGAAACCTATGGTTTTTTCAGTAAATTTCAAAGGTTTTTTAAATGCTAATTTCTAACTATAACGTGCCTGAAACCTATGTTTTTTTCAGAGAATTTCAATGGTTTTTTAAATGAAAATTTTTAAGTATAAAACTAGTTCTACCTATGTTTTTTGTACTGAATCTGAAGATTTTTTTAAACTGTTAATTTGTAAATATATTATTTATTAAACAATACTATATACTTTTCTGAAATTTGATTAAATTCGTTTTTTATTAAAACTGAAATATACTGTAATTATTTTGTTTTATTTTTTTATTTTAATATATTTATATTATTTTCTTTTTTTTTTTTTTTTTTAATTTTGGAGTTGTGCACCCAAAGCGTACCTAACGTGACGGGTGTGCGTATTATAGCCGCCATATAGGAAAAGTCGTGAAGGATCCGCGTATGGTGTGTGACGGGTGCGTGTTTTCCAGTTACGTGATGTACGTATAATATTACGTGTTGTGCACGATAGGTATGCGACCGATGCGCGACTCCTGCTCCCGCTAATTCTCGACACATGCGCATTACGGTACACGACGCTTGCGCGGTGGCGGGCCCCGCGTGATGTCATATGTGGGGTGGGCGGTTCCCGCGAAATTTTTTATATATTAAAATGATATGTAAGTGTCTTTAATGTACATATCAGGGCAAGAGATTGTCTAAGGTATTCATTAAAATAATATATTTGTACTTGTAATAAACTAATATTATTTTCAAATATATTTTCGCGGAGTCGCGTCGGGTGCGTTCTTCATAAGCGCACAGTGCGCGACTCCCATGTGACCTTAAAAAAAAGGATTTGATTAGTTTATAACATTTCCCACTGTAACTATTGAAGGACCCCACCCATGTTAATCATTCTTCTTGGACCATCTTCAGAGAAGCATCTCTTCTCCAACTTGAACCTTTTTTTTTTTTTGGTGTTTCTTTCTGAAGTCTGTTAAAAAATGGCATCTGGAGAGCAGCAGGTAGTACTACTTTCTGAAGAAAAATTGTTGGAGGAAGCCCCACCCAAGAAGAGACCAGAGTCTGTTGTCTGGAAATTCTTCACTTTTTCAGATGGAGAGAAGAAGGTGAATGCCAGAAAGATGACATGCTTGCTGTGTGGGAGGGTCCTGTCGCGAGGCAGTGAGAACAAATACTCCTGTGGTACAGCAAGTATGTACAAACATTTGCGCACCATTCACCCACGGAATCTTTCTCGGGAGGAAATGAGGCGAGCTGCGGAAAATTCTGCACCAGCAGTTGCTAGCACCTCAGGACAATCTCAACCAACACCCCCTATGGACATTAGGGCAGAATTGGCATTTTTAGAACAGCACTGTGTGAAGTGCAAAAAAATTATCTGCTATGGCGAGCAGTCGGTGGATGCAGTTTGTGCTGCCCAACGCAACCACCGCTGTTAATTTTTTTTGGTTTATTTTTGGAATGAAAACTAATTCCAAACGTTACCTGTTTACTTTGTTCCTTTTTTTGTTCAGTTTTTGAAAAAACACCAAAAAATACAAAATTGTTCAAAAAAAGAAAAAAAGGAAAAAAAAATTGTCAGAACTACCTTATCTGGTTAAAAAAAAGAACTATAATTGCATGGTAATGTGTGAAAGTTTGGTTGAATATATATGTGTAGAGCAAGATTGACTGAAAGAATGCATTATTAGTGTATGGTGAATGTTTTGGGGCAGATGTATAAGGAAGTGCTGTAGTGTGCCACTGCAAGCCTTTTTTCTGTACTGCTCTGCAGCACTTCTGAAGCACAGAGATGCAACATATTTACATGAATATGTCGCAACTCTGGGCTTCCCTCTGCACTGGTGCACAAACTGTAGCCATGTGCTGGCAGAGGCACCCTTGCACCATGGCGCAAGGATGCCTGCATTGTGGGAAGATTGTTTTTGTGCAGGAAGGGGCATGTTCATGTACAAAAACAATCACTAAAGGCATTTTCCTCCTTTCAATGTGTAGTGTAGAATGCAGCACGCATTGAAAGAAGAAAAAATTAGGAGAAATGAAAACATTTCTCCTCTTTGTGTCTTGCTACACCACCTCTAGAGTGGTGCAGCATTCACAAACATGTCTAGATTTATGATTTCTTGTAAATCTAGAGATATATCTTGTTCCATGGGTATTGTGTGGGAACATACACAGCAACAGCCATGGAACGCCCCTTCAACAGAAAGTGTTGCGTATGAAGGGGCTGTATTTACAACGAGAGAAAAACCATGCACGGTGGCTTTTCCTCTCCTTGTAAATATGGAGCTGCCCCCAGCACCACCACTACGTCACAAAGAGTGATGTACAAGTGGCGCAGGGGACTTGTAAATCTACTGCGTAAGAGCTTACGGATTGGCGGAGTAATACAATAAGTACATAGTGCTGGATGGATGATTGAGGAAGTGCATAGCAGTAACAGGAGGATTGCTAGACTGCATGGGTAGTACCTTACTATTACAGGAGTGTTCCAATAGTATGTATGTGGTTAGAGGTGTGCATGCATAGTGCAGTGAATGCTGTAGGTGTACTTGTGTTAGTGGCTAGGCCACTCTATATGTTTATCTTTAGTCAGGATAATTACAAGAGTGGAGAGAGAGTGACAGTGTGATTGGAGCACTGCATGAGTACTACCTAGATTATTGCAAGAGTGAGTCAGTAGTCTACAGGGAGTTAGGGGCCTGAATAGATTGTCATTGTCCAAGTGCATACATAGTGACTGAGTAGATAGAGTGCTGGTAATTCACAGCAAGGTGAGTTTATAAGTGCTTGTGTTTTGGCACAGAGATTAGATAAGGGCATGGTTCTGTCAGAATGATTGCAAGAGTGGAGAGAGAGTGACAGAGTGATCGGGGCACTGCATGAGTACTACTTAGATTAGCACAGGAGTGAATCAGTAGTCTACTGGGGGTTAGAGGCCTGCATAGATTTTTCACAAATGTAACTGTAGTACAGTGTCTCTTCATGCCTGATTCATTGCACAAGTGCATACACAGTGACTGAGTAGATAGAGTGCTGGTAGTTGACAGCAGGGTGAGTTATAAGTGCTTGTGTTTTGGCACAAAGATTAGATAAGGACATGGTTCTGTGAGGGTAATTGCCAGAGTGGACAGACAGTGACAGTGTGTTTGGGGCACTGCATGAGTACTACCTAGATTATCACAGGAGTGAATCAGCAGTCTATAGGGGGTTAGGGGCCTGCATAGATTTTGCACATTTAACTGTAGCACTGTATCTCTCAATGCCTGACTCAATGATTCAACAAGAGCATGGACAGCGACTGGGTAGATGGAGTGCTGGTAGTTGACAGTAGGGTGAGTTTATAAGTGCTTGTGTTTCGGCACAGAGATTAGATCAGGACATGGGGGCATATGTATCAAACTCCCCTTTAGCGAATCCCAATTTGCGAGGTTTTGCGATTCGCAAAATCAGATTCGCTAAACGGGATGTATAAAATAAATCGCTAATCATTTGCGATTCCTTAAAACTCGCAAATAATTCGCAGAATCCCGTATTGCGATTTCTTAATAGCGAAATTCGCTAAATAAGAAATCGCAAAAACGGGAATCTGCAAGCCTGGTGCAGGCTGATGACATCACAAACAGGAAACTGTACTGATTGCCTGCACCAGCTCACCTGAGCCACACCCAGAGGCTGCTTGTGGAGTGTGAGGAGGCTTTCCTGGAGACAGCAACCAGCAATGGATCCCAAACAAAACCAGCAGGGCAAAGATGCAGAAAAAAGAAAGAGAAAACACAAGTTTTCAGAAAAGGAGCAGGAGGTCCTCATTGAGGAGATGGTCTGCAGCCATGAGCTCCTGTTTGGGAAGAAGGCACTCAAAGCCCCAGAGGCGAGGAAGAGGAAAATCTGGCTGGAAATACAGAGCAAGGTGAATGCTGTTGGAGTCACCACACGCACCATCGAGGAGCTGCGCAAGCGGTGGTATGATATGCGCCAGAGGTCCAAGGAGAGGGTGGCAGCCAGACTCAAGGATGCCAATCAGACTGGAGGAGGACCATCCACTGCAGAGCAGCCAACCCCCCATGAGGAGCTCGTGGAGTCTACCCTCCTGCCTGAGAGCGTTGGTGGTGTGGCTGCAATAGACAGCTCCGACCCCTCATCCAGCAGACAAGGTAAGATGCATGCCAAATCACCCTGCACACCTCCCCATCCCTTGCACACTCCCCCAAATGCGCATAGTAAACTCCCAACATGGCAATCCAGCCCAGGTCTTACAGCACACCCAGCAATGCATCATGGGACTCGTAGTACTGTGTCTGACTGTGTGTCCATGACACCATCACAATTAAATGCAACATATGTGTTTTGGGGATCATTGAATAGAAATGTGTCAGAGGTTAGCCGTCAAAGATTTGTAACTTTATTGAGTGCCACATGCAGACAGTAACACAAACTCATGAAGTCCCCTTTACATCCACAGCACACGGCATGCCACAAGAAGACAGCGCAGAGGGAGAGGAGCCTGCAGACCCTGCAGACCCTGCGGACTCCAGCGATGAGACAGAGCAGCAGCCAATTCAGCGCAGGAAGCGCGCACATGTGCCCCCACTGCCTCCATTCGAGGACGAAGTCCCAGCAACAGGCGATGACACCGACAGGAGGGAGGGGAGTCAGGGTGTGACAGACATGCCCCGTCATGACGCACCAACACCAAGGCAAAGGGAACAGGCCATTTCCAGGTCAAGGCCCAGGAGCAGCACTGCAACAGAAGGAGAGGGCACCGTGTTCTCCGGCTTGGAACAGTGCATGCTGCAGGAACAGCGCCTGCAAAGCAAGGCAATGCGGTCAATTAATCACCAGCTAGGCCGCATACATCAGGACAATCGCAACATGGTAGCGGCAATACAAGAGCTCTGTGCCACTTTGAGGGACACCCAAGCTGCCAATGACAGGGCTGGACGACGTGCCAATGCACGGCTACACAATTATACTAAGGCAGTCAACCGCCTCTGCACCACCACCAGCGCACTCACACGCAGAAGCGTAACCATGCAGGTGGACATGGCACATTGCTGCCAGGACATAGCACGAGGGCTGGCGCAGGTGACCACTGCTGTGGAACAGCTGCAGACAGCCAATGCTGGTGGCAGCGCACTAATGGCCTCTGCTGAGAGTGAGGACACATCGAGTCGCAGCAGCATCACTCCAACCTTGCCAGGTGAAAGACGCCGCAGTGGCAGACAGGTAGCAGGCCAACGGCGCACCATGGGGGGCACTCACCCTGGACGGCACCGACGGAGGTGATCATCTGCGGGGACACTGACTGCAACACGGGTGCATTAACCCGCAAAAGGCTGTTTGCCCTATTTCTTGTGCCTTCTCTGCACTGTGTGTACAACATGTGCTGGGGACAATTACAATTTCTTTCATGTGAAGTGTGATTAAACACTTGACACATCATCAGGCTTTGTAGTCTCATTTCCTCAATACTCACCTAAAAATAGTTTCGTGTGATCTCAGTCCGTCTCTGGCGTCCAGCAGCTGCCCCAACTCCTGGTGCTGGTCTGGCAGGGGGAGCAGGGCGCTCGTCATCCGATGTGTCTGTATCGGTCACATCAATTGTGGTGCCTTTCCTCATTGCCATGTTATGTAGCATTGCACAGCTTGCCACGATTTTACAGCAGGTCTAAGGGCTGTATTGCAGTGCGCCTCCACTCTTATGCAGGCACCTGAAGCGGCTCTTCAGGATTCCGAAGGTTCGCTCAATGACACAGCGTGTAGATCTGTGTGCCCTGTTGTAGCTCCTCTCACTTGCATTTGCAGGATCCAGGTATGGGGTCAGGATGAAGTCGCGCACTGCATAGGCACTGTCACCTGCATGGAAAAAAACACAATAGGTGAGTCAATGTCCCCCCCCTCAACTGATGTAGTGGATGTATTGATGTGTGCAATGTATTTACCGAGCAGGTACCCCTCCCCAAACTCTCCAGCACTCAGACGTCTATGTATTCCACTGTGTCGGAAGATGAAGGAGTCATGTGTACTGCCGGGGTATTTGGCTACGATGTCTGTGATGTGATACTTAGCGTTGCACACAATCTGTATGTTGAGGGAATGGTAGCATTTCCGATTCCTGTAGACATATTCAGTTTCTGCTGGGGGTGTGATGGCCACATGGGTCCCGTCAATGCAGCCAATGACGTGGGGGAAACGTGCAATCTGGTAGAAGTCCAGTATCGTTTGCTGTAAGGCCTGTTGGGTGGTGGGGAAGTAAATGTGATGTGAGAGCCTCAGTAGCATTGCATCTAGGAAGGCATGGAAGAAGCGCGAAAGTGCACTCTGTGACACCCCACCAACCTCCGCTATGAACCGTTGAAAACTCCCTGACGCCAGGAGGTGCAGGGAGCACAGGACCTGCACATGTGTGGGAATTGTTTGTGTCCTGCGAGTAGGGTGCTCCAAGTGGGGTTTCAGCTCCTCAATCAGGTCCATTATGGTCTGTGGGTGCAGTCTGTACTTGTCATAGATCTCCTCTTCAGTGTTCTGGAACAGGGTGATGCGCAGCCTGAAGATACGTTCCTGTCTCATTCTCCTGTGTGCAAGGGCCCGAATACGCAGCCTCCTGGCTATCACGTACATTGCAGCCATTGTGGGTGTGTGCGTTGCATTGTGGGCTGGTTTTTGTACCTTGCACCAGTTTACCACCTGCAAGCAATTGGTGTTAATAGTGATTTCTTAAATAGCGAATTTCGTAAAATCGCAAATTGCGATTTTTTCATACATGTGTTTGCGATTTCTTAGCTAGCGATTTCTTGTTAGCGATATTCGCAATGCTAAGAAATCGCAAATTAGGTATTCGCTAGTAAATTCGCTGTTTTCTTGTTTCGCAGCCTAAGAAATCGCTAATTTAGCGATTTCTTATTTTTCTGTTTGGAAGTGTGTCATACATATGAAATAGCGAAAAATCAGTCGCAAACGCTGTTTTTTGCGATTCGCAGCGTTTGCGACTAATTTTTCCTTTCATACATATGCCCCATGGTTCTGTGAGTATGATTGCAAGAGTGGAGAGAGAATGACCGAGTGATTGGGGCACTGCATGAGTACTACGTAGATTATTACAGGAGTGAATCAGTAGTCTACATGGGGTTAGGGGCCTGCACAGATTGTGCACATTTGACTATAGCACTGCGTGTCTTAATGCCTGAGGCATTCGACAAGTGCATGGACAGTCACTGGATAGTTAGAGTGCTGGTAGTTGACAGCAGGGTGAGTTTATAAGTGCTTGTGTTTCGGCACAGAGATTAGATAAGGACATGGTTCTGTCAGGATGATTGCAAGAGTGGTGAGAGAGTGACAGTGTGATTGGGGCACTGCATGAGTACTACTTAGATTATTGCAGGAGTGAATCAGTAGTATATAGGGGGTTAGGGGCCTGCATAGATTGTGCACATTAGACTGTAGCACAATGTCTCTTCATTCCTGAATCATTGTGCAAGTGCATAGACAGTGACTGAGTAGGTAGAGTGCTGGTAGTTGACAGCATTGTGAGTTTATAAGTGCATGCGTTTTGGTACAGTGATTAGATAAGGACATAGTTCTACTGAATGATTAGAGTAATGCAAGGAGATCATCTGAGAAAATGCATAACTGCTTGGGTACAGACAGAGGTATTGAATTAGTACATGCTAGTAGTAAATGACTTAAAAACTGCATTAGCAGTAACATAGTGATTGGTGGACTGTATGGTTAGTACCTGAGGTATTTTAGACATTAATAAGCAGTGAATTGGTGTTTAAAGGTGTGTATGACTAGTGCCTGGGTGAATGTAGTAGTGGATGGATAGTGTTTGGATTACTTAACCTTACCTTTACTGTAGTAGATATCAAAATGTTGTAAACATTTTTTGCAGTTGTTTGTTATATTTAAAAGTTTAAAAACTTTTTAACTTTAGAATTAGGATCTGTAAAAGAGAAGAAAAAATACAGTTATGATATATAATATAATTTTATAAATACAACATAATTTAAGCATAATATAAATTATTTTGTTTGCCTTTTTTGCTGTTCTCAGAATATATTGAATTTCACTATAAATAGTGATTTCAATGTTACTCATCACATAACAGCGGGCAAAAAAAAACAATCAAGAAGATTGTTTAAAAAAAAAATAATCTGTGTCAAAAATATTTTCAACATAGTGAACTATGTCTGCTCATTGTATAAAAATAACATCTTCAATAACACAGCATATAATACAAATCACACATAAAATGCTTCTTTGTAAGAGAATTTTGTTACTACATGGTAAAAGAAACAAAACAACAATTCAATCAATAATTCTTCATAATTTACATATACTCTAAATGATGTTCTTTAAAATATATGCTGTCAGAATATCCCAGAAAAAGTGCTTAATTCACATTAATATCTTTCCTCTAGGCCAAATGATATTCCTGAAATCCTTTATACTGAAATTGTCCAAAGTAATTGAATTAATACAGTTTAACAAATACCCAATAGGCCGAATTATTTTCTTAGAACTTTGGCTTTAAGAATATTAGGTATGAATTTAGTAATTCGTTTGGCAAATGATATCTAAAAACTAAATGAGCATCATTACAATATGTCCATCTTTTATTGCATTTTAAATAGACAGTATAATGTCCAGATGTTGTAGAAGGTCCATCGTGGAAAAGAATTGCTACTGCTACAAAAGATCTTCCTGATATTGATAGTTGACTTGCTACAACATTTTAAATTAAAGTTTCCAATTTTCTTCCATCAGCTGTACAACGTTGTATCATTAAAATTATATATTTTCCAAATTTTTCTATAAATAGTGTTGATAACATTTCTGATTTGCATTGGCTACACTCCATGTTTTGATTTGCTGCTTTAATTAATTTGTTGAAAGACACTGTTTTACAGTCTGGTATTGTTAAATATATAAATCTCTCAGTGTCTATGTTAGTGGTAGAAGTAAACGCACGATTTTCACATTCATGTTCCAATTTATAACAAAGTCCAAATAGATTTTCAATTTGCATTCCTTCTTCTTCTAATACTGCAAGCATTTACATTAGAAATTCCTGAGCATCTTGTTGCACATTCTGTGTAAATTGCGTAGAACCAGAACATATATCCAAAAGCTTCCTAATATCAGAAACAGTTTGGATTTTACTTTTATCAGTTCTCAATTTTTAAAAAATAGAATACAACAAGGAACAAAACCTTTTTTCTTGATTCTCTATAATTTGCTGTAGCAGATTTTCTAGAAAAAATACATTTACCACTACATTAGCATTGCAGTTGATACCTGAACTATTTTCTAACTGATATCCGACAATCTCTTCAATAGTGTCCTTTTTCTTTTTGCTTGGATTTTCAACATTATCCTGATTTTCTTTCTTCTCTTTAACTTCACTACCGATATTCTCATACCTTCTTTTTCGACCTACTTTACGCTTTTCATATACAGGATATTCACCTAAATTGGGAGTATACAGTCTCCTTAATCGATTATACTCTGTTACACAATTTACATCTGCACTAATCTTTCTCTCATCAAAATCAATCAAATACAATCCAGATAAAGTTCTGACTCGGGACAAAGCAACATATGCCTTACCCTCTTTAAATACGGTACTTCCAATATTTACCAAAGCACTGTCTACACTTAAACCTTGAGATTTAGGAATAGTCACCGCATATGCCAAAGAAAGTGGAAACTGTTTTCTACGAACATACAAATCTTTAGCAAGCAAAAAACGAGCAGATCAACGAGCAATTTGTTTTACTTCTTCAATCTGATTAAATTTGATTTTCAAATATTCAATTCATCTTTTTTTTAATAATTAACATAATAAACAACTTTTCCCATTGCTCTATTTACTAAACCTTTTTCATCCAAATTGCATCCAAATTACGCCGTAAAATAACCCGACAGTTTATACATACATATAAATTCTTTTCTAAACCAGCAGTTTTAGATATAGATTTTTCTAAAGAATCCAATTTTGTTTTCTGTCAAAATAATAGTAATTCCTTCATGCTCTATTTTATCAATGGCTTCCATTTTTATTATTTGTTCATTTTCCAGCTTTAAACGTTCTTCATTGAATGTACATGAGGCAGATTATAGATTTATTTTCTGCAATTCTTTTGTATATTTTTGCAGGATCTATATTTTCATTTGGAAACAGGTTGGTAAGTATCCGACTTTGCAAAGCTTCTTTGCCATGTTCTGTCAATACTCCAATTCTTATATTTTGAAGAATGGTTCCATAAACTTCATCATTTGCTTGTCGCATATTTTTAATGAGTTCTTTGTACTCAAAATATGACCAAATGTTAACGTGTCCAACACTTCCCAAAGACTTTCTGGTATCTTCGTGCACAAGCGTTTTAAATACTGGTTGCCCTTTTACAGGAGTAAGTTGCAGTAGATCACCAAAAACTATCACATGTTTTCCTCCAAATAAGACATCGTACAAAGGCAAGCATTAAGTTTTAGACCATGCTTACCTCATCAATTATCAGAAGTTTCATTTTCTTTAGCACTCTTAAAACTTCATAACAAGCTTCTCCAGATAGCTTGTGATATTCCAATTTATTTTCATGGTCCACAGGTAGCATTAGTAAACAATGTAATGTAATTCCTTTAATGTTGTGTGCTGCCAATCCAGTTGGAGCAGTTACAACACAAGACAAATGTGAGTCAGTTATTTTCCGTAGATAAGTGTTCAAAACTTTAATCAAGAAACTTTTTCCTGTACCAGCCTGATCACTGATATACATTCGGATAGGTTGAAATGATGTGCATGTGCATTCTTTCTTTTCATGAAGAAATCCATGGTTGATCTGTTGTCTAACTTGCTGATATATTTCTTTCTGTTCAATATTTAGTTGTTCTTCCAAGTTTTCTAAGTCCATAATATCTTCTTGAGCTTGATGCATTGCTGTTTCTACTTCATTCATGGCGATTGCTGCTTAATTTTTAAGAATTGGTTGTCCTAGTGGATCTTGACTCAGAGGTCCAGAACTTTGACTGTCTTGAGAACTGTCTCTAGCAATCTCAGCTGCAATAGTAGCTTCTTGATCAATTTCTTCATTCAACATTTTCAGATAATTTGCAAAAACTGGGCATTCAATGCTATTTTTACATACATTGAAAGAATTTTCATAGCACTGAAAATCTCCAAGTAATTCCAATTCTGTACACCAAGGCTTGAAGAGTTGTAAAAGTGCTAAATAGTAAAATTCTCTTTTATCAGCAGTATCACAACTTAGTTTCCTGTAATTAATCAGATTTCCTTTAGTATGTTTCACCAAACATCCTTCTGAACCAATCACTGCATATTTTCCTTCATTTATGTTTTCTGTAGTATTTTTCTTAAAACTGTAAAATTGCAGCACTTCATAGAGACATATGTTCTCAAGATGACGACTTCCATTTGGATAGTATGTATCCAACATGTTTGTTTTGACAATATCTGTACTTCCCGGTTCATTTACTGCTAAATATTCGATTTCTTGTTTAAGTTTAGGTACTCGATTTCGCGTTGCAGCAAGACCTAGACTCAACCAAATGATCCCTCTTGACTTTGAATATAAACTTGCAGATGACAACCGATCCGAGCATTTGTACACTCCAATCTCTCGATGGGATAACATCTTCAAACTAAAACTGTACAATTTCTTACTAAGACTCTTCTCATGGGAAATTTCTTCCCACATTTCTTTCAACTCCTTCTTTTCTGCTTTTGTTATGTATACATACCGGGCAACAGTAATGGAATTGTCCGCAACATACTGGATATCCATATTAGCATTCCACATTGAGAGAATAACTGGATTATAATCATTGATATACTTTGATTCTTCACTTCTTCTCAAATTGTACGTATTTTTGGGAGATTTTCGAGTGATGGTATGTCTCACTGCTGACATGAAACTGTTTACTCTTCCTTTGGATATTACTGGACGTGGAAATCCAAAACGACATTTGGTATAAAACCTTTCCTTCGACTTGTATTTCCGTCGACACTATTTGCCACATCGGTGACTTTGGAATCGTAACCTTAAGGTGTTTTCTTCCGTTCTTTTTGGTATAGCACATGTGACGTAATCTTCAATAAAAGATAAAACAGTGTCATCCGAATCCGTTCCAAATTTGGGTGCATCCTTGGCCCATAAAAGCATATGTATATGAGGAGCACCTCTAGCTTGATACTCCTTTCTCCAAAAGAAATCTATAACTTCTCCAAGAGGAGCATTATTTTTATTGCAGATAAAAGACATCATAGCTTCAAACCTATGGTTGAAATATCTGCATACATTTACAGGATCCAAAGAGCACAATTCTCCAGGTGTCTTGTGTTCAATGTTTGTAGTATTTAAATTTGCCTCTCGAAGAAATTCAAGTAAGTCATCCCAAGTGTATTCAGCACAGCTTAGGGTAACAAACCACGTAGGAGTTCCTAAGTTCCCTAGCATGCATTTAAGTTCTCCATGACGACGATACCAATATTCATTAGTATCGCACTGACATGCCATCAAATGAATCAGTTGAGATTCTAAATGATCGTCTCTCTGATGTACTTTGTCCATGAATTCCTTTGCAGAAACATTTTGAAGATGTTCTCCTGTTTTTAAGATGTGGTTGACTGCATTTGGAATTCCAGACAAGTCACTCTCAAACAAAAGATGAAATATATATGGGATACATTGTCGAAATCTCGGATCTTCTGCATACAATCTTGTTGTCCGATATTCTGATGTAGGAATCTGTACTGATCGTTCGTCATATCGTCCACCTTTTCCAGTTGGGAACAGCTGGGGAAAACAACGAGCTTCCAAAGTTTTTTCCCATACACTTATGGGAGTCCCCTTCCCTTTTTTCATTTGGAATAATTCAAAAGTATTCCCCATCACTTCTTTTGAATGAAGTGGATGTACACTATAATGTTAATAAATGTCTTCACTTTTGGACATGTCAACTTTTTCAATTTGACCACTTGACGTTTCACTATCATCTCCCAAAACTATTTCTTCTTCTTCTACATATACATTTTTGTAGTAATCATTGTGTTTTATAAGATATAATGTTGCCTTTTGCACTTTCCTAATTCTTGACACATTTTCTTACTCTTAGTAGGAACACCATTAACTAGAATAACTAGTGGTTCAATTCTACATTTTCTACACCAATAGTTTCAATATTTTTCTTTAAATCTAGAGGTAAATATACAACACTTCCTTTTAATCCTCGCTGTAAATCCGTAGGAGGCAATTTACCTATTTTTGGCTCCATGCGAACAATAGCCTGAAATGGGTGCACACATTGAATCAGAATAGACTCATACGTGTTTAAATCTATCAGTTCTGGAGGATTAGTTACCAACTCTAGATTATTATGGACAGCTCTAGCAGGCATTTTATTATCGTCTAATTTGTTATAACAATATTTACAAATACGCTGATCAGTACCCATATCAAAGCAATCCTCTACCAACAAATAAGTTACAAATTTCTTCCATTTATCATTATTTTCTCTTTCACTTTTTAAATATAGATCAACAGTCCTAGTTTGATTTCTATAGTCAGTTCGACGACAACAAATACAAGTTTACTTTGGCCTTTCACACGAAATTACCTTAAACTTTGTAATTTGTTCTTCAAACTTTTCTGTACTACTATTTTCCACATTTTCTTCAACACCTACTTCTATCAATGTCTCACTTTGTCCACTCTCTTCTTCAGGACCAAAGTAACGAAACTCTATTTCATCACAAACTTTTGTAACATCTGATACTGTTCCATGCAAAAGAACACTGTTTAAGTTATTTAAAATTAGTGCTGGACTTTTAGCATAATACAATCTTCTCACAAACTTCCGCATTTGAGAATGATGTACTGCTAACATTCTAAAATTATGAAAAACACTTTGACATACTTTTCTTGAAAGACAAGCCAGAGACTGTCCTTGCAAACCAGCATTTTTTCTTACTCTGCAAGGATCTAGTCCTTGCAACATCTTAATCTTTTGTTTAACACTTTTTTTACTATAGACTCGAAAGAAATTGCATGCAATTTCAATAGATTCCTGTCGTATACTAGAAATACTACTACAATCCCAAGTATACACAGGAGCTTTAGGACTTCTCCCTAGAACTTCATCAGCTATGACTTTTTCTACATTTCTGGTAACCATCTTCTCTTTCTCAATTGGACACCATTTTTAACCTCATAAGCTCGACCACTGGTATCAACTGCAAGCAGCAATGTATTGGCTTGAAAATAACTCTCTTCATGAACAAAAGGCTCTGAACTTGAACTGTGTTTCCATTCACCTAAAAAAATATCACAAAAGTTACTTCTGTTAATTACTCTCTTCTTCGTACTTTTGGCCTTCATAAAATGTATTGGCTTATTAAGTTGTTGAATTCTGTTTAAAACTAAAATGAATAATTTCCTTTTTAATTCAAACGTCTTCTCAAAAATAGTTTCAATCTGTTTCTTATTTTTATAAAATGCTGATCTTCTTTTATATTTCTTCACATCTTTCAATAAATTAAAAACAACTCTATTGTAAAACATTCTCTTTCTAATTTCTTCAAACTGATCCTTTCTCCTTTTACCATACATTGATTGTTCAGAATGCATTTTTCCATTAACTTCTCCTTTTTTCTTTTTATTCTTCTTTGTTGTTGGGGCATTCTTTATAAGTTCCACATTGTGCACAGTGTTTTTAGCCTTTGAAAGTGTTTAAAAAAATTATTTTGTTCTCTTACCATAAGACTTTTTCTTTTTTCCCCACATGTTGTAGTTCAGCTAATTTTTGCTGTTCTGTTTTCTTCAGATAATACTCCTTTTTTGTTGTTTCCTCTTTTGTGTTATTCTAGTCATGGTAAGTTTTTTTAATGATGATGAACAATATCTGTAAAAATAAAATGTATATATGACATTATTAAAATAAATTTATAAAATATACTATTGTATTACTAAAGAAACACGTTGCATATAACGTTGTACATGGCTACTACTTGGGTAATTGTAGAAGTGAATCAGTACTCTGCATGGGGTTAGGGGACTGGATAGATTGTGAAAATTTGACTGTAGCACTACATGTGTTAGTGCTTGAGTCATTGTACAAGTGCATAGACAATGACTGGGTAGGTAGAGTGCTACTAGTTGACAGCAGAGTTAGTTTATAAGTGCTTATGTTTCGACACAGAGATTAGATAAAGACATGGTTCTGTAAGGATGATTGGAAGAGTGGACAGAGAGTGACAGTGTGATTGGGGCACTGCATTAGTACTATCAGCATTATTGCAGGAGTGAATCAGTAGTCTACAGTGGGTTAGGGGCCTGCATAGATTTTGCACATTTGACTGTAGCACAGTGTCTCTTAATGCCTGAGTCATTGTACAAGTGCATGAACTGTGACTGGGTAGATAGAGTGCTGGTAGTTGAGAGCAGGGTGCTATCAGGATTATAGCAGGACTGAATCAGTAGTCTACAGTGGGTTAGGGGCCTCCATAGATTGTGCACATTTGACTGTAGCACTGCGTGTGTTAATGCCTGAGTCATTCTACAAGTGCATACACAGTGACTGGGTAGATAGAGTGCTGGTAGTTGACAGTAGGGTGAGTTTATAAGTGCTTGTGTTTCAGCACAGAGATTACATAAGGACATGGTTCTGTGAGGATGATTGCAAGAGTGGACAGAGAGTGACAGCGTGATTGGGGCACTGCATGAGTACTATCTAGATTATTGCAGGACTGAATCAGTAGTCTACAGAGGGTTAGGGGCCTGCATAGATTCATAGACAGTGACTGGGTAAATAGAGTTCTGGTATTTGAGAGCAGGGTGAGTTTATAAGTGCTTGTGTTTCGGCATTGAGATTAGATAAGGACATGGTTCTGTCAGGATGATTGCAAGAGTGGACAGAGAGTGACAGTGTGATTGAGGCACTGCATTAGTACTACCTGGATTATTGCAGGAGTGAATCAGTAGTCTGCAGGGGGTTAGGGACCTGCATAGATTCTGCACATTTGACTGTAGCACTGTATCTTTTAATGCCTGAGTCATTCTACAAGTGCATAGACAGTGACTGGGTGGATAGAGCGCTGGTAGTTGACAGCAGGGTGAGTTTATAAATGCTTGTGATTTGGCATAAAGATTAGATAAGGACATGGTTCTGTCGGAGTGATTGCAAGAGTGGACAGACAGTGACAGTGTAATTGGGGCACTGCATGAGTGCTACCTAGATTATCACAGGAGTGTATCAGTAGTCTATAGGGGGTTAGGGCCCTGTATAGATTGTGCACATTTGACTGTAGCACTATATCTCTTAATGCCTGACTCAATGATTCTACAAGTGCATGGACAGTGACTGGCTAGACAGAGTGCTGGTACTTGAAAGCGGGGTGATTTTAAAAGTGCTTGTGTTTCGACACAGAGATTAGATAAGGACATTGTTCTGTGAGAATGATTGCAAGAGTGCACAGAGAGTGACAGTGTGATTGGGGCTCTGCATGAATACAATCAGGATTATAGCAGGACTGAATCAGTAGTCTATAGGAGGTTAGGGACCTGCATAGATTTTCCACATTTGACTGTAGCACAGTGTCTTTTAATGCCTGAGTCATTGTACAAGTGCATGAACAGTGACTGGGTAGATAGAGTGCTAGTACTTTACAGTAGGGTGAGTTTATAAGTGCTTGTGCTTTGGCACAGAGATTGCATAAGGAAATGGTTCTGTCAGGATGATTGCAAGAGTGGACAGAGTGACAGTGTGATTGGGGCACTGCATGGGTACTACCTAGATTGTTACATAAGTGAATCAGTAGTGTACAGAGGGTTAAGGGCCTGGATAGATTGTGCACATTTGACTGTAGCACTGTGTCTCTTAATGCCAGAGTCATTCTACAAGTGCATACACAGTGACTGGGTAGATAGAGTGCTGATAGTTGAGAGCAGAGTGAGTTTATAAGTGCTTGTGTTTTGGCACAGAGATTAGATAAGGACATGGTTCTGTCAGGATGATTGCAAGAGTGGACAGAGAGTGACAGTGTGATTGAGGCACTGCATGAGTACTATCTGGAGTATTGCAGGACTTAATCAGTAGTCTACAGGGGGTTATGGGCCTGCATAGATTGTGCACATTTGACTGTAACACTGTATCTCTTAATGCCAGAGGCATTCTACAAGTGCATACACAGTGACTGGGTAGATAGAGTGCTGGTAGTTAAGAGCAGGGTGAGTTTATAAGTGGTTGTGTTTCAGCACAGAAATTAGATAAGGACATAGTTCTGTGAGGATGATTGCAAGAGTGGTCCCGCCAGCTCCCCAAAACCCAAACACACCCTGAACCCTAAAAATTCCCCTACACCCCAAAACCCTGACCCCTAAAAATCCCCCAGCACCCCAAAACCCAAACACACCCTGAAACCTAAAGATTCCCCTACACCCCAAAACCCTAACCCACCCTGAACCCTAAAAATACCCCAGCACCCCAAAACTCAAACATGCCCTTAACCCTAAAAATACCCCCGACCCCTAAAAATACCCCTGCACCCCAAAACCTAAACCCACCCTGAACACTAAAAATACCCTGTGCACCCCTAACCTAAACCCACCATGAACCCTAAAAATACCCCTTCACCCAAAAACCCAAACCCCCTGAACCCTAAAAATACCCTTGCAACCCAAATTCTAGACCCACCCGGAACCCAAAAATACCCTTGCACCCCAAAACCTAAACCCACCCTGAACCCTAAAAATTTCCCTACACCCCAAAACCCTAACCCATCCTGAACCCTAAAAATAGCCCAGCACCCCAAAACCTAAACCCACCCTGAACCCTAAAAAATACCCTGTGCACCCCAAACCTAAACCCACCCTGAACCCTAAAAATACCCCTTCACCCAAGAACCCAAACCCCTGAACCCTAAAAATACCCCTGGACCCCAAAACCCAAACATGCTCTTAATCCTAAAATTACCCCTGGCACCCCAAAACTCAAACCCACCCTGAACCCTAAAAATACCCCAAAACCTAAACCCACCCTAAACCCTAAAAATACCCCGGGCACCCCAAAACCCACACTGAACCCTAAAAATACCCCAGCACCCTAAAACCCAAACATGCCCTTAACCCTAAAATTACCCCGACCCCTAAAAATACCCCTGCACCCCAAAACCCAAACCCACCTTGAACCCTAAAATACCCTGTGCACCCCCAAACCTAAACCCACCCTGAGCCCTAAAAATACCCCCTTCACCCCAAAACCCAAACCCACCCTGAACCCTAAAAATACCCCAGTACCCCAAAACCCAAACATTCTCTTAACCCTATAAATACCCCAGCACCCCAAAACCCAAACATTCCCTTTACCCTAAAATTACCCCTGAACCCCTAAACATATACCCCAAAACCTAAACCCACCCTGAACCCTAAAAACACCCCAGGCACCCCAAAATCCAAACCCACCATGACCCCTAAAAATACCCCTACACCCCAAAACCTAAATCCACCCTGAACCCTAAAAGTACCCCTGAACCACAAAAGATATACCCCTACACTCCAAAACCCAAACCCTATACTTACCTTATACTTACATATAAAAAGCATATGCTTTTACCATTCATGCATTTACAACGAATTTCGTTGTAAAAGCATGCGTGGTAAAAGCATATAAAATGTAATGCCATGCGTTGTAATGGCATTGGGGAATAATGGGAGATGCGTTGTCATGGTATGCGGGGTGATGGTAGTCGTGGTAAAAGATTAGTTGTAATGGGTGTTTACTGCATGGTGGTAGTGTAGATGGTAGTGCTACCCAAGTTATTGTATTTTTTTTGTTGCCAACCTTCACCTGCTCATCCCTTGTTCCTTCTTCAGACACCCTGACATGTTCCATGCCTGATTTGGGGGCTTGGCGCCTCCGGTTAGCTCTTTTCACTCTAAAGCCACCTATTACAGTGGGTGGATTAGCCTGTGGGGTGATGGTAGTCGTGGTAAAAGATTTGTTGTAATGGGTGTTTACCGCATAGTGGTAGTGTAGATGGTGGTGCTTTCCAAGTTATTGTATTTTTTTTTTTGCCAACCTTCACCTGCTCATCCCTTGTTCCTTCTTCAGACACCTTGACATGTTCCATGCCCGATTAGAGGGCTTGGCGCCTCCGGGTAGCTCTTTTCACTCTAAAGCCACGTATTACAGTGGGTGGATTAGCCTGCCTGGGCTTAAAATGCCACTATTTAGCTGCACAATGGGTGAAAGACTTGGAGGAGGGCTTACTGCCGTACTCATTGTTTCTAACCATTGCCACCCAAGGTAATTGCAACTGACTTTCTCTTACCCTACTAGAACCTGTAAACTCACTAACACCAATAAACTCTATGCTCTTGCAATACCAATGCTAGACCTCCCTACTCACACAGGATTGTTTTGCTCAGGGCAAATCTATCTCAAAATTGGGGTATTAGTTTGTTGACTGTGAGCTTGATGTCCAAACCTTATGACCTGGGTCAACTCCTTCATTACGAACACCTTACACAATCATTTGATGCCCTATTTCATATCCACCACCTAACACCTACCCCACATGAAGTCTACCAGTGATGCTGTACACCATGGGTACTCAGAAACTTTCTGTCGGGGAACAACATTACAGTGTGGTTTGTGGCCGAGGGCCGCACCGGTAGGGGTGGGATCAGTGGTGGGCGGGGTAAGTAGGGGAGTGGCGGAGCTACATTAAAAAATTCAAACCCGTTTCAAAACATTAGACAATTCTGTATTTCAAAAGCAGATGTAACTACAAAGAGCACATTTTTATAATACATTTTTATTAGCAGACAATAGCAATCTTAAGAGGCATTGCATACCTTCATACACACGTTGATCCCAATTCCTTCACAGTCTCTCTCTCTCAGTAAGTCAGTCAGTCTATCTGCCAGTCAGTCGCTCTGTCTGTCTCAGTCAGTCAGTCTCTCTCTCTCTCTCTCTCTCTCTCTCTCTCTCTCTCTCTCTCTCTCTCAGTCAGCCAGTCTCTGTCTCTCTGTCAGTCAGTCAGTCTCTGTCTCTCTGTCAGTCAGTCTCTCTCTCTGTCAGTCAGTGTCTCTCTCTCTCAGTCAGTCAGTGTCTCTCTCAGTCAGTCTCAGTCAGTCTCTGTCAGTCAGTCTCTGTCAGTCAGTTTTTCTCTCTCTGTCAGTCTTTCTCTCTGTCAGTCGGTCAGTCTCTCGCTCAGTCAGTCTCTTTCTCTCAGTCAGTCTGTCTCAGTAAGTCAGTCAGTCTCTCTGTCAGTCAATTTCAGTCAGTCTATTTCTGTCAGTCAGTCTCTCTCAGTCTGTCTGTTTCTCTGTCAGTCAGTCTCTCTCTCTCTCAGTCTCTCTCTCTGTCAGTCAGTCTCTCTCTCAGTCAGTCTCTCTCAGTCAATCAGTCTATCTCTCTGTCAGTCTCTCTCTCTCTCTCAGTCAGTCAGTCTGTCTGTCAGTCTCTCTCTCTGTCTCTCTCTCAGTCAGTCAGTCTCTCTCTCAGTCAGTCAGTCTCTCTCTGTCAGTCTCTCTCTCTCTGTCAGTCTCTCTCTCTCTCAGTCAGTCTGTCTCTCTCAGTCAGTCTCTCTCTGTCAGTCAGTCTCTCTCAGTCAGTCAGTCTCTCTCTCAGTCAGTCAGTGCCTCCTAGTCAGCCAGTCTTTCTCTCTCTCTCTGTCAGTCAGTCTCTCTCTGTCGGTCAAACTCTCTCTCTCTCTCAGTCAGTCTCTCTCAGTCAGACTCTTTCTCTCTGTCAGTCTCTTTCTCTCTGTCAGTCAGTCTCTCTCTGTCAGTCAGCTAATTTATGTTAGCCATCTCTGATCAATTTGTCGATTTATTGTATTACATTGTATTTATTTTTGCCTTTTGAAATGCCATCAACGCCCTGAGGAAGGAAGACTCCGAAACGCGCGTCGGCGCATTTGTTGGTTGGCGCATTTGTTTGTTTGTTTTTTATGTTTTTACACTGTATTTTGTATATATTTGTATGTGATTATTTTCTATACACTGCACTGATTGTTACGGTTTATATGTTATTCTGTTTCTGTAATTTGTATTGCTTCGTCGATTCTAGCCTGATGAATAGCTGGCTATAAGTGAATATTTTTGAACAAAAAATTGAATGATTTATTCGAAAAAAAGAAAAATTGATTAATAACTCTATAACTTTATATTTTTATCATAAAAAACGGATTTTTTTCATAAAGTACTGTTTCTTTTCTGTGGTTTTGAGAGGTTATCTTTCTAATAGGGGCACTTCTTTTGTATTTTGAATAGTGCCTCCTAGTCAGTCAGTCTTTCTCTCTATCTCTGTCAGTCAGTCTCTGTCAGTCAGTCTCTCTCTGTCGGTCAAACTCTCTCTCTCTCTCAGTCAGTCTCTCTCAGTCAGCCTCTCAGTCAGACTCTTTCTCTCTGTCAGTCTCTTTCTCTCTGTCAGTCAGTATCTCTCAGTCAGTATCTCTCAGCCAGTCTCTCTCTCTCTCTTAGTCAGTCAGTCTCTATCTCTCTCTGTCAGTCAATCTCTCTCTCTCAGCCAGTCTCTCTCCCTCTGTCACTCAGTCTCTCTCTATCAGTCTCTCTCTCTCAGCCAGTCAGTCTCTCTCTCTCAGGCTCTCTCCTAGCCAGTCTCTCCCGCTCTCACAGTCATTCTCTCTCTCTCTCTCTCTCTCTCTCTCTCTCTCTCTCTCTCTCTCTCTCTCTCACACACACACACACTAAGTCAGTATCTCTCTCTGTCAGTCTCTCTCCCTCTGTGTCAGTCTGTCTCTCTCTCTCATAGTCAGTCAGTCTCTCAGTCAGTCAGTCTCTCTCACTCTCTCTGTCAGTCTCTCTCTCTACTCTCTCTACTCTCTTTGCACTCTCTCTCCACCCTCTCTCTCCACTATCTCCCTACTGTCTTTCTCTCTCCACTCTCTCTCTACACTGTCTCCACTCTTTCCCTCTCTCCACTTTCTCTCTTTCCACTTTCTCTCTCTCCACTTTCTCTCTCTCCACTCTCCCTCTCTCCCCCCCTCCCCTCTCTATCTCTCTCTCTCTCTCTCTCTCTGTGGGGCCTTGGGTACATTACGTGCAAGGTCCGCGGGTCGCCTGCGGTCCGTACTATGAGTACCACGGCTCTACACCATTGGACTGGTGGCAAACTGATAAGATGGGTGTACATAGCTTTCCTGCAACATGGGGACTACTATAGTGTTAACTGGGAGACTGACATGGCCAAACCTCTGCATGATGCAGACTGGGCTAACATATTAAAATATCCCCGCAAAGTATTCCACGACTGCCATTTCAAGTATATTCAATTATATATTCTGAACTGAGCCTACCTTGCACTGGCTCACATTAACAAAATATACCTGGGAGCTGAAGCTGCATGTCCTTACTGTTTGCAATTGGATGCCGAACTGTTTCATAAGGTTTGGCCTCGCCCCAAGCTCCTTTCATACTGGCAAAGAGTTCTCGAGGTGTAGTCGACCACGGTGGGCCGCGTACTAACAAATTCCTCAGAAGTGGACCTATTGGGCGTATTCCCCCTCCCTAAGTGCATGAAACCTTCCACCAAGTTTCTTGATCTGGCTCTTCTTCTAGCAAAACCCACTATCACGCTGCTCTGGAAGGATTCACTTCCTCCGGTTATTTTAAGTTGGACCATTAATCTTTAATGCAATGGCTCACCCTCAATTCCAATATGCAGTGTGTGACGGGGAAGAGAGTTACGCCCCAACAGCAGGGTACCCGTGGGACTCATCACCTTCTCTTCCCCTACAGCCACCAGCGGACCACAGCGCTTCAGAGTGGTATTCCTTTCCCACACAGGACTGGACTCTGGAACAGGGACAGGGCTCCTTTAACGCAGCCTTCCAATTGGACGAAACCCCGCACACTGAGGACGTCATCGTAGAGGGGCGGATAAAGGCTGCGGATACCCGGAAGACGACGGACGGCGTTTCCCAGGAGGAAGAAGGAGAGACCGAGCCAAGGAGTACGAGGAGACAGGAGAGAGATCGAGGAAGCGAAGGAAGTGACGACAGGAGCACGGAGCCAAGCAGAGAAGACCGCTGCAAGCCAGGAGGCCACCGACCCCTCGAGTCGCCCCGCCACGTTCCCACGGGAGGAGCGTGGCTTGAGCAGGTACGGGGGAAAGTAGCGGGCTGGGTGGGACGAAAGCCGCCGCCGTTACTATAAAGTGCCCGTATAATTCAGTCACAACCCCCTCCCTTCACTCGACACCCTGTCCATTTCACTTGCCGGCGGGTAAAAGAGCACTAGAGCACTCGGTGTCCCTCACTCCCGGCCCTTAAGACAAGCTGAGCAGGACGTTGTCCTAATCCGTGGTTTTCCTTGTTGTTTTGTTTTCGGTTGCCGTTATCACTGCTGCGAGGTCACCGGATCCATCCAGGGGGTGCGGATCAAGACAAGGGAAAACAGGAGAAGCGTTCCCCTACCAGAAGCCTGGAGGCGTCGGGGAAAAAACCATCAGACTCTCCGTTGTCTATAGCTAGCAGAAGGACATTGCGCCAAAAGAGAACTTTGTCTAAAATAAAGCCATCTTTACACCGCCCTAACCTGGTTGTCGACTCTGTCCCTATCACCCCGCCACACAGTGGAAGTGCTAACCTAAGTGGCAAATCAGATTGGGTAAATGTGTGAAAAGGCTCCTTGCATTACCACCTTCAACTATGATCCAGGCCAGAAGGGTAGAATGCCAGCTTACAGCTTGGAGGTATTTGGGGGTGTTAGCTAAATTGATATTCTGGCAGAGACTAAATAGGGATGAAACTCTCAAAATAACACATCCCTGCAAAGTGGAGATATAGAACAGCAAACTGAATTGGGCTGCCCAAGCAAGACATATGTTAACTGAGCTCTGTGCCAAATTGACAATAAAGCCACGTCAGTGGAAGGAAGGGCTACAGATCCCCAAGCGGGAACTATGGATCATTGCATCAGAAAAAACTCCCACTTGACCTCTATTTCTTTGACTTTTGGGCTAAATCAGCTCCAATGGGCTATCAATATATATTCTGAGACATGATATATACATCTGTTCTGCTTGGGTTTTCGGATCAGATAGAACCCGCTCATCAGAGCCTCTCTAACCCAGCCAGAACGTTACCCCCTCCCTAGGGCCTATTCACAATAAGTAACCACATGTATATACCACCTAAGGACAGGGAATTCCTACTCATATATACCAAGACCTCTTATAATCGGCGGCCTCGCGATCCCATACGGATCCAGACCTCTCTGCCCATACGACAGTATCACAAGTGGCGGCCTCGCGATCCCATACGGATCCAGACCTCTCTGCCCATACGACAGTATCACAAGTGGCGGCCTCGCGATCCCATACGGATCCAGACCTCTCTACCCAGACGGCAGTCTCAGACACAATCGGCGGCCTCGCGATCCCATACGAATCCAGACCTATCTACCCAGACGGCAGTATCAGCACAATCAGCGGCCTCGCGATCCCATACGGATCCAGACCTCTCTACCCAGACGGCAGTATCAGCACAATCGGCGGCCTCGCGATCCCATACGGATCCAGACCTCTCTACCCAGACGGCAGTATCAGCACAATCGGCGGCCTCGCGATCCCATACGGATCCAGACCTCTCTACCCAGACGGCAGTATCAGCACAATCGGCGGCCTCGCGATCCCATACGGATCCAGACCTCTCTACCCAGACGGCAGTATCAGCACAATCGGCGGCCTCGCGATCCCATACGGATCCAGACCTCTCTACCCAGACGGCAGTATCAGCACAAGTTCATCCTATGATCACCATAACATACAACAAGGGAATCAGTCTCACTATTCATCAGATCACACAAGGACTGCCAGTTCGAGCACAGCCTGTTCTCTGGTTCGAGGGGCTCCTCTCTCCCTTATTCAGTTACCACTTACCTGATCAGGGTTAACATCTGTTCACGTCAAGTCACAGCTGACTAGAAGAATAGGCTACCCTCTTGTACAAGAACACGCAGCACATGTTGGTTCACTACAAACTGGGTACTTTATTACTCATTACATACGCAATCACATAACATTACAATATAACACATAACCTGCAAAGAAAAGTGAAAGGTTAAGTTGTACGCTCTAATAAGAAAGGGTCGACATCACCTTAGTAGTGTGTAGCCTGCACTCCGTGGTCATCTAGGTTCCCTTCTCGTCTGTGCCTCGGCTCGCCTGGAAGTCGCCCTTCTCCGAGTCACTGGGACCTCTTCCTTATCGGCTACTCTCTCCTCTCTGGCTATTCTGCTAGGAGAGTATTTGTCTCTCGGTTGTTCTCCGCCTTCAAGATGGCGTCTGTCTTCCCTGGAATAAGTAGAAGCTTTACTGCTAACGGCTAGATGCCGCCTACGGACTGAAACAAGTGCCAAGTAACTGCCTCGGACTTTCACTAATATAGAGGTGCGTTTCCTCATGGAAAATTCCGGCCCGTAACCTGCCGCCCACCAAATTCTTATACCTCCCCGTACCAAGGACACGTTCCCAGCCGGCCGGCCTGATGTAGTGTCTTCGGCATGAAGAAAAATACAATCCTTCGATAAGGGCCGGCCTGAACCGGTTCTCTCCAAGCGAATAACACCTCATAACTAAAACATTACATTTGACCTAGAAGCATCCCAAGCTGCCGGAGCAGAAAGAAAGATGGAGTCTCTCCCGTTTAAGGCCTACCAGGCCTGAATTCAGCACGGCTCCATGAAATACCCTCCCTACAGGACAGGTTATCCCTAATACTAACGAATCTATCCCCTAGGCCATGTGTGCAAGCCCTGATCCACGGGGAAGAGCACAGGATCATGTCGAAGTGCCTAGTAAATAGGCTCCATTCACTACTCTAACCCTTAGACTTGGATGGTAAGAGACTGAAGTCACATTAATCACCCTTCAACACAAGAAGGCCGGGAAAATCGAGCAGTACATTTCACCCTTGACTTCAGTCTATTATACATCCATTAAACAGAACTAACATCTGTGGAAGAATAATATGAAACAAAACTAACTGATCTATGTCTAGTACCAGGTGTGCAGAATTGAAGTAGTGAAGGAATACACTGAATAAAGCAACAGATAGAAATCAAAATGGCGATAGTAATCAGAATACCTCCTAATATTTGACGTAACATATACAAATCAGGTAACCAATTAAAGAGC
Source organism: Triturus cristatus (assembly GCF_964204655.1). Lineage (NCBI taxonomy): Eukaryota > Metazoa > Chordata > Amphibia > Caudata > Salamandridae > Triturus > Triturus cristatus. The sequence continues at coordinate 1,018,726,336 of NC_140589.1, read as the reverse complement.
CAGTCAAACCAGCCCTGGTCAAGGTGTTTTCTAACTTCTTCTGTCAAGTCATGTAGCTTATCAATGTGAGCTCGAATGGATTGTGTATGATCAGACAAGTTAAAACAACAAAGACCCTCAAAATCAGAACAATCGTGTCCATGTTTAAGCAAAAGATAATCAATGGCCGCTCGATTTTGCAAGATAGCTCTGCGTTCACCCTGGGCGTCTAATAGCATGTCAGACAGGACTGTAGAAGTATGATTAATGGATTTCACCATCCAGCAGGCCATTTTCTCAATAGATTTGGCATTATAAACTGCCAAAGCAGGAACACCAATAATTGAAATAGCCAGGCTAAGGTATTCAGACTTAGAATATAAATGCAAAGATGAGTCACAATCCTCCTGTAACCTCACTGTATCTCGAATCACACGAGAGTTGGCATTCGGATGTGATGAGAACATCAATAAACTCAGTCTAGTAATGGCACAAGGGCCTCCAGAAATATTTGCGGGGACATATGGCCAGGAAGTATTACCACATGAGAAAAGCCATCCGGCAGGTAGTAACATCGTGCGATAATGACTGGGGGCAACTACCAAACTCTTGCAAGTCATGTTATTCTGAACAGAAGTACATGTTTTCGGTGTCCTTTGAAGGCACAAAGTTCGTTCATGAGCGGTGAATGAAGTGGCACCTTTCAATTTTAAACGCATACATTCAGAAATTGCACTAGGATTACACGTAAGGAAAAAACACAAATCACCCTGTGTGATATTATAGGTAACTATTTGGGACTGGATGGGGGGTATCGGGTCTGACAGTTCAGTACACAAGGGGCAATACTCATGGGTAGCAAAATCGCCCAGAAGAACATTGGGGCGAGCATTCGACATATTGAAAATATGAGTCAAAGTCTCCAACGAAGCAGGGACAGCAACCAAACAAGTCGCCAGAATGTCATTCACTGATCTCATCGGTGTCAGGCAGAAATGAGGGGCTTTAGTCACCCGTTTCGCTAATGAAGTCCAAAAGTTCGACGACGAATCCCGTGCAGCGAAGGAACGCGACACTCGGGTTCTCAACTCATCCCGGGTTGATGGGATCCCTCCTCTCTCGTCGTACCAACCCAAAAGGAGTCCAACGCCGACACATCCTGCAGCAACAGTCCAAAGAATGATCTGAAAGAGAATCAAATACAGGCATTATTCATTCTCGTAAGTAACATTTGTCAGCCGGGACTGCTTCCCAGCTATCTTTCCCTGGTCTCATAACTAAAATGGTATTGTCTTGACCGGTTGCAATGACCTCTGCTTGTTCAGGGGGATTCTTAGGCGACTGCACCCAAACTCTGGCCCCAGGATTATCTGTGGAGCCAAAACCTTTCTGGCCTCGTACAGTTAGCAACGTTGGGGCAGTGCCTTTCGTTATCTCACCACTGAAAACAGGCATTATTAGCAATTGAGCCACTCGGTCAGTTTGATGTATCAGTAAGTCAACCTCACTGCTATTCAGCAGGAGCACCTTAATCTCTCCCTGATAATCACTGTCAATGATTCCTCCAAGCACCTGAATGCCTTTTACAGCCAGCCCCGATCTAGGGGCGATTAATCCGAAATTCCCAGTTGGTATATGAACACCAACACCAGTTTCAATGATGACCCGATCCTTACTTTTAATAACGGTGTCATTCATGGCATGCAAGTCTAAACCTGCCGACCCTGGGGTCGCTCTACATGGAGCCAAAGCTCCGGGAGTAATTTCCCAGTACATCATAGTCTCTCTGATTTCATTGGGCTTAGCATTAACATTCGGAGGAAACAAACGCATAAGTGGGGATTCAGCATTTAGAAAAGGACGATTATTCAAAATCAATAGCGCTTGAGGCAAAAAGTCTCGCCAATTCTTATACTTGTCATCTGTTAATTTACGCAATTGGTCTTTCAGCAAGCCATTCAACCTCTCCACAAGACCCGAAGCCTGTGGATAATATGGTATATGAAACACCCATTCAATATTGTTTTCCACACAGAATTCCTGTACCAATCTTCCACGAAAATGGGATGCATTATCAGATTGAATTTGGAATGGCACACCATAATACATCATAATCAATTCCAATGTTTTAATGGTATTCAATTGGGTAGCTTGCTTACAGGGAAGGGCCACCAACAGGCCACTGTATGTATCAACAATAGTGCAAACATATTGACAATTCCTACTCATAGGAAGTGGACCGATGTAATCAATCTGCCAAATTTGAGCGGGCAATTTCCCGCGATGTAAATGACCTTTAACAATTTGCGGCACTTTGCGCTGTCTGATATGCTGACAAATGGGACAATGAAAAATACATTTTTGATTAAATCTAGGGGAATATAAATTCCTCGATCAGCAGCCCACCTGCTAGTGGCTTTCTCTCCAAAGTGTCCTGCCTTCTGGTGGGCCCATTTCGCCAATCCCGCAATATCAGAATCTTGCCTGTCCACCACTGCCTCAGCAATTTTAGAGTTCTCATCTGCAATGTTATGAAAAAATTTGTCAAGAGAGTCTATCGGGGTATGAGCATCCACATGGAAGATTGTAACATTACTCTGTGGGAGCATTTCCCAAATCTCCTGCCATAATTCTCTTCCCCACAGTTCTTTTGAATGCAATTTCCAACTATGGGAATGCCAAGTCGGTAACCAAACTGCCAGTCCATTGGCAGTAGACCAAGAATCGGTGAAAATATGACATGTGCCAGGTAACTCTTGTTTCAGAACTTGATAAACAGCATAGAGTTCAGCAAATTGACTGCTCTTACCCTCACCAGTTGTACTCAGCAATTTTTGTGTGATCGGATTATAGGACACCGCTTTCCAATGCCGTTTCGTCCCTATGAACCTTGCTGAACCATCCGTAAACCAGACATGGTTTCTGTCCTCAGCGGACAAATCATCAAAAGGTCTACCCCACTTAACAGGAGACTCCTGTACTAAAGGTACGGAACATTCACTCTCAGTCTGTCGATGGCGCCCGTGCCACCTGCTCATGCAAAGATGCAACTCCTTTTTGTCCCACACGTGCCCTGTCTTGTATATACCATTTCCATTTAATCACACTCGCCTCTTGAGCGTGTCCAATTCGGTGAGTTTTCGGCGAACTCATAACCCACTGCATGATAGGAATTTCAGGTCGCAAAACTATATCATGTCCCAAAGTCAATTGCTCGGTATCCACCAGAGCCCAATAACATGCAAGTAACTGTTTCTCAAAAGGTGTATAACGCTCACCAGCATCAGGTAACTTTTTGGTCCAGAAACCTAACGGTACTCTACTCCTGCCTTGTTTCTGCCACAAACTCCAATTCGCATAAAGGCCTTGTACAGACACATTCAAATCCACATCACCATCACATACAGGCCATAAATCCAGAGCATGCTGAATTGCTTCTTTTGCCAGACTGAACGCATCTTGCTGTGGTTTATCCCATTCAAATGCATTCTTTTTACGAGTGACACGGTACAAAGGGGCCAATATTTGACTCAAATGAGGAATATGCTGACGCCAAAAACCAAACAAACCAATGAAGCTTTGGGCTTCTTTCCTATTCCTCGGAACTGCAAAATCAAGAATTTTCTGTTTAACCTGAGGGATCACTTCTCGGTGCCCTTCATGCCAATTAATACCCAAAAATTTCACAGCCTGGGACGGACCTTGTAATTTATCCGGGTTGATTTCCCAACCTTTCTCACGCAGGCACTCAATGACTCTGTCTAATTGGGTCTGAACTTCCTCTTGTGTTTCGCCTTGGATCAAAATATCATCAATATAGTGACATATCTGAATTTGCGGCTGAACTGGTACCTCAGCCAAATGCTCTGCCACCAGCCGGTGACATATCGTAGGACTATGCACATAGCCCTGAGGAAGACTTCTAAACGTCATCTGACGCCCGTTCCACGTAAAACTGAATTGTTCCTGACACTCAGGGGCAATCGCAATCGAAAAGAAAGCATTAGCAATATCAATGGACGCATACCATGTACCTGGATGTTTTTGGATTCTTTCAATTAGGGTAATAACATCCGGTACTGCAACAGTCAAAGATGGTGTGTGTTTATTCAATTCTCGATAATCAACAGTCATGCGCCAAGAATTATCACTCTTACGTACAGGCCAAACAGGATTATTCCAAGCAGAAGTAACTGGGGTTATAACTCCTGCATCCACCAACTCCTGAATAGTGGTACTAATCTCTTCATGACCACCTGGAATACGATACTGCTTCTGACAAACCACTTTTGTCGCCTGGGGAACTTTTATGGGGGGCATTCTTAAACGACCAACCCGTACAGGCCTGGACGATATATAATGTGTAGTTCCAAATTGGTAACATCCATCATCTAAATGCAAAGTCATTCCTTTCAAAATATCAATTCCAATTATGAATTCTAAGAGTGGCACCACTAATACAGAGTATTCTTTTCTAGGGATTCTACCTATTCTCATTTCAAGTAAAGTTTGAACTGCGGGAGTTTCCTTTCCACCTAATCCGGTAATTGTAAAAGGCTGACCTTTAAACTTCTTTGATTTTCCATGAATAAAAGTGGCCTCCGCTCCTGTATCTACCAATGCTCGGGCCCTTTGGATATTACGATGTCTCCAATAAATATCAATATCTACATAGGGTCTATTATCTCTGTGAGCCCATCTGTGTACTGGAGCTTGACCTATTTCCTAGTCATTTTTACTGCATTCTGTGTACCAGGATAAATCAGGATAAAGACTCTCACGTTTCTTAGGTATCGATACCTCCTGTTCATATCCATTCCCATTACGAAATGGATTCCTGTCTTCTGCATTGTACTGCGGGTTTCGATCGGCCAAACTGTGTCGATCCTCTCTCCTTCTCAACTCAGGGGATTGATCCCTATCATCTCTACGTCTGCTGTTAACATAATCATCTCTCCCCCTTTCTCTTTCCCCCTCTCTCTCTCTGTCTCTCTCACGACGGGGGGACAAATCACGTACATAACGTCGATCATCACGACGATCAGAGCGCCCACGGCGGTCGTCATCACCGCTACCGTCAGAACAACCACGATCACACTCAGTCGTCCGAACACGCCGGGCACCCTCCTTGCGATCTAAGCCACGTTTGCGAAACATTTCCCACAAACGAGTAGTAGTCTCACCGTCAATGTCCTCCTTCCGCACACCATCGGCCATAAGACCGGAAAAGATATCACGTCTAGTAAGTTTATTGTCACCAGGAGTACGAGTGTCAGGCCGGGACTGCCGTTCAGGTTTAAACCACTCACCCAACTCACCGAGTTGGCGTACAGATTCCAGCACCGTAGATAACACGTTACCAGTCTGATTAATCAATAAAGTCATCATGACCTGCTTATAGGCAACAGGGGAAGAACGAATGATACGATTCCGCACAGAAGATGTCAACAAACCATCAAGCAACCTGTCAGCAGTACCCAGAAAAATTGCCGTTTTCATCACCTCCTCTTTGAGACGTTGTGCAGCGTCGCGCAAAGTATACCACGGTTTGTCATTCACAGGCCAGTCAGACTCAGTAGGATATTTTTGATTACAACCCTCAGTCGCCAATTGAAGCAAAGAAATTTGACCACCACCATTAAAGTTACGAAAATGATCCTGTACAGTAGAATCCGAACCCAAGGAACAAAACTTCAAACAATCGCCAGTATCCAACATAATGCCAGCAGCGCCCAGTTCATAAAGGCGCACCATCCAAGTGAGTAAGGTCTCACCAGCACGCTGCCGAAATCGCTGCAAAATATCACTAATTTCTTGTTGAGTAAAATCCTCCAAAGAGTCTAAAGAAACACCATTCGGAGCATTGGGAGCCTGCTGCAACTTTCGTCGAAAAACCGGATGCACCGAGACCGCGGGACGAGCATCAGAAGGAGCTCGATCAGTACATGTAGAGGAACAATCAGTGCAAGAAGCATCGACCCCACTCGAAGGACGAGCGCAATCACGGGGAGCACCATCAGAGGCGCAAGAAGCAGACTTACAACCACGGCCGGAGCGAGAGGACTCGCGCTTGGCAGACTCCTCACCCGAAGAACAAGAATCACTCGAGTTCCAGATATTACCATCCCATTCATCAGGATTCCAATCTAGTCCGGCTTTTGCCACGACCAGACGCACCTTTCGCGTCGAAACCCGACCACGCCGATTCTTGTATTTATAACGAGCAATTCGCACAGCCGCCCTTTCGGCAATAGTTTGGTAAGTCTCAAGTTTGTCAGCAAGCAACTTATTTTGACACCGCAACAAAGTATGAGCATTCTGAATCTCAACAAAGTTCGCTTCCACATCCTTATGTGATGTCTGTAACTTCAACAACCTCTCATGCAGAATCCTGTACGCAGACAGAACAATCCAACCTCTGCGCCCCAAAACGGGAATCTCATCACCCTTCGATACGGGTGCCTTCTGTAAACAAGTAATCACATTAGCCGGCTCCGCCAGCTCCAAAAAAGAATTCCAATTCTCACTCAAACCAGTAGAATCAGCCCACTCACGGGCTAAGGCTTCATAAGGCGTTGAATCCCAGCCGGGAATATCAACGGGCAACTTAAAAGTAGATTTCGACTTTCTAGAAAACATCTCGGAAAAGAAAGAAGAAAAAGAAAAGAAAGAAGAAGAAAAACTATACACACAATTATACCACAAATAATATACAAACAAAACCACGCACGCGCCGAAAGCAAACACGATACAACCACAACGCACACAGGTTTCGTAAACGGTTCGTGACGCCAAATGTTCTGCTTGGGTTTTCGGATCAGATAGAACCCGCTCATCAGAGCCTCTCTAACCCAGCCAGAACGTTACCCCCTCCCTAGGGCCTATTCACAATAAGTAACCACATGTATATACCACCTAAGGACAGGGAATTCCTACTCATATATACCAAGACCTCTTATAATCGGCGGCCTCGCGATCCCATACGGATCCAGACCTCTCTGCCCATACGACAGTATCACAAGTGGCGGCCTCGCGATCCCATACGGATCCAGACCTCTCTGCCCATACGACAGTATCACAAGTGGCGGCCTCGCGATCCCATACGGATCCAGACCTCTCTACCCAGACGGCAGTCTCAGACACAATCGGCGGCCTCGCGATCCCATACGAATCCAGACCTATCTACCCAGACGGCAGTATCGGCACAATCGGCGGCCTCGCGATCCCATACGGATCCAGACCTCTCTACCCAGACGGCAGTATCAGCACAATCGGCGGCCTCGCGATCCCATACGGATCCAGACCTCTCTACCCAGACGGCAGTATCAGCACAATCGGCGGCCTCGCGATCCCATACGGATCCAGACCTCTCTACCCAGACGGCAGTATCAGCACAATCGGCGGCCTCGCGATCCCATACGGATCCAGACCTCTCTACCCAGACGGCAGTATCAGCACAATCGGCGGCCTCGCGATCCCATACGGATCCAGACCTCTCTACCCAGACGGCAGTATCAGCACAAGTTCATCCTATGATCACCATAACATACAACAAGGGAATCAGTCTCACTATTCATCAGATCACACAAGGACTGCCAGTTCGAGCACAGCCTGTTCTCTGGTTCGAGGGGCTCCTCTCTCCCTTATTCAGTTACCACTTACCTGATCAGGGTTAACATCTGTTCACGTCAAGTCACAGCTGACTAGAAGAATAGGCTACCCTCTTGTACAAGAACACGCAGCACATGTTGGTTCACTACAAACTGGGTACTTTATTACTCATTACATACGCAATCACATAACATTACAATATAACACATAACCTGCAAAGAAAAGTGAAAGGTTAAGTTGTACGCTCTAATAAGAAAGGGTCGACATCACCTTAGTAGTGTGTAGCCTGCACTCCGTGGTCATCTAGGTTCCCTTCTCGTCTGTGCCTCGGCTCGCCTGGAAGTCACCCTTCTCCGAGTCACTGGGACCTCTTCCTTATCGGCTACTCTCTCCTCTCTGGCTATTCTGCTAGGAGAGTATCTGTCTCTCGGTTGTTCTCCGCCTTCAAGATGGCGTCTGTCTTCCCTGGAATAAGTAGAAGCTTTACTGCTAACGGCTAGATGCCGCCTACGGACTGAAACAAGTGCCAAGTAACTGCCTCGGACTTTCACTAATATAGAGGTGCGTTTCCTCATGGAAAATTCCGGCCCGTAACCTGCCGCCCACCAAATTCTTGTACCTCCCCGTACCAAGGACACGTTCCCAGCCGGCCGGCCTGATGTAGTGTTTTCGGCATGAAGAAAAATACAATCCTTCGATAAGGGCCGGCCTGAACCGGTTCTCTCCAAGCGAATAACACCTCATAACTAAAACATTACATTTGACCTAGAAGCATCCCAAGCTGCCGGAGCAGAAAGAAAGATGGAGTCTCTCCCGTTTAAGGCCTACCAGGCCTGAATTCAGCACGGCTCCATGAAATACCCTCCCTACAGGACAGGTTATCCCTAATACTAACGAATCTATCCCCTAGGCCATGTGTGCAAGCCCTGATCCACGGGCAAGAGCACAGGATCATGTCGAAGTGCCTAGTAAATAGGCTCCATTCACTACTCTAACCCTTAGACTTGGATGGTAAGAGACTGAAGTCACATTAATCACCCTTCAACACAAGAAGGCCGGGAAAATCGAGCAGTACAACATCATAATTTAATCAAAAATGTTTTATAAATTTTTCTGGAAATGTATACTTATTTTCATTTGTAGTATCAAAAAACGTTTTTAAAAGACATACATATTATTGAGATTTCTTTCCATATTTTTCCTTTTATACATTTCATAAATAGAAAAAAAATCCTATACTCATTTACACATGCGATATAATATTCTTCATCGGACCACTATTCATTCACCACACAATCAAACTAACCTATCATGTCGACATTCATACTGTACCAAGCCATTCATACTAACAACCAACCCAAGAGTACATACACCTCCTGGTCATCATGGGACAAAGGTGTTTTAGGTCTCGTCTGAGGTGAGTGTTAATCCAGTTATTATCAAGAACTTGCAGCACAGCTCATAAGATGGCATCAATACCTTTTTATATCTTTGTCCAAGAAACACTAATTGTGTGATGGCAGATTCTATCAATATATTGCTGCATGTAGGGGTGCTCAACAAAAAGTATCTAATGGCTCCAGTTTTCATTGATTACTTCATAGCAGCAGTTTTCCTCAATGCGGCCCTCGAAGTTAAATTGCAACAAAATGTGCTAGAGATGAGAATGTGCCATATCTGAGGGGTAAATAGTCTACTCAGTTTCTGGTTAAAGGTTGGAGCATTGATGGAAGATTTCCATGCATTGAGGCTCTACCAAATCCCAAGCTTAGGAATGCTATGTTAAACTTTCGGGTCAGGATAAACCCATATTATGTAGATATGAAGACAAAAGTAGCAATGAGAGATGAGTAGGGTATGCACAATTTGTGGGTTGAAGATAACATGTAACGGGGCACATATTTTATTGGACTAATTATGGTATTTAGATGACTGGAACGCATTTTTAAAACCTATTTTGATCAGCTAAGTTTGTTGATAAATATGAGATTTTTAAATGTTGCATGTGTAATTGGGAGATTTTTAATTACAATACGAGAGCTTTTAGAAGGTTTGTCAGGTAATATGTAAGATAATCGGTGGGTTTCGTAAGAGACCCTCCATCAGACCATTTTCTCTTACATTACTGTATGTACATTTGTTGGATATGTGTCTTTTAATCCCTTTTAATGTATGTATCATTTTAGGATGCATTTTTGGTAATGTTTATAGGCCATGGTCTAAATAAACAAACCTGTTGAATAATTGATTGGCTACTATCATGTTATATAACCTCTTTTGGCATGCAACAATAAAATGTTTTAAAAAAACATATGGTAGTGTTTCAGTTTAGTGCATTGGATCACAACATTGCATTGACATTTATTTGAAGTGAAAGTTTCTAAACATGAACTTTGAAACATTCATTAACCCTGCTCTGAACAACACCAGGAGTAAACAAAGTCAACCAATTGTCTGGTGTTCCTTACATCATGTCCAATATTATTGTTATGGACTGTGGAACATCCCAGACTAATAAAACACACAAGTGAGGTTTTTGTACAAAGTCGATCTATAAGTGAATTACTTGAAAGTGCTCTCAAATGTCACTATCAAGTAAATTAGACACATGAAGTAAATTGATTTGACTAAGATCATACACTTATACCATGAAGAAATCTGGGATTTGGACCCGGGGTTCCCAGTCACACATAGTGCACTTAAACCACTAATAAGATTCATTTATTTTTCTCATTTTCCTTGGACCAGAATACAGTGTTTTTGTACAACTCTGTAAGATGATTAGTATACTGTGTTAAATAAATACAATTCACAGGCTAATCTGACACAATATGTAAACTAAAAAGGGCCCTAATGAAGGTAAGGGAACGCAAGACAGCATATGCTAATATCACTGAGTTTTTAGACATTATATAGCTGTTCTAGAGGTGAGCGAGCCACTGAACACTTGAGCCAGGCTTGAGCCTGAATCCTGGCTCTGGCTCAGCTCGAGGTCCTGTTGGAAACTCAATCCCATAATGAGCCGAGCTTTCATGTGAGTTCTGCCTACCTCCTTCCCTCTACTCAGCTTGCTGCATTAGGGACAGGGCTGCTGACTTTGGAACTAGGGAACCAGGTTCGAGTCTCTGCAACGGCACAACATCCTGTCATTCTGGGTAAACTACTTAATCTCCCGATCGGGCAATATTAGTGGTGCTCATGTAAAGTGTTTCAGTACCTTTGGGTCGAGTTCACACTATATAAAAACTTCAGAAAATGCACAAAGAAGTAAAAACAAAGCCCTTCACATAAGGAAAGACAAACATCCATTTCCTGGCTGAGTTGTACAAAGTTAAACTGGAAAACCGGCATAAATTGTGGCTTCCATGCTTAAGTTGTGTGATTTTAGGCAAATGTTTTTACTTCACCAAAACTCTTTTTTCTTCATTAATACGTATGAAAGCACTTTCAAATATGTGAGTTGTATAAAAATCTATTGTATTTGATTTAATAGACTTTAACGTGATGTATTAACGTCAGTGCTTCACATGTTAAAGAAATATACTTCTCTTGAATTATATCACATTTTACATGACGTTATATGATTTACATAGCAAACACATCATGGCTTGGCTCGTGCATGATCTCTAAGATCCGAGCCAATCCCTTGGCTCTGCACTCCTTATTAATCTGTTGGCTCCACCACCTTGAAGCTTTTCAATGCAGCGGTTCAAATGCATTTAAAAAAAGTATGGATACTGTCATGCGGACGTAGTCAGTAATCACAGAGACGTAACCAAAGGCGTGGCTAAAAAGAGCAAAATATTATGTAACTATTTTGTTGATCCCTCACCATCTGGTGACTACATATAAAGTATTGCACTGAAAAATGAATAAATGTTAAACTAATCAATGGGAAATGCACTATTATAGCCTCATAGCCCGCCGTAGCGGGCTATACCGGCTATTAAAGACCCGCTGCAGCGTTAAAGGCCCGAGCCGAAGGCGAGGGACTTTAACTAAAGCAGCGGGACTTTAATAGCGGTATAGCCCTGCTACGAAGGGCTATAAGGCTATTAGAACATTCTGCCACTAGAGGGCAGAATGTTCTAACAAATTAAACAAAGGCTTCTCGAAGCTCGAGGAGATTTAAAATCCCCTCGAGCTTCGAGAGGCTTTTGTAAAACATTGGAATGTTGCTCTGCGGGCCTTTACCGGCCCGTAGAAGCATGGAGCACTCCATTGTCTACAATGGAGTGCTCCACATTCCAATGTTCTAATTTATGTTATGAAACCTCTAATGGTTAATGCGATCACTACAGTTGTATATGTGTACAACCAGAGGCCCACACAATTTAATTTCATTTGGAGCAGCAGGGATAAGCTACTTGTGTATTTTCAGTACTAGGAGGTCCCTGAAGGAATATGGGGCATAATCTGCTGAATCAATTTTTAACACACTGAATTCTGCAAACTTTACCTTTATCCAAGTCTTTCCTCCCAATGCATTTCAGCAGGTTTGATCTGTCAGAATTTGACAGGGGAAAACTGCAAGGATGTGATAATTATCACAAAACTCAGCTGCGATTCCTGTGAAAAACATGTATTTGTACTGGAATCAGAATTTAACCCTTGATGCGTAAAGAGGGCCATAGTATTATTAATACCTCCAGTATCAGTAACGTCTTGATAAAGTGGGGCTACCGGGGGCACTTGTCATGAGGCCTTATATAGGCCACCTCTTTCTAGTGGCGCATTTCATAAGCCTACAGTGCTGCAATGACAATCTGTGTTTAACAAACATACTCCTACTACTCCATAATAATTACTTCAGCAAATTGTAGCTTAAGTTATGTTCCGACCCATAGATAAAGTCTTGTGTGTGATTTCCTGTAATTCCAGGGTAGATGAAAGCCTGCCCTTGGGGCAAGAGCTTCTCTGCCTGTTTGTTCTAATGCTTCCAGTGCTTCTGAGGGATCCCACATGCAAGACAGAGAGAAGAAGAAAGGGTTCCCATGCTAGGTGCTGTAACTAAGGCAAGCCAGTTCCCAGAAAGAACAAAAAGGGCTTTATATTCATAATGTGTGAAGTGGTCGCCCTGGATGAAGCGAGAAGGCGTAAAGTTCTCTAGGATTGTCATGAGATTTTTAATTCTGATCATCTCAGGGAGAGCTAAGGTGTCGGGACTATGTCGGGAACACAGTAAGGGACTTGGGCAAGGACTGGGAACTGGGTAGAAAACGTACACAGAAAGAGTAGAACAGCGCTGCCCAGGATCACACAGGAAGTCAGAGGAGAAAAAGGGATCCAAAGGGGAAGCCTGTACAATGTAATGTTATGTTATGTTAGGGGTGCTTGTATAGCGCATGGCTGCCACAACAATGGGGCGTCCCAGCGCTCGAGGACGCGTGACCGTGGGGAGTGTTGCTAGCCAGATGGAAAGACAGCCAGGTATTATCTGTTTCTAAAAGCCCAGGGACAAGAGTGCAGCAAGCCCACACATTGTGTGCTAGATGGATGAAAACAGACAGGTTTTGATCTGTTTTCTGAATGCCCAATGATCTTGTGTGCTGTGCGCCACGATTGGAACAAGTGAACAAGATAGCTAAGACTCAAAAAGGACAGGCACTCATGAGGCGGTTCAGCATTCAGAATCACTACATCCAGGACGAATGTGCAATGCACTTATATATAAAATATTAACAATAAAGGAAATGTGGGGTAAAGCACTCAGGAGCTCCACACGGTAAGACTGAAGCTCAGTAAGTTCCTCACCCACAATTGCTGTTACAGATACTGACTGCAAATACCCACATATAGGATTTGCCTGCAAAGGCAGGATCTGTGGAGCTGATACCAATGGTGATGTTATAAATGTAACTCAAAGACAATACTCACAGTGAACAAGAAACACTACCTGGGTAGTCAGCTGTGCCCACGGATCCTGGCAATCAAATAGCAACACGCAAGGCAGTAACAGCAAGGGGGTAGAACTAAACACAAGCACAATAGACAAGGAGCTAGCAAGGAGGAGTGCTTAACAGGAAAGGAAGGAAATCACAGGGCACACTTGGCAGAAAGCAAGTAACAAACATACAAGGCAACAGAAGCAAGACAGCAGGAATAGAAAGACAGTAAACTAGGAACTGGAACCAAGGAAGTGAGAAGAACGGCAGGGACTGGAAAAAGGTTAATAGAGAAGGAGAGGCTACAAGGGTACACTAGAACAGAATTGAATCAGAAGTCAAGAAAACATAGTATCACTGAAGGCTGTGCTGGAGCAGAAACACGAATTGAGCAAAAATTCAAGAGCCAAGGTAGCACTGCAGGCAGAGATAGTTCAGGAAAATGAAATTACTATAGCTCAGGAGTCAAGGTAGCACTGCAGGCAGGGCTAGTTCAAGGAAACAGGAAATAGCTACAGCTCAGGAACAAGGAGTCAAGAGAGCAGTGCAAGCAGTGCAAATCAGGAACAAGAAATAGCTGAAGCTCAGAAACAGGAACAAAGATTAACTATAGCTCAGGAAACAAGGTAGCACTGAAGGCAATGCTAATTCAGGCACAAGGAATAGCTATAGCTCAGGAATTCCTGAAACAAGGATATCAAAAGCTTAGGAAACACTGGAAACAAGGGTTGTTCTCACAGGTACACAGCTACAATGACCAACCTTGACCTGAAGGGAGCTGGGGCTTAAAAGAGCTCACAGTAATCACATGCATCAGGTGTAAGCAGGATAGCAACAGCCAGCCATAGATGAGCTGAATTCCTCCACCCATCCTTGGCCTGCAGGGGTGGAGACGAAGCAGTGAGCAGCGAATTCTCGGTAATGGAGTTTCAGCCATGAGCAGACTGGCTTCAATTGTGTGTCTTTTGCTTCCTTGCTTCAAGCATGAGCAGGCTGGCTTTCACAAAACCAAGCATGGATTGTGAATGGATGGCAATTTGCAAGTAGAATCCAAATGACTGGAAGTCAGAATGTACATGAAAGGGAGGGTCTGGAAGCTTATTAGGCCACTGGAGAGTCCCACAGTTCAGCCCCCTGGTGGTGGACATGAGAACGCAGGGAGCAAGTCGTGACATAAGGCCGCCTATTTTATAAACTTGTACAAGTTTTGTGCATTTATAGAACTGTGCAGGATATGGATCTACACTCAAATTTACATGCATATACTTCTATGATGTTATTGTCTTTGCAACAATTTTAATTTGACCTGTTAAAGTGCCTTTTCTTGTCTTATGCTAACTAGGCTGCAACAAGGCCTCAACACTATTTTGTTTAAATGGATGTCTCACTCTGCCTATTCACTGTTTATTATTTCTGCTGCACACAGTCAAGCAGAGTCATGTTTGTTTATTTGCAAATGAAGCTGTTCTCAATGAATCTCTCTAACATGAGCTCCTTAATGTTACAACCTTTAAGATTGCTTCCACCTGCTTGATGGATTACATTCACTCACAATAGTTCACTGTTGTTTGTTCTTCCATCTTCAGATGATATTAACCCCTTCGGTGCTCATGACGGAACGGTTCCGTCATGAGCCACGGTTGAGCTGTGCTCATGACGGAACCGTTCCGTCATGACCACGCCCGCGCAAGATTCCGTCAGCACAGCGGCGGAATTTGCGCAGCATGGAAGGGGTTAACATAGAGTGGGCTGAATCAATATTCATGTATTCAAATAGTGCTTAGATGATAAGGCATTTTGCCACGCTCATTTTCTGTGCTTTGATTTGCTGAAATTAGATTCTTTTGCTCATGCCATGATGAATTTGCACTTTTTATTCTGTCTTGTGAGAAGATTTCCAATGTAAACCCTCAATCTTGGGGGTAAGACAGAATCCTAGGGATGCCTTTCCTACACTACTTGGGATGCTGTCAGATTTCTTTCTGATTTTGTTGATCTTTTGGGACTTAGAATAATTTTTGACTTAGCCTATTTCCATGCCTTCATGACAATGACTTCATGCGTCTGCACCTTCAAATTCTGTATTTTACCCTTTGAATCTCTCTGAATGTTGTAATTCCACCCTGGAACTCATTTATTGGGTCTGTCCTACCTCAGGTGATTGAATTGTTGGTATTCTGTTTCTGTGCCTTGTCTTGGAACACATTGCCTCATGAAATTGAGGTTAAACACCGTTCACAATCCACCCACCCATTGGCATGCTAACAAGGTGACATTTAGGGTGCCAAATTTTGTGATTCGTAGCACCCACAAACGTTGGTAGCAGAGGATGGTTAGGAGATAAAAAGGTACCTACATATTTGTGACCATCCCTAGACTTCTTTCTGTCTACATTCCCAAATCCACTGCACTATTGATTTTGTTGTGGATTTTTCTATTCGAATTTCCTTATGGATTATTTGCTAAGTTCTTGACAGCCCTGTGGGTATTCCGGAGCAAAAGGATTGTTGTAAGTGTTGGGAGAGCGGAGTGAGTCTTGGCATTGAGAGTATTTTGGTGTGCTAATGATGCATTCTGAGAGTTGTAGTTGAGAGTGCAGTCTTGGGCGAGTGATAGATTGTTATGTTGCATGTGAGATTTTTGGTTACATGATGTTGATTTTTGATTTGATTGGTGGTTTAACCCTTTGGGTGCTCATGACGGAATGGTTCCGTCATGAGCACCAGTGCTAATGTGCTCATGACGGAACCATTCCGTCATGAGCACATGCTCAGAAAATCCCTCTGCTGCAGACAGCAGAGGGATTTCCCATTTTTATTTGCTTGGGGAGGTGGGGAAGAGCTTCCCAAACCTCCCCAGGCCTATTTTTGCATTTCGTTGCAATGACGATCGCGCGCATGGCACGCAATCGTCATTGCAACGAAAACTAAACTGAAACCTAATTTCAGTTTCTCAGTTTCAGTGCTTGTGGGGCTATCTCAACCCCCCGAGCACCGAAAAAGATGGGAGCGGTATCATTGGAAAGGGGAGAATGGTACCCTTCCCTAGTGGATCCCTGCTTTGGGATCACCTCAGGAGGGCGATCCCCAAGCAGGGATCCATCCACTAGCACCAGGGAGGGGGGAGTGGCCCCTTGGGCAAGGGCCTTTTATCCCCCCATATTGTTTTGGGGGGGGCAGAAAGCCCACTAGAAACCAGGGATTTATTTTATTGACGTTGGGGTAGGGGCTGCCCAAAAAAGGGCATGGCAATGCACCCACCCACCCCCCAGAGAAATGTCAGTCTTTCTGCCCCTGGGGGACAGAAAGCCCAATAGAAACCAGGGATTTTTTATTTTTTATTGACGTTGGGGTGGGAGCTGCCCAAAAAGGGAATGGCAATGCCCCCCAGAGAAATGTCAGTCTTCTGTCCCCCCAGGGTGCAGTGGGAGGCAGTAGCCCCCAATCTGCCCCCGTGGGGGCAGAAAGCCCATTAGAAACCAGGGATTTTTTTTATTTGATGTTGGGGTGGGGGCTGCCAAAGATGGGCAAGGTCAGTGTCCCCCGCCAAAAAATGCAACAGTCTTTCTGCTCCCCCAGACCGTGGTGTCAGACCGTGGTACAAACTTAATTTCCAAGTATATGAAGTCCCTGTGGCAAGAGTGTGGGGTAACTTATAAGTTCACCATTCCTTACCACCCCCAAGGTAATGGGCTAGTTGAGAGATGTAACCGGACCCTCAAAGGCATGATTATGGGTCTTGAGGAACCTATGAGGCGTAAGTGGGACGTCCTCTTGCCAAGCCTTCTCTTTACTTACAGAGAGGTGCCACAGAAGTCCTTAAGGTTCATCCCCTTTGGATTGCTCTATGGTCACCCTGTAAGAGGACCTCTGTGTTTGGTAAAGGAAGGCTGGGAGAAAGCTTCCAGGAAACCTCCCCAGGATGTTTATAGTTGCATGCTGGCCTTCAGAAACCAAACCCGGCTTTTCAGGCAACTCGCCCAGGCGAATCTGGAAGCCAGCCAGGAGGAGATGAAGCGGTGGTATGATCAGAATGCCACTCTGATTGAGCTTCAGCCTGGTCAGAAAGTTTCGGTCATGGTGCCCGTGGAGCCCTGTGCGCTCCAGGATAAGTGGACCGGACCATTTGAGGTGGTGGAGCGCAAGAGTGATGTCACCTACTTGGTGGACTTGCGGTCTCCAAGGAACCCTTTGCGGGCCATACATGTCAACCGCCTGAAGCCCCACTTAGAAAGTTCCGAAGTGGGCATGCTCCTAGCGACAGATGATGGAATGGAGGAGGAGACTGAGCCTCTTCCTGACCTTCTGTCTGCAAGAGAGCAAGATGGGTCAGTGGATGGTGTAAACCTCTCTTCCACCTTGACCCCTGAGCAGCAGAATAACTGTCGCCAGTTGTTGGGGCAGGTTTCTTATCTTTTCTCCCTGATTCCAAGTGTCACTGATTGGTGTGTCCATGAAGTAGACACTGGGGACAGTCCTCCTGTTAAGCACAAAACTTACAGAGTGACTGACAGGGTGAGAGCTTGCACCAAGGAGGAGGTCTCCAAGATGCTTGCCTTAGGGGTGATTGAGTCCCCTAACAGTCCGTGGGCCAGCCCAGTGGTCTTGGTCCCAAAGTCTGCCGCACCGGGTGCCACACCAGAACTCCGGTTCTGTGTGGACTACCGAGGGCTCAATTCAGTCACCAGTACTGACGCGCACCCCATCCCTAGAGCTGATGAGCTCATTGATCGGTTAGGGGCTGCCAGGTACCTCAGCACGTTTGATCTAACGTCTGGGTACTTGCAGATCGCCTTGACTGATGGGGCAAACGAGAGGTCAGCATTCTCCACACCAGACGGGCACTAGCAATTCCGGGTTATGCCCTTGGGGATGAAGAATGCCCATGCCACATTTCAGAGGGTGGTCAAGCAGGTGTTGGCTGGACTGGAAGACTTCAGTGCCGCCTACCTGGATGACATTGCAGTGTTCAGCACCAGTTGGGAAGAACATCTGCGCCACCTCTGGGAAGTGTTGATGGCGCTGCAGAGAGCAGGCCTCACGATCAAGGCGAGTAAGTGCCAGATCGGGCAGGGTTCTGTGGTGTACTTGGGATACCAGATTGGGAGCAGCCAGGTTTCGCCTCTGCAGCCCAAGATTGAGACCATCCTGGCTTGGGAACCCCCCCAAGACCCAGACAGAGGTGAGAGCCTTTTTAGGACTCACCGGGCATTACAGGAGGTTTGTCAAGGGGTATTGCAGCATTGTTGCACCCTTGACAGAGCTGACTTCCAGGAAGCAGCCCAAGAAAGTGAACTGGACTGACACCTGTCAGAAAGCTCCTGGCACCCAACTTCTCAATAGAGTTCATTGTACAGACAGGCGCTTCAGAGCATGGTATGTGGGCTGTTCTTTCACAGATAAATGAGGAGGGCCTAGACCAACCTGTAGCCTTCATCAGTAGGAGGTTACTTCCACGGGAACAGAGGTGGAGTGCAATTGAGCGTGAGGCATTTGCTGTGGTCTGGGCACGGAAGAAGTTGAGACCATACTTGTTTGGGACTCACTTCCGGGTTCAGACAGACCACAAGCCCCTCAGATGGTTGATGCAGATAAGGGGTGAGAATCCAAAGCTGTTGAGGTGGTCCATTTCCCTACAGGGGATGGACTTCACGGTGGAACACCACCCTGGTACAGAACACGCCAATGCTGATGGTCTGTCCAGATTTTTCCTCCTTAGTGAAGAGAACTCCCAAGGGGTGGGTAGTTATCCCCACATTTCAGTTGGAGGGGACACGTGTTAGACTCGGCACCATTGGCGTGGGTCTCCCTTCCATTTTTCTGCTGTTGCCTTCTGTATTTTTGCTATGTGTTTTGCTGGTCTAGATGCTTTGGGCACTTTGCCACTGCTATTCAGTGCCAAAGTGCAAGTGCTCCCTATTGTAAAATGTTGTATTGGATTAGTGACTCCATGATTGGTTTATTTGATTTACTTGTCAGACCCTAGTACAGTGCACCATGTGTGCACAGGGCCTGTAAATCAAATGCTGCTGGTGGGCTTGCAGCACTGGTTGTGCCACCCACAGAAGCAGCTTGGAAAATGTAACTCAGGCCTGCCATTGCAGAGCCTGTGTGCAGCCTGGGGCTGCCATGTCGACTTGACAAGTGCACCCACTTGCCAGTCCTTAAATCTTCCCTTTTATACATGTTAGTCACCCCTAAGGTCGGCCCAAGGTACCCCCATGGGCAGGGTGCGTTGTATGTAAAAGGTAGGACATGCCCTGATGTATGTGGCATGTCCTGATAGTGAATAACAGCCAATTTCGTTTTTCACTATTGCAAGGCTACCTGTTCCCATAGGCCAGAATGGGCAGTTTGATTATAACATCTTATAATCCTAACTGACTCGGGGAACTAGGTAGAAATTCGATTTTAGTATGCCTGAATTCAGAATGAAAAAATACATCTTTAAGTGAAGTTGGTTTTAACATTCCGTGTTTGAAAATACCACTTTTAGAAAGTAGGTATTTTCTTGTCTAACCATCCAAGCCTGACTCTGCTAGGTTGTGTATTCCATGTCTGGTTTGTGAGTGACAGGTACTGGGGTGGCTCCAGGAGACAGGGTGAGTCAGCACAAGGCTGAATAGACCTATCTGCATGAGGAGTGGTGGGAGCAGTAGCACCTGGGTCTGAATAGTGCAGCGCCTGCCTTCCACAATGCTGGCTCCACCACCTGTGGTGTGTCTGATGAACCTGGCCCACACTGACAAAGGCAGAAGTTGCGCACTGGCAGAATGCACCCAGAACTGGTTTGGACTAGGTACAGACACTCTGTGCCTTCAGAGACAAAGGATTTTTGTGTATACAAAGGGGGACCCAGACCCCAGAATTTTAGATCACTTCTGGGAATCCAGACGACCCCTTTGCCAAGGAGAAGAACCAAGGAAGCTAAAGTAGGAAACTGCCCCTGTGCTGTGCTGTTGGGGTCAGCCTGCAGTGGTTACTTTATCTGCCAAGGAAAGGAGAAAAGGAACTTGGTGTGTACTTTTGCAATCTTGAAGAAGAATTTCCAAGGGCTTGAACTGTGCTTGCCTCCTGCCTGAAGTCTCAGGGATAATAGACTTCACCACCAGTTCTTCTGAATTCCCTTGCTGAGGAATTCTGCCTGCAGAGAGGTGCCTACTGTTGGTTGGGCCCTCTGAGAAGACTGCGAGACGCTGGGAGCTAGAAGCGCGACGCATCAAGGAGAAGCGTGCCGCCGCTGCAGCTGTTTGCCGTCGCATCGCCGAAGAAGCGTGCCACGGCTGCAGCTGTTCGCAGTCGCATCATCAACGAAGCGTGTCGCATCTCCCGGAGAAGCGTGTCGCCGCTGCAGAGGTCGCCATCGCATCACCGGAGAAGCATGTCACTGGGCCTATCGCGGCTTTGAAGTTACCGAGTTCGCCGCACGGCCGTCGGACGTGCTCTCATCACATCCAACGTTGTCGCATTGCATCAAGACGCCATTTTGTCGCATCACACCGGATCGTCGCATCGAGGCGCCATCTCGTTGCATCGCACCGGATCACAGTAAAAAACCGAGGCATCACCTCCTCTCTGGTAAGGAACCGACGCATCATCTCCCCTGCGCTGCAGTAAGGACGTAACGCATCACCTCCCCCCGAAGCAAGGAACCAACGCATCACCTTCCCTGCGACCCTTTTGTTTAATTGCGTGACGCATCCAAGGTACTTTGAGAGTAAAGTGTTGCATTTACCTTCTATATTGAACTATTTCTACCATGTTAAAGGGTATTCTACCTTTACTATGCGGTCATTACTTCGTATTACCATTACTACGCATATGTTAGTTCATAGATTCCATTACTTAGCATGCATTTACTTAGCATGCAATTAATACGCATGTTCCATTACTTAGCATGCACTTACTATGCATAATGGAGTTACTGTGCAAATTAAAGTTTTGGGGAACAGGGGTATTTTTAGAGGTCAGGGTGGGTTAGGGTTTTGGGGTGTAGGGGTATTTTGAGGGTTCAGGGTGCGTTTAAGGTTTTGGGGTGCTGGGATATTTTTGGGGTTCAGGGTGCGTTTAGGTTTTGGGGTACAGGGGTATTTTTAGAGGTCAGAGTGGGTTAGGGTGTTGGGGTGTAGGGGGTATTTTTAGGGTTCAGGGTGCTTTTAAGGTGTTAGGGTGCTGGGGTATTTTTGGGGTGCTGGGGTAATTTGAGGGGTCAGGGTTGGTTAGGGTGTAGGGGGTAATTTTAGGGTTTAGGGTGCGTTTAAGGTTTTGGGGTGCTGGGGTATTTTTGGGGTTCAGGGTGCGTTTAGGTTTTGGGGAGCTGGGGTAATTTTAGGTGTCAGGGTGGGTTAGGGTTTTGGGTGCATGGGGTATTTTGAGGGTTCAGGGTGTGTTTAAGGTTTTGGGGTGCTAGGGTATTTTCGGGGTTCAGGGTGTATTTAGGTGTCAGGGTTGGTTAGGGTTTTGGGATGTAGGTGGTATTTTTAGGGTTCAGGGTGCGTTTAGGTTTTGGGGTGCTGGGGTAATTTTAGGTGTCAGAGTGGGTTAGGGTTTTGGGGTATTTTTGGGGTTCAGGGTGCGTTTAGGTTTTGGGGTGCTCGGGTAATTTTAGGGGTCAGGGTTGGTTAGGGTTTTGGGGTATTTTGAGGGTTCAGGGTGCGTGTAAGGTTTTGGGGTACTGGGGTATTTTTGGGGTTCAGGGTGCGTTTAGGTTTTTGGGTGCTGGGGTAATTTTAGGTGTCAGGGTGGGTTAGGGTTTTGGTGTGTAGGTGGCAATTTTAGGGTTCAGGGTGCATTTAGGTTTTGGGGTACTGGGATATTTTTAGGGGTCAGGATGAGATAGGGTTTTTGGGGTGTAGGGGGTATTTTTAGGGTTCAGGGTGCGTGCCAGGGGATAGGTTACTATTACGATTATTTTTTTGTTTTAAAGTACCAATAACGTGTTGTAACGGTATGCGTAATAATTAACTGCGAATGTGTATTATATTTGCGAAGTAAAAGCATGCACACTAAAAGCATGCGTAGTAAAGGTATTTGCGAAGTAAAAA
Organism: Triturus cristatus; assembly: GCF_964204655.1. Classification (NCBI taxonomy): domain Eukaryota; kingdom Metazoa; phylum Chordata; class Amphibia; order Caudata; family Salamandridae; genus Triturus; species Triturus cristatus. The sequence continues at coordinate 1,018,703,818 of NC_140589.1, read as the reverse complement.
TAATATCTGCGGAGTAACGGTATGCTAAGTAACATCATATATTCATTTTAATGTCTATTTTTGATTACAGTATTGTGGATTTTTGTCGTTTGGTCTTGTGTTAAGTCTAGTAAAGATTCCTTATTTTTCTAAACTGGTGTGGTGTCCATTTGTATTGTTTTCACTGTATTACTGTATGTGTTCACAAATGCTTCCCACACTGCCTCTGAGATAAGCCTGTCTGCTCATGCCAAGATACCAAGGGGGTGAGCAGGGGTTATTCAGGAGTGTATCCCCCTTTCCCTGACAGGAAGCAGGGCCGGACTGGGAACCAAAACTGGCCCTGACAAAGTGCACGGGTTGGGGGTGCCACCGAGCTCTTTGCCAGGGCTGGTTTTCGGCAGATTTTGTTACAGGGCCGATTTCGACCCTGTAACAAAAACGGCCCCCAGGGGCCCGAAACCGACCCCCACCCGTGCGGCGCACCGGGGGATTGCCCGGTGCCCGCTAGGGCCATTCGGCCCTGACTAGAAGCAAGGGTCCCTATTTGGACTAAGGTGTATACCACTGCCAACCAGAGACCACCATTTCTAACAGGAAACCTACCAAATCCACACATTTCTGAAAACTAGACACCCGGGGTAGTCCAGTGAGGTATGGCTTGCATGGGTCCCCCAACGTTTTCCTACCCAGAATGCCCTGCAAACCTCAAATTTAGCTGAAACATCACTTTTTTCTCAAATTTCTGTGTGGGAAAGTTCTGAAATCTACGTGGATCCGAAAATTTCCTACCACCCAGCGTTCCCCCAGGTCTTGCGATAAAAATGATACGTCACTCGCGTGAGTGGTTCAAGTACCTGCGACAGGCAAGGGCCCAAAATGTATTGAGGAGGCATCAAAATGACCTATCACAAAACAGTCTGGTTTTGCAAGGGGGGGTCACCTGGGTTTTTCGCCCCGGGCTCGGCGGCCATCTTGGAAAACTACCAAACCCACACATTTCTGAAAACTAGACACCCGGGGGAGTCCTGCGAGATATGGCTTGCGTGGATTCCCCAATGTTTTCCTACCCAGAATGCCCTGCAAACCTCAAATTTAGCTGAAAAAATTATTTTTTTCTCAAACTTCTGTATGCATTTCTGCCTTTCAAATGAAAGACAATGTGTAAAAAATAAGTAATTTTGTAAAATTACCTATATTTCTCATGATAGAATGGGTACTCACAACTTCGAAAATGTGCAAATATCTACTGTTTATAAACTCTATATTTTGTTCAAATTTCAGAAATACATAGGTGTCTTTCATACTGATATTTAAATGTGTATATTTTCCCAAATTAATTGCTATATACCCGGTACATAATAAAAAACCATTTCAAGATGCTGCTCAGTTATTGGCTCTGGGTTCATCGGGTTCTTGGTGAACCTACAAGTCCCATATATCCCCACAACCAGAAAGGTCCAGAGGATGTAACGGTATATTGATTCCAAACAGCTGTCATCATTAGAAGAAGTTACAGGTGAAAACATTGACACACATGGCTGTTTTCTTCAACTAATTTTCAATTTTTCCTATATTCAACTGTTAGTTTCTTTATAGAAACTTTGAAGGATCTACACAAATGACCCTTGCTGAATTCAGAATGTTGTCTACTTTTCTAAAATTTATAGCTTTCCAGGATCCATAATTGCTTTCATACCCATTTCTACCATTAACTGGAAGGAGGTTGAAAGCACAAACAATAGCAAAAATAAGCTATATCTCAGAAAGATGCCAAAACTGTGTAAAAAATGTTGGTTTTTTGACAAAAGTCTGCCTGTCCCTGAAAGCTTGGAAGATGGTGATTTTAGCACCACAACCCTTTTTTTGATACCATTTGCAGGGAAAAACCAGACGCTTTCATCTGTAGCCCTTTTTTCCGATTTTCAAAAAACATTTAGCTGTATTTTGGCTAATTTCTGGGTCCCCTACAGGGGACTCCACAAACACTGGCTACTTTTAGAATCCCCATGATGTTGGAAGAAAAAGACGCAAATTTGGCATGGATACCTCTGGTGGTCAAAAAGTTACAGGGGCCTAAGCGCTAACTACCCCAAATAGCAAAAAAAAGGCTTAGCGGGGGGGGGGGGGGGAATAGAAGGCCTAGCAGCGAAGGGGTTAATTACTGTGATTTTGATGTGCTTGTTTTACTTATAATTTGTGTTGAAGGTTTTAGTTTTATGATGTTGTGAACTAGGTAATCAGATTTGTGGTAATCCAAGATCTTAAGATATTGTTGTTGAACTTGTCTCCAAATTGGTAGTGTGTTTTGCGATGCTCTGCATTTACACAGATAGGGATTTATTTTTTAATTCTTCTCAGAGTTTTTTTTTTTAACTCTTTTTATTAACAGAGCTCAAGAAACCACACAGCACAAAACAGTTCCATTACTACATAGTGGAAAGAACACAGAAGATTAATAGCAGTATGTTCATGAGGGAATTCTTCTCAGAGTTTTTGTATTCTTACCTTAGGTTGGTGTTATTTGCTCTTCGGTGCACAGGAGTAAGCACACTAGCCAGAGAGGGATTACTGCTGAGTGAGAGTCTGTTTTAGTGTGAATAGACTAGTGCTGCAGGGGTACTCCTTTCACTGAAAAAGCTGTATTGCAATTAGTTAGCCAGCTGAGGAGTCACGCTTGGATTGGTAAGATGTCATCACAGAATCACATTGTCATTGATTGGTTACTTTGAAAGTCGACTGTTATTGCTTGACCTTAAGCATAGCTGCACTGTGTGGTTTTGGATTATTGTGAGGAAAAAGAATAGGTATTATGTTGAAAAAACCTATAGCTCCTAGCAAAGTTAGTACAAAGGGACACAAGTCCAGATAGTTAACCTGCGTTCAAAATATTGTCAGATTTTTTTTTTGATAAACAAGTTTTTATTGGTTTTAAAAGACACAACAAAAGAAACATTGAGCCTGTAAAGCCACCACTGTACAATCGCACGGTATGAGACCACACCACCCCCCCGCCCCCACCCGAAGCCCCCCTCCTCCGCCCCCACCACCCCCCGAAGCACCTATTCAGAATACATTGCCCAACCATTTCCCCCATACCCTACGATATTTCTTAGGGCAGCCCCTCGCCTGATAGAAGGTCCGTTCCTGTGCCGCACACCAGTCCACACCAGCACTCCATTTGGCCAGGGTAGGCGGCTGTGGGTGCTTCCATGCCGCTGCAATATCTCTTTTCGCCACCATTAACGCCGTCATAAGGAATAGCTTCTCAGCACGTGTGCCATCTAGACCGTCCGTGATGCCCAGAAGGGTGTGTCTAGGGTTGTGTGGCACCTCCCAGCCCAATACCTCCGTGAGATCGGCTTCTATGCCCCTCCTGTAGCCCCCTACTTCCGGACATGACCACACCATATGGATGAAGTCGGCCGGGTCAAAACCACAGCGGGGGCATCAAAATATTGACAGATTTTAGGCATTATACATGTACATAGTTTTGAGATTGGCATGAATATGTCTGGTGGCAAAGACTTGCAATTTCCTTTAAAGGGTACCTTTAACATTAGAAAACTAGATTTCCTGAGACAGACAATGAATTAGCCGAAGCCTCGACCTAAACCTACACAATTTGGAGCATTGACTAAATGAGAGAAAGAGACAAGGAAATTAAACAGTATAAGGGTTTGTTGAGATAGTTCTATAACGAATGGGATAGTAAGGAGAGATTCTGGAGAAAGGCTATGGTAGATGGCGTGAGAGTTTTTTCTGCTGTGATTCATGAAACAGACAAAAATAAAGTTAATGAGGGTGACCATGAGAGACAAAGCGATGAAAAAGATTCAGAAGAGCAGGATATCTTTTTAATTGATCTGTCGAATTCTAGACCATTTTCATGTACACAGGAACAAGTGCTCTCTATATTGGTACTGGTCATGGTACATTAGGAGAACAGAGTAAGAGTGCACAGGGATTGACAGTGCTTACAGTAACAAGTGAAAGTGTTACTTTGAGTGGACATGCTGTGCCTGACAATACTACGGTTGTTACTGTTCCTACTACTGTCCCTATTATTGCTCTTGCCTCTCCTGAATCTACTGTACTTACTATTGAGATGGAGGTTTGAGTTCTTAAAGATTGAATTTGGAGAACTTTCAGAGGCAACAGTTGATTTAGATAGATTGATGTCATAAAATGTACATGAATTGGGAATCTTGATCAGAGAATCAGCAAGATGTGCGAATTAAGCACATAATAAACTTGAGGAAGTAGTGGATAAATATGAGGTAATATCAGGGAAACAAAAAATGTACAGAGAAATTATAAAATGGATGTGAGTGAACAGGAGGAATGGGCTTTTGTCACTTTGCAAGCTCACATTAATGATTTAGTTGAGAAAACTACGGACTGGGGAGACGTAAAGAGTTACATAGATAATTGGAAAAAGAAAGTTACTTTTAAAAGTACATAAACAGGAAGAAAACAAAAATGAGTGTGAATGATCTAATAATAATGAGGTGTTATGTAAAGTGCACAGTTACACGTGTCCCATCGCAAATGTTCCCTATACTCCGTACTGAGCACAAAAACTGGAGAGCAAGGCTGAATGGATCTGAAGAGCCATGTTTTCAGTTTTTTGCAGAAAGGGGTCTCTAGTTTCTCCTGTCTCAGTGGAAGAGGTAGTTAATTCCACAGTTTGGCTGTTAAAAAGCTAAGCGAGCATCCTCCAATGCCCTTTTTTATTCTAAGGGTGAATGCTACAAAGGCATTGGATGATCTCAGAGATCTTTAAGGGGAGTAGGCTGAGATCAGAGAACAGAGGTAACTAGGGCCTTTGCCACTGAGGATTCTGTGGCATTAGCAGAGTGCTTTAAAGGAGACTCGTTCTTTCAAAGGGAGCCAGTGCAGTTTGGCTAAGGCAGTAGCTGTGGAAGAGTGTCTAGGTAAATTCAGCAGTACTCATGCTGCTATGTTCTGCACCCGCTGGAGTTGCATAAAGCGTGCACATGAGACTCCGAAATATATACACTGCAGAAGTCCAGTTTAGAAATGATGAGGGACGGAACCACTGTCTTTCTGGCTGCCTCTGGCACGTATGCAAGGATTGTTGGAGGGGTCTTTAAGATCCCAAAGCACTGTCCTGCTAGACTTGTGATTTGGTTTTCGAATGAGTTTTTGGAATCAAACTAGATGCCTACATTTTTTTCACTTTGGGCTTGGGCGTTGGAAGAGGTCCCAATGTATCCGCCCACCAAGCCGTAGACAAAATAGACAGCTGTTTGCCCAGGATGAGGACCTCTGTTTTACCCGCATTAAGCCTAAGACAGCTGAGGCTCATCCATTCCTCTACTTCTGTCATGCAGGAGCAAAGTCGTGCTGCAGATCTAGAATGCAAGACTGCCATTTCCTTTAAAAGAAGTGCATGGAGGGAATTAAGTGCACATACCTTGGACTAGTGGTCCCCTTTATGCTTTTATGACAAATTTTCCCAAACCAAGAGAGGAACCTGGCAAGTGGTCCAAAGAGTTTCATAGACTGATGACAAGTTCTAAGATGCTTGGGACTGATTTGAATGCATTTTTAAAAATTGTTGTTCCTAGTGAATTATGTACAAAGTGCTGTTTGACCAACAGAGGAACCAGCTAGAGTTGCACCTTTTAATGCACCAGCTGAGGTGGTTAATAACACATATAGAACATGCTTATAATGAGAGGCTTGTGCAGATTTATTGTAAGTACAGTGTTGTGGAAGAGCCCGAGAAAGAAGGCATTAGCAGATTTGTGTTGACTTTTGTTCTGGGTTTGCATCTGGAGCTTAGTTCTCATATTCAGTAGAGTGTGACGGGCTGGCAGACCAAGAGTACAGATACAATTTTGAAATATGCCAAATATTAGAGTGAGTGTTTTGACATGAAGCTGAAAAAGATTAAAGAGAAGTTGCTGACTGCGCAGACAAAGCAGTTTCAGAGATGCAACCAAAATCAGATAATGGTGTCTGATTCAGATTTTGTGTAGCCCAACAATTCTGAATTGAGTGGGATGCACTGCATGTAAGATGTTGGAGTGAGGAATGAGATGATGCGTACACGGAGGTAGAGCGAATGTGAACAGTACTGAGCGGAATGCAAATATTTATTTGCTGAATAACAACACTGTCATTTCTGTGGTAGAAAGGGCACTGGATACATGAGTGTAGACATAATCTAGATTGAATCCAGAATTAATTTACTTTCCAGATGCAGCAAAATACAACCCAGACCTAGATGTCAAATTGTGCCCCATTCCATTCGGCTCCTGGGCAGAATGTGCAAAGTCAAGGGTATTTCCATTCAAATATGCCTGTAGCTCCAGTAATGCAGCAAAACGTGAGAAACAAGATGCCCTACAATTTGGGGTACCAAAAGAATTGATTGATTCTGAGCAATAATTTTCCTCCGTTTTTTCTTCAGACTATTTCATAATGATGGTGCTTGTGCGGGGAGGAGGATTGAAACTCAAGTCCAAGAAGTAGACCAGAGTGCTCCATCTGTAGATGGCATGGTGAATGGTCCCCCTGTATCATTCTGGATCGAGACTAGTGCTACCCACTATACAGTTCATTCTGTGGGGGATTTAAGCTGCCCCTCTCATTAAAAGAAGTCGGCATTAGCAATAAACAGATTGTTAATCAAGTTACGACAGATGCCCCAGTTAAAATACGGTCAATGGCGGCTAATCATCAGTTTAAATTGTGTGATATAAATCATGTTTATTCATATGACGGGGACTTGCTCTGCAAGATTAACTGCTTAATTTACGTCACACCAAATGGTGTTGCATTATAAACTCTAGATGAAGATTGTGTTTTTTTTAATAAAATCTCAAGATTCGAGAGTTCAACTGTTTCCAGTTTTCACAAAAGCGACTTGCCTCTAGATTTAAGACATACTGTCAAAGAAGAGGCATGAGATTTTATAGAAAAAATATATGATTGATAAAAAGTGCAAAACGAGTCAGGATTTCGGTCAGCCTTAATGACATTCATCTAGAATTAGGCAATATAAACTTTCAAAAGAAACAGAAGGAACGAGGCCTGTCATAGAAAAAAATGATAGAACAAGGTATTCTACAGGAGGTGCTTGGTAGTCCTTGCAACTCTTGTGTGATGGGTTTTAGAAAACCTGAGAGGTAAGTAGAGAATAGTGCGGGATCCTTGAAAAATAAACCAGATAGTGATCCTATTTTGTCCGGTGGTACTGAATCCTGCAGAAAAATTGTTTCAAATTTGTGTGAATGAAGACTGATAAAGACATCGACTTATGGCAAGCATTCTTCTCCATTCTTCTGCATGAGGATAGTCAATATGTTTTTGCACTTCAGTTCCAAAATAAAGACCTTGTTTGTTGTTGAATTCCATAGGGTATTGGAAGTCTCTCAATTTTGATTTGGATTCTAAAGAAAGATTTAGAAGGTTTGCAGTTACCTTGAAATTCAGTTTTGGTCCAATACATTGATGACCTATTAGTGGTATCAAGGTCAAAAGAAGACTGCAAACTAGATACAACTTATAAATAATCTTGCTAACAATGGTTACAGGGTCTCATCTACAAAGATGCAGTACTGTAAAAAGGAATAGATTTATCTTGGTCATCACATAGAAAAAGGAGCAAGGAAAGAACACATTTCTGCAATCCTAAAGATGAATCCTCCAGCCACTCAGTGGGAGGTGATAATGTTCTTGGGGATTGTTGGCTACTATCAGTAGATTCCAAACTTTTAGCCGACTGCAGAGCCTTTAATAAGGCTGATTCACTGATATCAACGATTCAGTACCATTTGTTGACAAATGTATGAAGGCCTGAGAATTAAGAGAACATTTGTGTAGTGTATCCGCCCTCGGAACCCTGATTATGGTAAGGAATATTTTCTTTTCTGCCTTGAGAAGAGTAGGTGCTTACTCTCAATATAAACTCCAAAACATGGATGGATGATGAAACCTGTTGCTTCTTTTTCTGCTGTGTTAGATGCAGTAGCTGTAGCTCTTCCTGGTGTTTAAAGGTGGTTGCATCTGTTTGCTCTGCAGTTGAACAAAATGAAACGATTGTAATGGGACAAGCGCTCATTGTGTTTATCCTCATTCAGTTGAAATTTTGCTGACCTGTACCAGAACTCAGCATCTGACAAACCGTTGTCTCACAAGGTATGTGCAAATCATACTGCCAACTGAAAACATCTTGATCAGAGAAGCTGTAATTCTCTGAACCCTACAATGCTTTTACCTGTTTCAGACAGCAATGAAGAAAATGATGATGATCCAGATCACAATTGTGTGAATGTTACAGAATTATGTATCTAGCCAATACCTGGTATTAAAGATGTTTCTCTTTAAATGGCTGATCTGACTTTGTAGATTGTTCTAGTCTTCAAGACCGTCTTGGAGCACTAAAAGCTGCCCATGCATCGTGTTCTATTTCTAAAATTATGGAAGTATCATACCTGCCTAACATAACTTCAGCACAAGTCGCAGAGTTGATTGCACTGACAAGGACTTGTTGCCTTGCAGATAAATTGACTGTGACAATTCACACAGACAGACAGTATGTATTTGGAGTAGTATGTGATTATGGGCAGCTAAGGTTACAAAAGTATTTTATGACATCCTCTGGTACTCCCATCAGGAATGGTTCCTATATTCCTCATCTTTTGGAAGCAATACAACAACCTAACGAAATGATTATGGTTAAGTGCATGACCCATAAGTTTGATGACAACATAGTTACCAGGGCTCGAAAAATCATAAACATTGCACTAGACCTGCAGGTCTAGTAAAGTACTCGACTTAACTGAAATGCACTTGACCTCTGACTCTGAAAGCTGAGCAAATGTGACAAGTTAACAAGATTTAAAAGCATTTTTATTGCTCATTAACTTTGTGAGCAATAAAGATGCCTGTAAATCTTGCTATCTTGTCACATTTGCTCTGCTTTCAGAGGCAAAGGTCAAGTGTCAGTTTGTCTTCCTACTCGCCAGTAAGGGCGAGTAGGACCTAAACATAGCTTGTCCTTATTGAATCTGACTCGCAAATGCGAGCGGGCGAGTGGATTTTTTTAGCCCTGGTCACAATAGGAAATAAATATTCTGACCAAGTGGCAAAGTATTGTGCACTTGAGTAAGAAACTGTGAGATCAAATGACTAACTCACAGTGCAAGAATCAGGACAGAATGACCCCAGTGCAAATACTGCAGCAAATGCAAATTATGTAAATTATTTTCCCTCAAACTCAATACAGACCACATTAAGTGAATTGGGAGATTTCCAGGAGGAGGTACTGGAAGATGAAAGATAGAAATGGGAATTAGCTGGTTGCCCAAAGAGCTTTAAAAATGTTTGGGTGACTCCTTATAAATGTGAACTTCGGGACTCCATGCTGCATTCTATGGCCCCCTATTTGCATGGCCAAACGCATGTTGGGAGGGATTTAGTGACCAGGACATTCAGAAAGTATTCGTTCATTACAAAATTCAGGAATGTTGCATATGATTTGTTTCAGGGATGTGTCTTTTATCAGAGGAATAATTAGGGAAAGAGAATCAATGTCATTATGAATCTTATTGAAAATCAGAGGGCTCGTTTAGTAGACTTCAAGCAGACTTCATTGAGATGCCTGTTTACAATAGGTTCAGATATGTTATCATGATTGTCTGCTTGTTCTTTCAATAGGTTGAAGCTTATCCATCTTGGAGATGTGACAGTATGACAGTTGCCTAACACTTGTTGAGGGAATTAATTACACGACTGCCAGCCTCTATTGAGACACACCGTGGAACTCGTTTCCTTAAATTGATTTGTACAGCTCTAAGAGATTGAGCAAAAGTTCCACCGTAGTTATTGTCCTCAATCATCTGGCATTTTAGAGCAAATGAATGGAACCATCAAAAACAAGCTGGCCAAAGTGTGGGCAACCACTAATCTAAAATGGCCTGATGCTCTTCCTTTGGTTCTCATAAGCATTAGGAGTCCCCCAAGTAAAAAGGCTGGACTCTCACCCCATTAAGTGTTAATGGTCAGAGCAATGAGGATCACATACATTGCTTCAGCACAACGTATGTCAATAATTGATGATATGGTATTAGATTATTTCAAAGGTCTGGCTGATTTGGCGAAGTCTGTATCTGATTAGGCTCAAATTTGGTAACAGAACTGAAACATACACTCAGTGCCACCCACTGCAAGCAGGAGACTGGATCCTGGTTAAGAAGCATGTCTGTAAAAGCTACCTTGAGTTCGTTGACAAGGTCCATATTCTGATATGCTTGTGTCTAACACTGCTGTAAAGTGTGCTGAAATGTTTCTATGGATCCACGCAGCTCACACGAGAAGATGGTGGATGAAGAGGTGGTGACAACAACCACTGATTCACAGAGTCAACTTCACAGCCCGGATCCAGGGGCTGGGAAGCTGCATAAGGAAGTTGGTTAAGTTGCTGATGACTACAAAGGTGAAGATCCTGGCGAAGGGTACCAGTAACCAGTTTCAATTTGAGAATCAAAAGGTAGATCTGTTGCAAAGCCACAAGCAACAGCAACCCATAGTCTGTGGAGAAGTGTGGCTGAATGGTTAGAGCGGAAGACCCTGATGCAGAGGTCTGGCCCGGGACCAGGGTTCAATTCCCCCCTCGGCGGCTCTTGGATTCAATTTCCCCGGACCTGATAATTCTCGCCTCGGTGCCTATTCTAATCATGGGTCCCACTGTGCAACTCTGGGCAATAGCTTGCTTAATCTCCACAACGGCCCCCACAGCGCAAAGGATGCCTGGCTTCACCTTGGGGGTGCCCAGGAGTGGACATCTCACGGGAAAACCAGGAAGGGTTCCACAGCGGTATGAATACAGCGCTTACGAGACTCCTGGGTAGAAGTGCACTATATAAGTACAAATACAATTAAATACAAATACAATTAATCCAACTCATTGAAAAGATCCAGCTGAAATTTCAAGTCTACAGAACCACGAGGGAAAGAAAAGAGTTCATAGTGAGTTGAGTTGCTAATGCTGGTCATAGCACATGTTCATCTGTGAGTGAAGCTGACTCCACAGTAATCACAAGAAAAGATACAAGAGTACACGGATGAGGTCACCAATCTCCAACAAGCAAGAGAATCCCGAACAGAAATTATGCTTTACTTGAATGGACTTTGCAAAGTATCCAAATGAAGATAAAGAGTCTGAATTTATGACGTTAACAAAAGAACTGAACGAATTGGGGGGGAAAAACGCTGATGTCTGATGATCATTGAGGTGGGCAACTTGTTCTCGTATGATATTATATGTGACGATCTCATGTGGTGCGGCTATCTAATCCCTGGCTGTGTCCTTGTCTTGTTCAATGTCTGATTTTTGTTTTGTTTTTGATTAGTGTTAAAAAAAGGGAAAAAAATAAAAATTATGTATTATTATTTTGGGAAAAAAAGGTTTCTATTTTTTTTTGTCCTGATATCTATTCATTTTGGCATACAGCAGATGCTGTAAAAATGTTGGTATGTTTTCCCCAGTAGAGTTACTAATAGAAATAATTGGCCTATTGTTGTGCCTACGTTCTCTGGTTGGATATGTTTCCAAACAGGTTGAATTGACTACAGTATATTATGAAAGTAAACATAACACACTGACACATAGGGAAGGTTTATTTAGTGGTTTTAAGGATAATATCCATGCAAACATATTGGGTGAATATTTTAACATTATAGGGGTCATGGATTGTGTAATTTGAACTTTTCTCCCTTCTGCAGGTGAGAGCGCTGCCTATCTACAGCTACCATTTTTTACAGGTTTTCTTGTAATATTTATGTTAGTATATTTAATAAGCAAGAGTTTCTATCACCATAATTGTTGAATTTCAGTATTTCGCTGGAGGACCTTCCTATTTTTGAGAATACTGGACTAGGGTAACCTAGAGTAGATATTTGAATACAGCTTTATAAAATAACCCTAACACTAAACAAACTGAAATGTGTAGGTGTGTAGTTTAAGTAAAGAAGAGTGTGAATTTGTTAAAAAATTTAATGAGATGAGATAGAAGATTTTGGGAGACTGGAAGGATGAGAAGAAAATTAGAGAACAAATTAAGGCTGAGGGAAAATGTAGATCCTCAAATTCCAATCCAAGATTGAAAAAGAGTGAATTGTGTAAATGCGTCATTAAATCAGTCCATACTACGGATCAGACTTCAGTAAATAAATTGAAGCAATTGGGCTAGTAACAAGGTATCATCTGGTATGTTTTAGAGGAGGAAAACATCTGATCCATTTTGCGATAGAAGGAGCTCTGATGAATTTGATATAGTGCATTTCCTTGAACTGAAGCACTGAGTTCTTCATATGCAATTCTGATGCCTGATTTTGCATTCTTTGTGGGGACCAGGTATTGTCATGTTTCCCAAGTGTACCAGTTACAAAGCAAACATGTTTCAAATCAGAATAAATATTATAAACACCCAGCGTTCACAATCACAGTCATTAGTGCCTGATATTTGTGTTACAGATTGGTGTTGTGTGCTTGCTATTTGGAGGAGCTGTCACGAACCTTGGAAGTCCAGACCACATTGTGAAATGGTTTCAACCTCTGAAGGTAATATTTTAGGGTTTCATAAGCAGATTTCAGTATTGCTGAAGTTAATATTGGCCAGTGCTTGTTTCACAAATATTAATGTTGCCTTTATAATATCAGTTCATGGTTCAAACATTCCTGCCATAGGCATATTCCACTGCCAGATACTTCCAGATTTGAAAATTAATCCTTATTTTTATGCCCTAATGTAGTAGTGATTTAGGACCACAAATCGAAAAGTATTGTTGTTTAGCTTTCAAAACATTGCCTCCTTGGCCGATTGTAGCTGGTGGATTCATTGCAAAATTGTTTGATTCATCACATCTGTGCACTTCCAAAAAAAGGGTGTCAGTTTCCTTCTGACAAGGAAAGAAAGGAGCTTTAGGGCTCCACCTTGTGGTGGAGCCAGCTTACTGATAATAGGCTCGAAAATTGAATTTCTTTCGGTGTAGGACCATGCTCCAGCTGCTCAAATGCTATTTTGCCTGGACTGCTGAAATAACATGCTCTGTTCCTCCCGAAAAGTGCTTCCATTGCATCACATGGACTTTAAGCCATCCATTCAGGACAATGCTCGATTTTAGGCAAATCGCGTTCTCAATCTAGAAGTCATTACTGGATCTGCGTGCAGCGTGTAATAGTGGAAATCTGAAATTGCTCTGTCTAGAAATGAATTTATGAGTGGTGCCCACATCACAAATGAAAACAGATGCACAGTGAGATGCTATCTGCCCCTTTGTGTCTGCTGTGCGCCTTCCCTACTTCTCACATATTGTCCCTGTCCCAAGCAATGTCGGTTCTCCGGTTCTACAATGCAGTCGCGTGACCAAGGACAAAAGCACATGGACTTAAGAGACACATCTTCTGTATTACACCTGCAAAGGCCACTATGTAGTGCCCTCGAGTGCTGTCTGTTTCCCTGCCTGCCATTTGCTCCTTTATTGTACCCCCCCACCCGCTGAGAGCCAGCAGAGGGAAAGGTGAAAAATAAAATGATAATAAAACCATTTTATTACCACTTTATTTTTCTTTTGCCGCTAGAGTCAGCAGAATCTGGGGCGGGCCATGATAACAGCAGGGGGAGGAGGAGTAGTACACATCTAAGTGTGCATGTCAGTTTGGCCCGCTGTCGAAGGACGGCTAAACCTACATGCGCACTTAGATTTCTCCACCCAGCTGCAGCACAGCTGGGTGGGAAGAGGCACAGGCTCCCCTGGCCCTGTGTGAGTGTTAAATTAGCCTGCTCAGGCCAGTCAAGGTGCTGTTCTCATGCTGGTAAATAGTATTACCAGCCTGAGAGCAGTGTCTTGATTGGCATCTGGGAGCCTGCGCAATGTGCACCAGGCTGTAGGGAGTCGGGACCAGAGTGGAAGAACGGCGGCCGGCAGGGGCAAGTAAGTACTTTTTTAATGTCTTTTCTTATTTACCCCTTGCATCCCCACCACCTCTGGCCCTCCACTTGTAATTGATAGCAGCCGTCACTGCTTAGTACACTTGAACCGCATACAGGCAAAGGCAGCATCCCCACAGTATGTGCCAGAATCTGCATTGACCCAGAGCTGCACTTTGAGTTTGTTTTCACCCAGACCCCTTACCTCCCCTTTGGCCAGGATCGATAAACAAAGAAAGGAACTGAGGCTAAATGGGGGGTAAGGTCCCATGGGCCTCTCCTAGGTTAAGGAAGGTGAAAGTGTTCCATCCAGGGTCCTCATTTTCCGGTGTACTTGTTTGAACAAGACCAGGTTGTATTTGTGAGGTTATGGAGGGTCAGCCAACACTTGTTTCGCCCCATAGTAGCAAGTAAGCCTAAAGCCCGGCCATTTCTCCTGGGCACCCCCAGGGCACCCAGTGTGATATGGAATCGCGGGGGAGCCTCAAGACCCCTGCGGTCCCTGCCGGCTCCCCGCCTCCTGCGGGAGCTGGCATTCCTACTGCATGGAGGGAGCTGCTGAAATGCAGCTCACTCCGTATAGGAGCAATCCTTTTGGCTGTTTTCAGAGTAAACAGCTATGTCCCCTATGGGGCTGTCCCTCCTTCTCTGAGCAGGAACCGGCCCGGGGATGTGCTGGTCCCTGGGGCGGATATAGCCCGGGACTGGGGTGGTGTGCGTGGAACCCCTCCCAGTTTTAAAATGTAAATTTGGCCCTCGGGAGGGGATGGTCCCTGGAGCGGTTTTTGAGCCCAGTCCATTTCTTTGTATTTAACCCCGGGGAGGTGGCAGTCCCCAAGGGCAGGGGGGTTTGCGTGGCCCCCCCATTTTACTTATTAACTTATCCCCAGGGAGGTGGCAGTCCCCGAGGCGGGGATCCGCTTGCCACCCCCGTAATTCAATAATACTTCCCGGGGAGGAGGTGGTCTCGGGGGCAATAGTAAGTCCTAGGAGGGAGCCCCATTTGCCCCCCTCCTATTTTTTGGGGGGAAATGCCCACGGATCCTGGCCAACTCAGGGGCCATAATGTAAACAAGCGCAGGAGCCTGCGCTTGTTTTTTTTAAACATTTTATTTTCTGCTGAGATTTTCGGCGAATTCTTTGCTTTTTGGCTCTGTTGGGATATCAGGGGGATCACATGTACAGAGATGGGGGGGTTCAGGGTATTCCTACCCTGCCCCCTTTTCTTTTCTTTTAAATAAATATTTTCAGGGACTCGGTTGAAGCAAGGTCCCAAGATGGCTGCCAACACTTCCTGGTTGAATTTTTGGCAGGCAATCAGATCTCAGCACAAGCTTGGGAGGGTTCGCAGAGCCTTCGCTCCTCAAGATATACAAATTTGGATTTTATTTAATATCTCCAAAAATACTGAACGAATTTACACCAAATAGTTAGAGCAGTGTATCTGAATGATTACTTGTTTTTAACTGTGATCTCTGTGAGAGGAAGTGATAACCAGTTCAGGGCCATCAGTCCCCATCCTGGTAGACAGGATGATGAGAAACGCCTTGTGCTCATTTGTATTGAATGCTGCTCTCGGTCATACAAATTAAGACATGTGCCACTTTTGTCTCTTGTTCGTAGGCTGTGATCCAGTATTTAGTTAGAGTTAATATTTCTATGTTGCTTTTGGTTTGTTGTCCAAGATGGAAAGGTAGCAATCTTTTCCAATAATACTGATGACAGAAATTAAGGAAACTATGGCTTGGGCGCAAGATTTTAACAGGTTTGTAGGGAATGGGGCTATCTGTACAAGGTGTGAGCAGAACCAAGCATGGCAGCATGTTGGACGTTTGAATTGGGTTGACGCTATTTTTAATCGTTTGGAAGAGTGGTGTCAGGTGGTTCAAATTTTCATAGACCTGTTGTAAAGTGTTTGGCTTTGATGAGGAGAATTCAATGTTTGATTGTTTTTCTGATATTTTAATGCCGGTAACCCTTCCGGAGTTTGTAGTTGTCAACAAGTATTTTTCAGTTTTATTGTTGTCCTTTTGTTGGAGGTACATTCACTGGTATGTCATGTGGCAAGGGTTTACTTTGAGTTGGACTTTTACCCTTGGCAAGTCAGTGGTTTGAGGGTGGTAAGAGTGAGCTGGTTGTGGTTATTAGCAAAATCGTTATTTGATTCCAGAATGCCTGGAGCTGTTGCTATGGTTCACTGTTCTTCCAAGATATGATGAATAGTGATGTCTATTCAGACACGTTTGAGGGCTTTTTCAAGGCCGACGATGTTGGGGTAGGACAAAATTAGGTCAAGGGGATTTCCTTCGATATAAGTTGTGAGAAAGATGAGTAAAGCAATGTCATGAATGGAGCAAATTCCTTTTAGCTTTAAAGCAAATGGGCCTTTGTTCATGTTCCATGAATATGGATATTGGTGGGATAGAATGTCATGATGGTGGTGATGAAGTCATTGAGGTGGTGTAAGAAAGATGTGAGATGTCCTAGTAGACGTTATGCAATGGAAGCAAATGACTTTCTTCTTCTTTGTTTGATTGTTAACAACATGGTTTGGAAAGAGTGGTAGGATGGGGAGTTTATTATTATACAGTTTCTTTTACCCCTGTGTTTATATGAAACATAGGCCTCTTCTGTATTTACAAGGTCTGTCTACAGTCCTTAGGTAGCAGGATGCTTAATAAGTTTGGGTTTGTGGTAAAGAACTAGGTTTTAGTAATGCAAAGTATATTTATTTATATATATTGTGAAGTTCTATGAGGTCTCTGAGCTCGCCTGCATAGGTTTGGACGAGTATGACATTAAATAAAATGCATTTCAGGCTTGTATTTTGGGAAGGTGTTGTGTTTGACATAAGTGTATGTTAGATTTGGGGGTCTCTAGTTGGCACGGGTATGCACTTGGGATTAATAGGGACCCTTGCCTCTAGTCAGGGTAAGGGGGTACACTCCCAAAATAACCCCTGCTCACCACCTTGGTAGTTTGATACAAGCAGACAGGCTTATCTTAGAGGCAGTGTGTAAAGCATTTGTGAACACATACATCAATCAAGTGACAACTCTACAGATGGAAACCACACAGGTTTTATATCAAAAATAAGTATTCTTTATATAGATTTACCACAAGACGATAAATGACAAAAATCCACAATACTGTTACTTAAAAATGGTAGTTTTAGCTTAGTTCTCTTTAGTTCTTAAATGCGACACTTTTAGTTCAATGTACCTTTAGATGCGACACGCAGGGCAACAAAAGTGTTGCAACGATGGTGATGCGATGAAAGTTTGGTGCAAAGAAATGAAGACATGAAGATCTTCCTGATGCGGCACGCTTCTCCGATGTTGCAAGAAGACTCGACTCGATGCGTCAGCTGCAGTGGCGACACCCTTGTTCCGTGATGCGACGACAGCGGCTTTGGCGGCGGCACTCTTCTCCGACGTTGCGAGATGCTTCCATTCGATGCGACAACTACAGTGGCGACACCCTTGTTCCGTGATGCGACGGCAGCAGCTCCGATGGGGGCACACTTCTCGGTGGATGCGAGGCGCTTTTCTTGATGCGGTGCAATGCGACAGCTGCAGCGGCGACATCCAAGATGCGACGACAGCGGCTGCGACAGCGACACGCTTCTTCCTCGATGCGAGACACTTGCGACAGCTCCAGCGGCTGCGATGGCGAAACACTTCTTTGGTGTTGCGGGACGCTTCTTGTGATGCGGTGCACTGCGTCAGCTACAGCAGCGTCACCCTTATTCCGGGATGTAACGGCAGCGGCTGCGACACGCTTCTTCTCCGTGAGTCGCGCTTCCAGCACCTTGCGACATGCAGTCCCTCAGAAGGCCCAAAACAGCAGCAGGCACTTCCAAAGAACTCTGGGGAGCTGGGGGTGGAAGTCTGTTGTCCCTGAGACTTCAGCAGGAGGCAAGCTCTTTTCCAAGCCCTTGTAGATCCTTCACAAGTTGATCAAAAGTACACACAAAGTTCCTTTCTCCTATCTTTGGCAGTAAGTTAGCCACTGCAGGCCAATCCCCCAGTTTCAGGAATAGTTTCTACTCAGCTTCTTCTGGCTCCTCTCCTCAGCAGAGGTTTCTTCTTGTTTCCCAAAGTGATCTAAAGTTCTGGGGTTGGGGTCCCAATATTTATACTAAGTTTTCCTTTGTTCTCTGAAGGCAGAGAGGCCTTTGCCTAGTCCAAACCAGTTCTGGTCAGTCCTGAAGCACTTCGTTTACATGACTCCTTCTTTCCTTTCAGAGTGCAGGGCAGAGACATCAGACGCACCACAGGAGGTGGAGCCAGCATTGTGGAGGGAAGCCACAGTCCTATTCAGGTCCCAGGTTCAACTCCTCCCTCCCATCTAGATGCAGATCTCTCTATTCACCACTGGGCTACCTCACCCTGTCTCCTGGAATTCCCCTGCCCTGTCACTCGAACTCCAGACAAGGAATACACAGCCTAATAGTTCAGGCATACTAAATTCGAATTTCTACCATGTTCTCGGAGTCAGTTAGGATTATAAGATGTAATAATCCTAACTGCCCATTCTGGCGTATGGAGAACAGGTAGCCTTGCAATAGTGAAAAACAAAAATGGCTGTAATTCACTATTAGAACATGCCACACACACCAGGGCATGTTCTACATTGTACTTACAATGCACCCTGATCTTGGGCCTACCATAGGGGTGTCTGATATGAAGAAAAGGGAAGGTTTAGGGACTGGCAAGTAGGTGCACTTGCCCAGTCAGCATGACAGTACCAGACTGCACGCAGGCTCTGCAATGGCAGGCCTTAGACACACTTATACAGGCTGCTTCTGTGGGTGGCACAACCAGTGCTGCAAGCCCACCAGCATTATTTGGATTACCAGCCATGGGCACTCCTGGTGCACTGTACTAGGGTCTGACAGGTAACCCAAACCAACCAATCATGTAATCACTGATTCATACATCAATTTACAATAGGGAGCACTTGCACTGTGACACTGGGCAGAAGTGGCACAGTGCCCAAAGCATCTAACAACAGGAAAAACACAGGAGGCAGCAGCAAAAAATGGAAGGGAGACCCACGCCAAGGCGCCAAGTCTAACACGTGTCCCCTCCAGCTGAAATGTGGGGAGAACTACCCTACCTCCTGGGAGTTCTCATCACTAAGGCGGAAAAATCTGGACAGACCATCAGCGTTGGTGTGTTCTGTACCAGGGCGGTGTCTCATTGTGAAATCCATCCCCTGTAGGGAAATGGACCACCTCAACAGCTTTGGATTCTCACCCCTCATCTGCATCAACAATCTGAGGGGCCTGTGATCTGTCTGAACCCGGAAGTGAGTCCCAAACAGGTAGGGTCTCAGTTTCTTCAGTGCCCAGACCACAGCAAATGCCTCACGCTCAATAGCACTCCACCTCTGTTCCCGTGGAAGTAACCTCCTACTGATGAAGGCTACGGCTTGATCTAGGCCCTCCTCATTCATCTGTGCCAAAACAGCCTCCACACCATGCTCTGAAGCGTCTGTTTGTACTATGAACTCTCTGAAGAAGTTGGGTGCCAAGAGCATGGGCTCTGTGCACATAGCAGTTTTTAGGGCCTCAAAAGCTTTCTGACAGGTGTCAGTCCAAATCACTCTCTTAGGCTGCTTCCTGGAAGTCAGTGCGGTCAAGGGTGCAAAAATGTTACCATACCCCTTGACAAACCTCCTGTAGTAACCCGTGAGTCCTAAAAAGGCTCTCACCTCTGTCTGGGTTTTGGGCGGCTCCCAAGACAGGATGGTTTCCATCTTGGGCTGCAGGGGCACCACCTGGCCGTTACCCACCTGGTGTCCCAAGTACACCACGAAACCCTGCCCGATCTGGAACTTACTCGCCTTGATCGTGAGGCCTGCCTTCCGCAGTGCCATCAACACTTCCCAGAGGTGGCGCAGATGTTTTTCCCAACTGGCGCTGAACACTGCGATGTCATCCAGGTAGGCAGCACTGAACTCATCCAGTCCAGCCAACACCTGGTTGACCAACCTCTGAAAGGTGGCAGGGCATTCTTCATCCCAAAGGGCATAACCCTGAACTGTTAGTGCCCATCTGGTGTGGAGAATGCTGACCTCTCTCTTGCCCGCTCAGTCAAGGCGATCTGCCCGTACCCAGACGTTAGGTCAAACGTGCTGAGGTACCGGGCAGCCCCTAGCCGATCTATGAGCTCATGAGCTCTGGGGATGAGGTGCGTGTCAGTCCTGGTGACTGAATTGAGCCCTCGGTAGTCCACACAGAACCGGAGTTCTGGTCTGGCACCCGGTGTGGCAGCCTTTGGGACCAAGACCACTGGGCTGGCCCAAGGACTGTTAGAGGACTTAATCACCACTAACGCTAACATCTTGGTGACCTCCTCCTTGATGCAAGCTCTCACCATGTCAGTTACTCTGTAGCTTTTGTGCCTCACAGGTGTACCATCCCCAGTGTCCACATCATGGACGCATCAATCAGTGACACCGGGAACCAGGGAGAACACATCAGAAAACTGTCCCAGCAACTGGCGGCAGTCATTCTGTTGCTCAGGTGTCAGAGTGGAAGAGAGGTTGACACCATCCACTGACCCATCTTGCTCTGTCGCCGACAGGAGGTCTGGAAGAGCCACCATTCCACCATCTGTCGCTAAGAGCATGCCCACTTGGGACCTCTCCAAGTGGGGCTTCAGGCGGTTGACATGCAGGACCCTTAAGCAGTTCCTGGGAGACCGCAAGTCCACCAAGTAGGTAACCGGACTTTTGCGCTCCACAACCTCAAATGGTCCGGTACACTTATCCTGGAGTGTGCAGGGCTCCACTGGGGCCATGACCCACACTTTCTGACCAGTCTGAAGCAATAACAGAGTGGCATTCTGGTCGTACTACCGCTTCATCTCCCCCTGGCTGGCTTCCAGATGCGCCTCAGCGAGTTGCCTGAAACGCCTAGTTTAGTTCTTAAAGGCCAGCATGTAGCTATATACATCCTGGGGAGGTTTCCTGGGAGATTTCTCCCAGCCTTCTTTAACCAAACTCAGAGGTCCTCTCACTGGGTGTCCATAGAGAAGCTCAAAGGGACTGAACCCTAGAGATTTCTATGTCACCTCACGGTATGCAAAGAGTAGGCATGGTAATAGGACGTCCCACTTACACCTCATAGGTTCCTCAAGACCCATAATCATGCCCTTCAAGGTTCGGTTGAACCTTTCAACCAACCCATTTCCTTGGGGGTGGTAAGGAGTGGTAAACTTGTAGGTTACCCCACACCCCTGCCACAGGGACTTCATATACTTGGAAATGAAGTTAGTACCTCGGTCAGAGACTACCTCGCGAGGGAATCCCACTGGAGAAAATTCCCATCAGTGCTCGTCCCACCACGGGGGCCGTCACTGTCCTCAGAGGTATGGCTTCCGGGTACTAGGTGGCATGGTCCAACAAGACCAGGATGAACCAGTTACCCATGGCTGTCTTGGGGTCCAGTGGCCCCACAATGTCAATACCCACCCATTCAAAGGGGGTGCTGACCTCAGAGAGTGACTGGAGAGCAGCCTTGTGCTTCTTCCCACTCTTTCCACTTGCCTGGCAAGTCTAACATGTTCTGCAGTGAGTGTCTGAACTCCTGCGCATTTGGGGCCAATAAAAGTGGGTGACAAGCCTCTCAAAGGTCTTGTCCTGCCCCACATGTCCTGCCAATGGCACATCAAGAGCCAGCCCCAGTAGGAAGGCTCTGAAGCGCTGGCGTACCACCAGCACACGGGCTGACCCAGGCTCAGCAACCTTAGGCTCAGAATACAGGAGACCATTCTCCCAGTAGACCCAATGTGACCCAGACTGATCACCTGCTGCCTGGTCTGCAGCCTGCTGCCGCAGACGCACGAGAGAAAGGCACCTGTTCTGCTCCTCTCAGAACTCCTCCCTGTAGGGTCCTCCTTCTTGCTGCCACTAGGTCAGCTCAGGCAGGTCCCCCAGTTCAGCTACCTGTTCCCCTGTTGGCTCCAGGGCATCCCCCTCAGGGTCTGCTTCCTCCTGGACCGTGGGAACTTCTGGGGCTGGTTTCCCGCGCCCCCTGCCTCCTTTCTCTAAGGCAGGTACCTGGGCCCCCATCTCAGGCTCCAGGTCCTCTTGAGAACCCCTACTGCCTGCAATGGACCGTGTGGTGACACATGCCCAGTGAGGCAGACCCAACATTTCCAAATGAGCACTTCGCTCCACCTTCGCCCAAGGTGAGCTTTCCAGATCGTTCCCTAACAAACAGTCAACAGGCATGGCGGGCCTCACAGCTACCTGAAGAGTACCCCCCCCCCCCACTCAAAGGGAACCTGAGCCACCTTGCAGTGGCTCTCTGTGTTGTCATCGGCAACAACTGGATAGAATGCATTGGGGACAACCTGCACTTGAGATACCAGGTGACACTTGACAGCTGTCAACACTGGCTCCTGTGTCTCTAAGAGCCTCCACTATATGGCCATTGATGGTCACCCACTGCCTGTATTTCTTAGTGTTAGCAGGCAGCTGGGTCCTGGGGACAACCTCACAGTCTCCTAAAGAGACAAGGGAGATCTCTGCGGGACCCCACCCACCTTGGTCACCCATCTCCTCAGCCAGGGCTACACTAGCCATCTCCCGGGGGGCTGCAACAGGGGGTGCTGTCTTCACAAACTGGCGGCACCTGAGATCATTCGCTTTATGACCCAGGTCCCCACATTTGTAGCATCTCAGGGGTCCCCATTGAACAGGTGGACCTGTTGGGCCCCTGATGGTTTCTTGGGGGGGAGGCTGGGAACCTTTCCCTTGGTTCCATTGGGGATTACTTTGGGGCCTTTTCTGGAACTTCCTCTGTTTACCCTTGTCCCCCCACTCTTCTGCTGGGGACCCTGCCCACTCTTGGCTGAATCTCCCACGTGACCCTTGTGGACCCTGGTACTGACCCAGCGGTCCGCCTCCTCAGCAAGCTTCCTAGGAATAGCAGCCTACTATCAATCAGGTGCTGGCGTAGCTCTGGAAAACAATTGCTGGACAAGTGCTCCCACACAATCAAATCAAGGAGCCCCTGAAAATCATCAACTTTGCTACCCTTCACCCAACCATCCAATGCTCTGCAGACAAAAGTGACATATTCCACCCAGGTACTGTTCTCTATCTTCTTGCAACCCCTGAACCTCTGTCTATATAATTCAGGAGTTAAACCATACCTGGACATTAATGCATCTTTCATGTGGCTATATGAGTTATAGACTTCAGAAGGCAAGTCTAACAGTGTGTCCCGCCCCTCACTAAGGAACCGCCCCACAACCCCGCTCCCCAATCCTTCTCAGGGACCCGGTGGGAAGACATGGCTACCTCATAGGCCTTGAACCACTGCCCAATATCATCATTCTTGTAAAATTCTTTTACCACATCCTTGGGAATATACACTCTAGATTCAACAGGCAATGACGGTGTGCTGCTACCAGAGGGAGTAATCTCTAAGCTCTTGGCCTTCAATTTCAACTCCCTCAAAACCTTTTCATGTTCAAACTGCATTTTCTTCTCTTCGAGGGCTAACTTCCTAGTTTGCAATTCAAATTACAACTGCCCGTTTAACTTGAGCTTGGTCAGCTCCATTTCATGCATCCTACACTCTTTTCTGTCCTCCAACTCCTCTGGAGACAGGCCTTTGGCAGAAACACTGCTACCTAGTGGGGAAGTTACTCTCCTCCCCGCTGGACCCACTGGCCCACCCAGCTGCTCCTCTTCAATCTCAACCTCTTCTTCATCCTCAGAGATATTTCTAGCTGTGACCCAAGCCCTCAGTGTTTTTTGGAAATCCTCCTTTCTGGAGATACCGGTCTTAGAAACATTGAACCTCCTGCAGAAGGTGCTTTAGCTGCTTAACTGTGTAGCATTCTAGTTTCTCCTCTTCCCAATCATTATCAACTGATGCTATGGATGCTGCTTTCTCCATGGTTGTTAAACTTGGCAGTTCTTTGCAAAAATAGAAAGTCCCAGAAAAAAAAAAACTATCTATCAAACGTATGTGCTCGCGTTTTGGTCTGCACTCACTAGTAGTGTTCACCAATCACTATACATGAGTCACAAATGCAAGTCCAGAATCCTCACCGTTGACCACCAATGTTAGATTTGGGGGTCTCTAGTTGGCACAGGTATGCACTTGGGACAAATAGGGACCCTTGCCTCTAGTCAGGATAAGGGGGTACACTCCTAAAATTACCCCTGCTCACCCCCTTGGTAGCTTGGCACGAGCAGACAGGCTTATCTTAGAGGCAGCGTGTAAAGCATTTGTTAACACATACAGTAATTAAGTGACAACACTACAGATGGACACCACACAGGTTTTATATCAAAATAAGTATTCTTTATATAGATTTACCACAACACCATGAACGACAAAATTCCACAATACTGTTACTTAAAAATGGTAGTTTTAGCTTAGTTCTCTTTAGTTCTTAAATGCGACACTTTTAGTTCAATGTACCTTTAGATGTGATACGCAGGGCAACGAAACTGTTGCAACGATGGTGATGTGATAAAAGTTTGGTGCAAAGAAATAAAGACGTGAAGATCTTCCTGATGCGGCATGCTTCTCCGATGTTGCGAGAAGACTCGACTCGATGCGTCAGCTGCAGCGGCGACACCCTTGTTCCGTGATGCGACGACAGCGGCTTTGGCGGCAGCACTCTTCTCCGACTTTGTGAGACGCTTCCGCTCGATGCTACAACTACAGTGGCGACACCCTTGTTCCGTGATGTGACGGCAGCAGCTCCGATGGCGGCACACTTCTCCGTGGATGCGAGGCGCTTTTCTTGATGCGGTGCAATGCGACAGCTACAGCGGTGACATCCAAGATGCGACGACTGAGATGGCGACACGCTTCTTCCTCGATGCGAGACACTTCTCTCGATGCGGTGCAATGCGACAGCTCCAGCAGCTGCGACGGCGACACACTTCTTCGGTGTTGCGGGACGCTTCTCGTGATGCGGTGCAATGCGTGAGCTACAGCGGCGTCACCCTCGTTCCGGGATGCGACGGCAGTGGCTGTGACGGCGACACGCTTTTTCTCCGTGAGTCGCGCTTCCAGCTCCTTGCGACACGCAGTCCCTCAGAAGGCCCAAAACAGCAGCAGGCACTTCCAAAGAACTCTGGGGAGCTGGG
The DNA here is from genome assembly GCF_964204655.1 of Triturus cristatus. NCBI lineage: Eukaryota > Metazoa > Chordata > Amphibia > Caudata > Salamandridae > Triturus > Triturus cristatus. The sequence continues at coordinate 1,018,678,742 of NC_140589.1, read as the reverse complement.
GGTTGAAGTCTGTTGTCCCTGAGACTTCAGCAAGAGGCAAACTCTTTTCCAAGCCCTTAGAGATCCTTCAAAAGTTGACCAAAAGTACACACAAAGTTCCTTTCTCCTCTCTTTGGCAGTAAGTTAGCCACTGCAGGCCAAACCCCCAGTTTCAGGGATAGTTTCTCCTCAGCTTCTTCTGGCTCCTCTCCTCAGCAGAGGTTTCTTCTTGTTTCCCAAAGTGATCTAAAGTTCTGGGGTCCCAATATTTATACTAAGTTTTCCTTTGTTCTCTGAAGGCAGAGAGGCCTTTGCCTAGTCCAAACCAGTTCTGGTCAGTCCTGGAGCACTTTGTTTACATGACTCCTTCTTTCCTTTCAGAGTGCAGGGCAGAGACATCAGACGCACCACAGAAGGTGGAGCCAGCATTGTGGAGGGAAGGCACAGCCCTATTCAGGTCCCAGGTGCAACTCCTCCCTCCCATCGAGATGCAGATCTCTCTATTCACCACTGGGCTGCCTCATCCTGTCTCCTGGAATTCCCCTGCCCTGTCACTCAAACTCCAGACAAGGAATACACAGCCTAGCAGAGGCAGATTTGAATGGTTAGACAAGAAAATACCTACTTTCTAAAAGTGGTATTTTCAAACACAGAATGTTAAAACCAACGTCACTAAAAGGTGCATTTTATCATTCTGAGTTCAGGCATACTAAATTCAAATTTCTACCATGTTCCCTGAGTCAGTTAGGATTATAAGATGTAATAATCCTAACTGCCCATTCTGGCGTATGGAGAACAGGTAGCCTTGCAATAGTGAGAAAAAAAATGGCTGTAATTCACTATTAGAACATGCCACACACACCAGGGCATGTTCTACCATGTACTTGCAATGCACACTGCCCTTTGGCCTACCATAGGGGTGTCTGATATGAAGAAAAGGGAAGGTTTAGGGACTGGCAAGTGGGTACACTTCCCAGTCAGCATGACAGTACCAGACTGCACGCAGGCTCTGCAATGGCAGGCCTTAGACACACTTTTACAGGCTGCTTCTGTGGGTGGCACAACCAGTGCTGCAAGCCCACCAGCAGTATTTGGATTACCAGCCCTGGGAACTCCTGGTGCACTGTACTAGGGTCTGACAGGTAACCCAAACCAACCAATCATGGAATCACTGATTCATACATCAATTTACAATAGGGAGCACTTGCACCGTGACACTGGACAGCAGTGGCACAGTGCCCAAAGCATCTAACACCAGCAAAAACACATGAGGCAACAGCAAAAAATGGAAGGGAGACCCAAGCCAAGTTGCCAGGTCTAACAGTGTATTTTTTCAATAAGGAGTTGCTGAGGCTTGAGCGGAGGTGGTTGTCTAACTTCGTGGTAGAGTATGAATATGAAGCTTCTTTCAGAATTTTTACAGGGACATTTTTAGATGGTTTTCGGGGGTGTGTGGTTTATGTTGCTTCCCCAGTGGCATCAAGCCAAATGATCACTGCATCACTGAAAACATTTATGTTGATTGTCTTCGAGCTTCATGCCCATGATCCTAAGTCTACATTCTTAATCTTTCATCGTAGTAAAGTCTAGCATTTGTTTGGTTTTAGAGAAGCAGAGAAGATTGAATAAACATGAGGTTTTCCGCCTCTAACCTTTTTAAAATAACAATTCAATAAGCTCACCATCTGTCATTCCAGCAACCCTTCGCTGACTAATATGTTGGCCCCACCACCTTCCATGGCCATCCCAGAATAGTCCCTATCTTGTGGCCTTATCACCTTCCATGGCCTCCCCAAAATAGTCCCACTTGCACAAAGAAAATGACTGTATAAGTAAAGCTCCTAGTGGTCTTCCTAGCAACTTCCAACTTACAGATAGGGTAGCGTGCTTTATATAGAATTTTCCTCTTGGCTGCTTTCTCCTTTGTGCCTTTCCTCTCTGGTGCTAGTTTGTTTAGGGTGTTGACTCCTGATATAAGTTAATTTACTGTTCTTAATTGCCTTTGAAATAATTTAGGAAAGGGTTTGCACCTCCTTAAAAATGTAATTCTGCTCTTCTACCTCAAATACAAACTGGGGGACTTAGTTCGCAGCATGGCTGCTGCTACGGCCTCCTGAAGTTTCACACATCCCTTTTCTGCCTTTCTGAGTATCTCATGACTCCCAAAGTAGGAAAGTAAGTGGTAGCATTGTGGTGTCCTGACAGCTGACTTCCAGGCCCTTTAAAAGCAATGCTACCCCAGCTGTGGTAGTCTGCAATGTTAGGGACAATCTACTGTCCAGCGGTGTGTGTCTGTTTGTAGTCATATATATCCCTGGTCCAAACCGAGTAGAGAGAGAGTGGTCTTGAGAAAAATACTCTTTGCAAGTGCCCTCTCATGACAGGGTTAGAGTAATAGGTGCTAATGGTGACTTAAGAGCTTATGGTCTCCTCACAATTGTCAGTTGGTTTAAGAATAAGATACATAGATCGATATTCGATTTAGCAATGCGGAAGGGTTTCAAAATAGCTGGAAAGGATTTGTGGAATTAGATATGACTCAAAAGACTCAGTGAGGTGAGTTGGTATGGGAGACGTTCTACATCTTCCCAAAAAAAGTGTAATGTGAAGTGACCCTAAATCCTTTCGATGCAGCCAACTCAACATTAGCATGCTAAGGTTGAATTTCCCGGCTGCCAGGTCCTCTTGCATTGCCCCTGTTCATCAAAATATGTGCCTCAGCCAGCCACTCATGTGAATGAAATCAGTTCCAATGGGAAGAAAGGTTACACTATATTGCTGTTCTCTACCACAAGTAAATAGGGTCCTTGCATGATCCCTGGTTTGATCTGTTCTTGTTACACTTGCTAGGCTCTGACTCACAAATGGGGTACCATTTTTATCAGAATAAGTATGGGAATGCTGTTTTATAGGAAATTTGTAGATCCCCACGGAGATGTGAAGCAAGAAAATGCACAATTGCAGCCAAACTTCGATGTTTGAATGGCATTGTGAGTAAGGTACGTTAGAGGCAGTCATACAATTCATATCACTTTGGTTTCCCCTGGGTGTGTAGTTTTCAGAAATGTCTAGGTTTAGTAGTTCTCTTAGGTGGCAGCTGATCCTGGTCTCAAATTCCACAGGTACCAACATCACCAAAAAGTGTAATTGTTCATGCATTTTGTAGCCTTTCCAGCAGCGACACTGGGCCCATCCACAGAAACGAGGTACCACTTTTAATTGGAGTAGTGTGGGAACGCAGGATGGTAGGCATTTTGTGGATCCCCACAGATTCCAAAATCTAAATTCACAGAATTGTGTGAAGGATGCTGGATTTAAGCCAAAGTGTGAGATTTGACTGGCATTGTGAGTAAAAAGAAAAGTTAGTGGGATCCACGCAAGTAAGTGCACCCTGGACTTCCCTGGGTGTCTTGTTATCAGAAATGTCTAGGTTTGCCATAGTGGTGGTTTGGCTCTGGGTCCAAATTCTCTCAGCTATGTACCAAAAGAGTCGTTTTTCACGCCAAAAATGTGATGTCTCCATGCTGTATTTTGAGGCAGTTTGTTTTGCAGGTACTAGAACCAGCCACACAAATGGGCTACCTTTTTTTATCAGAAGTGTCGAAACGCTGAATAATATAACATTTATTATTAAGTATCCAATAGCTCTCCATTTTCGGCTTCCAAATGTTAGCTAGTGCGCAAGAAAGAAGACATTTTGCCAAGTCCCCTCTGAATCACATGATAGTGTGGGTAACCCTAGACTCAGAGGTGTACAAATACCTACCATTCCCAAATGCAGTGTCTTATGCACATTTGAGAAATATGCAGGTTTCCTTCATACCAATTTCCAATATGGTAGATTTTGCCAACTGATTTGCTGCATGGTCAGTACACACTGAAAAACCATTGTAAGTTGCTGCTCAGTTGTTGGCTAAGGGTATCACATGTTTTTGGGCAACCAACAAACACTTTATATTCCTGCGACCAGAAGGGTCTGACAGATGTAACGGTATGTTACTTTTGTAATTCTGCCCTCACAAAAAAAAATACAGATGGAAACGTTGTTACCATTTGCAATTTGTTCTGACTTATTTTCATAATTTTTTTATTTCAATTTTTTTTTCCCTTTGATTGAATTTGGACTTTTGCCAGTTTTCCAAAATATATAGCTAAGGTTCACTCATGGATTTCATAACTTTGTCCACCAAATTCTGCAAGTAGGTTGAATCTACAAAAAAAATAGGAAAAATTAACCACCAGTTAGAAAAATGCAAAAACAATGGTAACAAGCATTTGCAATGCAATAGGTCTCGCATTACTGAAAATGTGAGCTATTGGCGTTGCAATTAATAATGCAACACCAATAGCTCAAATGTTCTGTAATGCGAGACCTGTTGTCAATAGGGACTATTTCTGCAGGGTAGGCTTTAGTTACATAAAATAAGTTATAAATATACTAAAAACTGCATGCAGTATTGTGAAGTCCCTGTATTAGAGCCGCTGTTGTGACTGTCCTTGTTCTGCCATTGTAGCAGGCCGTGCCTCGGTGCTGTAGGAGGCCAGGCCTCAGTGCTGGGGCTGTATGTGCCTGTAGGAGGCCAGGTCTCAGTGCTGGCGCTGTAGGTGCTGTAGGAGGCCATGCCTGAGTGCTGGCGCTGTAGGTGCTGTAGCAGGCCAGGCCTCAGTGCTGGTGCTGTAGGTGCTGTAGGAGACCAGGCCTCAGTGCTGGCGCTGTATGTGCTGTAGCAGGCCAGGCCTCAGTGATGGCACTGTAGGTGCTGTAGCAGGCCAGGCCTCAGTGCAGGCTCTGTAGGTGCTGTAGGAGATCATGCCTCAGTGCTGGTGTTGTAGCAGGCCAGGCCTCAGTGCTGGCACTGTATGTGCTGTAGGAGGCCATGCCTCAGTGCGGGCGCTGTATGTGCTTTAGGAGGCCATACCTCAGTGCTGGCGCTGTAGGTGCTGTAGCAGGCCAGGCCTCAGTGCGGGCGCTCTAGGTGCTGTAGCAGGCCATACCTCTGTGCTGGCGCTGTAGGTGCTGTAGGCGGCCATGCCTCAGTGCTGGCACTGTAGGTGCTGTAGGAGGCTAGGCCCCAGTGCTGGCACTGTAGGTGCTGTAGCAGGTTAGGCCTCAGTGCTGGTGCTGGAGGAGACCAGGCCTCAGTACTGGCGTTGTAGGTGCTGTAACAGGCCAGGCCTCAGTGCTGGTGCTGTATGTGTTGTAGCAGGCCAGGCCTCAGTGCTGGCACTGTATGTGCTGTAGGAGGCCAGCCCTCAGTGCTGGTGCTGTAGAAGGCCATGCCTCAGTGCTGGCGCTGTAGGTGCTGTAGCAGGCCAGGCCTCAGTGCTGGTGCTGTAGGTCCTGTAGCAGGCCAGGCTTCAGTACTGGCACTGTATGTGCTGTAGGAGGCCAGCCCTCAGTGCTGGTGCTGTAGAAGGCCATGCCTCAGTGCTGGCGCTGTAGGTGCTGTAGCAGGCCAGGCCTCAGTGCTGGTGCTGTAGGTTCTGTAGCAGGCCAGGCTTCAGTACTGGCGCTGTATGTGCTGTAGGAGGCCAGCCCTCAGTGCTGGTGCTGTAGAAGGCCATGCCTCAGTGCTGGCACTGTAGGTGCTGTAGCAGTCCAGGCTTCAGAACTGGCGCTGTAGGCGCTGGAGGAGACCAGGCCTCAGTACTGGCGCTGTAGGTGCTGTCGCAGGCCAGGCCTCAGTGCTGGTGCTGTAAGTGCTGTAGGAGACCATGCATCGGTGCTGGTGTTGTAACAGGCCAGGCCTCAGTGCTGGTGCTGTATGTGTTGTAGCAGGCCAGGCCTCAGTGCTGGCACTGTATGTGCTGTAGGAGGCCAGCCCTCAGTGCTGGTGCTGTAGAAGGCCATGCCTCAGTGCTGGCGTTGTAGGTACTGTAGCAGGCCAGGCCTCAGTGCTGGTGCTGTAGGTTCTGTAGCAGGCCAGGCTTCAGTACTGGCGCTGTATGTGCTGTAGGAGGTCAGCCCTCAGTGCTGGTGCTGTAGAAGGCCATGCCTCAGTGCTGGCGCTGTAGGTGCTGTAGCAGGCAAGGCCTCAGTGCTGGTGCTGTAGGTTCTGTAGCAGGCCAGGCTTCAGTACTGGCGCTGTAGGCACTGTAGGAGACCAGGCCTCAGTGCTGGCGATGTAGGTGCTGCATTGTAGGTGGTGTAGGAGACCATCCCTCGGTGCTGGTGTTGTAGCAGGCCAGGCCTTAGTGCTGGCGCTGTATGTGCTGTAGCAGGCCAGGCCTCAGTGCTGGCGCAGTAGGTGCTGTAGGAGTCCATGCCTCAGGGCTGGCGCTGTAGGTGCTGTAGCAGGCCAGGCCTCGGTGCTAGCGCTGTAGGTGCTGTAGCAAGCCAGGCCTCAGTGCTGGTGCTGTAGGTGCTGTAGGAGATCATATCTCAGTGCTGGCGCTGTAGGTGCTGTAGCAGGCCAGGCCTCAGTGCTGGCGCTGTAGGTGACGTAGGAGACCAGGCCTCAGTGCTGGCGCTGTAGGTGCAGGAGCAGGCCAGGCCTCATTGCTGGTGCTGTAGGAGACCATGCCTCTGTGCTGGTGTTGTAGCAGGCCAGGCCTCAGTGCTGGTGCTGTATGCGCTGTAGGAGACCATGCCTCAGTGCTGTGCTGTATGTGCTGTAGGAGGCCAGGCCTCAGTGCTGGCGCTGTAGGTGCTGTAGCAGGCCAGGCCTCAGTGCTGGAGCTGTAGGTGCTGTAGCAGGCCAGGCCTCAGTGCTGGAGCTGTAGGTGCTGTAGCAGGCCAGGCCTCAGTGCTGGGGTTGTATGTGCTGTAGCAGGCCAGGCCTCAGTGCTGGCGCTGTATGTGCTGTAGGAGGCCATGCCTCAGTGCTGGCGCTGTAGGTGCTGTAGGAGGCCATGCCTCAGTGTTGGTGCTGTAGGTGCTGTAGGAGGCCAGGCAGGCCTTAGTGTTGGCGCTGTAGGTGCTGTAGGAGACCCGGCCTCAGTCCTGGCGCTGTAGGTGCTGTAGCAGGCCAGGCCTCAGTGCTGTCGCTGTAGGTGCTGTAGGAGACCATGCCTCGGTGCTGGTGTTGTAGCAGGCCAGGCCTCAGTGCTGGCGCTGTGTGTGCTGTAGCAGGCCAGGCCTCAGTGCTGGTGCTATTTGTGCTGTAAGAGGCCATGCCTCAGTGCTGGCGTTGTAGGTGCTGTAGGAGGCCATGCCTCAGTGCTGGTGCTGTAGGCGCTGTAGCAGGCCAGGCCTCAGTGCTGGCGCTCTAGGTGCTGTAGCAGGCCATGCCTCAGTGCTGGCGCTTTAGGTGTTGTAGGAGGCCATGCCTCAGTGCTGGCGCTGTAGGTGCTGTAGGAGGCCATGCCTCAGTGCTGGCGCTGTATGTGCTGTAGGAGGCCAGCCCTCAGTGCTGGTGCTGTAGAAGGCCATGCCTCAGTGCTGGCGTTGTAGGTACTGTAGCAGGCCAGGCCTCAGTGCTGGTGCTGTAGGTTCTGTAGCAGGCCAGGCTTCAGTACTGGCGCTGTATGTGCTGTAGGAGGTCAGCCCTCAGTGCTGGTGCTGTAGAAGGCCATGCCTCAGTGCTGGCGCTGTAGGTGCTGTAGCAGGCAAGGCCTCAGTGCTGGTGCTGTAGGTTCTGTAGCAGGCCAGGCTTCAGTACTGGCGCTGTAGGCGCTGTAGGAGACCAGGCCTCAGTGCTGGCGATGTAGGTGCTGCACTGTAGGTGGGGTAGGAGACCATCCCTCGGTGCTGGTGTTGTAGCAGGCCAGGCCTTAGTGCTGGCGCTGTATGTGCTGTAGCAGGCCAGGCCTCAGTGCTGGCGCAGTAGGTGCTGTAGGAGTCCATGCCTCAGAGCTGGCGCTGTAGGTGCTGTAGCAGGCCAGGCCTCGGTGCTAGCGCTGTAGGTGCTGTAGCAAGCCAGGCCTCAGTGCTGGTGCTGTAGGTGCTGTAGGAGATCATATCTCAGTGCTGGCGCTGTAGGTGCTGTAGCAGGCCAGGCCTCAGTGCTGGCGCTGTAGGTGACGTAGGAGACCAGGCCTCAGTGCTGGCGCTGTAGGTGCAGGAGCAGGCCAGGCCTCATTGCTGGTGCTGTAGGAGACCATGCCTCTGTGCTGGTGTTGTAGCAGGCCAGGCCTCAGTGCTGGTGCTGTATGCGCTGTAGGAGACCATGCCTCAGGGCTGTGCTGTATGTGCTGTAGGAGGCCAGGCCTCAGTGCTGGCGCTGTAGGTGCTGTAGCAGGCCAGGCCTCAGTGCTGGAGCTGTAGGTGCTGTAGCAGGCCAGGCCTCAGTGCTGGAGCTGTAGGTGCTGTAGCAGGCCAGGCCTCAGTGCTGGGGTTGTATGTGCTGTAGCAGGCCAGGCCTCAGTGCTGGCGCTGTATGTGCTGTAGGAGGCCATGCCTCAGTGCTGGCGCTGTAGGTGCTGTAGGAGGCCATGCCTCAGTGTTGGTGCTGTAGGTGCTGTAGGAGGCCAGGCAGGCCTTAGTGTTGGCGCTGTAGGTGCTGTAGGAGACCCGGCCTCAGTCCTGGCGCTGTAGGTGCTGTAGCAGGCCAGGCCTCAGTGCTGTCGCTGTAGGTGCTGTAGGAGACCATGCCTCGGTGCTGGTGTTGTAGCAGGCCAGGCCTCAGTGCTGGCACTGTGTGTGCTGTAGCAGGCCAGGCCTCAGTGCTGGTGCTATTTGTGCTGTAAGAGGCCATGCCTCAGTGCTGGCGTTGTAGGTGCTGTAGGAGGCCATGCCTCAGTGCTGGTGCTGTAGGCGCTGTAGCAGGCCAGGCCTCAGTGCTGGCGCTCTAGGTGCTGTAGCAGGCCATGCCTCAGTGCTGGCGCTTTAGGTGTTGTAGGAGGCCATGCCTCAGTGTTGGCGCTGTAGGTGCTGTAGGAGGCCATGCCTCAGTGCTGGCGCTGTAGGTGCTGTAGGAGGCTAGGCCTCAGTGCTGGCGCTGTAGGTGCTGTAACAGGTCTGGCCTCAGTGCTGGCGCTGTAGGTGCTGGAGGAGACCAGGCCTCAGTGCTGGCGCTGTAGGTGCTGTAGCAGGCCAGGCCTCAGTGCTGGTGCTGTAAGTGCTGTAGGAGACCATGCATCGATGCTGGTGTTGTAGCAGGCCAGGCCTCAGTGCTGGTGCTGTATGTGTTGTAGCAGGCCAGTCCTCAGTGCTGGCGCTGTATGTGCTGTAGGAGGCCAGGCCTCAGTGCTGGTGCTGTATGTGCTGTAGGAGGCCAGCCCTAAGTGCTGGCGCTGTAGGTGCTGTAGAAGGCCAGGCCTCAGTGCTGGCGCTGTAGGTGCTGTAGCAGGCCAGGCCTCAGTGCTGGCGCTGTAGGTGTTGTAGGAGGCCATGCCTCAGTGTTGGCGCTGTAGGTGCTGTAGCAGGCCAGGCCTCAGTGCTGGTGCTGTAGGTTCTGTAGCAGGCCAGGCTTCAGTACTGGCGCTGTATGTGCTGTAGGAGGTCAGCCCTCAGTGCTGGTGCTGTAGAAGGCCATGCCTCAGTGCTGGCGCTGTAGGTGCTGTAGCAGGCCAGGCCTCAGTGCTTGTGCTGTAGGTTCTGTAGCAGGCCAGGCTTCAGTACTGGCGCTGTAGGCGCTGTAGGAGACCAGGCCTCAGTGCTGGCGCTGTAGGTGCTGCACTGTAGGTGGTGTAGGAGACCATGCCTCGGTGCTGGTGTTGTAGCAGGCCAGGCCTTAGTGCTGGCGCTGTATGTGCTGTAGCAGGCCAGGCCTCAGTGCTGGCGCAGTAGGTGCTGTAGGAGGCCATGCCTCAGTGCTGGCGCTGTAGGTGCTGTAGCAGGCCAGGCCTCGGTGCTAGCGCTGTAGGTGCTGTAGCAAGCCAGGCCTCAGTGCTGGTGCTGTAGGTGCTGTAGGAGATCATGTCTCAGTGCTGGCGCTGTAGGTGCTGTAGCAGGCCAGGCCCCAGTGCTGGCGCTGTAGGTGACGTAGGAGACCAGGCCTCAGTGCGGGCGCTGTAGGTGCAGGAGCAGGCCAGGCCTCATTGCTGGTGCTGTAGGAGACCATGCCTCTGTGCTGGTGTTGTAGCAGGCCAGGCCTCAGTGCTGGTGCTGTATGCGCTGTAGGAGACCATGCCTCAGTGCTGGTGCTGTATGTGCTGTAGGAGGCCATGCCTCAGTGCTGGCACTGTAGGTGCTGTAGGAGGCCAGGCCTCAGTGCTGGCGCTGTAGGTGCTGTAACAGGACAGGCCTCAGTGCTGGAGCTGTAGGTGCTGTAGCAGGCCAGGCCTCAGTGCTGGAGCTGTAGGTGCTGTAGCAGGCCAGGCCTCAGTGCTGGGGTTGTATGTGCTGTAGCAGGCCAGGCCTCAGTGCTGGCGCTGTAGGTGCTGTAGGAGGCCATGCCTCAGTGCTGGTGCTGTAGGTGCTGTAGGAGGCCAGGCAGGCCTCAGTGTTGGTGCTGTAGGAGACCCGGCCTCAGTCCTGGCGCTGTAGGTGCTGTAGCAGGCCAGGCCTCAGTGCTGTCGCTGTAGGTGCTGTAGGAGACCATGCCTCGGTGCTGGTGTTGTAGCAGGCCAGGCCTCAGTGCTGGCGCTGTGTGTGCTGTAGCCGGCCAGGCCTCAGTGCTGGTGCTATTTGTGCTGTAAGAGGCCATGCCTCAGTGCTGTTGTTGTAAGTGCTGTAGGAGGCCATGCCTCAGTGCTGGTGCTGTAGGCGCTGTAGCAGGCCAGGCCTCAGTGCTGGCGCTCTAGGTGCTGTAGCAGGCCATGCCTCAGTGCTGGCGCTGTAGGTGTTGTAGGAGGCCATGCCTCAGTGCTGGCGCTGTAGGTGCTGTAGGAGGCCATGCCTCAGTGCTGGCGCTGTAGGTGCTGTAGGAGGCTAGGCCTCAGTGCTGGCGCTGTAGGTGCTGTAACAGGTCAGGCCTCAGTGCTGGCGCTGTAGGTGCTGGAGGAGACCAGGCCTCAGTGCTGGCGCTGTAGGTGCTGTAGCAGGCCAGGCCTCAGTGCTGGTGCTGTAAGTGCTGTAGGAGACCATGCATCGATGCTGGGGTTGTAGCAGGCCAGGCCTCAGTGCTGGTGCTGTATGTGTTGTAGCAGGCCAGGCCTCAGTGCTGGCGCTGTATGTGCTGTAGGAGGCCAGGCCTCAGTGCTGGTGCTGTATGTGCTGTAGGAGGCTAGCCCTAAGTGCTGGCGCTGTAGGTGCTGTAGAAGGCCAGGCCTCAGTGCTGGCGCTGTAGGTGCTGTAGCAGGCCAGGCCTCAGTGCTGGCGCTGTAAGTGCTGTAGCAGGTCAGGCCTCAGTACTGGAGCTGTAGGTGCTGTAGCAGGCCAGGCCTCAGTGCTGGCGCTGTAGGAGACCAGGCCTCAGTTCTGGCGCTGTAGGTGCTGTAGCAGGCCAGGCCTCAGTGCTGGGGTTGTATGTGCTGTAGCAGGCCAGGCCTCCGTGCTGGCGCTGTATGTGCTGTAGGAGGCCATGCCTCAGTACTGGCGCTGTAGGTGCTGTAGGAGGCCATTCCTCAGTGCTGGCGCTGTAGGTGCTGTAGGAGGCCAGGCAGGCCTCAGTGTTGGCGCTGTAGGTGCTGTAGGAGACCCGGCCTCAGTCCTAGCGCTGTAGGTGCTGTAGCAGGCCAGGCCTCAGTCCTGTCGCTGTAGGTGCTGTAGGAGACCATGCCTCGGTGCTGGTGTTGTAGCAGGCCAGGCCTCAGTGCTGGCGCTGTATGTTCTGTAGCAGGCCAGGCCTCGGTGCTGGTGTTGTAGCAGGCCAGGCCTCAGTGCTGGCGCTGTGTGTGCTGTAGCAGGCCAGGCCTCAGTGCTGGTGCTATTTGTGCTGTAAGAGGCCATGCCTCAGTGCTGGCGTTGTAGGTGCTGTAGGAGGCCATGCCTCAGTGCTGGTGCTGTAGGCGCTGTAGCAGGCCAGGCCTCAGTGCTGGCGCTCTAGGTGCTGTAGCAGGCCATGCCTCAGTGCTGGCGCTTTAGGTGTTGTAGGAGGCCATGCCTCAGTGCTGGCGCTGTAGGTGCTGTAGGAGGCCATGCCTCAGTGCTGGCGCTGTATGTGCTGTAGGAGGCCAGCCCTCAGTGCTGGTGCTGTAGAAGGCCATGCCTCAGTGCTGGCGTTGTAGGTACTGTAGCAGGCCAGGCCTCAGTGCTGGTGCTGTAGGTTCTGTAGCAGGCCAGGCTTCAGTACTGGCGCTGTATGTGCTGTAGGAGGTCAGCCCTCAGTGCTGGTGCTGTAGAAGGCCATGCCTCAGTGCTGGCGCTGTAGGTGCTGTAGCAGGCAAGGCCTCAGTGCTGGTGCTGTAGGTTCTGTAGCAGGCCAGGCTTCAGTACTGGCGCTGTAGGCGCTGTAGGAGACCAGGCCTCAGTGCTGGCGATGTAGGTGCTGCACTGTAGGTGGTGTAGGAGACCATCCCTCGGTGCTGGTGTTGTAGCAGGCCAGGCCTTAGTGCTGGCGCTGTATGTGCTGTAGCAGGCCAGGCCTCAGTGCTGGCGCAGTAGGTGCTGTAGGAGTCCATGCCTCAGGGCTGGCGCTGTAGGTGCTGTAGCAGGCCAGGCCTCGGTGCTAGCGCTGTAGGTGCTGTAGCAAGCCAGGCCTCAGTGCTGGTGCTGTAGGTGCTGTAGGAGATCATATCTCAGTGCTGGCGCTGTAGGTGCTGTAGCAGGCCAGGCCTCAGTGCTGGCGCTGTAGGTGACGTAGGAGACCAGGCCTCAGTGCTGGCGCTGTAGGTGCAGGAGCAGGCCAGGCCTCATTGCTGGTGCTGTAGGAGACCATGCCTCTGTGCTGGTGTTGTAGCAGGCCAGGCCTCAGTGCTGGTGCTGTATGCGCTGTAGGAGACCATGCCTCAGGGCTGTGCTGTATGTGCTGTAGGAGGCCAGGCCTCAGTGCTGGCGCTGTAGGTGCTGTAGCAGGCCAGGCCTCAGTGCTGGAGCTGTAGGTGCTGTAGCAGGCCAGGCCTCAGTGCTGGAGCTGTAGGTGCTGTAGCAGGCCAGGCCTCAGTGCTGGGGTTGTATGTGCTGTAGCAGGCCAGGCCTCAGTGCTGGCGCTGTATGTGCTGTAGGAGGCCATGCCTCAGTGCTGGCGCTGTAGGTGCTGTAGGAGGCCATGCCTCAGTGTTGGTGCTGTAGGTGCTGTAGGAGGCCAGGCAGGCCTTAGTGTTGGCGCTGTAGGTGCTGTAGGAGACCCGGCCTCAGTCCTGGCGCTGTAGATGCTGTAGCAGGCCAGGCCTCAGTGCTGTCGCTGTAGGTGCTGTAGGAGACCATGCCTCGGTGCTGGTGTTGTAGCAGGCCAGGCCTCAGTGCTGGCGCTGTGTGTGCTGTAGCAGGCCAGGCCTCAGTGCTGGTGCTATTTGTGCTGTAAGAGGCCATGCCTCAGTGCTGGCGTTGTAGGTGCTGTAGGAGGCCATGCCTCAGTGCTGGTGCTGTAGGTGCTGTAGCAGGCCAGGCCTCAGTGCTGGCGCTCTAGGTGCTGTAGCAGGCCATGCCTCAGTGCTGGCGCTTTAGGTGTTGTAGGAGGCCATGCCTCAGTGCTGGCGCTGTAGGTGCTGTAGGAGGCCATGCCTCAGTGCTGGCGCTGTAGGTGCTGTAGGAGGCTAGGCCTCAGTGCTGGCGCTGTAGGTGCTGTAACAGGTCTGGCCTCAGTGCTGGCGCTGTAGGTGCTGGAGGAGACCAGGCCTCAGTGCTGGCGCTGTAGGTGCTGTAGCAGGCCAGGCCTCAGTGCTGGTGCTGTAAGTGCTGTAGGAGACCATGCATCGATGCTGGTGTTGTAGCAGGCCAGGCCTCAGTGCTGGTGCTGTATGTGTTGTAGCAGGCCAGTCCTCAGTGCTGGCGCTGTATGTGCTGTAGGAGGCCAGGCCTCAGTGCTGGTGCTGTATGTGCTGTAGGAGGCCAGCCCTAAGTGCTGGCGCTGTAGGTGCTGTAGAAGGCCAGGCCTCAGTGCTGGCGCTGTAGGTGCTGTAGCAGGCCAGGCCTCAGTGCTGGCGCTGTAGGTGTTGTAGGAGGCCATGCCTCAGTGTTGGCGCTGTAGGTGCTGTAGCAGGCCAGGCCTCAGTGCTGGTGCTGTAGGTTCTGTAGCAGGCCAGGCTTCAGTACTGGCGCTGTATGTGCTGTAGGAGGTCAGCCCTCAGTGCTGGTGCTGTAGAAGGCCATGCCTCAGTGCTGGCGCTGTAGGTGCTGTAGCAGGCCAGGCCTCAGTGCTGGTGCTGTAGGTTCTGTAGCAGGCCAGGCTTCAGTACTGGCGCTGTAGGCGCTGTAGGAGACCAGGCCTCAGTGCTGGCGCTGTAGGTGCTGCACTGTAGGTGGTGTAGGAGACCATGCCTCGGTGCTGGTGTTGTAGCAGGCCAGGCCTTAGTGCTGGCGCTGTATGTGCTGTAGCAGGCCAGGCCTCAGTGCTGGCGCAGTAGGTGCTGTAGGAGGCCATGCCTCAGTGCTGGCGCTGTAGGTGCTGTAGCAGGCCAGGCCTCGGTGCTAGCGCTGTAGGTGCTGTAGCAAGCCAGGCCTCAGTGCTGGTGCTGTAGGTGCTGTAGGAGATCATGTCTCAGTGCTGGCGCTGTAGGTGCTGTAGCAGGCCAGGCCCCAGTGCTGGCGCTGTAGGTGACGTAGGAGACCAGGCCTCAGTGCGGGCGCTGTAGGTGCAGGAGCAGGCCAGGCCTCATTGCTGGTGCTGTAGGAGACCATGCCTCTGTGCTGGTGTTGTAGCAGGCCAGGCCTCAGTGCTGGTGCTGTATGCGCTGTAGGAGACCATGCCTCAGTGCTGGTGCTGTATGTGCTGTAGGAGGCCATGCCTCAGTGCTGGCACTGTAGGTGCTGTAGGAGGCCAGGCCTCAGTGCTGGCGCTGTAGGTGCTGTAACAGGACAGGCCTCAGTGCTGGAGCTGTAGGTGCTGTAGCAGGCCAGGCCTCAGTGCTGGAGCTGTAGGTGCTGTAGCAGGCCAGGCCTCAGTGCTGGGGTTGTATGTGCTGTAGCAGGCCAGGCCTCAGTGCTGGCGCTGTAGGTGCTGTAGGAGGCCATGCCTCAGTGCTGGTGCTGTAGGTGCTGTAGGAGGCCAGGCAGGCCTCAGTGTTGGCGCTGTAGGTGCTGTAGGAGACCCGGCCTCAGTCCTGGCGCTGTAGGTGCTGTAGCAGGCCAGGCCTCAGTGCTGTCGCTGTAGGTGCTGTAGGAGACCATGCCTCGGTGCTGGTGTTGTAGCAGGCCAGGCCTCAGTGCTGGCGCTGTGTGTGCTGTAGCCGGCCAGGCCTCAGTGCTGGTGCTATTTGTGCTGTAAGAGGCCATGCCTCAGTGCTGGTGTTGTAAGTGCTGTAGGAGGCCATGCCTCAGTGCTGGTGCTGTAGGCGCTGTAGCAGGCCAGGCCTCAGTGCTGGCGCTCTAGGTGCTGTAGCAGGCCATGCCTCAGTGCTGGCGCTGTAGGTGTTGTAGGAGGCCATGCCTCAGTGCTGGCGCTGTAGGTGCTGTAGGAGGCCATGCCTCAGTGCTGGCGCTGTAGGTGCTGTAGGAGGCTAGGCCTCAGTGCTGGCGCTGTAGGTGCTGTAACAGGTCAGGCCTCAGTGCTGGCGCTGTAGGTGCTGGAGGAGACCAGGCCTCAGTGCTGGCGCTGTAGCAGGCCAGGCCTCAGTGCTGGTGCTGTAAGTGCTGTAGGAGACCATGCATCGATGCTGGGGTTGTAGCAGGCCAGGCCTCAGTGCTGGTGCTGTATGTGTTGTAGCAGGCCAGGCCTCAGTGCTGGCGCTGTATGTGCTGTAGGAGGCCAGGCCTCAGTGCTGGTGCTGTATGTGCTGTAGGAGGCCAGCCCTAAGTGCTGGCGCTGTAGGTGCTGTAGAAGGCCAGGCCTCAGTGCTGGCGCTGTAGGTGCTGTAGCAGGCCAGGCCTCAGTGCTGGCGCTGTAAGTGCTGTAGCAGGTCAGGCCTCAGTACTGGAGCTGTAGGTGCTGTAGCAGGCCAGGCCTCAGTGCTGGCGCTGTAGGAGACCAGGCCTCAGTTCTGGCGCTGTAGGTGCTGTAGCAGGCCAGGCCTCAGTGCTGGGGTTGTATGTGCTGTAGCAGGCCAGGCCTCCGTGCTGGCGCTGTATGTGCTGTAGGAGGCCATGCCTCAGTGCTGGCGCTGTAGGTGCTGTAGGAGGCCATTCCTCAGTGCTGGCGCTGTAGGTGCTGTAGGAGGCCAGGCAGGCCTCAGTGTTGGCGCTGTAGGTGCTGTAGGAGACCCGGCCTCAGTCCTAGCGCTGTAGGTGCTGTAGCAGGCCAGGCCTCAGTCCTGTCGCTGTAGGTGCTGTAGGAGACCATGCCTCGGTGCTGGTGTTGTAGCAGGCCAGGCCTCAGTGCTGGCGCTGTATGTTCTGTAGCAGGCCAGGCCTCAGTGCTGGCGCTGTATGTGCTGTAGGAGACAATGCCTCAGTGCTGGCGTTGTAGGTGCTGTAGGAGGCCATGCCTCAGTGCTGGTGCTGTAGGCGCTGTAGGAGGCCATGCCTCAGTGCTGCTGGCGCTGTAGGTGCTGTAGCAGGCTCTGTCTTGGTGCTGGTTCTGTATGTGAGGCCCTGTGAGAGAGACACTGGAGAGTGTATGAGGCCCTGTGAGGAACAGTGGAGAATTCGTGAGACCCGGTGAGGGACCCTGGAGAATGTATCGAGCCCCATGAGGGAGACACTGTAGAATGTAGAAGGGTCTGTGAGGGAGACTGGAAAATGCATGAGGCAGTATGTAAGGGACCCTGGAGAATGCATGTGGCCCTGTGAGGGAGACACTGCAGAATGCGCTGAATATGGAACACTGGAGAATGTATTTTGCTCTGTGGGGGAAACATTGGAGAATGTGTGATGGACACCGGGGAATGTATGAAGTGCTGTGTATGAGGCACTTGGGAATGTTTGTGAAGGAGATACGGGGGAATAAATGAGGCCTTGTGAGGGAGACACTGGAGAATGTAGGAGACACTGGGGACTGTATCAGGCCGTGAGGAACTGACACTAGCCACCAGAGAACAGAGGAGGGCCTGAGGAGAGGAGAGCAGGTCCGAGGCCCAGTGTAACTGGACACACAGCTCTTAAATCATTCAAATAAAAGTATATTGCATGACCGGTCTGGCTTATGTCAGTGATAAGTTAAAAAAAAACACGCGTTTCTGCGCATGCGCCCCTGAGATCTCAACCAACTGGCGCTGTCCGAGATCTGCTTCGCTAAAGCCTCATTCACAGCAGAGCGGACCCTGTGACCTTTAACCCCTTTCACTCTTTCCACAATTACCTCCTCCTAGGGGGTAGCCTCTCATGCTGAGAGACTGCGGGTGGCTAGGCCAAACATCAGCCCGAGAACACCGGCAGCCACAACCGTCAGACGTAAAGTCAGCACTCCAGTAAAGGTCAACCCCCTCCCCAGGCGGGCTACAAGAGCCGGGACTAAGCCAGCCACCACACCGAGCCAGAGGACAAGACCAGCTACGTCACCAGGGGCATGCAAAGCCACAAACTGAGCACCAGGAGCACGACCACCCACCAATCCACCCCCCAGGGCAAGCAAAGACACACAACGGGTGCACACACTGAAGCCAAGCACCAGGACCAGGCACGTGACGTACCTTGGCCTGGACCATGGTCAGTCCAACAACACTGCATGAGTGAGGGCAAGGGCAGAGCCACACTGAAGCGAGCTGGAGGAATCCCTAGCCCCTGCCCCTCCCACCCCTACAGCCAGGCCATCCCCGGAACCATGTGTGTAGTTAAAATATCTGCAAAGTGGAGAAAATAGACAGGGTCACCGTCTCATCCACTGTCCGGTGCGTCACAGAGAGACTCGGATGTGGAGAATGCCTCAGGCCTGCCGAGAGTCTGCAGGTAATCTAGGGAGAAGTCAGACAACCACAGCAACAGGCTTTGCAATCATTCATTTAAAACTGACTAGGACCATAAGAGATGCAAGTTTTTTTTTAACATCAGCACCAGCATATATTTCAGATACAAACAGATCGAAGTCACCTGACATGCTGTTAAATGCCAACAAGGCCCGCAGTGGGATTTTTGCGGATTGGCTGGAAGTGCAAACCATCCAATCACATCATTGCGCTTCGTAGGTCAGCAGGGAGAGCGTGCTCTTTGCGGAGCTTAAGTTCAAAGTTCATGGGCAGGGCGCTGTGTTCCCTAGAATGGAAGCTCCTCTTCTTAAAAGGATTACATCTGGGATTTTTATGCTTTTTACTGGGGAAAAGCTAGGCAATATCTTTTCAAGCCCAACACTGACCACGAGTCGGTTGAACCACTTGATCACGACATTATTGTCAACTCTGAAATATTATCACCATGGAGTTTATAGGAGGAAATCCTACACTTACTTTAACAATTTTTTGGAGCCAATATCATGATCACAATGCACGTGCAGGTTGATATTTAGACTGTGATAATGTGGCTTTCAAGTAAACACCAGATGTGCGTGAAGTAGTGAAACAAGTGGTGCCACAGCCAAGCACATGATTTTAATTATCGCGCCCGTGTCTGGGCACGATAATTGAAACCACACGGCCTATTGGTGTAGACACCGATAGGCCGTGGGCGGAGCAACGCGCCCGCCTTTGTCCAATTGCGTGCAGTATTTTATAAAAAGATGCACGTAAAGGCCAATGGGGTAGCAGAAAAGGAATCGCACACGCACAAGCGTGTGCGATTCCTAGGTCAGTGTTGAAACCCTGTTTTTCACTCACTAAAGGTCTCGCGCTGCGCGAGCACTGCTGCACAGTGCAACGCAGGCACGAGACCTAACGAGTGTGATTGTCTTTTTTTGTTGTTTATTTTTTACATCTCTCCTTGTTTCTGGAAGCTGGAAATAGGGGTTCTTAGCACAGCAAGCACTTTATTGTATTTTTCCGAGAAAAAAAACGAACATTTTTTGTTATATTTTGCCTATTTTCTCTGTTCCGTCCATGTGAATCCACAAAGCCAGAGTAGCCTTAAAATCCCCCAGACGTGGGGAAAAAGGACGCAAATTTGTCCTGGATACCTTTTGTGAAAAAATGTTCTAGAGGCCTAAGTGCGAAGTGCCCCACACGTCAAAAAAACGACTCAGCACTGGATCAGGAAAAACTTCAGTAGCTACTCATGCATTGAACCATAGTGGTTCCATGTGAGCATTGTGTGTGAGCTGCGGCATACTAGAAATTGAGCAACTGTAAGGCATTCCGGAGGTGCCTATACCAAGGCTTTGTGTATTCAATACTCGCCCCACTGCCACCATGGGGCCGACCTCAGGACTGAACTCAGGAGTTCTTTCTATACACAAGTGTTAACAGCACATGACTGCCAGTACAGTACAGGGCGGTTATAAAAAGCATAGATGAGTGTGCTCAGTATAAGGTTGTGGGTGTAGGGCTTGGATGGTCATACTGTCAGTCTTTATTCTATGAAACCTTATAGCAGTCGGACATTGTTGAGTTACTGCCAGTTATCAATTAATCAATCAATCAAAAAATAAACTTTATTTGGTTATTCCTAACTATTAAGTGCATTTCATAAATATTAAAAATTTACATTTTTCGCTATCTAAAATCTCACTTTTTACTGCCTGTTATCGTATCTGGGCCCTACTTCTTTGAGTTCTTCACAAAACATTTTGCTTAGTGTGAGAGACTCCTGATACCTGGACACTCTTCATTGAAACTGCAATAAAAGCTTTCTTTTACAGTGAATCAAGAATTACTGCCAACTGTGAATCAAACACAGCTGATTACCCCTTCAGTGCTCAGACGCTTTAGGAAAGAAACATCACTGATAATGTTTCAGTATGTCTTTTCCTGAGGCACTAACAGAACAGCCCCTCTGTCCTCAGCGAAATGCCCCTGATGTGCAGCTGCACTTCATGGCACACAGTGCAAAGCTGTTGGTATTAATGGGGAAAATGGCATATCAGTCTGAACTCTAGAGATTCAGTCTCTTGTGGTATCTGGTCCCTCCTTCCTTGAGTTCTTCTCAAAATATTTTGCTCAGTGAAGGGACCTCTTCTTTGAAAATGCAATAAAACCCCTTTTAACAGTGACTTAAAATGTTTTATTATTAGCCGTGATGAGGGTTAACCAAGCCCTTGTAGATCCTTCACAAGTTGATCAAAAGTACACACAAAGTTCCTTTCTCCTCTCTTTGGCAGTAAGTTAGCCACTGCAGGCCAATCCCCCAGTTTCAGGAATAGTTTCTACTCAGCTTCTTCTGGCTCCTCTCCTCAGCAGAGGTTTCTTCTTGTTTCCCAAAGTGATCTAAAGTTCTGGGGTTGGGGTCCCAATATTTATACTAAGTTTTCCTTTGTTCTCTGAAGGCAGAGAGGCCTTTGCCTAGTCCAAACCAGTTCTGGTCAGTCCTGAAGCACTTCGTTTACATGACTCCTTCTTTCCTTTCAGTGTGCAGGGCAGAGACATCAGACGCACCACAGGAGGTGGAGCCAGCATTGTGGAGGGAAGCCACAGTCCTATTCAGGTCCCAGGTGCAACTCCTCCCTCCCATCTAGATGCAGATCTCTCTATTCACCACTGGGCTACCTCACCCTGTCTCCTGGAATTCCCCTGCCCTCTCACTCGAACTCCAGACAAGGAATACACAGCCTAATAGTTCAGGCATACTAAATTCGAATTTCTACCATGTTCTCGGAGTCAGTTAGGATTATAAGATGTAATAATCCTAACTGCCCATTCTGGCGTATGGAGAACAGGTAGCCTTGCAATAGTGAAAAACAAAAATGGCTGTAATTCACTATTAGAACATGCCACACACACCAGGGCATGTTCTACATTGTACTTACAATGCACCCTGATCTTGGGCCTACCATAGGGGTGTCTGATATGAAGAAAAGGGAAGGTTTAGGGACTGGCAAGTAGGTGCACTTGCCCAGTCAGCATGACAGTACCAGACTGCACGCAGGCTCTGCAATGGCAGGCCTTAGACACACTTATACAGGCTGCTTCTGTGGGTGGCACAACCAGTGCTGCAAGCCCACCAGCATTATTTGGATTACCAGCCATGGGCACTCCTGGTGCACTGTACTAGGGTCTGACAGGTAACCCAAACCAACCAATCATGTAATCACTGATTCATACATCAATTTACAATAGGGAGCACTTGCACTGTGACACTGGGCAGAAGTGGCACAGTGCCCAAAGCATCTAACAACAGGAAAAACACAGGAGGCAACAGCAAAAAATGGAAGGGAGACCCACGCCAAGGCGCCAAGTCTAACACGTGTCCCCTCCAGCTGAAATGTGGGGAGAACTACCCTACCTCCTGGGAGTTCTCATCACTAAGGCGGAAAAATCTGGACAGACCATCAGCGTTGGTGTGTTCTGTACCAGGGCGGTGTCTCATTGTGAAATCCATCCCCTGTAGGGAAATGGACCACCTCAACAGCTTTGGATTCTCACCCCTCATCTGCATCAACAATCTGAGGGGCCTGTGATCTGTCTGAACCCGGAAGTGAGTCCCAAACAGGTAGGGTCTCAGTTTCTTCAGTGCCCAGACCACAGCAAATGCCTCACGCTCAATAGCACTCCACCTCTGTTCCCGTGGAAGTAACCTCCTACTGATGAAGGCTACGGCTTGATCTAGGCCCTCCTCATTCATCTGTGCCAAAACAGCCTCCACACCATGCTCTGAAGCGTCTGTTTGTACTATGAACTCTCTGAAGAAGTTGGGTGCCAAGAGCATGGGCGCTGTGCACATAGCAGTTTTTAGGGCCTCAAAAGCTTTCTGACAGGTGTCAGTCCAAATCACTCTCTTAGGCTGCTTCCTGGAAGTCAGTGCGGTCAAGGGTGCAAAAATGTTACCATACCCCTTGACAAACCTCCTGTAGTAACCCGTGAGTCCTAAAAAGGCTCTCACCTCTGTCTGGGTTTTGGGCCGCTCCCAAGACAGGATGGTTTCCATCTTGGGCTGCAGGGGCGCCACCTGGCCGTTACCCACCTGGTGTCCCAAGTACACCACGAAACCCTGCCCGATCTGGCACTTACTCGCCTTGATCGTGAGGCCTGCCTTCCGCAGTGCCATCAACACTTCCCAGAGGTGGCGCAGATGTTTTTCCCAACTGGCGCTGAACACTGCGATGTCATCCAGGTAGGCAGCACTGAACTCATCCAGTCCAGCCAACACCTGGTTGACCAACCTCTGAAAGGTGGCAGGGGCATTCTTCATCCCAAAGGGCATAACCCTGAACTGTTAGTGCCCATCTGGTGTGGAGAATGCTGACCTCTCTCTTGCCCCCTCAGTCAAGGCGATCTGCCCGTACCCAGACGTTAGATCAAACGTGCTGAGGTACCGGGCAGCCCCTAGCCGATCTATGAGCTCATGAGCTCTGGGGATGAGGTGCGTGTCAGTC
The DNA here is from genome assembly GCF_964204655.1 of Triturus cristatus. Lineage (NCBI taxonomy): Eukaryota > Metazoa > Chordata > Amphibia > Caudata > Salamandridae > Triturus > Triturus cristatus. Next base: position 1,018,656,573 of record NC_140589.1, on the reverse strand, counting down.
CTGGTGACTGAATTGAGCCCTCGGTAGTCCACACAGAACCGGAGTTCTGGTCTGGCACCCGGTGTGGCAGCCTTTGGGACCAAGACCACTGGGCTGGCCCAAGGACTGTTAGAGGACTTAATCACCACTAACGCTAACATCTTGGTGACCTCCTCCTTGATGCAAGCTCTCACCATGTCAGTTACTCTGTAGGTTTTGTGCCTCACAGGTGTACCATCCCCAGTGTCCACATCATGGACGCATCAATCAGTGACACCGGGAACCAGGGAGAACAGATCAGAAAACTGTCCCAGCAACTGGCGGCAGTCATTCTGTTGCTCAGGTGTCAGAGTGGAAGAGAGGTTGACACCATCCACTGACCCATCTTGCTCTGTCGCCGACAGGAGGTCTGGAAGAGCCACCATTCCACCATCTGTCGCTAAGAGCATGCCCACTTGGGACCTCTCCAAGTGGGGCTTCAGGCGGTTGACATGCAGGACCCTTAAGCAGTTCCTGGGAGACCGCAAGTCCACCAAGTAGGTAACCGGACTTTTGCGCTCCACAACCTCAAATGGTCCGGTCCACTTATCCTGGAGTGTGCAGGGCTCCACTGGGGCCATGACCCACACTTTCTGACCAGTCTGAAGCAATAACAGAGTGGCATTCTGGTCGTACTACCGCTTCATCTCCCCCTGGCTGGCTTCCAGATGCGCCTCAGCGAGTTGCCTGAAACGCCTAGTTTAGTTCTTAAAGGCCAGCATGTAGCTATATACATCCTGGGGAGGTTTCCTGGGAGATTTCTCCCAGCCTTCTTTAACCAAACTCAGAGGTCCTCTCACTGGGTGTCCATAGAGAAGCTCAAAGGGACTGAACCCTAGAGATTTCTATGTCACCTCACGGTATGCAAAGAGTAGGCATGGTAATAGGACGTCCCACTTACACCTCATAGGTTCCTCAAGACCCATAATCATGCCCTTCAAGGTTCGGTTGAACCTTTCAACCAACCCATTTCCTTGGGGGTGGTAAGGAGTGGTAAACTTGTAGGTTACCCCACACCCCTGCCACAGGGACTTCATATACTTGGAAATGAAGTTAGTACCTCGGTCAGAGACTACATCGCGAGGGAATCCCACTGGAGAAAATTCCCATCAGTGCTCGTCCCACCACGGGGGCCGTCACTGTCCTCAGAGGTATGGCTTCCGGGTACTAGGTGGCATGGTCCAACAAGACCAGGATGAACCAGTTACCCATGGCTGTCTTGGGGTCCAGTGGCCCCACAATGTCAATACCCACCCATTCAAAGGGGGTGCTGACCTCAGAGAATGACTGGAGAGCAGCCTTGTGCTTCCTCCCACTCTTTCCACTTGCCTGGCAAGTCTAACATGTTCTGCAGTGAGTGTCTGAACTCCTGCGCATTTGGGGCCAATAAAAGTGGGTGACAAGCCTCTCAAAGGTCTTGTCCTGCCCCACATGTCCTGCCAATGGCACATCAAGAGCCAGCCCCAGTAGGAAGGCTCTGAAGCGCTGGCGTACCACCAGCACACAGGCTGACCCAGGCTCAGCAACCTTAGGCTCAGAATACAGGAGACCATTCTCCCAGTAGACCCAATGTGACCCAGACTGATCACCTGCTGCCTGGTCTGCAGCCTGCTGCCGCAGACGCACGAGAGAAAGGCACCTGTTCTGCTCCTCTCAGAACTCCTCCCTGTAGGGTCCTCCTTCTTGCTGCCACTAGGTCAGCTCAGGCAGGTCCCCCAGTTCAGCTACCTGTTCCCCTGTTGGCTCCAGGGCATCCCCCTCAGGGTCTGCTTCCTCCTGGACCGTGGGAACTTCTGGGGCTGGTTTCCCGCGCCCCCTGCCTCCTTTCTCTAAGGCAGGTACCTGGGCCCCCATCTCAGGCTCCAGGTCCTCTTGAGAACCCCTACTGCCTGCAATGGACCGTGTGGTGACACATGCCCAGTGAGGCAGACCCAACATTTCCAAATGAGCACTTCGCTCCACCTTCGCCCAAGGTGAGCTTTCCAGATCGTTCCCTAACAAACAGTCAACAGGCATGGCGGGCCTCACAGCTACCTGAAGAGTACCAGAGACCCCCCCCCCCACTCAAAGGGAACCTGAGCCACCTTGCAGTGGCTCTCTGTGTTGTCATCGGCAACAACTGGATAGAATGCATTGGGGACAACCTGCACTTGAGATACCAGGTGACACTTGACAGCTGTCAACACTGGCTTCTGTGTCTCTAAGAGCCTCCACTATATGGCCATTGATGGTCACCCACTGCCTGTATTTCTTAGTGTTAGCAGGCAGCTGGGTCCTGGGGACAACCTCACAGTCTCCTAAAGAGACAAGGGAGATCTCTGCGGGACCCCACCCACCTTGGTCACCCATCTCCTCAGCCAGGGCTACACTAGCCATCTCCCGGGGGGCTGCAACAGGGGGTGCTGTCTTCACAAACTGGCGGCAACTGAGATCATTCGCTTTATGACCCAGGTCCCCACATTTGTAGCATCTCAGGGGTCCCCATTGAACAGGTGGACCTGTTGGGCCCCTGATGGTTTCTTGGGGGGGAGGCTGGGAACCTTTCCCTTGGTTCCATTGGGGATTACTTTGGGGCCTTCTCTGGAACTTCCTCTGTTTACCCTTGTCCCCCCACTCTTCTGCTGGGGACCCTGCCCACTCTTGGCTGAATCTCCCACGTGACCCTTGTGGACCCTGGTACTGACCCAGCGGTCCGCCTCCTCAGCAAGCTTCCTAGGAATAGTCAGCCTACTATCAATCAGGTGCTGGCGTAGCTCTGGAAAACAATTGCTGGACAAGTGCTCCCACACAATCAAATCAAGGAGCCCCTGAAAATCATCAACTTTGCTACCCTTCACCCAACCATCCAATGCTCTGCAGACAAAAGTGACATATTCCACCCAGGTACTGTTCTCTATCTTCTTGCAACCCCTGAACCTCTGTCTATATAATTCAGGAGTTAAACCATACCTGGACATTAATGCATCTTTCATGTGGATTTATGAGTTATAGACTTCAGAAGGCAAGTCTAACAGTGTGTCCCGCCCCTCACTAAGGAACCGCCCCCACAACCCCACTCCCCAATCCTTCTCAGGGACCCGGTGGGAAGACATGGCTACCTCATAGGCCTTGAACCACTGCCCAATATCATCATTCTTGTAAAATTCTTTTACCACATCCTTGGGAATATACACTCTAGATTCAACAGGCAATGACGGTGTGCTGCTACCAGAGGGAGTAATCTCTAAGCTCTTGGCCTTCAATTTCAACTCCCTCAAAACCTTTTCATGTTCAAACTGCATTTTCTTCTCTTCTAGGGCTAACTTCCTAGTTTGCAATTCAAATTCCAACTGCCCGTTTAACTTGAGCTTGGTCAGCTCCATTTCATGCATCCTACACTCTTTTCTGTCCTCCAACTCCTCTGGAGACAGGCCTTTGGCAGAAACACTGCTACCTAGTGGGGAAGTTACTCTCCTCCCCGCTGGACCCACTGGCCCACCCAGCTGCTCCTCTTCAATCTCAACCTCTTCTTCATCCTCAGAGATATTTCTAGCTGTGACCCAAGCCCTCAGTGTTTTTTGGAAATCCTCCTTTCTGGAGATACCGGTCTTAGAAACATTGAACCTCCTGCAGAAGGTGCTTTAGCTGCTTAACTGTGTAGCATTCTAGTTTCTCCTCTTCCCAATCATTATCAACTGATGCTATGGATGCTGCTTTCTCCATGGTTGTTAAACTTGGCAGTTCTTTGCAAAAATAGAAAGTCCCAGAAAAAAAAAAACTATCTATCAAACGTATGTGCTCGCGTTTTGGTCTGCACTCACTAGTAGTGTTCACCAATCACTATACATGAGTCACAAATGCAAGTCCAGAATCCTCACCGTTGACCACCAATGTTAGATTTGGGGGTCTCTAGTTGGCACAGGTATGCACTTGGGACAAATAGGGACCCTTGCCTCTAGTCAGGATAAGGGGGTACACTCCTAAAATTACCCCTGCTCACCCCCTTGGTAGCTTGGCACGAGCAGACAGGCTTATCTTAGAGGCAGCGTGTAAAGCATTTGTTAACACATACAGTAATTAAGTGACAACACTACAGATGGACACCACACAGGTTTTATATCAAAATAAGTATTCTTTATATAGATTTACCACAACACCATGAACGACAAAATTCCACAATACTGTTACTTAAAAATGGTAGTTTTAGCTTAGTTCTCTTTAGTTCTTAAATGCGACACTTTTAGTTCAATGTACCTTTAGATGTGATACGCAGGGCAACGAAACTGTTGCAACGATGGTGATGTGATAAAAGTTTGGTGCAAAGAAATAAAGACGTGAAGATCTTCCTGATGCGGCATGCTTCTCCGATGTTGCGAGAAGACTCGACTCGATGCGTCAGCTGCAGCGGCGACACCCTTGTTCCGTGATGCGACGACAGCGGCTTTGGCGGCAGCACTCTTCTCCGACTTTGTGAGACGCTTCCGCTCGATGCTACAACTACAGTGGCGACACCCTTGTTCCGTGATGTGACGGCAGCAGCTCCAACGGCGGCACACTTCTCCGTGGATGCGAGGCGCTTTTCTTGATGCGGTGCAATGCGACAGCTACAGCGGTGACATCCAAGATGCGACGACTGCGATGGCGACACGCTTCTTCCTCGATGCGAGACACTTCTCTCGATGCGGTGCAATGCGACAGCTCCAGCAGCTGCGACGGCGACACACTTCTTCGGTGTTGCGGGACGCTTCTCGTGATGCGGTGCAATGCGTGAGCTACAGCGGCGTCACCCTCATTCCGGGATGCGACGGCAGTGGCTGCGACGGCGACACGCTTTTTCTCCGTGAGTCGCGCTTCCAGCTCCTTGCGACACGCAGTCCCTCAGAAGGCCCAAAACAGCAGCAGGCACTTCCAAAGAACTCTGGGGAGCTGGGGGTTGAAGTCTGTTGTCCCTGAGACTTCAGCAAGAGGCAAACTCTTTTCCAAGCCCTTAGAGATCCTTCAAAAGTTGACCAAAAGTACACACAAAGTTCCTTTCTCCTCTCTTTGGCAGTAAGTTAGCCACTGCAGGCCAAACCCCCAGTTTCAGGGATAGTTTCTCCTCAGCTTCTTCTGGCTCCTCTCCTCAGCAGAGGTTTCTTCTTGTTTCCCAAAGTGATCTAAAGTTCTGGGGTCCCAATATTTATACTAAGTTTTCCTTTGTTCTCTGAAGGCAGAGAGGCCTTTGCCTAGTCCAAACCAGTTCTGGTCAGTCCTGGAGCACTTTATTTACATGACTCCTTCTTTCCTTTCAGAGTGCAGGGCAGAGACATCAGACGCACCACAGAAGGTGGAGCCAGCATTGTGGAGGGAAGGCACAGCCCTATTCAGGTCCCAGGTGCAACTCCTCCCTCCCATCGAGATGCAGATCTCTCTATTCACCACTGGGCTGCCTCATCCTGTCTCCTGGAATTCCCCTGCCCTGTCACTCAAACTCCAGACAAGGAATACACAGCCTAGCAGAGGCAGATTTGAATGGTTAGACAAGAAAATACCTACTTTCTAAAAGTGGTATTTTCAAACACAGAATGTTAAAACCAACGTCACTAAAAGGTGCATTTTATCATTCTGAGTTCAGGCATACTAAATTAAAATTTCTACCATGTTCCCTGAGTCAGTTAGGATTATAAGATGTAATAATCCTAACTGCCCATTCTGGCGTATGGAGAACAGGTAGCCTTGCAATAGTGAGAAAAAAAATGGCTGTAATTCACTATTAGAACATGCCACACACACCAGGGCATGTTCTACCATGTACTTGCAATGCACACTGCCCTTTGGCCTACCATAGGGGTGTCTGATATGAAGAAAAGGGAAGGTTTAGGGACTGGCAAGTGGGTGCACTTCCCAGTCAGCATGACAGTACCAGACTGCACGCAGGCTCTGCAATGGCAGGCCTTAGACACACTTTTACAGGCTGCTTCTGTGGGTGGCACAACCAGTGCTGCAAGCCCACCAGCAGTATTTGGATTACCAGCCCTGGGAACTCCTGGTGCACTGTACTAGGGTCTGACAGGTAACCCAAACCAACCAATCATGGAATCACTGATTCATACATCAATTTACAACAGGGAGCACTTGCACCGTGACACTGGACAGCAGTGGCACAGTGCCCAAAGCATCTAACACCAGCAAAAACACATGAGGCAACAGCAAAAAATGGAAGGGAGACCCAAGCCAAGTTGCCAGGTCTAACAGTGTATTTTTTCAATAAGGAGTTGCTGAGGCTTGAGCGGAGGTGGTTGTCTAACTTCGTGGTAGAGTATGAATATGAAGCTTCTTTCAGAATTTTTACAGGGACATTTTTAGATGGTTTTCGGGGGTGTGTGGTTTATGTTGCTTCCCCAGTGGCATCAAGCCAAATGATCACTGCATCACTGAAAACATTTATGTTGATTGTCTTCGAGCTTCATGCCCATGATCCTAAGTCTACATTCTTAATCTTTCATCGTAGTAAAGTCTAGCATTTGTTTGGTTTTAGAGAAGCAGAGAAGATTGAATAAACATGAGGTTTTCCGCCTCTAACCTTTTTAAAATAACAATTCAATAAGCTCACCATCTGTCATTCCAGCAACCCTTCTCTGACTAATATGTTGGCCCCACCACCTTCCATGGCCATCCCAGAATAGTCCCTATCTTGTGGCCTTATCACCTTCCATGGCCTCCCCAAAATAGTCCCACTTGCACAAAGAAAATGACTGTATAAGTAAAGCTCCTAGTGGTCTTCCTAGCAACTTCCAACTTACAGATAGGGTAGAGTGCTTTATATAGAATATTCCTCTTGGGTGCTTTCTCCTTTGTGCCTTTCCTCTCTGGTGCTAGTTTGTTTAGGGTATTGACTCCTGATATAAGTTAGTTTTCTGTTCTTAATTGCCATTGAAATAATTTGGGAAAGGGTTTGCACCTCCTTAAAAATGTAATTCTGCTCTTCTACCTCAAATACAAACAGGGGGACTTAGTTCGCAGCATGGCAGCTGCTACGGCCTCCTGAAGTTTCACACATCCCTTTTCTGCCTTTCTGAGTATCTCATGACTCCAAAAGTAGGAAAGTAAGTGGTAGCATTGTGGTGTCCTGACAGCTGACTTCCAGGCCCTTTAAAAGCAATGCTACCCCAGCTGTGGTAGTCTGCAATGTTAGGGACAATCTACTGTCCAGCGGTGTGTGTCTGTTTGTAGTCATATATATCCCTGGTCCAAACCGAGTAGAGAGAGAGTGGTCTTGAGAAAAATACTCTTTGCAAGTGCCCTCTCATGACAGGGTTAGAGTAATAGGTGCTAATGGTGAGTTAAGAGCTTATGGTCTCCTCACAATTGTCAGTTGGTTTAAGAATAAGATACATAGATCGATGTTCGATTTAGCAATGCGGAAGGGTTTCAAAATAGCTGGAAAGGATTTGTGGAATTAGATATGACTCAAAAGACTCAGTGAGGTGAGTTGGTATGGGAGACGTTCTACATCTTCCCAAAAAAAGTGTAATGTGAAGTGACCCTAAATCCTTTCGATGCAGCCAACTCGACATTAGCATGCTAAGGTTGAATTTCCCGGCTGCCAGGTCCTCTTGCATTGCCCCTGTTCATCAAAATATGTGCCTCAGCCAGCCACTCATGTGAATGAAATCAGTTCCAATGGGAAGAAAGGTTACACTATATTGCTGTTCTCTAACACAAGTAAATAGGGTCCTTGCATGATCCCTGGTTTGATCTGTTCTTGTTACACTTGCTAGGCTCTGACTCACAAATGGGGTACCATTTTTATCAGAATAAGTATGGGAATGCTGTGTTATAGGAAATTTGTAGATCCCCACGGAGATGTGAAGCAAGAAAATGCACAATTGCAGCCAAACTTCGATGTTTGAATGGCATTGTGAGTAAGGTACGTTAGAGGCAGTCATACAATTCATATCACTTTGGTTTCCCCTGGGTGCGTAGTTTTCAGAAATGTCTAGGTTTAGTAGTTCTCTTAGGTGGCAGCTGATCCTGGTCTCAAATTCCACAGGTACCAACATCACCAAAAAGTGTAATTGTTCATGCATTTTGGAGCCTTTCCAGCAGCGACACTGGGCCCATCCACAGAAACGAGGTACCACTTTTAATTGGAGTAGTGTGGGAACGCAGGATGGTAGGCATTTTGTGGATCCCCACAGATTCCAAAATCTAAATTCACAGAATTGTGTGAAGGATGCTGGATTTAAGCCAAAGTGTGAGATTTGACTGGCATTGTGAGTAAAAAGAAAAGTTAGTGGGATCCACGCAAGTAAGTGCACCCTGGACTTCCCTGGGTGTCTTGTTTTCAGAAATGTCTAGGTTTGGTAGGTTTCCCATAGTGGTGGTTTGGCTCTGGGTCCAAATTCTCTCAGCTATGTACCAAAAGAGTTGTTTTTCATGCCAAAAATGTGATGTCTCCATGCTGTATTTTGAGGCAGTTTGTTTTGCAGGTACTAGAACCAGTCACACAAATGGGCTACCTTTTTTATCAGAAGTTTCGAAACACTGAATAATAGAACATTTATTATTAAGGATCCAATAGCTCTCCATTTTCGGCTTCCAAATGTTAGCTAGTGCGCAAGAAAGAAGACATTTTGCCAAGTCCCCTCTGAATCACATGATAGTGTGGGTAACCCTAGACTCAGAGGTGTACAAATACCTACCATTCCTAAATGCAGTGTCTTATGCACATTTGAGAAATATGCAGGTTTCCTTCATACCAATTTCCAATATGGTAGATTTTGCCAACTGATTTGCTGCATGGTCAGTACACACTGAAAAACCATTGTAAGTTGCTGCTCAGTTGTTGGCTAAGGGTATCACATGTTTTTGGGCAATCAACAAACACTTTATATTCCTGCGACCAGAAGGGTCTGACAGATGTAACTGTATGTTACTTTTGTAATTCTGCCCTCACAAAAAAAAATACAGATGGAAACGTTGTTACCATTTGCAATTTTTTCCGACTTATTTTCATAATTTTTTTATTTCAAATATTTTTTCTCTTTGATTGAATTTTGACTTTTGCCAGTTTTCCAAAATATATAGCTCTTCAGGTTCACTCATGGATTTCATAACGTTGTCCACCAAATTCTGCAAGTAGGTTGAATCCACAAAAAAATAGGAAAAATTAACCACCAGTTAGAAAAATACAAAAACAATGGTAACAAGCATTTGCAATGCAATAGGTCTCGCATTACTGAAAGTGTGAGCTATTGGCGTTGCAATTAATAATGCAACACCAATAGCTCAAATGTTCTGTAATGCCAGACCTGTTGTCAATAGGGACTATTTCTGCAGGGTAGGTTTTAGTTACATAAAATAAGTTGTAAATATACAAAAAACTGCATGCAGTATTGTGAAGTCCATGTATTAGAGCCGCTGTTGTGACTGTCCTTGTTCTGCCATTGTAGCAGGCCGTGCCTAGGTGCTGTAGGAGGCCAGGCCTCAGTGCTGGCGCTGTATGTGCTGTAGGAGGCCAGGTCTCAGTGCTGGCGCTGTAGGTGCTGTAGGAGGCCATGCCTCAGTGCTGGCGCTGTAGGTGCTGTAGCAGGCCAGGCCTCAGTGCTGGTGCTGTAGGTGCTGTAGGAGACCAGGCCTCAGTGCTGGCGCTGTATGTGCTATAGCAGGCCAGGCCTCAGTGATGGCGCTGTAGGTGCTGTAGCAGGCCAGGCCTCAGTGCAGGCTCTGTAGGTGCTGTAGGAGATCATGCCTCAGTGCGGGCGCTGTATGTGCTTTAGGAGGCCATACCTCAGTGCTGGCGCTGTAGGTGCTGTAGCAGGCCAGGCCTCAGTGCGGGCACTCTAGGTGCTGTAGCAGGCCATGCCTCAGTGCTGGCGCTCTAGGTGCTGGAGGAGGCCATGCCTCAGTGCTGGCGCTGTAGGTGCTGTAGGAGGCTAGGCCCCAGTGCTGGCACTGTAGGTGCTGTAGCAGGTCAGGCCTCAGTGCTGGCGCTGTAGGTGCTGTAGAAGGCCAGGCCTCAGTGCTGGTGCTGTAAGTGTTGTAGGAGACCATGCATCGGTGCTGGTGTTGTAGCAGGCCAGGCCTCAGTGCTGGTGCTGTATGTGTTGTAGCAGGCCAGGCCTCGCTGCTGGCACTGTATGTGCTGTAGGAGGCCAGGCCTCAGTGCTGGCGCTGTATGTGCTGTAGGAGGCCAGCCCTCAGTGCTGGTGCTGTAGAAGGCCATGCCTCAGTGCTGGCGCTGTAGGTGCTGTAGCAGGCCAGGCCTCAGTGCTGGTGCTGTAGGTTCTGTAGCAGGCCAGGCTTCAGTACTGGCGCTGTAGGCGCTGTAGGAGCCAGGCCTCAGTGCTGGCGCTGTAGGTGCTGCACCAGGCCAGGCCTCAGTGCTGGCACTGTAGGTGGTGTAGGAGACCATGCCTCGGTGCTGGTGTTGTAGCAGGCCAGGCCTTAGTGCTGGCGCTGTATGTGCTGTAGCAGGCCAGGCCTCAGTGCTGGGGCGGTAGGTGCTGTAGGAGGCCATGCCTCAGTGCTGGCGCTGTAGGTGCTGTAGCAGGCCAGGCCTCGGTGCTGGCGCTGTAGGTGCTGTAGCAAGCCAGGCCTCAGTGCTGGCGCTGTAGGTGCTGTAGGAGATCATTCCTCAGTGCTGGCGCTGTAGGTGCTGTAGCAGGCCAGGCCTCAGTGCTGGCGCTGTAGGTGATGTAGGAGACCAGGCCTCAGTGCTGGCGCTGTAGGTGCAGGAGCAGGCCAGGCCTCAGTGCTGGTGCTGTAGGAGACCATGCCTCTGTGCTGGTGTTGTAGCAGGCCAGGCCTTAGTGCTGGCGCTGTAGGAGACCAGGCCTCAGTGCTGGCGCTTTAGTTGCTGTAGCAGGCCAGGCCTCAGTGCTGGGGTTGTATGTGCTGTAGCAGGCCAGGCCTCCGTGCTGGTGCTGTATGTGCTGTAGGAGGCCATGCCTCAGTGCTGGCGCTGTAGGTGCTGTAGGAGGCCATGCCTCAGTGCTGGCGCTGTAGGTGCTGTAGGAGGCCAGACAGGCCTCAGTGTTGGCGCTGTAGGTGCTGTAGGAAACACGGCCTCAGTCCTGGCCCTGTAGGTGCTGTAGCAGGCCATGCCTCAGGGCTGCCGCTGTAGGTGCTGTAGGAGGCCAGGCCTCAGTGCTGGCGCTGTATTTGCTGTAGCAGGCCAGGCCTCAGTGCTGGCGCTGTATGTGCTGTAGGAGGCCATGCCTCAGTGCTGGCGTTGTAGGTGCTGTAGGAGGCCACGCCTCAGTGCTGGTGCTGTAGGCGCTGTAGGAGGCCATGCCTCAGTGCTGCTGGCGCAGTAGGTGCTGTAGCAGGCTCTGTCTTGGTGCTGGTTCTGTATGTGAGGCCCTGTGAGGGAGACACTGAAGAGTGTATGAGGCCCTGTGAGGAACAGTGGAGAATTCGTGAGACCCGGTGAGGGACCCTGGAGAATGTATGGAGCCCCATGAGGGAGACACTGTAGAATGTAGAAGGGTCTGTGAGGGAGACTGGAAAATGCATGAGGCAGTATGTAAGGGACCCTGGATAATGCATGTGGCCCTGTGAGGGAGACACTGCAGAATGAAGAATGCGCTGAATATGGAACACTGGAGAATGTATTTTGCTCTGTGGGGAAACATTGGAGAATGTGTGATGGACACCGGGGAATGTATGAGTGTTGGAAGGCGGACCCCGAGGAGTCGGCGAGACCACTCAGGGGGGGCCCTCACACTGTACGAAGTAGCCGAGCGCTGCAGAGAAGCCTCCTGGGAGATCCTTCTCCTATTATGTACTAGCACAGTAACACCACCACACCGGACTCAAGGAGGTTGTCTCAAGATGAGCAATTCTTTATCAGCACTTTAAAAGGTTACGGGTTCAATATTACACAAAAAGGGGATCGAGGGATCCGCAAAAGTCTCAGTGTCTCTTTTAGGCGGGAAGGGGTAGCGGGACAGTCTTAGGCAGGAGCTTGGTACGAGGGTACCTGGGGCCCAGTTCTTATCCTCAAGCTGGAGGACCTCTGGGTCTCGGAGGGGTCGAGCCGCGACGGTGTCAGCAGGGCTCTGGCGTTCAGTTCGTGGAGAGCCGCGACCAGGTCAGCAGGGCTCTCAAGATGGTTTCTGCTCAGCTCGAGCCGCGACGTCGTCAGCAGGGCTCCGAGGGAGGTTTCAGCGAGGTTGGGCCGCGACAGCGTCAGCAGGGCCCCGATGTTCCGGGGGGCTTCAAGGTTTCAGCAAGAAGGAGCCGCGACGCAGTCTGCAGGGCTCGTGGTGGTTTCAAGCAAGAGTTCTTCTCCGTAGGGTCGGCCGCGATTCAATCAGCAGGGCTCTCGACTCCGGGATACAACTACCGGTCTGTGGCGGGGTCGCCCCAGATATAGGTCTGGAGCCCTTTGATGTCCGGACCCTTGCGCCCGGGGGGCGGAGAGGCCGGGTTGGGAGCGGCCAGACGCCCAGCAGGAGAGGCACCCGGCCCAGGAGAGATGGAGGCCGATCGCACCTTGGTGTGTGGGGACGGTTGGGGGTCCCATCGATACCGCCCTCCGCCAGGGCGATGAGGTGTTCACGTGACACCCCCTGGCCAGTTCTTGGTGCCTCAATGTCTGGGCCTTGCTGGGGCCGACGCCGGGTTGAGCGGAGTCAGGAGGACTGGTGTGCAGGGTCACGTGGCAGGCGACAAAATGGCGGAGCCCCGAGGCGTAGGTGACCTCGTGCAGCCCGAACGGGTAGCTCGTGGAGGCTAGGGCGGGGAACAGGCCCAACCCCCGGGAAGTCAGGACCACGCCACGAGGCCGGGTCCAACAGGCGTCCCCCCCCAGCCGAAGGCGGAGAGAGTCACCCATCTTCTTGGGGATTCTCCTCGTCAAGGCGGAAGAAGCGGGACAGGCCGTCCGCGTTGGCGTGGTCATTGCCGGGTCGGTGCTCAACCGAAAAGTCCATCCCTTGCAGGGCAATGGACCACCGCAGCAGCTTGGGATTCTCGCCTCTCATTTGCATTAACCACCGCAAGGGCCGGTGGTCGGTCTGGACCCGAAAGTGGGTACCGAAGAGATAGGGCCGGAGCTTCTTAAGGGCCCACACTACGGCAAAGGCCTCGCGCTCGATGGTGCTCCATCGTTGCTCCCGGGGCAGCAGCCGTCGGCTGATGAAGGCCACCGGGCGGTCGAGTCCCTTCTCATCAACCTGAGACAGGACGGCCCGATCCCATATTCGGAGGCGTCTGTCTGTACGATGAACTCCTTACTGTAGTCAGGGGCCTGGAGTACAGGGGCAGTGCACATCGCTGCCTTGAGAGTCTCGAAAGCGGACTGGCAGCGGGGAGTCCAGTGCACCTTCTTGGGTTGTTTCTTCGAGGTGAGCTCTGTGAGAGGCCCAACAATGCTCCCATAGTCCCGGATGAACCGCCGGTAGTATCCAGTGAGGCCCAGGAAGGCCCGCACAGCGGTCTGGGTAGTGGGGGGCGCCCATGCCTGGATGGCATCGACTTTTGGCTGGAGAGGGGCCACCTGACCGCTCCCCACCTGATGGCCCAGGTTGGTCACTGATCCTTGGCCGATCTGGCATTTGCTGGCCTTGATCGTGAGCCCGGCCCTTTGGAGGGCGGCCAGGACGGCTTTGAGGTGAATTAGGTGCTCAGCCCAGTGGTTGCTGTACACGGCAATGTCATCCAAATAAGCCGCGCTGAAGGCCTCGAGCCCGGCCAGAACCTTGTTTACAAGTCTCTGAAAATTGGCCGGGGCGTTATTCATGCCGAAGGGCATCACCCGAAAGTGGTAATGCCCATCAGGGGTAGAAAAGGCGGATCTTTCTCGGGCGCCGGGGGTGAGCTGGATCTGCCAGTACCCGGCGGTGAGGTCCAGCGTGCTCAGGTAGCGGGCGGACCCCAAGCGGTCGATGAGTTCGTCGGTCCGGGGTATAGGATGGGCGTCCATCTTGGTCACAGCATTCAGGGCTCGGTAGTCTACGCAAAATCGTAACTCCGGGGGATGGCCGGGGGCTGCGGCCTTTGGTACCAGGACGACAGGGCTGGCCCACGGGCTGTCGGAGGGCTCGATGACCCCAGGGCCAACATTTTCGCTACTTCGGCCTGGATGCATGCCCGTACTCGGTAGGGAACCCTGTAGGCTCGGTGTCGCACGGGGGGGCTGTCCCCGGTGTCGACGTCGTGGACGCACCAGTGGGTCACCCCCGGGGTGAGGGAGAAGAGGGCTGCGTAGTCCTGCAGCAGTTGTTGACAGTCGATACGCTGTTCCGGGGTCAGGGAAGCGGCGAGTTGGACACCTTTGATGGATCCGTCGTGGACGTTGTTCTGCAAGAGGTCGGGTAGGGGCTCGGAGTCGTCCTCGCCCCCCTCGTCGGTCGCCAGCAGCAGGCTCAGTTCGGTCCGGGCAAAGTGGGGTTTGAGCCTGTTAGCATGTAGAACCCGGAGGGGGTTCCGGGGGGACTCTAGGTCGACTAGGTAGGTGACGGGGCTTTTCTTCTCCACCACCTTGAAGGGCCCGGTCCACTTGTCCTGGAGGGCGCAGGGCTCAACAGGGGCCATGACCCAGACTCTCTGGCCTGGCTCGAACTCGATGGTTGAGGTGTTCCGATCGTACCACCGCTTCATGTCCTCCTGGCTGGCCTCGAGGTTGGCTTCGGCCATGGCTCGGAACTTGCGGGTCTGGTTTCGTAGGGTCAGGAGGTATCGGTAGACGTCAGGAGGGGCGCCTTGGAGCTTCGTCTCCCAGCACTCCTTGACCAGGCTGAGCGGTCCGCGGACCGGATGTCCGTACAATAGTTCAAACGGGCTGAACCCCCGGGACTTCTGTGGGACCTCCCGATAGGCGAACAGGAGGCATGGTAGTAGGACATCCCATCTGCGCCGGAGGGGCTCTTCCAAGCCCTGAATCATCCCCTTCAGGGTTCTGTTAAAGCGCTCGACCAGCCCGTTACTCTGAGGGTGATAGGGGGTTGTGAATTTGTACGTGACCCCGCACTGCTGCCACAGGGACCGCATGTACTTGGAGATGAAGTTTGTGCCCCTGTCGCTCACCACTTCGCGGGGAAATCCCACTCGGGAGAAGATCCCCATCAAGGCCTGGCCTACCACGGGGGCCGTTACAGTTCTTAGCGGGACCGCCTCCGGGTACCTGGTGGCGTGGTCCACGAGGACCAGGATGAAGCGGTGGTCCAGGGCGGTCCGGGGGTCCAGGGGCCCCACGATGTCGATCCCGACCCGTTCGAACGGGGTGCTGACGGCTGGAAAGGGCTGGAGGGGGGCCTTGACCCGACCCCCCGTCTTCCCGCTGGCTTGGCAGGTCTGGCAGGACCGGCAGTGGTTGTCCACGTCTCTCCGCATCCGGGGCCAGTAGAAGTGGGTCACCAGACGGCTGTAAGTTTTGTCTTGCCCTAGGTGTCCGGCGAGTGGCACGTCATGTGCCAGGTTGAGAAGGAACTCCCGGAAGCGGAGGGGGACCACCAACACGCGGCTGGCCCCGAGTTCTGCCACTTTCTGTTCACTGTACAACAGGCCCTCGGCCCAGTAGACCCAGTGGGTGCCGGTCTGGTCCCCGTTGGCTTGTGCGGATGCTTGTTGTCAGACCCCTTCGAGAGAGGGACAGGACTGCTGTTCTTGCTGGAACTGCTCACGTTTGGGGCCCCCTTCGTGGCGCCATTGTGCAAGTTCTGGTAGGGCGCCGAGGGAAGCAATCTCTTCGGGGGAGGGTTCAGTAGGTCCAGTGTCGGTGTCCGCCTCCCCCTCGCTGCAGGCGGGGGGTGGTGCGAGCCCCTCGGGCTGGGCGGCACCGGGGGCCAAGGACGAGCGGGGGGCCTGGGCGGTCATGGACCGGGTGATGGCGCAGGCCCATTCGGATAGTCCCAGCATTCGGAGGTGCTCTCGTCGCTCCACTTGAGCCCAGGGGGAACTCTCCAGGTCGTTCCCCAGGAGGCAGTCTACTGGTGCGTCGTCGCGGACAGTCACTTTTAGTAGGCCTGTCACCCCTCCCCACTCGAAGGGGACCAGGGCCATCTGGCACAGGCTTTCGCTGTTGTCGGCCGTCCGGACGGGGCACAGCACATTGGGTAGGATCTGTTCGGGGGTCACCAGGTGGCAGCGGACAGCGGTGACACTGGCGCCGGTGTCACGAAGGGCTTCGGCCCGTTGTCCATTGACGGTGACCTGCTGCCGGTACTTCTGGGCGTTGCTTGGGATGGGGGTGCGGGGCACCATTTCTCGGCTGCCCAGGCAGACCAGGGACATGGCCGCCGGCTCCCATTCGGTGGTTCCTCGGTCGAGGGTTTCTTCTTCTTCTTCTCCTTCCCCCAGGGCGGCGGCCGCCAGCTGTCGGGGCGGGGGCCCGCCGGCCCCGCTTCTTCGGTTCAGGGGGCAGACCGGATCGCTGGCATAGTGTCCGGTTTGTTGGCAGCCGTAGCATGTTACTGAGGGCCGTGGTCCGGTTCTGGCTGGGGTCGCCCCTCTTCGGGCTAGGCTCGGGGAGAGGGGTTGCTGCGGTGGCCCTCGAGGTGGGCTCCTGGGGGCCCCGGCGGGGGGGTCCCGGTTCCTGTTCGGCCCTCCCCCTCCACCGCGTTGGCGGGGAGGTCCGGTGGGGTTCCTCTGGTACTCCCCCATCGAGTTCCGGGGGACTCGGGTGTTGACCCATCGATCGGCCTCGACGGCGAGTTTTCGTGGGTCGGTCATCTTGCTGTCGAGGAGGTGTTGCCTTATCTCCACGAAGCAATTGTGGGAGAGATGTTCCCAAACAATGAGGTTGACCAGCTGCCCGTAGGTGGTGACTTTGCTACCCTTGATCCATCCTTCTAGGGCCCAGCTGAAAAAGTCCACATATTCCACCCAGGTGGTACCCGGGATCTTCTTGCAGTCTCTGAACCGCTGGCGGTACATTTCCGCGGTTAGCCCGTAGTGGGTGAGCAGGGCCTCCTTCATGTGGTCGTAGGAGGTCATCACCTCCTCTGGCAGCTGGAGCAGTGTGTCTCGACCTTCACTCAGGAACCGACCCCACAGGCCGGCGCCCCAGTCCTTTCGGGGCACCCGATGGGAGGTCATGGCCACCTCGTATGCCTTGAACCATTGTTGGATGTCGTCATTCTTATAGTACTCCTTGACGACATCTTTCGGGATATGTACCTTGGCCTCGGCAGGCGGTAGGGTGTCTCTATTGCTGGGGGTGTCGGTCCCCCCGTTCTTTGCCTTGATTTCGAGCTCTTTGAGACTTCGCTCGTGCTCAAGGGTCAGTTTTTTTTCCTCCAACTCTCGGTGCCGTCTCTTCTCTTCTATCTCCTCTTGTAGCCGTAGCTGCTCTAGGGCCAGTTTCTTTTCCGCCAGCTGGAGTTCGCCGTCCAGCCGCAGTCGTGCGAGCTCTAGTTCGTGGTTCCGGACCTTCTCCCGCTCTCGTATCTCCTCTTCGGAGAGGCCGGTTTCTAGGCTCTTTCTTCCTCCGGTTGCCGGAGTCGGTGCGGTTGATGTGGCCACAGTCAGGGGCAGGGGACTTTCTTCCTGGGAGTGGCCTGCCTCGGCCTCCAGCCAGGTCCTCAGGGCTTTCTGCATCTCCTCTTTGGTACCTAGGCCGGTGGTTGCAATGCCTTTGTCCTGGCAGAACTGTTTCAATTCTTTGTGCGTATAATCCTCCAACCGTTCGGGCTGGAACTCCGTGGTCGCGTTATTTTCTTGGTTGCTCATGACTTCTGTTTGTCTGGATGGGTAGCTAGTGGGTTACTGGCTGGTACGTACTGCGTTCGGCTCAGATCCCGTCGCTGGCCACCAAATGTTGGAAGGCGGAACCCGAGGAGTCGGCGAGACCACTCAGGGGGGGCCCCCACACTGTACGAAGTAGCCGAGCGCTGCAGACAAGCCTCCTGGGAGATCCTTCTCCTATTATGTACTAGCACAGTAACACCACCACACCGGACTCAAGGAGGTTGTCTCAAGATGAGCAATTCTTTATCAGCACTTTAAAAGGTTACGGGTTCAATATTACACAAAAAGGGGATCGAGGGATCCGCAAAAGTCTCAGTGTCTCTTTTAAGCGGGAAGGGGTAGCGGGACAGTCTTAGGCAGGAGCTTGGTACGAGGGTACCTGGGGCCCAGTTCTTACCCTCAAGCTGGAGGACCTCCGGGTCTCGGAGGGGTCAAGCCGCGACGGTGTCAGCAGGGCTCTGGCGTTCAGTTCGTGGAGAGCCGCGACCAGGTCAGCAGGGCTCTCAAGATGGTTTCTGCTCAGCTCGAGCCGCGACGTCGTCAGCAGGGCTCCGAGGGAGGTTTCAGCGAGGTTGGGCCGCGACAGCGTCAGCAGGGCCCCGATGTTCCGGGGGGCTTCAAGGTTTCAGCAAGAAGGAGCCGCGACGCAGTCTGCAGGGCTCGTGGTGGTTTCAAGCAAGAGTTCTTCTCCGTAGGGTCGGCCGCGATTCAATCAGCAGGGCTCTCGACTCCGGGATACAACTGCCGGTCTGTGGTGGGGTCGCCCCAGATATAGGTCTGGAGCCCTTTGATGTCCGGACCCTTGCGCCCGGGGGGCGGAGAGGCCGGGTTGGGAGCGGCCAGACGCCCAGCAGGAGAGGCGCCCGGCCCAGGAGAGATGGAGGCCGATCGCACCTTGGTGTGTGGGGACGGTTGGGGGTCCCATCGATACCGCCCTCCGCCAGGGCGATGAGGTGTTCACGTGACACCCCCTGGCCAGTTCTTGGTGCCTCAATGTCTGGGCCTTGCTGGGGCCGAGGCCGGGTTGAGCGGAGTCAGGAGGACTGGTGTGCAGGGTCACGTGGCAGGCGACAAAATGGCGGAGCCCCGAGGCGTAGGTGACCTCGTGCGGCCCGAACGGGTAGCTCGTGGAGGCTAGGGCGGGGAACGGGCCCAACCCCCGGGAAGTCAGGACCACGCCACGAGGCCAGGTCCAACAATGAGGTGCTGTGTATGAGGCACTTGGGAATGTTTGTGAAGGAGATACGGGGGAATAAATGAGGCCTTGTGAGGGAGACACTGGAGAATGTAGGAGACACTGGAGACTGTATCAGGCCGTGAGGAACGGACACTAGCCACCAGAGAACAGAGGAGGGCCTGAGGAGAGGAGAGCAGGTCCGTGGCCCAGTGTAACTGAACACACAGCTCTTAAATCATTCAAATAAAAGTATATTGCATGACCGGTCTGGCTTATGTCAGTGATAAGTTAAAAAAAAACACGCGCTTCTGCGCATGCGCATGCGCCCCTGAGATCTCAACCAACTGGTGCTGTCCGAGATCTGCTTCGCTAAAGCCTCATTCACAGCAGAGCGGACCCTGTGAGCTTTAACCCCTTTCACTCTTTCCACAAGTACCTACTCCTAGGGGGTAGCCTCTCATGCTAAGAGACTGCGGGTGGCTAGGCCAAACATCAGCCCGAGAACACCGGCAGCCACAACCGTCAGACGTAAAGTCAGCACTCCAGTAAAGGTCAACCCCCTCCCCAGGCGGGCTACAAGAGCCGGGACTGAACCAGCCACCACACCGAGCCAGAGGACAAGACCAGCGACGTCACCAGGGGCATGCAAAGCCACAAACTGAGCACCAGGAGCACGAACACCCACCAATCCACCCCCCAGGGCAAGCAAAGACACACAACGGGTGCACACTCTGAAGCCAAGCACCAGGACCAGGCACGTGACGTACCTTGGCCCGGACCATGGTCAGTCCAACAACACTGCATAAGTGAGAGCCACACTGAAGCGAGCCGGAGGAATCACTAGCCCTTGCCCCTCCCACCCCTACAGCCAGGCCATCCCCGGAACCATGTGTGTAGTTAAAATATCTGCAAAGTGGAGAGAATAGACAGGGTCACCGTCTCATCCACTGTCCGGTGCGTCACAGAGAGACTCTGATGTGGAGAATGCCTCAGGCCTGCCGAGACTCTGCAGGTAATCTAGGGAGAAGTCAGACAACCACAGCAACAGGCTTTGCAATCATTAATTTAAAACTGACTAGGACCATAAGAGAGGCAAGGTTTTTTTTAACATCAGCACCAGCATATATTTCCGATACAAACAGATCGAAGTCACCTGACATGCTGTTAAATGCCAACAAGGCCCGCAGTGGGATTTTTGCGGATCGGCTGGAAGTGCAAACCATCCAATCACATCATTGAGCTTCGTACATCAGCAGGGAGAGCGTGCTCTTTATGGAGCTTAAGTTCAAAGTTCATGGGCAGGGCGCTGTGTTCCCTGGAATGGAAGCTCCTCTTCTTAAAATGATTACATCTGGGATTTTTATACGTTTTACTGGGGAAAAGCCTAGGCAATATCTTTTCAAGCCCAACACTGACCACGAGGCGGTTGAACGACTTAATCACGACATTAATATCAACTCTGAAATATTGTCACCACGGAGTTAATAGGAGGAAATCCTACACTTACTTTAACAATTTTTTGGAGCCAATATCATGATCACAATGCACGTGCAGGTTGATATTTAGACTGTGATAACGTGGCTTTCAAGTAAACACCAGATGTGCGTGAAGTAGTGAAACAAGTGGTGCCACAGCCAAGCACATGATTTTAGTTATCACGCCCGTGTCTGTGCACGATAATTGAAACCACACGGCCTATTGGTGTAGACACCGATAGGCCGTGGGCGGAGCAACGCGCCCGCCTTTGTCCAATTGCGTGCAGTCTTTTATAAAAAGATGCACGTAAAGGCCAATGGGGTAGCAGAAAAGGAATCGCACACGCTTGTGCGTGTGCGATTCCTAGGTCAGTGCTGAAACCCTGTTTTTCACTCACTAAAGGTCTCGCGCTGCGCGAGCACTGCTGCACAGTGCAACGCAGGCGCGAAACCTAAAGAGTGTGATTGTCTTTTTTTGTTGTTTATTTTTTACATCTCTCCTTGTTTCTGGAAGCTGGAAATAGGGGTTCTTAGCACAGCAAGCACTTTATTGTATTTTTCCGAGAAAAAAACCGAAAATTTTTTGTTATATTTTGCCTATTTTCTCTGTTCCGTCCATGTGAATCCACAAAGCCAGAGTAGCCTTAAAATCCCCCAGACGTGGGGAAAAAGGACGCAAATTTGTCCTGGATACCTTTTGTGAAAAAATGTTCTAGAGGCCTAAGTGCGAAGTGCCCCACACGTCAAAAAAACGACTCAGCACTGGATCAGGAAAAACTTCAGTAGCTACTCATGCACTGAACCATAGTGGTTCCATGTGAGCATTGTGTGTGAGCTGCGGCATACTAGAAATTGAGCAACTGTAAGGCATTCCGGAGGTGCCTATACCAAGGCTTTGTGTATTCAATACTCGCCCCACTGCCACCATGGGGCCGACCTCAGGACTGAACTCAGGAGTCCTTTCTATACACAAGTGTTAACAGCACATGACTGCCAGTACAGTACAGGGCGGTTATAAAAAGCATAGATGAGTGTGCTCAGTATCAGGTTGTGGGTGTAGGGCTTGGATGGTCATACTGTCAGTCTTTATTCTATGAAACCTTATAGCAGTCGGAATTGTTGAGTTACTGCCAGTTATCAATTAATCAATCAATCAAAAAATAAACTTTATTTGGTTATTCCTAACTATTAAGTGCATTTCATAAATATTAAAAATGTACATTTTTCGCTATCTAAAATCTCACTTTTTACTGCCTGTTATCGTATCTGGGCCCTACTTCTTTGAGTTCTTCACAAAACATTTTGCTTAGTGTGAGAGACTCCTGATGCCTGGACACTCTTCATTGAAACTGCAATAAAAGCTTTCTTTTATAGTGAATCAAGAATTACTGCCAACTGTGAATCAAACACAGCTGATTACCCCTTCAGTGCTCAGACGCTTTAGGAAAGAAACATCACTGATAATGTTTCAGTATGTCTTTTCCTGAGGCACTAACAGAACAGCCCCTCTGTCCTCAGCGAAATGCCCCTGATGTGCAGCTGCACTTCATGGCACACAGTGCAAAGCTGTTGGTATTAATGGGGAAAATGGCATATCAGTCTGAACTCTAGAGATTCAGTCTCTTGTGGTATCTGGGCCCTCTTTCCTTGAGTTCTTCTCAAAATATTTTGCTCAGTGAAGGGACCTCTTCTTTGAAAATGCAATAAAACCCCTTTTAACAGTGACTTAAAATGTTTTATTATTAGCCGTGATGAGGGTTAACCAAAGTTAAAGTGCTGGTCCGTCAGAAGCCTATTGGTGAAAAGCATTCCCACTGGCATAGTGCAGTATGGGCCTCAGTGCCAGAAAGACAACTGCCTCATCCCTGCTGCTGCTTGGTATCATATTTTAGCAATAATCAGAGTTGTGTCCACTTAAGGATTTTCTCCCATGTTGCACCCTTCATAGCCATACTCGTAAAAATTGCCCGGGAAAAGTATTCTGGAGTGTGGGAGAAAGAAAACGGTAATTATTTGACAAATTAAATGAAGAAGCTGTGAGTGTGGGAAATTCTCCGTTTGTAAAGCTGGGTGCAGGCGCCTGCAGTTCTTCCTACCGTGAGGGGCGTTGATGCGTTGAACTGCGTAGTCAAAAGCAATTGGAGATCAAGGTGGAGATGATATAGCTTGTGGGCGAAACCAAGATCTCTTTAGGGGTGTGCGGGCAGCAGCAGCAATCAATTGTCACTCAACATGTCACATATAAGACATGGAAATATCAGAAATCAACACACTTCAAAACCAGAAATGTAATAAATAAGCACACCGACGACGTGGCAACACTGAGTCCTCATGATGGTTGGACCCTGCAATGCTCCCCTTTGGACCCATCAATTCTTCCCTTTGGCTCCTGCGGTTCTCTTCTGAGGGCCCGTCACTGCTACACCATACTGCATCCTGCAGATTTGATGCTGTGCTTCCCTCCCCACCCTTATCAGGTGCTTCTCAAGATCCCTTTCAACCTTTGCTGCCTTCTTACATTTTCACCCCTGCTCCGATCTCCCTTTGGGACCTTTTGCTGTCCCTTGCCCACGGGCTCCATGCTTCTCCAGTCCTTTGTCCTTATGCTGCACACTAGGATACTGACCTAGACGCCTTCTTCTCCACCTTGCACCCAAACTGCTATTGCTTCACCAATCCACCCATTCCCTCGATTGAGTCAATGTTTGTGGCTTTTATATATAGAGAGAAAGGTATTCACCAACGCTATAGCATGGGCATCTCCAGTGCAAACCTCCCGATATGTGGAGAAGTGAGCATTCCCTTGCTGCTCCTGACCATGTGACCACTTTTGATTTTCACTCAAGCTTGCAAACATATTTTTACTATACAGAAGCCAGAAAACTGATTATTAGTGTAGCACATTGAGCCTTACGTTCTACTACACGTTCGCAAACTTTACCATGCAACTTCTGCCTGTAGGTAGTATGGCACATTTGCAGGACATTTCAAAATGACCTGCCTAATTAATATTAGTTAGACAGGTTGCAATTTGAGACCCCCTGTAAATGGCTGCAAATGGAGGGACGTGACCAGCAAGCGACAGCAGAACCCAATCCTTGCATTTGAATTCCAAAACAGGAAACCTTTTTTTTTCTTCTGAAGCAGCCCATGTCCATTAAATGCACAGGTGCAGTTTAAAATAAAAAATGAAATAAGCTTTTCATTTGGGAAGTCATCTTGGGTCCCTTATACATGATACGGCTACAGGGAGGCCACTGGGCCAGATCATCTCCTGTAGAATTCTATAACATTTATGCAAGATATTGGGACCATTACTGGTGTTTTTTTAGGCACCCTCTCAGAGTCCACCAGGAAGGCACTCATATTCTCCTTGCTTAAACCCTTTCAAACCCCAGCATCATATAGGCCTTTGTCTATGCTAAACACAGACTAACCCAGCCCACTCTAGAAGATTTTTTTGTTAATAAAACTCAATGCTTCTCTAAATCTCCACCATTTTTCTCATATGCTATTGGAAAGCCCACAGGTACATCAGCGATGATTATGTCCATAGACCTGGCGAAGGCTTTCAACACATTAGGCTGGTGGTGGATGTTTGCTGTGCTCTTCTGCATGGGTTTTGGCAGTGAGATACTTCACTGGCTCTCCTTGTTAAATACCAAACCTACAACTATAGTGTAAACGGACAAACCCATTCTCCACCTTTGGAGGTATTTCAGGATATGAAACAGGAATGCTGTTGTCTCTCATGTTATTCACCCTCACAGTGGAGCCTTCTGTCAGCAAAATAAGAAAGGAATGTTGGAAGAGGTGTATAGCCTTGGCGGGGAACCTACATGTCATTTCCCTGTACACGGGTGAACTACTGCTGTTTGTGATGAATTTGCATAATGATCTATCTACGACCAGTGATCAAGTTCCTTTGGGATTTTGGTTGCGTTTAAGGGCTTCTCATGAACTGGGGAAAGACGTGTGCCTTCCACTTCAGTGGTTAGTGAGTGATGGTCCTACTGACTAGGTAAACATAGTTATGGCCTGGGAAACAAGCTCCTTCTGCTACATCAGAGTTCTAGTGTATCACTCTGATGACGACTTGTTGGCGGGAATTTGGAAAGGATCTTGTAGTTACTGAGAGTATGTGTAGTTTTATGGACTACAGTTGTCATCTCAGTAATGGGCATCATAACACTGTCTAAGATGGCGTTGCTCCCGCCTCCTGTACTTCTTTACTTCCCTTCTTATATGGATCCCTCAAGACCCTTCTGGTCTCCTTGATCTGGGGAACAAGCAGACTGTAGGTTCCACTAGAAAAATTTAAACTATTTATAATGGAGGGAGAATATACACCAGATTTTGAAGGTGCCCATCAACATGACACTGGTATCCCCAGTGGATCGATATCAGGGAGGGGGATTCTTGATCAAACTTCTTCTGGGCCAGGGATTCACACCCAGAAATAGAACTAGACTGCTCCAACTAGCTCTGAAGTGCTTGAGAAGAATGGTGTTAGCGTACCGAGCCCAGCATTTGCTCCATCCCTTGCATTGGTGGGTTTACCAAAATCCCATGAATTCATCATATCTGGTCAGGAAAGGCAGGGATGTAGAGAGTGGGCTCTGCTATGCCTTAGAGAATATTAAATCATTATAATAATTATTGGAGGAAGGTGGCGTTCATGCTGGACAATTCATAACATATGGTTTCCAGTCCAAAACCCTGCTTTCGAATTGGGGCATGGGTGACACGGAACCACAGATAAGTAAAAAATAGACCAAGGCCAAGTCTTGACGACTTGATAAAGAGGAAAGTGCTTAAATGTGTCCGCAAGTCTCCAGAAGTACCTGCCTTAAATACATGTAATTTAACTAAAGGATTAGTAACATACATGCACAGACAATGTTTTCCTGCCCCAGATGTGCCCATACAGATGCAGTCATTTTCCATTTGGTTTGGGACTGGTATGTGATAAATAGGTAATAGAGGGATGTCACTGCTGTATTGGAGACAACGCTGGAAGGACAGATCTTCATTGTCCAGTACAATGTTTCTTGGATTTATTCCGACACCCTAAGAAAAATACAGCAATCAACAAGTTTCTTGACTTGCCATTGCTTTTTGCCAAAAAGGTTATTGCCATGACTTTGTGATCCCCAACATCTCCACTGGCGTACGGAGGTGAAGAGTTAGACCACAAGCAAGAGTTTAGCCGTTTCTAGCAGGAAAAAGGAGGTTATACAGGTAAATCCTAGCTGTCCACTTTTGAGCCCACCAGCACAATAGATGAAGGCCCCCGATTAAGGATGATTACACAAGTGCACACTGAGCAGGGAATAAACTCATCAATGAATGCCCCCCTCCCCCCCATCCATCAAGAAATGACACCTGCCCTTCCTCCTCAGTATGACTAACTGATGGGTAGTTGATTGGGGGAGAGTTTTACACATTTTTGTATGTTTAATGCACTCCTTCAATATACTTTCTTGTTACATACCCACCACATCCACCAAGAATATTCATCTCCTAGAATGCCTAGTTTTGGCTCCTAGCATTGTATTGTTTTCTTTTTGTGTTGGTCATGCATCAGTAATGACATTGGTGATTCAGTTAGTATGTGTTGTTTACCCTTATACCGTTTGACCTGACTACCACATGCCTCTCGATACCATGATTGTTGTGTAGCTTATGCTTGGGTGCTCTGCTTAGACTGAAAAAAATTGAAACTGGTTCAAAAAAAGTCAGAGTAGTCCCTTAAACCACTTTTCTTCTCTTGATGTTGCCTGGCATGATTGTCAATGCATTTCACTAATACGCTATTCAGGGAGCAGCTGCGAGTTCCCACTGGTACTCTGAACAGCGCATTCACAGTAATATGATGCTTTGTTCTGGTCTGTACCCGGCCCCCTAGTTAAGTGTACCCCATGGCGCAAAGGGGGACAGTGCACCCCATATGTAATATGGCCACTGATCTTCCTCCTTTCCTCTAAATGAACTCCATTTACCATGACTCATTAATCCGCTGCCTCCTAACCCACTTCACCAACAAGATGGTTGAAATGCTCTCCAAATTGTTTACAAATCACCTGTTAAGAACAGACTCGAAGACTTTAGTTTTTAATTAACATCCATCCATCTTCCTCAATGTCATTGATTTAGTGGATTTGACGCACATAGCTTTTTCCTTGCAGAATTGTTCTGCTGCGGATCCGGTTACTCTTATTTTAAGATATTTAGTAGTTTTTACATGACTAATGAATTCATTTAGTTCTCAAAGCCAGGTTGCTGATCCGTTTCAGAGTAATAGTTAAGACCTATTTAAAGATCATGACCTTAGAGCAACAAGGTCACTGATGAAGAACGTAATAGGTCGCCTTCAAGGATGACACTTGAGATGTACCATACGCTGACTCACCCAACAGGATCAACTTGTAGAGGTCACACAAACTGGATCTGTATGTATTATGCCTGTGTGCCCACAGTGATACAAATTTTGTATAACATAATTAATGATGTTGCTTCAAATACATTACGGCCACCTTGAGCAATTTCTACTTGTTCCTTTTGACCTTCTGAATCAGTTTTGCCTCTGTGTTGTGTTTCCAGTCGATGTTCCAAGGTTTCAGTCAGTATCTGCAGAATTAGAACTTCAGAAGGTGATGGGTGCCGTACCAGGACAAAACTGTTACACGAAGCGGTGGGTGGATGTGCTATGTAAGGCGCAAAGAGTTTGAAACCCGTCAAGACCGTTACTGTCGTCTTGGCTTTAACCCTTTGAATTGTTCAATGCTCTCTTAACTTCTTATGTATCCGATAAAGTATGCTAATGCATCTTCAAACAAGATTTTGTTTTACGTCTTAAATGGAAATATTGACATTTTCAGATTATGTTAAGATGCCAATGATTTTATTATTTTTTGTAGGAACAGAAATTTACAGGGATGTTTGCAATGACTGAACGGGGACATGGAAGCAACGTGAGGGGAATTCTGACGAAAGCAACTTTTGATCCTGCTGCACAGGTAAACACTGAAGCACTGGTTCTGAGGTATAACTTTGAAGGGTACATCTGACACTCTAAACATTTAATATAGACAGACTCTTGAATGTTGTAAGGCAAATTAGTTCAATGTAATTGGCTGGTGTAGAAAATTCTCATTAAAATGTTGTCAATACTACCAATTCACATTATATCTGCAATTGACTGGGTGAAAATGCATAAACAGCACAGCTTGGGACTGACTTTCTGTCATTGGTCTAGGGCTAAACACATGACTAGGGACAAATATTTCCCCCTTGGATTTATTGCATCTAAAATAGAAGTGTCTGTTAGTTTCTGAAGGCTGTCAGTATTACCTCTACTCAACCTAGTCGGTCACTCCTAAGAAGAAAGTAGGTCAGCCCGCTGTGTATCTCACACAAAGGAAATATAAGTCTAAAAAGATCCAGGTAGCAGGTTAACAACAGGGGCCTTTCAAGGACTTAATCCACTTACCTTATTTCACATGTTGTCCTATGAAATGCAGTTGTAAGGACAAAATGGCCAAACAAAAGTCATTCCCTCCATATTTCTCCTTGTCCTGTGGATCTCTGCACATTTCCCGATTTTGGCACAATTTATGGGTCCCTTGATCCGGAAGGACCGCTCAAATTGCAAGTATAGTGCTACTGAAGCATACACTTGGTATTACCTGAGATTCGGGTTACCCTTTATTGGTGCCCCTACCCTTTATTCTTGAGGGCATAACTCCTCTTATCTAGTTACACAGACCTTGCGGTTATTAAGCATTGAAAGCTTTTGGAGCACAGGATCTGCACCCAGAAGGGATGCCTCCTGGCCTCGGCTTCTCCATTAAGTCCTGTGGCATGCGGCAAATTGATCTTCTTTTGTTTGAAAATGCTTTTTATTACATTTTCCACAAATATAAAACGATTGTGTTACCTTATAGTTCTCAACATACGAAATCCATGTAAAAAGAAAAAGGAAGTAAACCCGTCCCCCTCACCTCCCCGGACAGATAGCAATGAGCATGCAGTTTGCTCAGGAATGACGCATTACTAATATCTGAAAACGTCATTAGGGTTCCAGCTTCCTCTAGCCTTTGAGTTAGAATAATGCTCTAGTCTTACTGAGGAGATTTAGTCAAATATCTATATATATATATATATATATTTATAATTATTTTAATTAATGATGACGAATACACTTTACAATCACTGTTGTATATCATCATACAGCTCCAATGCCATTACAATGAGCCATGATTTATCACATATTTTTCTAGCTCCTTACTCGTAGTGTTACTGTTCCTATCCTGTGTTGCTCACTCTATGATCGAGGTAGGGAGTTGAGTTACCAGCAGGGGTGCACAAATGTTTCCTCTGTAAGCATTCCATTTCCCCCATTCTTGTGACCACTTTTTGGGACAACCATTTGATTTATGTATTGTCTTTTCCATTAACATACACCAACCCATATCTCTCTTCCATGCTGTAATAGTTGGTGTTTCTTGTGCTCCCCATGTTCTAGGAATGTTACGCTTAGCAACAATCATTGCCAACGTTACCCAGGTTTTCTCTTTACTGTTTAGGTCTGTTGGTTCCCAGATATTTAATAGGCATAACCCAATCTTGGGGTCTATCTTTGTTCCGAGTACTCCTTCCACACATTGGATCACTCCTGTCTAATATCTTCTAATGTGGACACATTCCCAGATGGTATGGATGAATGTAGTCTCCTGGCCACACCGTCTCCCACACTCGGAGTCGTTTCTGGTGCCCATTTTCACAAGTGCTGGGCCTGATAAGTATATTCTATGTAGTACTTTGAGTTGCATCAGCCTGAGTCTTAAGGAGATTGCGTTTCTCTGTGGGAGGCCAAGACTTCCTGCCAGTCATCGTCCTCCAAGTTACAATGTCCTTTTCCCTATATTTACGGAGTTGCAGGAGGAGATCGGGCGTGTTATGAATTAGTTTCTGATATGTCATGGAAATAGCTTTCTTGGGCATGTATTCTTCGAGGATTCTATCTTTGAGTGGGGAGGACTCCGGGGGCGACACACCCCTTGGGATCACAGCCTGCAGGGCATGTCTTATCTGTAAGTACCTAAACCTCTCTGTATTTGCCAGTTCGAATTTTTCTTGTAACTGCGCGAAGGAGATCACATCTCCCCTTTTCCACAAGTCCCCAAACCGGAAGATTTCTATCATGTCCCAACGATCGAAGCCCTTGGTGTTTCTCATAGGTTCAAATCTCTCTATGTCCCATAAGGGGGGTAGCTTGCATGATTTTCCCTGCCCATCCCATGCTTTTATTGACCATGTGCCACACCCGGACCGAATGCCCAGTTGGGCCTGTTAATTGCAGTTTGGCAGGTTTGGAGTAGAGTGCTCTGGCATAATTCCCATCAGGCAGAAGCCACCTATCCATTTTATATGTATACTGATTATTGGCTGCTAGATGAGCTGCCCGGTAATATCTTCTTACATCTGGGAGTCCTATGCTGTCATCATACCACCCCCTTACCAATTTTTCGGTTGCTATACGGGATGGTTTTCCCACCCATTGAAGCTCCCTTTGTTTGCTTTCAATGGCTTTGAAATAGTCAGTATGAACTGGGCAAGGTGAATTCTGTAGAATGTATAAAAAATGTGGTAGGGACATCATTTTGAAAAATGCGGCACGACCCAATAGTGATAGTGGATGGGACTTCCAATGTCTCACATCGCTCCTCAGTCGCTGCAACGGGGGCAAAAGGTTGCACTCATAATGTAATGCTGGGTCCTTAGTAACGTATATGCCGAGGTATTTGAATCCCTAGTGTGCTTCTGTTACCACAAATCCCTTGGGTAGAGGTAGGAACTCTCCCTTCAATACATATATAACTGACTTAGTCTAATTTATAGTGTATCCAGCATATTCCCCAAAGTTTGTAAAAATATTCAGTACTCTATTTGGAAGCTCCCGGTGACGGTAGATATAGAAGTATATCGTCTGCATATAGGGAAACACGACCCTCCCATCCCTGCGACCACTTGAGTCCCCTTATGATTGGGTCCTTTCGGATCCACAGTGCCAACGGTTCCAATGTTATTGTGAAGAGCAACGGGGATAGGGGACAGCCCTGCCTGGTTCCCCTTTCCATGGCAAATATCTGGGATTTTCTATTATTAACCACTACCTGCGCCAGCGGACCCTTGTACAGGAGCTTAATCCAGCTCATGAAGTTAGGACTGAATCCCATTTCCTGAGGACTACAAACAGGTATGGCCATTCAATTGTATCAAAGGCCATAGTGGCGTCCACGGACATTACCACAGCATCCTCCCGTAGTGTGTCTATTCTTCCCATTGCACTGTGCAAGCGTCTGAAAAGTGTGGTATTCCTTGCCGGCATAAACCTGACTGATCAGGGTGAACCAATTTTGAAATGACCGTATCAAACGCCTGGCCAATAACTTTGCTAAAATCTTTACCTCGGCAATGAGCAACGATATAGGCTTATACGAGGAGCACTCATTTTTGGGTTTACCACTTTTGTGGATGACCACTATGGTAGCTAGTCTTTGATCAGAGAGAAGTTCCCCTTGCTTTCGACTTTCTAAATACATCTCTATGAGGTATGGTGCTATTTTACTGGGAGCTAGTTTGTACAGTTCATTGGGTAGACCATTGGGTCCCATTGCTTTTCCGGACTGCAGGTCTCCTATAGCCTGTTCGACTTCCACATTTGTGAGTTCGCCGTCCAATGCCAAGAGGTCCTCTGCTGAGAGGGTAGGGAGTGGCATGTCCGACAACAAGGACTCTGATTCCTCTTCTGAGGAGTCTGTGTGGTATTTATAAATTTGCCTAAAGTGGTTTGCAAACTTGTCTGCTATTGCCTGAGGGTCTCTCAACTGTCCTCCTGATTCGTCCCCTAATTCTGTAACCAGTCTGTTTGCCTGTTCTCGTCTATCAAGGCATTCAAGTAATTTTCCTGCTTTATGTCCGGGCTTTGTATATCCTGCAGAGCGTTGCCCTAGGTTGTGCATGCGCTGCGTCTGTGGCGAGGGCCATCTATTCTTTTTGTATTTTTAAATCTCACATATGTCTGGTCTCTTGTGCATCTTCTCCCTGCACCTTCCCCTCTAATTGCAGGATTTCAGTCTCTAGCCTGATGATATCTGCATTTTTCTCTTTCTGAGTCCCTGCAATGAGGGAGACTGCGTGGCACCTCACTACTATTTTAAAGGCTTCCCAAAGCATCTGGGCGGAATCCACTGAGCCCTGATTCTCCCGGAAATAAAGCTCAATCTCTTGTGTTATTTTTCCCTTTACCAATGGTATCTTTAGGTACCATGGGTTTATCTGAGCTACTGTTCCCGCTTGTGGTTCCCCCACCTCGACTAGGGCCCATATCGGGGAATGGTCGGAGATACTCCGTGCCAGGTGACACACCTCCCTGATCTGCCCCAGCTAGTTTGCTGGTACAATTATATAATCTATCCTTGAAAGACTATTGTGGGCTCCAGAGTGGGATGTAAACTGTGTCTCAGTGGGATGGTGAATACGCCATGCATCCGCCATCCCCATAGCTCCAATAAAGTCACGGTGGTGCGTCCGTGAGGGTGGCATTTCCCTCGGGGGACATCGGTCTAGTTGTCCCAACACGATCAAGTTAAAATCTCCTCCTATTAGGAGCCTTCCCTCGGGTAGGGAAAGCAATAGATCTCCCAAATCCCTGAAGGCTAATGTGTGGAGGCCCAATGGGACATATACTAACACTATTGTGAGTGTACTACCTTCCCATCAGTGTATCTACCCTGTTTATTGGTCCAAGTATGTTCAATCATCACCGGGAGGTTTTTCCTGATCATGATTCCAACTCCCCTAGATGCGGTGGTAAATGCGGAATGCACCACCAGATTATATCCCCCTCTGGTCAGGGCCCTACACGTATTCCCAATCATGTGTGTTTCTTGTAGAAGAACCACATTAGGTGAATGTCATTTTATGTATTGGAGCACTATTCCTCTTTTGAGCTTGACCCCCAGACCGTTGACATTCCAGGACAATAGTCTAATTCCCTTTTTTGCTGTCGGATCCATTCTTGTTGGAGTCTTCTCCCCCCTGTTATCTAAACATTCCCAAGTGGGCAGTACACCCCTCCTCGTTTGCGACCAATACCCCGAGTCGGAAAAGAGCGTGTGAACGTGTATCAGGTGTTGAAATATAGCATAATCACCACTTCTGTTTTGAAATAGTATCATCTAATCTATGTGTTAAACCTAACAATAACCCCTGCCCCCCTTTCCCTGCTACCCTGCAATATGGGCTTAAAACTGCCCCTATTCCCAACTATGCAGAGTGCCTGTCGCCCCATTTCTGAACTATACTAAAGGTTGTGAGGGGGTGGATTCTCTGCTCCTATTTCCACTGCTATTACACTTTTGAATACGAACATTTCCATACAGTTACGTTAGATATAATACCGAAAGTCACTTAGCCAAGTTCCAGTTGCTGTGACTAGAAGCGGTGCAGTTATGTGCGTCATTCCGGTATCTTCGCTCCCAACTGTACAGTTCTATATTCTTTCAGGCCATCATCTTGTTACTATTCTTCTGGATTATCGCGTTCAGTTAATTGCCTTGGTCGCACATCCAAGCCTATTTGTCTTCTGGGGGATTTCTCCCTCCTGTGTTGGGAGCCATTTCCCTTGACTGGTCTCCATCCGTCTAGCCACTCCTGCACCGATTTCGGGGTATCAAAAAAACCACGTCCTCCCCTTTGATTCAAAACGTAGTTTTGCTGAGAACAACATTGAATACCTCAGCCCTCTTTCTCCAAGCAGTTTTTCAGTTCCCTGAAAGGAGCTTCTCTGCTTCTGTACGTTAACTGTGAAGTCAGGAAAGAAAGTCACAACACTGTTTTCAGATTTGATCAGCGGGCTGTCTGCAAGACAATGTTTTGATCTCTGTAGTTGAAGAGTCTTGCCACCGGGTGCCCCCAGTTTCGGTTTTCCTCTAGGGACTCGGTGTGCTCTTTCAACCGGGAAGAAGTTGGAGAGGTTTTTAGGTTGCGACGAAGAGGTCAGGTGTGGGCCCCTCCGCACGCCTTGGTACTTTGTTGGGACGTGACCCTCCTTCGTAGTCATCCAGTTTACCTTCCATCATTTTCTCTGCTGCCTGCAGGTTTTTGATCTGTTTCTGCATCGTTTCGGAATCTTGGCAGAGGTTTGTAGTGATCGCTTACATCGTTTTGACCTTGTCGCTCATCTTTTTGAGGTCCACCCTGAGGAGTGTTACTTCCATCGTTATTGAGTCCATTCTACTCTCAAGCGACGTACGCACTCTTGTGATGGCATCCATAATGTCTTTTAGTGTGGGGTCTACTGTCTCTGGCCTCTATCCTGCCATTGTCTCAGCTTTTGCTGTGTCTATGGTCTTTGACGTGGCATATCTTTCGAGCTTTGTTTGGTGGGTACTCCTAGCCCCACTGCTCCCAGACATCTCTCTCCGTTAAGACGGGAGGGAGGAACCCTTCTCTAGCGTATTGTCTCGTCCGACCTGGATACTGCTCGCCGCCTGCCTGTGAAGCGCAATCACTGCGTGCCCAACGCGGCCTTTCGGGGATCTCCCAGGGGGGTCGCAATATGTGCGCGATCTTCAGTGGGTCTCTCTCCATCTCTATGTCCTTTCTTTCTTTCTTTCTTTCTTTCTTTCTTTCTTCAGGTGCCGGGTCCTGGCAGTCCCCTGCTCAATTGCGGATTATTGCAATATGTGAGCCTTTGAGTTATGAAATTGTTTACGGATTTTCTCCCTTGAAATGTGGCGGATGTAAGTGGGTGGGGAACTCCTCCGGTGTCGGCCTGCTTTCAGGTCCTTATATGCTATTTGTTAGTGGGAGTGGAGGTTCTCTGCTGCCACCACTAGGTCACCCGACCCGATCACACTGGCTCACCTTAGTTGGATGTGGTTCACACATCCAACTAAGGTGGATGTGTGAACCACCAGTTGCCACCAGTGATCAGCTGACTATTGGCGGTTAGTGGGTTGGTGTCAACCAGTGCCTGCTGCTTCGGGTGCTTGTTCCACGGGCTCCTGGTCGGGACTGCCACCTGATCCGGTAGACGGTATGGCGCCCTGTCGTCACTGTTGAATAATCTTCATCTGTGTCCCATGCGCCGCTTAGTAGTGACTTCGCTTCGCAGCCACGGCACCCCGGGGCATTCCTTCGGACGTCAAAGCTGTTGCTTGTTGACAGATCCCGCTTCTCACCTTGATCTACTGGCCCGCCCGTTTCCTCTAATTCTGCACGATTCAGTCCACTTCTCAAGCCCGCAGCTTCCAGCAGGATTAGGCCCTGATTTGTCTCCCAATGTGCTCTGTAGGTGGGATTTCTGCGCCGTAATCGAGCACACTCCCAGTGTCACTGGAACGAAGAGCTCATGTACCGCTGCAGGAAACTGATGCTTTGTGCGGATTTGTCAGCGGTGGAGGTTAGAGAGTTGCGAGCGTCTCTAATGCACATCCATTTTCTCCGACACGTAGCCATGCCCCCAGTCAAATAGTCTTAATGCACGTATTCTAGGCGGGAAGGTTACAGCTCCTCGTTCATCGTCCATATAAAACAGCACTGGTCGCCAAGCTTTCATAAAGATGCCTCTGTCTTTCTCCACACATCCATTCACCTTTCGTGCTTGTTTTTTTAATGATCTGATTTTTTTTTACTGAAACAGGGTGTCTGTAAACATTATATTCATGGTTCCTGCAGTAATTAACCCAAACATTTGTACCTGTGTGCACAGAATATAATTTGCGATCGATTTTGGCGCACTTATTTGGCTTTCCATTGGTTGATTGTGAACATCAGATTCTACAATAGGGCGAGTCGAAATACAGCGCTTCCATGCCCCTCTATCCATCAGGAGAGACTGGAGGAGAGCATGAGCCCACTGTCAATCAAATGAGACTCATCCCCTAACTTTCAGGTTGGCCCAGTTTCCCCTTTTCTGCACTTTTCTTAATACTGGGGTGTCGTTGTGAAATAAGTTGGATATGGGCTGTCTTTGTTTCTGTGGCAGTATCCATTCTCCTTCATATTCTGTTTGCACAAAAGATGCTCCTGGTCACCTATGGTAACTCTAACTGCCGGTGCACCACAGGTGATCACAATCACTTTTTTTGCTTGCAATCTTTCAAAGATCCTAATCAATATACTGCTCACAGACATACAATTATCAGACATTGTCATTCAATCAAGAAAATAAACCAAAGTTAACAGAGTCCATGGACTTGACTTGCTCGATTGGCTGGTAGGCATTACTCTTGCTTGCAGCTACTGCAGCCCAAATATATATTTTTTCTCTATCCAACCAGGAACTATGGCACATGGTTTGTGGGATCTTTCCATACCAAGTAGGATCTCCCTTGCCTGGGAGGTAACCTAGAATGTCCTAGGAGTCATTTAGAGGGGGGACCCCTCATACTGAGCAGAAAATAAAAAATGCAGGGGAATCTCTGCTGTCAGAGGAAAAATTATGGGATTAGGCCGCTGATAGTTTTAACTTGCGACATTCGCTCACACAGAGCCCACTACTGGAAAAGCTTCTCACCCAGTTCTCCGCTCCTTGGGCCCGCTGTTCTTAAAACCACTGTGACTTAGGCCCAGTCATACCATTGTCGATCAGTTTTGCTTATTTTGCTTTACTGACAAACTAACCTTTGTTTGAATTATGGTATTTCCCTCTGTGCCCACTGTAGGATTGTTTTGCCTAACACAGCAATTGGTGAATCCTAATAAACTGTCAGGGTTCTAAGAGTGTCAACATGGCCCCCAACTCTCTTGTTACACTATGTAAATACTGCATGTGCAGCCAATTTATGTAGAACTATCACCTCCTCTGGTGCCTCTGACACCATGCACATGGTGTACAAAAGGGCTGGTCTGTGCACCATGGCTAATGAAAAAATGTTGCTCCCATATCCTCGTTATCAAATCCAGTCTGAGCACTTTCATGTCATTTTGTCAAGCCTCAGTCAGACTTCAGATTCAACTGGGCAAACTGCCCAGAATGGTTCCACTCTTGTAGATTATGGCACATCAGGACTTAATCTGGGTTGACTTTGTACATAAGCAAAGAAGCCTTGTAGTAGACTTTATTGACAATGTCATCTATGTACTTTGCATCTTTATCTGGAGCCATTGAGGGAGGGAAGCTTAATGTCTTTTAAATGTTAAGGGTGGCCAGCACACCTCTCTAATTTGGCAGGTGAGAGGAAACTCACTGCTGTATCCACAGAGGCATATAGTATGTGATGTTGGCTTTCTTGAAGCTAGAGTTTCCCACACTTAGGCAGCAACAGAGAGGAATCTGCTGTTCAATAGCTTAGAATCCTCTGATTAGTCTGCTTCACAGAACAATAGACACAACCTTCTTAGTCACAAAGCGGTTCACCGGCTTCAGGCCTGTCAAGGACATGACAAAATGTTGGATAGTATGAAGCATATTCATTTTATATGAATGTTCTCAAAGTAATCCTCCCAGTTGTCAGATTGTCATGGAGTTTTATTTTAACTCTTTATGATATTAAATCAATATATACATTTGAGCTAGATTCCATAGCTGATGCACTTACCTAATGAATGAGCTCAGCGTACCAAAGCGATGTTAATGCACTTGCGGACCATTGGCTTCTTTACTTCTGAAGAAAATGTGAAATAAAGCTCCTTTACTCAGTGGGTTTGTAGATAACCTTATCCTTTAGGAGTTTTATTCCTAATTGTCTGATGAATGCAAGCTCCTTATGCCTTCCGTTCAGTTTCCTTGTCATTAAGTTGCTCCACACATTTCAGAGAAGTTCTTGGTGTAAGCTCTGTCTGTTTGTTCATGTGTGGTCCAACAGATTTTGATTATTGACCTCATGGGAGTTTCAGAACCCATAACCCAAGTACCCAGGAGGTGTGATCTTTTATCACAGAAGAAAGCCTTGCTCACCATGCCTTCTGTCCCTTACCAGGCTTAGCCATCTTGTTTCCAAGACACCTGCCTACAGCTATCTAGATCTGCATGTTCCTAAGAAATTACAGCATACCTAGGTTCTGTCATAAGAGCAAAAAAAAAACAGTTTTGTCATTATTTCTCACTTGGCCATTTTGAAAATCCTACATTTGTTCTCTGATAGATAGTAGCACATGTGCAAATTCACACAATAAATAGTATTTACTGAGGCTAAACTACATTTTGATTGTCTCCTCCGCCACCCCTGTTTGGAGACTCCCATCACATAAAGTTATAATAAACTGTTTTAACAGAAGACTAGATTTCCCAAACGAGCTGCAGTCACTGTCTTCTTATGAAACTATTGACGTTGTTTCTGATAGTCTGACATTTTAGAAATAGAGCGTGGTCGGGGACGGTGTGTCCTCAAAAGTAAACAAGGCTATGTGTCCCTAAAGATAGGATTCAAAACAGCATTTCAATGCCAATCAATAAAAAGAGTCGCAGCTTATTTAAACAGCTTTGAGACCAGTAATTGGAAGCCACAGAAGTTTATTAAAATATTAGAGTTCAATACAGAAGGCAAAAATAGAGTAAGTCTCAAAATCAGTCTGAATGCATAATATATCAGTCATAAGAAATTAGCAGTATGAGCCTAATCTGGGAAATAGTCTATGTCCAGAATATGCAGCAAATCAATAGAAAATGGTACCGCGTCCCTAGAGAGTGGGAAAAGACCAAAAAGATCTTGCTCACTCCCCAAAACACATTTTATAGAAATATGCACCATAGAAAACAATGAAAATAACACAGGCAGCATTGGGTGAATAAATGTATCAACATATTATCAAATCATAATACAGCATTACAAAAATGTCATATAATTACACCTTCCTACCAATGTCTCCTTAAATGAATAAAAATGACTATCCTCTGACCCAATGTCATTGTTTGATATCTTCCATTTCATATTTATTGAGCTTCCTCTTATTTGCAGATGTTGCCAACACCTTCTTTTAAAACCCACAATTTAGTCCCCTTTTGTAACATATTGCTTCAAATATTTTCAGCAAAATAATAAGACCAATCATGCAAATTAATGTCATAATCAAAGGTGTTAATATTGTGTGGATTAAACTCCAACCTATACTGTCAAACCACTCCACAACCTTTGCAAATCCCTTTCCGATCTCACTAAACGAAGAACAAATTATTTCCCACAAACCCTGCTCCTGAAGAGCCTTTACCTTGCGTTAAGCATTAAAAATTATTACTTCTGTATTCATTATTAAGCTTGCTGTTCTCAGGGATGAAAGTACAGCACTGTTGTACTTTCAAGACACAACAGACGTTGCCCTCTCCAGTGAGCAAAATGTTTAAGTGACACAATTGTGCACAACCATAGCACAGTATGCGATGTATAACTTCCTAAATTTCAGATCATTCAAAGCCACCAAGCACATCTAACACAATTTGTCAGAAAAACATGTTTCTCCCTTTTCAAAACAGCATCATTCATTTCATTCACATGGTAAATTTGAGGGAATACAACAGTAATATAGCAGCTTTCCACCCAATTACGTGGTGGATTAAAATAGACCGTCTTACTACAAGCATAATAAATTCCTCTAAATATGGGTTCTTCCCCAATTAAATAGTTATCATCAGCTATATAACTCCTTTCATCCTCACTGTCTCCAACAAATTCTATTGCATTGCTACTCTAAAATCTTTCCCACCATACAGAACACTCCTTTTTCCTTTGCTCTATCCTCAATATAAGAAGCACATTCAACTGACTACATTTTCTTCAGCTTCTATTTGCATCTTAATCTCCCTTGCATCTTTGCAGACATTTACCCCCAGTCACAGATCTGGGTTGAATCCATCATCATTCTTTAGCTCACTTCGCTACCTCAGTTCAGACCCAGCCATATGCAAATCAGTCTTGACCCTGTGCATCATGAGAACAGTCCAGCCCGAACTGCCAAGCAAAGTCTTCCCTGAACCGGAAATAACTGGGCTGGGCTGTTCCCATGAGGCACAGGGTCAAGACTGATTTGCATATGGCTGGGTCTGAACTGAGGTATCGAAGTGAGCTAAAGAATGATGGTGGATTCAACCCAGATCTGTGACTGGGGGTAAGTGTCTGCAAAGTTTCAGCGCTCCATCCATCATCTCCTTGTGTTTGCTTTGTTCGCCCTAAGTTGGCAGGGTATGCCCAGACGTGGGTCCCTTCCTCACTTTGCCACTAGATTCAAGCTAGTCTGGCTGATGAGGGGTGTTACCCCGAAACCGGTCCCAGGATGCTTGTTTCGGGTTCATGGAAGACCTGGCTTGGCAGTTCGGGCTGGACTGTTCCCATGAGGGACAGGGTCAAGACTGTTTTGCATATAGCTGGGTCTGAACTGAAGTGGCAAAGTGAACTAAAGAATGATGATGGATTCAACCCAGATCTGTGACTGGGGTGAGTATCTGCAAAGTTTCAGCGCTCCGCCCATTATCTACTTGAGTTTGCTTTGTTCTCCTCAATAATGGAGCAACTAAGTCGGTGTTCTTTCTACACCCCCCCCTTATCAGCGCCTGAGCTTGACCCCAGAAAACCACTTTAAAAGTTTCCCATAGGATACATACAGAATCTCCCGTCCCAATGTCCTCTGTAAAGTACATCTCTGCTCCCTCTCTGAGCTTCTTTTTAAGCCCCTTATCTCTCAAATACCATGGGTCTATTCTTGGGGGCAGTACAAATTTCCTTTGGAATCCCTCCAAGGTCACTCCAACTGGGGAATGGTCCCATATAACCTTTGCATAATGCGTTGTCGCTCCAACTGTGGCTGCATTACCGATGCGGGTGCATATATAATCTAATCGAGAGAATCTTCCGTAAGTAGGGGAGAAATATGTGTATTGCCTCAACTGCGGATGATTTAGTTGCCGAGGTCTACCATCCCCAATGCCTCTAAGAAGGGCCTCAAGGGGCTCTGATCGCCCCGTGTGGTCGCCATAGTCTCCCTATCTAGACTCAGGTCTATTATCGCATTCTTATCTCCTCCCAGGACCCAAATCCCGTCTGGCATGTCTAGCAGCATAGCACTCACTTCTGGGAGCGTAGCTGCGTGGAGACGTGGTGGGATATATGTAGTGAACAAATGTTGTGGGTATGTCCTTCCCATTCTCCGGATATGGCAATATAGTGACTGGGGTCCTGCCACGTGCGGTGTATCAGAAAAGGAATTGAGCA
This sequence comes from Triturus cristatus, assembly GCF_964204655.1. Lineage (NCBI taxonomy): Eukaryota > Metazoa > Chordata > Amphibia > Caudata > Salamandridae > Triturus > Triturus cristatus. Next base: position 1,018,616,032 of record NC_140589.1, on the reverse strand, counting down.
CTTATGTAGAATTCCAACCTCTCTGGAGTCAGTAGTATATTCTGCATGTGCAATTAATTTCAAGCCAAATCTATTGAGAGCTCTAAATTGATTCCCCCAAGATGTGTTTCCTTGAGTAGGATGAGGTTTAGGGCATGTCTGCGCACTTGTTGAAGCACTAATATACGCTTTATCTCATTTCACAGACCATTAACGTTCCAGGTCCAGATATTTAACTCATTCTTACTACAGCCAACCATAAGTAAGAGTTCTGCCTACCTAAGGCCCTCCATCCCTCCCTCGGTCTGCTTTGCATTTCCACCCCATCCCACGTCTTTTAGAGTTGTCGCAATGCATTCAAACCTTCGGTAGAATAAACCTAAATAATTGACATAGCAGTAAACAAAATGCACAAACATGAAACCCCACAATGGCCCCTTTGTAGGGGTGGCTGTTGCTCAAGAAACAGCAGAAAACACCAAAATTCAAATAACAAATCCCATAACTCCCCCCTATCTGCATCCCTGTGTTGTGAGCTTAGAACTGCCCACCACCCCAACTTGCAGAGTGCCTGTCGCCCTGGTTGAACAACTAAAAACGTGGGTGGGCTGCTCTCGCCACCATTGTAAGTGCACAGACCCATATCTTCACTATGTGTTGCCTACACATTAAATGCATCATAAATGTGCAGTGCCAATGCCGCATTTGTATGACTTCTTAGGCCAAACTGATTTTGGTCATTTCCTTCCAACCTGCCCGTCACAACCATTCCCACCAATGGCACGTTGAAGGCACATCATTTAGCCCATCATCAACCTCCTCAGAAATAGTATTGTAAGGCCCACATCCCCCAGAATCATGCTCATGTGGCCAAATCAGATTCTTGGAGTCGCTGTCGTCCTGGAGAGGCATGTAGTCTTGAATCTTGTTCTGCCTCATGGCGCCTAGTATTGTTTACCTTTGCCCCATTCCGTCACACGATTTGCCAGCCCTCGATCCAGCTCCATGCCGCCTCAGGGGAGGTAAAGTGCCATGTCTTGCTCTCTGAAATTACATGCAGTTTGGCTGGATAGAGCATCATATATTTAATCTCTTTATCTCTCAGTGCTCTTTTTACCTTTTCAAAGCTCCATCTCTGCTGCTGCACTTGCAAGGTGAAGTCAGGGAAGAATCTAATAGTTACATTATCTATGCAGAGGTCTCCATGCACTTTAGCCACTTGGAGGATTGTGTGTCGCTACCTGTAATTAATAATTCTTGCTATAATAGTGCGTTAAGGTGCCCTGGTTTTGCCAGGGGCCCAGTGTTCGGTGTGTCTAGTCAGTTGAAAAGAACTTAGACCAGTGGTCTTCAAACTTATTAATGCTGGGCCCCCCAATGAGAAAATTATATCCATTGGTCCCCCCTCAGAATTTTTCACATTTTATTAAATTGCAATGTTTAAATATGTCTCGACTTACTTAAACACAAGACATATTTAAATATTGCAGGTAAATTCTATTATCATTTTCAAAATTGAACCAAATTCATGATTGCCAAACATACTATTCTGGTCAGGCGGCATTACTAACTTGTAAAAGTACCCATAGTGTAATTATTAGAAATTGGGTTGCGGGGTTTGAAGAGTATTTGAGGTCCATTCCCTTTTGACACACTCCCAGCTAGGATATAAATGACAATAGATGTTAGTAATGGCCATTACAGAGTGGCTTGCTGTCACTCATTTTTTTCCTGCTTAAAGCAAAGCACTGCTATCAGCATAATGGTTCTTTTGGGCAGAGCCTGCCGCCCCCCCCGGAATCACCTAGAGGGGCCCGCCCCCCAGTTTGAGACCCCTGACATAGACAGTCTCTTGAGTCTGAGGGTGTTCAGGATCAAATCTTCCAAGTAGAGGTCAGCACTAGGACCCTCTGCCCCTTCTGGAACCCACACCACTCTAGTGTTATTTCTTCAGGATCTTCCTTCCTTGTCCTCTAGCTTGGCCGTGATAATTGCATTTTTTTGTGCAAAGTTTTGTACGTGTTCTTCAAGCCTCTTCGTTGTTGATTGTAGTCCATTGTTTTGGTATTCCGCAATCTTCACCTCGCCAAGATATTACCGAAATCTACCCTCAGGAGGTTAACATCTATAGTGGCTGCATCTAGTTTTGGCTCAGTTGTGTTCCATAGGGCTTTGATCGCAGCCATCATTTCTCTGAGGGATGGTTCTTCTATAGGCTGGCTAGTGTGTGTGTCTTGCTCTGCGAGGCCCCGCCTGAGGTGGACATTACTGCAGCTTATTTGTCTAAATTGTTGGATTGCCTGCCTTTAGGCCCGTAATTCCGGACCATGTACCCCTACGTCTCACCTTCCAGCAATCTGCCAGAAGCACTTTGATCATTATAGCGCTGTGAGTTGGTTGCTTATGAGATTATTGAGTAACCTTTGTGCCAGGCATTACAGTGAGGATGGTTATTACCTAATCCTCCTTGTCTCCTAGCATGGCACATGCATTGATCACTCCAGAGGTAGGTTCATTTAGGGGTGGGGGGCATCAGCATAGCTATACTCCTCCTCCTCAGACCCAGGCGGTCTGGAACAGGACCCCCACTTCTTAGGCCACACTTATCTCCCATCAATAAGGTCCTCAGGGCATGTACAGCTTTATTGCAGGGTGTGATGAGATAATGTTAAATCAGAGGCTCCTTAATACAAACCCAATTTGCATCTTGTTCTAGGTATGCCAAAAGCATATGCCAATCCTTCACAACTCGTTAATCAGATCTTTCCCATGCCTCCCATCAGCGGTCTTTTCTCAATCCCTTCTAGGCCACAATGTCTCCGGGGCTCTCTCCTCATACCAGCACCCATAAATAACATTACTGATGTCAGGATTGGGCTGGTTCCCCCACCAGCCTCCTTTCTCCTGTTTTTCCAGGGCACTGTTTCAGACCATGCGGTCCGTTAGATCTCTGCGGGCGGTCCGGCGTCCCCAGATCGGCAATGCAGCCTTTTTATATCCACATCGCTGGCACCCCCACTTCACTTCAGGACCTCGTGAGTCTCCGCTTGGCCAGCGCTGTCTTCACCACAAGGAGCAGAAGACCTCGGGCCAGCCCGCTTCTCCTGATCGTCGCACCACAGCCTCCTCACACATCTCTCAACGCAGCAGCAGTCCGCTTCAATTTGCCCATCTCCCACTAAGTTCCTGCCGTGCGCTCTGCCTCAGTGCACCTCCATTCGGCACCTCCACCAGCCCTTTTTTGCGGGCACTGGCAGGGGGCCACAGTTTGTCACCGAAGGTGCCATGCAGCAGCACCTCCAGCCACGATCACGCCTCCACAGCCCGGGCGGCCATTTTCTCACCTCCTCAAGGCTCCCGGGCTCCCGTTGGGTTTGCGCTTTCCTGGACCTGTCCGGCACCAGAATCGGCGGCAGGGCACTCCTCAGTCAAAGTTCGGTCCAGGAAAGCTATTTTGTGCTGGCGCTATACGGATTTTGCATTGATATGGAAGGGATTAATCACTGGCAGCTACAAAGCTGTCTCAGTGTGCGCCCATTTTGGTTGGCGGTTAGCCACACCTCTACCACCTCATTACTTAGCCCTTTTTTCTCTAATGCTTTTTTAATTTGACCAAAGTTTGATACTATTTATTCATTCCCTAATGTGTGCACTTATAGCACTCAAACCCATTTCATTCACACCATCATCATCCAGATCTATTTTATAGTTTCTGTGCCATTCTTTTTTATTGTATAGAGTGACATAATGCTCTTCTGCCAACTAAGCAAATTACGCATGTGCGTCACATACACATCCAGCCCCCTCCTTACTCAGAAATCTCAATTTCTGAGAATGGAAGGAGCAATATTATATTAAATCAGTTTCTTTTTGCTGATTGTGCCCTACGGAGTTTCTACAAATTCACTCTTAAAATATCAAATGTTCTCCTTTCAGGTTCAGCTGGTTGAATTGCAGTCACTGTAGTAACTATATCAGGAGCAACATATCAGCAATAGGATCCATAATTATTCTACTAGTACCCGCTACATTTTCAGGTGGAACAGTAGGTACTGGAAATGTACTCATGCTGGACTCTCCCGATTCCATATTGTGAGGTGGTCTGGGTGTTTGCAAATCATAAGTAGGAGGTCTGGAGTCAAATAAATCATCTTAGAAATTATCCTCCTAAACAAAAACTAAACTTCGGACTCTGTCAATTTTATTTTCATAATTTTTGTCATTATTTACTTTTTGTTTAATCCATAAAAAAATTCAGGAAACACACCTACGCTCAACATAGTCTCCTCTTTCCATTGATATAGATTTCTGAGTCTGACTCCATTTTTAATACACTTTGTGTTCAATTGTCCCCCTCAAGCAAGCTGTATACACATTTCATGACATGCAGGCACTTTCAGTTTGCACAACAACAGCTTCTTGTTTGAATATCAGCAGAAAAGGACACAATCTGGCCAACTTTGCCCTGAATATCTACTTCTCAGGGTTGCCTGATACAGACACCAAGATATAGAGGAATGTGCACAGAGGTGACTCATATTATGAACACCGGTTCCTGCTGTATATTTCCACCACATTTCTGCCTGGTTTTTCACTCATAATTAGCTAGATTATCATTTTGTTATATAAACACCGAGGCGTGACCATTTGAGGGAGAGATGCCTTTGCCCCAAAAGTACCCAGAAAGAGGTCAAATTCCAGACTGCAGTTTGCTGTAGCTCTTGGACTGAGGTTGGGCTCATGCAACAGAAGGCGAGTTCAGCTTCACTTCGCTGCCATAGAGCATGTTTTCATTGAGAGAACAGCCCCAGCGTTCCCTCTGCACTAGATGAGAGGCTGATGAACACCGAGGCACGCTGTGTTGAAGTATGCAGGATGACAATCCAAGTATTCTTCTTTAGGCACCGTTAGTTTACTTCATGCTCACAGAGTAGTGAAAAGAGTGGGATTTTGGCTATAGAAAAGACATTCTTGTGAAACAGGGTAGAAATGTTTGTTGCTTTAACATTTGTAGTAACCACGATAACTGATAACAGCAATATACGTCATATGTCTTGTGGTTACAAAGCCTATACTACGTAGCACAGGAATAATTCTTTTTCAGCATACTTAGTGTCATTATTAGTACAGATGCTTGAGTGTGACATTCTAAGCACAAAAGGGGTTTCTCAATTACCACTGCTTCTCCGACAACAAAGATATTGTTTATTTAGCAGAAAGCCCTTTTCCCCCATTATTCAGGGAAGAGGGTGGTCCAGCAGTTCAACCAGATCTGCTCTCTTGATATATATACCACATTGAACCAGACCCGCTCTCTTGATATATATACCACATTGAACCAAGTGCTTATGTTTCAGGGTTAGGGGATCTAAACCTGTAGACTCACGGTATACCCCAAAGATACTAACAACACTTTCTTTTTTTGCATGCACAATTTTGATTCAAGCCATTGACTCACAGCCTTTTTAACATACTCTTCAGTCTTTTGCACTCCTTTTCCTTTGAAACAGGATCCCATTCATTCAGTGCATTGAACCGTGCTTTTTTTCTCAAACAGTTTCCATATCAAATATTGAAGCTTTCTTACATTAAAAGTACCCTCTAGAGAAAATTGCATGTCCATGGCTTCAGAAGTAATCTTGTTCCATTCTGTTAACCTTAGTCACATATGCAAACCCAAATTTATCATTATTTGAAAGGCAGGAGAATCTTCTGGAGGAATCTTTTCTCCCTTAATCGCAGGAACTTTCGACTTTTCAAGCTTAGCACCCATTTTCTCTCCAACTAATTGTACACAAACCACTAAAAAATAAACAAAATAGCAATCACAGCATGGCTGTGGTAAATGTCAACCAATCACAGCACAACCTACAGTGGTAAGTCACCAGTGACTCGCTATGATACTTATCAATCCCAACTCAACTTTCCAGTGACAGTCAACGGGTTGTCTGTATGGCAATTGACTGTATACGATCTTGGTTTTAATAATGATTTTAAAAGGTTTAATAAGGTTTTTATAATTGTTTTATGTTTTTCTAGTGAATGAGTTTTAATGTTATTTAATTGATAAATTTGTGCTTTTATGATCTGTCTGTACATAGATCGAATAAAGATTTAAATTGAATTGAATTGACTGTATAAAAACAGTAGCAACTGGCCAATCACAGCACAATTCACTAAAATGCAAAACTTTTCAGACCACAAACTAAAATACACAAACCAAATCAATCTCTTATCTGCTTGGCCTAAATAGGAAGGAGGAAAGAAATGGAAGTCAACCTTCACTAATTGGATAGGGATCAGTACCTTTGCGGCACTATAAGTCACACTAAGGCAGGTTTTTTGCCAGTGGTAAATCCACTCCTGGTAGCACATTTACTCCTGTGCACCAAAGAATAAACAAACAATAATCCAGGTTAATACACATTCAACAAAAACTTTTACTAATTCCTAAATGTCCCTATCTCAGTGTGTATGTGGCACCTCACAAAACACACTATTACTTTGCAGATGAGTTCAACAATATATCTAGGTCTTGTGTTTTGATGCATACATTTACCTTAAACTAAACTCGACAATAAACACAAAGATTCAACATTTTCAATGCAAATACAAAATTCAACCCATTTCACAATACCACTTAAATAGCTCCAACACACAAATAAAACAAAATCATCAAAACCACAATAATCAAACCACTTAATGACTCGCATATAAAAGGCTCATAACCAAAAAGCTCACACACAGTGTAATTCATGTCACTACAATAATCCACACTTATGAACTACAAATCCTGCAGTGCACTACTCTGCTGGTGCCACAATCAATCACAACTCATCCAGCCCTACTAATACTCACACTTCTTTGTTGGGGAATAGCACTGAAACTCTGCAAATAATTCAGTCTGGCCAGGTTATGTAAACAAAGCAATTTCTATCTGCACCCAGAATGGTAAAGATTTATCTCTAGATAAATATTTAATCTTGTCTTCAGTGTTCTCTTTAGGGGCCACCAAACCTGTTGGCACTATTTCCGATAGTCCGGCTAATTAGAAATCGAGTGCTTAATGCTGGGTCAGGTACAGTGTTGTCCTCAAGAATAGATGTGGGCATGTGTCCCTAAAGATAAAATTCAAAACTGCATTTCAACAACAATCAGCAAAATAAGTCTTATTTAAAAAGGCCTGATATCAGTAATTAGAAACAATGAAGGTTTATTAAAATATTAGAGTGCAATACAGAAGGAAAAAATATAAGAAATCTCAAAATCGGCCAAAATGCATAAAAAATCAGTCATAGAAAATTAGCAATCTGAGCAAAATCTGGAAAATAGCTTAGTCAAGAATATGCAGCAAATCAATAGAAAATCGGGAAGCATCCCTAGAGGCTCGGAGAAGAGAGCACAAAAAAGATCTCGCTCACCCCCAAAAACACATCTTTTTATTGAAAAACTTCACTTTAGAAAGCAATGGAAGTCGAACAGTCAGCATAGGGAGAGCAAATATGTCAACATACCATCAAAGTATAATGGAGCATAATCAAATATCACCATCATAGCACTATCCCCATATATGAATAATAATGACTATACTCTGACCTAATATCATCAGACGTTTTAGTACAAATCTGGTTGCATAAACAATTAAAGTCTTGTGAATGAATAGGCCTACAGTGACAGACTAGTAAGAGACCTTGGAGAGCAGCAATTTAACTAAAGAGATTCCTTCGAGGCTCTCCAAGAACAGCGTCTCAACCTAAAGCATCAGTGCACATTTTACTGCGTTTGTCGTCAATGAGACAATAAAGCATGGTTACTTCTAAATCCAAGAGTGAGTTGAGGCCAAATTGAGGCTTAGGTCTGCCTGTGTCAAGAAAACACAGTTCTTTACATCATATCATTATCAGTTCAATGTTCATGTTAATAAGCAAATAATTTTTAAACCTAAAATAACATCAATAATTCCTATCCATTTTTACGAAATAAACGCATTCTCAGAATTCCTCCTTTACTTCATAAAGTCCTCCTGGGGGTTCACATAAATTCAGACCAATTGCTTCCAACAAGGAATCTATCCTTCGAAAACAAGTGACTGCTCCACTACCTGGCTGCAAGGAAGAAGCCTCCTGTCAGAATGTCAAAGGGATATTTTGTGTGGTGGTCCTGGCCAAGGTTGAAATTTCTCAATTCATTGTCTCTTTCATTTTGGAATATTATGAAGTCCCATTGCATATTCCATGAATATTTAAGAAGCTTGACCAGATATACCAGTAAAGGAAAGTTTCCCACAATTCGTCCTTATTCCCCCTAATGTCAAGTGACACAGCCACCGACCCAACTCTGGGTGTTTGCATTTTTGGCCTTGAAGGAGAAAGTTATAGGAAGGAGAAAGTCATAGTATAAAATGGTTAATGTCCAAAAAACACAATAGTACGATATAGAAATGAATGTTTGTGATATTAATTTGTTTATTTGTGACATCTAATCTATCATTGTTTGTGTAAAAAGTAAGGAAAAGAAAAAAGATATTAAAAATCTTACTTTCCTGTAATGAAGGCACCTTGCCTTATGTTTGGGATTGGATGCATAGTGTGGATGAACGATAGGGCTAGATTTAATGTATGGTTGAAACAATAAGGCAATGAAGATGCTTTTTAAATCCTGCTCAAACTATTTAACTAATATATAATTAATTTTTCATAGAAATAAATATGTATTTACTTCACATATATCACTATTCATTCTGCCTGGTCACTGCATTAAATGCCTCAATTGATGTTAACATGGATTTGAAAGTTTAGTAATAGATAGTTGCCTAAGATTTATTTACATTTTGTTTAACTAATGCTGATCTTAGGAACTGTACGTAGGAGCAGGGGAACCCCCTTTCGATTTGCATTATGTATTTCTGGCATGTTCCTCTGTTGGAAGAAAGGACTGAAGTTCTGAAAGCTGGTGGACTAGTACAGGAGTGTTGTGAAGTCACTGATGGTGCTTCATGGCACCCAGAGTTCCATCTTTTTAAAAGATACAGAAACATGCCATACAAAGATGCTATAGTTCTCTACAATTGGCTGGTTAGCTCCTCAGGCAGGGTGAGTACAGATTACCTATTTATTTATTTTAACATGTGCTTTCACTGAAAAGGCAATAGTGAAAATTAAAGTGAGCAAGAGTAAAGATTTATATCAAATTTATAGTAATAAGTGGCATATATTATTTTAGAGAAGAGGGGACCCAGTGTAACTTAAGAGTTTGTAATTAGTCCAGCTGAAGGCCGAAGAGATGGGCTTGCAACAATTTCCTATCTGAAAAGAGATTTAGTGCTTTTTGCAGTAGAAGTTTAAGGCCTTATTGAAGGGTAGTTGCAGCTGCAGTAAAAGATTGTTTAAATGTTTGAGAGCATTTGATTTTCTGTGTTTCCAGATGTAATGTGTCATTAATCCTGAGGCCCTGCCTGACCAGGTAAGGTTATTTCTCAGATTTTGAACTGTATATGTTACACAGGAGATTTTTAATTTATTTTAGGTCTCAAATGAAAGCCAGTATAAGTCACTGAAGACTGATATGGTCAAATATGCTCATGGTGGAGAGAAGTCGGGCTATGATTTGGAAAAGTATCTTGCTCGTTGTGAGAGAGGGTTGTGAAAGAACAGCCAGAGTGGCATAAGGGAAGCTTTTTTGATTAAGTAGGAGGTGCTTGGTTTTCAAAACAAATTAAAAAAACAATCCTAGTTTGAACTTGGACTTTGATATGCTGTTAAAGCAATAAGATGCTATCAGTGCTAAAGACCGAAGCACTAGGTGGTGAAGAATAAAGAGGAAAAACCATCCAATTTGATTTCATCTGGTAGGGTAGTCTTTGTTTTTTGATTTTTAAAATTAGGAAACTGTCACTCACTGCTAGTGTCATGAGACAGGACATAAATTGAGGATATATTCAACAGAAGACATTTTTAACTAAACTGCATATTTAATCCACATACTTTTTGGTGGTGACTCAGGATTATATCCGTAAAAAGCTGAGCAGATCAAAGTACATTTTAAGAAGCTTTCAAGCCTATATTAAGCGTTCGGTATGTCAATGTTGGGCTGCTCAAGGTATGGCTGCCAAATTTCACTGTCTGATGTTGTCCACAGTAAAATTTCAGGACTTCATTGTGGAAATCAGCTTTATGTTCTACTATAGATAATAGCCATTAGTGGTCGACAGTGCTCAACGCCATTGATAGATCAAGCAATATGAGTGAGACTGGATCACCCTCAGCTTCCAATATGTGATAATATATATTTGAGAACCATTTAGATTGGCCACCTGTATTCTGAAACTAGAATGAAATCCTGATTGGTAATCAGCCAGTATGCAAGTGTTATTGATATAGTTGATTAATGGCTTTGAGATGTAGCATTCGGTTGTCTTCCATTACTAAGGTAAGTTGGAATAAGGTCTAAAATTATCTAATTGGTTAGTGTCACTACGTTTCAAGGAAGAACTGATATCTTTGCTTCAGGTCATGCAGAGAGGGAAGATGAGTGGTTTAGATGAGCTCCCTTCGTGTTCCATCAAAATGCATCTGACTTCGACATGCTAAATTTTTTGAGGTATGTCTTGAAGGAATGAAAGCGGTTATTTGCTGAGAGAGGCACTTATCTTTACGGTTCCCTAACCCGTCAGTGAAACTCTAGATTATAGATCATAAGGGCCTCTGTCAATAATGAATGCCAATTTTAGGATACTCACCAAAGTTGTTGCAGCACAACTCCTGTGAATGCTACAATCACTGGTTCATTGAGACCAGTCAGGGTCCATGCCCCTTACCAATATGATTGGGAATTTGCGAAGACCTCTAATTGTACAGTATTGTTTAGAAATGGATTAAGAGGACTACACTGTAACTGCATAGAGAACACTTTCCCATTGGTGGCCAGGTTTATTTAAGATCCTTATGCAATTTAATTTCATACTTTGAGGTGGATGAGGATTACTTATTTGACTCATAGAGTGAAGGTCAGAACTGGGAATGAACAGTTGAAAGGTTGGATGGTGGAATGAGGCATGCAGAAGGACTGTCCTCTATCACTCCTATGGTTTGCTTTGATCACAGACCCCTTGGCTGATGTGTTGAAAACAATTTAGCCACCTGGTTTGCGTACAAACATTTCTAAGTCCATCCTGTTGCAGTGTGGGGCACTAGCAAGGAGTTATGTCTACCACAGCTAGGCCTGCTTTGGGAGCCTAGAGATATAAAATATCTGGATATTAGGGTCACACATAATGATAAAGAATACAGAACTCTTAGTGTGTGCTGAGTGCTGTAAGGTATACTTAGATCTAGCTCATTCTGGATAACGCTCTTCTTGAGAGTGCTGTGTAGAGTGGCTCTGATAAAGATGGTCGTTTTGCTTAGGTGTTTTTTATATTTTTCATAATATTTCATGTTTACTACCTTATTATATATTTACTTTTACTCCCTTGTATGGTCATGATCCCGACCCAGAATTAAGCTGGAAATCCTAAAGCTAACATATGATGAAGGGTGACTTGGGTTAACTAAATTTGAATGCTATTATTTTGCTGCACGGATGTAACATGTATTCTACTGGTTGACCAATACCCCAATTATGAAACTCAGTTGTTGGAAGGTTGCATTGGTACTACTTGAACTACAGTATCAATGCATGACATAACTAGAGCAAGTACTACAGCCACACATTTAGTGTCTCACACGCCGCTAATTTTGGAATGGGTGATGAAGAGAATTTTAAAAAAATCTTCCTTTTATTCTAACACCCCGATTTACGGTACTGAAATTTAAGACACATGGCCACAGTGGCTGGATGGACAGAGGGTGGATGCATGACAACGGCCACCGATAGAATGACAAACACTTTATTACATTTGATGAGGCCACTGTGCAGTTTGTGGTATGGTCTAGACAGTTCTTGTATATTAGGCTGGTTAGACTTGAGGCGTAGTTAATGTCAGACCTCATACATTGGCTGGGGTGGTCAGGCCTGATGTTTTATAGGTGGCCTAAAGTTGTCTTTGTGTGGACAGTTGTGGAAAATTGGGAAAAATGAGGAGCTGAGGGATTGGGGTCAAGGGATAGTAGTTTTCTCTATTACCCCTGACAGTATCAGTCTGTTGTAATATGTATGTGATTTATTGAAATTCATGTTCTGCCCCTGCATCGAGGTGGCACTTTCATATAATGTAGAGCTCTCTGCAATAGATGCCTTTAGCTACCGTGTCCTGGTTTGCCCTGCACTTCACCTTGCTGATAACTATCCTCCTATTTTGATGTTTGCATCAATTGTCCAATTATTGCTAACTTGATCCTATTATGAAAATCAATAAAAACCTAAGAATAGTTTAGGGTCAATGTTTGAGTTTTTAAGTAAAGCCTCAATGACATTGCTTAGCAACAAATTAATAAGTATCACTGTATGGCCTATAGTTGAGCTAGGGTGAAAAGTATCCTTCCATTGGCATTACAAGGAGTACCCTGTGTCTGCAATGCCCCCAAAGCCTCTGCTGCACATGTAAATACACTGGACGCATATAAACTGGTGAAGGGAAGAGAATCTCCCTGCCAGCGACTCCACCAACTCGTCCTGACTTTTTTGTCCCACAAATTGTTCAGCCTATCAACCTCCTTGTTTTCCACTTGAGGCATTCCCTCCTGCCCATTCTCTACCTCACAACGATTCAAGACATTTCCTCTTCCCTCTTCCTCTCTCCAGGTTGCCATCTTTCCTTCCCTTTCTCCCAACTCTACCCCTGCCCCTTTCCAGTTTTCCTCCTTTCTGCCCCTTCCAGCTTATTTTTTAAAAAGTTTTTTTAAAGTGATGCTAAAGTCAGGTTTTTGTGTGAATTTTCACATGGAACCCCATCCCTCAGGGCCAAAACATATATGTTCAGAGTAGAGTGGCATGCAGCCCCCCTCCCAAGCCTTAATAGGCAGTGGGGACCCCATCCCCTGAATTCAAACTTATTAGAAAAGGGGCAGGGGGACATGCAGCCCTCTACCCAAGCTGCATCGGCCCCAGGGTCCCATCCCCCAGGGCTTCACTTAAGTTAAAGGAGAGGGGGGCGCACAGCCTACCTCCCCAAGCTTTAATAGGCCCCTGTAGCCATCCGAAGGGGCCTGTGGTTTTTTTAGGTGGGTGCCTCGGTGCCCACCTGGGGCACACATCAAACTGCAAGTTGGGAGGGCAGGGGAGCCTCAGGCCCTCCCTGGCCGGCTGCCTCTATGCTATTTTAGTTTGGTTCGACCGGGTGGGAGGATTGTGTGTTTCCCTGCCCACTGGAGAGCAGGCAGGGACATAAAAGTCTGCTCCCACCCATCTGGAGCATTTTTAAAGCTCCTGCGGAGTGAGAGCAGATATGCCTTCCCTGCTCGAACTGCTGCAAGTAGGGAAGGCATGTCTTCTGCCACCCAGCGGGAGCTTTAAAAATGCTCATGACTCTTTCTATTTACATATCAAAGGTGTCTCCATGGGAGCTTGCTTTGCTCCAAACTTTGCCATCCTATATGTCCACAACCTAGAAAAAACCCATATTCTTACCAACACCAACCCATTTCTTAACCACATCTCCCTTTGGCGTCGCTATATTGACGACACCCTGGTCTTCTGGAAAGGTACCACAGACAACCTTGACCAATTCATGGAGTGGTTAAACCACTCCCAAGAACACCTCAACTTCAATACTCCAGCTAACATCCCCGAGGGCTCCGGGATGGCCTCCCGTATGGTCAGTTCTTATGCATTCGTAGGAACTGCAAATGGCGTAAGGATTATTTCCTTGAATCAGACATCCTAATAAAGAAACTCACAGACAGAGGATACCCCAAACGCCTCGTGAACAGAGCCCGCAAAAAAGCCTGGTATTGCCCACGTGAACTACTCCTTACTCCACAGCCCAAAAAAACTATGACCAGAGTTCCTTTTGTCTCTAAGTTTTGTCCATGCAGCAATACGATCTCCAAAATCATTAAACGCAATTGGCCTTTACTCAGACGATTAGATAACTTCAAGGAACTTCCCCTATTCTCATATAAACGAGGCATGAACCTGGCCACCCACCTGGTCCACGCCATAACATGGCCTACCAACACCAGAGAAACAAACACCATCACTGTATCCTGGGGCCTCCCCCCCACCATTGGACATTACAAATGCCAGAATTGTTCAGTATGTAACCTCACATAAAACACAAAAGAGTTCAAAACAGGCAATAAAACCTACGCGCTCAAAACCTTAACCAACTGCAGCTCTCAGAACGTGATCTATGCCATCAGATGCCCATGCAACCTCACATACATCAGACAAACCACCCAAATGATTAAACAGAGGATCATTCAACACAAAAGCCGAATCCATTGTAAAGTACTGACTGCTCCTCTTGTGACCCACTACCTTGAAAAAGACCACAATGAGACTTACATTTCTTGGCAAGTGGTAGACCAACCTACACTACCCTGCAGAGGCGGAAATATCAAAGCACTACTGACCAAAAATGAATCTAAATGGATGACTATCTGCAACTCTGTCAACTCTGGGTTAAATACAATTGATGAATGGAATAGCACCATCCTGCTTTAATCAACTTGCTCTGTCCTCTCTTTCCCCATACATCACATGTCATTGCTGGCAATTCCTTATTATAGGTCTCCCTCTTTCACCCACCGGAGCTACCCTCATACTTTACAGAGGGTCCATCTATACATGCATTTGGTAACTCTCACTTCTTGTTACCACAGTGTTTCTCCTGCCAGTAATACGCTCGGCTCCACACACCCTCTGCCAAATCTTGGCAAACTCTCTCGTTAGATATATCCCCCATCATGCGAATTCATTTTTCAATTGCCATTGATAATAGTTGCTGTTACACCACCTGTATATATAATGTTTCAATGTCACTTTTACTTAACTCTGTGCAAGTGTTTTCTCCTGTACCTTAGCACATTGTTTATGAATTTTTGCCTAGTTTACTATCAACTGTGGGTCTTTGCAGACTGTATTCCTAACCCATTGCATGTACACTCACTAATTGATTTGCCCTCCTACCAACCTGATGTTCACTCGTCCCTATCTCCTTTCGTGCTACATGCTATTACACTGGTTGTTTTCCTTTATTTCGTCTTACCCCCCCGCCCTTCCCTCACCTTTCCCCGCCTCCCCACCCGCCATCCTTGTCCCTTTTTAGTCTCTACTCCTAGCCACCTGATGCACGCGCAGGCTCTACGTCAGAGGACCACCCCGTAGTTCTCCTCTTTTCTTCCTGTTCTGCCCACCCGACACAGTCACTGATCGCGTCGGACACAGGCTGACTGAGACGCCCTCCGCCCCGTCCGTACTCTATTCAATAGGTATGCCTCCTTCCTTGTTGGTTTTTTCTGTCCCTACCTCCCCACCCCTTTACTTCGGGGTCTCCCTGACCCTCTCCTCGCCTTCCTCCCACAGAACCGCAATCCATGAATCGCCGAGCAATCCCCGTAGCCAGATTCCGAGTTCGTTTTTAAATAACCTCCAGGTAAACCCCTTATCCTCTCATCTATACTCACCCTACCCTTTCCGCTCCCCTGATACCACCCCTCCCTTCTTTCCCACAGCTCCCGCGGCTGCTCTTCAATTCTCACTTTGCCGATGCTCTATGTGACACGGCCTTTGAGCCCTGCCAGCGTATACAAATAAGGTATTGTTGCCCTCAGTAGCGGTTGCTCTTTTGATCACTCCTTTTCAAAACTTACATCAGCACTCTTCTCACAGATTCTACGTCAATTTGAAAACGCTGATTGATATTCGTGCTCTGCACCACTACTGCCCCAGGTATGCGGCATTCTTTTTCTTTTCCTTGCTGTATTCCACCGCTGATTGATCGCCCCTTTAAATTGCCTTCTCTCTGTTCTACTCTGTCCCTTGGGGACCCTACGACTGCCCCCCATTACGCTTTTTCAATAAATATACGCGATTATCCCCTTACCCTATGCCCCTCCAATTCTTCCCTTCCCTCACACTTCAGTTCTCCCTTTTGTACAGCACCGCCTGATTATTCCAACCCGGTCCTGATGATGATCCAAAATAACTGGATCGAAACGCTGTCGACCTGTCAGCACAACTGATGGCGCAGCTCTCTCTTATGGTTCTATGAATAAACTGAATATTAATCATCATTGTATAAAAATTGTGACCAGAACCTCTGATTTCACTGCACAATTATTCACTTCACTTCACTTTGCGCCGTCCCCTGCTGATCTCACTTTGTCACTTGCGTCGCCACTCCGTTGTGTCACGAACACACCTGAGCACCAAGTACAACTTCGGGTTGTTTTCACTAATTTATTTTGCTTGCAGTGCTGTTACAACTGTAATATTGTCCATTTCATTTATGCTGTTTACTCCTTACCAATTATTCTTGCTCAATACATGATGCCATGTGCAATTTTTCAAAATGTACCGACTGAGAGTCTCTCTTTCTTGATTGCAATGCTCTATACATGCATCTCTAACTGTCCTTTTTAAATTATACCAGTTGAGATATTTTGTTGTCCTTTGCCTGCTCCCCAGGACACGGTATGGGAGTTATCCCCAGCGCGGATCCCTTTAGGCTCAGACAGGGGAGGCAGCATGACCTTCCTCTCCTTAATAGTGACATTTGTCCCCACCTCCCCCTTTTTCTCACTAGGGGATGGGGGGTCCTCAGGGCCTGTTAAAGTTCAGGGAGGAGAGCCACGTGCCCCCATCCGCTTATTATACACACTGGCCCTGGAACATGGGGTCCCAGGGGCCTCGCAGAGGCTCGGGGAGGAGAGTTACATGCCCTTTCTCCACTAGGCCTGGATCATCCCCTGGCAGGTTTCAAGAGAAGTGTGGTAGCTTGAACTTTTTATTTTAACATTTTGCAACAGATTTGCAGGTGCTCTGTGAGTTTGCACCAAATTTAAAAAAAAACAGTTTTGGCCCCATTAGGCCTAGGGGATTCAGGGTATCCCTACCCTGCCCCCTTATGCCATCTTTTAAGCTTTTTTTAAGCCTTAGTTCCTGAGTCCTAAGATAACTGCTGCCACATCTGGTTGATGTGATGGCAGCCAATCAGATCTCAGCTTGAGATCTGTCGGCCCCTTGGATACTCCGCAGCGTGAAATATACATAGTTGTTGAGCATTAGTTGCTCAAACACTACTGAAAAGACTTACAACCAAGTCACAAAAACCACGGTTTCTAGACCAAGATCAAGCTTTCTGCCAAATTTGGGTGTAAATCCATTCAGCCCTTTGGGTTGTAGATGTGTCCAAAGTTTGTATCGAAAAATAAATGCCCCCGCTTGATAAATCACCCCGAAACTTTCCATGAACGAACTAGGCAAAAGGTAGCCCTTTTTGGAAAAGTTTCTTGAAGATTATTCAAAAGGCTCCAAAGTTATTAGCAACACCAAAAAGGCATTTGCCATGGAAACACGATCCTAACTATATCTAATATATATATATATATATATATATATATATATATATATATATATATATATATATATATATATATATATATATATATATATATATATATATATATATATATATATATATATATATATATATATATATATATCACATCAAAAGTTTGCCTGCGAAGAGAGGCCCCCAAAAGGTGAGTGTTCAATAGAGCTTTTATTCGATGGACGAAGACGAGCAAATCAACAGTGTTGTCAGACACAAATTCAAAAGTCCATCCGACGCGTTTCGTGCTCTGCGGCACTTCTTCCTGGGATACGGGCTTTCGATTAGCGATAAGCTGCAACGTTGTAACAGCTCCACAATTAAGCAATTCATGCCCCGCCCAGGTGGGCGTGGCCACCCGCGTGGCCTGTTGGTCTTTGTGGTGCCTTGTGATACTGCAGTGAGTTGCGCAGCATTTCGCCTTTCTTAATTAAATTCCAAGTGGGTTGTGATGGCAGACTGTCACTTACACGCCGTTCACATCCTCCATCAGCTTGACCTTTTCCTTAGGCCGGAACGTCGATTTGGCGTCTCGGCAGGACTGTACCCAAAGCACAGCGGGGCTCTTCTCGCGGCTCAGGCGGTGCCGCTATCATCACATCAAAAGTTTGCCTGCGAAGAGAGGCCCCCAAAAGGTGAGTGTTCAATAGAGCTTTTATTCGATGGACGAAGACGAGCAAATCAACAGTGTTGTCAGACACAAATTCAAAAGTCCATCCGACGCGTTTCGTGCTCTGCGGCACTTCTTCCTGGGATACGGGCTTTCGATTAGCGATAAGCTGCAACGTTGTAACAGCTCCACAATTAAGCAATTCATGCCCCGCCCAGGTGGGCGTGGCCACCCGCGTGGCCTGTTGGTCTTTGTGGTGCCTTGTGATACTGCAGTGAGTTGCGCAGCATTTCGCCTTTCTTAATTAAATTCCAAGTGGGTTGTGATGGCAGACTGTCACTTACACGCCGTTCACATCCTCCATCAGCTTGACCTTTTCCTTAGGCCGGAACGTCGATTTGGCGTCTCGGCAGGACTGTACCCAAAGCACAGCGGGGCTCTTCTCGCGGCTCAGGCGGTGCCGCTATCATCACATCAAAAGTTTGCCTGCGAAGAGAGGCCCCCAAAAGGTGAGTGTTCAATAGAGCTTTTATTCGATGGACGAAGACGAGCAAATCAACAGTGTTGTCAGACACAAATTCAAAAGTCCATCCGACGCGTTTCGTGCTCTGCGGCACTTCTTCCTGGGATACGGGCTTTCGATTAGCGATAAGCTGCAACGTTGTAACAGCTCCACAATTAAGCAATTCATGCCCCGCCCAGGTGGGCGTGGCCACCCGCGTGGCCTGTTGGTCTTTGTGGTGCCTTGTGATACTGCAGCGAGTTGCGCAGCATTTCGCCTTTCTTAATTAAATTCCAAGTGGGTTGTGATGGCAGACTGTCACTTACACGCCGTTCACATCCTCCATCAGCTTGACCTTTTCCTTAGGCCGGAACGTCGATTTGGCGTCTCGGCAGGACTGTACCCAAAGCACAGCGGGGCTCTTCTCGCGGCTCAGGCGGTGCCGCTATCATCACATCAAAAGTTTGCCTGCGAAGAGAGGCCCCCAAAAGGTGAGTGTTCAATAGAGCTTTTATTCGATGGACGAAGACGAGCAAATCAACAGTGTTGTCAGACACAAATTCAAAAGTCCATCCGACGCGTTTCGTGCTCTGCGGCACTTCTTCCTGGGATACGGGCTTTCGATTAGCGATAAGCTGCAACGTTGTAACAGCTCCACAATTAAGCAATTCATGCCCCGCCCAGGTGGGCGTGGCCACCCGCGTGGCCTGTTGGTCTTTGTGGTGCCTTGTGATACTGCAGTGAGTTGCGCAGCATTTCGCCTTTCTTAATTAAATTCCAAGTGGGTTGTGATGGCAGACTGTCACTTACACGCCGTTCACATCCTCCATCAGCTTGACCTTTTCCTTAGGCCGGAACGTCGATTTGGCGTCTCGGGAGGACTGTACCCAAAGCACAGCGGGGCTCTTCTCGCGGCTCAGGCGGTGCCGCTATCATCACATCAAAAGTTTGCCTGCGAAGAGAGGCCCCCAAAAGGTGAGTGTTCAATAGAGCTTTTATTCGATGGACGAAGACGAGCAAATCAACAGTGTTGTCAGACACAAATTCAAAAGTCCATCCGACGCGTTTCGTGCTCTGCGGCACTTCTTCCTGGGATACGGGCTTTCGATTAGCGATAAGCTGCAACATTGTAACAGCTCCACAATTAAGCAATTCATGCCCCGCCCAGGTGGGCGTGGCCACCCGCGTGGCCTGTTGGTCTTTGTGGTGCCTTGTGATACTGCAGCGAGTTGCGCAGCATTTCGCCTTTCTTAATTAAATTCCAAGTGGGTTGTGATGGCAGACTGTCACTTACACGCCGTTCACATCCTCCATCAGCTTGACCTTTTCCTTAGGCCGGAACGTCGATTTGGCGTCTCGGCAGGACTGTACCCAAAGCACAGCGGGGCTCTTCTCGCGGCTCAGGCGGTGCCGCTATCATCACATCAAAAGTTTGCCTGCGAAGAGAGGCCCCCAAAAGGTGAGTGTTCAATAGAGCTTTTATTCGATGGACGAAGACGAGCAAATCAACAGTGTTGTCAGACACAAATTCAAAAGTCCATCCGACGCGTTTCGTGCTCTGCGGCACTTCTTCCTGGGATACGGGCTTTCGATTAGCGATAAGCTGCAACGTTGTAACAGCTCCACAATTAAGCAATTCATGCCCCGCCCAGGTGGGCGTGGCCACCCGCGTGGCCTGTTGGTCTTTGTGGTGCCTTGTGATACTGCAGTGAGTTGCGCAGCATTTCGCCTTTCTTAATTAAATTCCAAGTGGGTTGTGATGGCAGACTGTCACTTACACGCCGTTCACATCCTCCATCAGCTTGACCTTTTCCTTAGGCCGGAACGTCGATTTGGCGTCTCGGCAGGACTGTACCCAAAGCACAGCGGGGCTCTTCTCGCGGCTCAGGCGGTGCCGCTATCATCACATCAAAAGTTTGCCTGCGAAGAGAGGCCCCCAAAAGGTGAGTGTTCAATAGAGCTTTTATTCGATGGACGAAGACGAGCAAATCAACAGTGTTGTCAGACACAAATTCAAAAGTCCATCCGACGCGTTTCGTGCTCTGCGGCACTTCTTCCTGGGATACGGGCTTTCGATTAGCGATAAGCTGCAACGTTGTAACAGCTCCACAATTAAGCAATTCATGCCCCGCCCAGGTGGGCGTGGCCACCCGCGTGGCCTGTTGGTCTTTGTGGTGCCTTGTGATACTGCAGTGAGTTGCGCAGCATTTCGCCTTTCTTAATTAAATTCCAAGTGGGTTGTGATGGCAGACTGTCACTTACACGCCGTTCACATCCTCCATCAGCTTGACCTTTTCCTTAGGCCGGAACGTCGATTTGGCGTCTCGGCAGGACTGTACCCAAAGCACAGCGGGGCTCTTCTCGCGGCTCAGGCGGTGCCGCTATCATCACATCAAAAGTTTGCCTGCGAAGAGAGGCCCCCAAAAGGTGAGTGTTCAATAGAGCTTTTATTCGATGGACGAAGACGAGCAAATCAACAGTGTTGTCAGACACAAATTCAAAAGTCCATCCGACGCGTTTCGTGCTCTGCGGCACTTCTTCCTGGGATACGGGCTTTCGATTAGCGATAAGCTGCAACGTTGTAACAGCTCCACAATTAAGCAATTCATGCCCCGCCCAGGTGGGCGTGGCCACCCGCGTGGCCTGTTGGTCTTTGTGGTGCCTTGTGATACTGCAGCGAGTTGCGCAGCATTTCGCCTTTCTTAATTAAATTCCAAGTGGGTTGTGATGGCAGACTGTCACTTACACGCCGTTCACATCCTCCATCAGCTTGACCTTTTCCTTAGGCCGGAACGTCGATTTGGCGTCTCGGCAGGACTGTACCCAAAGCACAGCGGGGCTCTTCTCGCGGCTCAGGCGGTGCCGCTATCATCACATCAAAAGTTTGCCTGCGAAGAGAGGCCCCCAAAAGGTGAGTGTTCAATAGAGCTTTTATTCGATGGACGAAGACGAGCAAATCAACAGTGTTGTCAGACACAAATTCAAAAGTCCATCCGACGCGTTTCGTGCTCTGCGGCACTTCTTCCTGGGATACGGGCTTTCGATTAGCGATAAGCTGCAACGTTGTAACAGCTCCACAATTAAGCAATTCATGCCCCGCCCAGGTGGGCGTGGCCACCCGCGTGGCCTGTTGGTCTTTGTGGTGCCTTGTGATACTGCAGTGAGTTGCGCAGCATTTCGCCTTTCTTAATTAAATTCCAAGTGGGTTGTGATGGCAGACTGTCACTTACACGCCGTTCACATCCTCCATCAGCTTGACCTTTTCCTTAGGCCGGAACGTCGATTTGGCGTCTCGGCAGGACTGTACCCAAAGCACAGCGGGGCTCTTCTCGCGGCTCAGGCGGTGCCGCTATCATCACATCAAAAGTTTGCCTGCGAAGAGAGGCCCCCAAAAGGTGAGTGTTCAATAGAGCTTTTATTCGATGGACGAAGACGAGCAAATCAACAGTGTTGTCAGACACAAATTCAAAAGTCCATCCGACGCGTTTCGTGCTCTGCGGCACTTCTTCCTGGGATACGGGCTTTCGATTAGCGATAAGCTGCAACGTTGTAACAGCTCCACAATTAAGCAATTCATGCCCCGCCCAGGTGGGCGTGGCCACCCGCGTGGCCTGTTGGTCTTTGTGGTGCCTTGTGATACTGCAGCGAGTTGCGCAGCATTTCGCCTTTCTTAATTAAATTCCAAGTGGGTTGTGATGGCAGACTGTCACTTACACGCCGTTCACATCCTCCATCAGCTTGACCTTTTCCTTAGGCCGGAACGTCGATTTGGCGTCTCGGCAGGACTGTACCCAAAGCACAGCGGGGCTCTTCTCGCGGCTCAGGCGGTGCCGCTATCATCACATCAAAAGTTTGCCTGCGAAGAGAGGCCCCCAAAAGGTGAGTGTTCAATAGAGCTTTTATTCGATGGACGAAGACGAGCAAATCAACAGTGTTGTCAGACACAAATTCAAAAGTCCATCCGACGCGTTTCGTGCTCTGCGGCACTTCTTCCTGGGATACGGGCTTTCGATTAGCGATAAGCTGCAACGTTGTAACAGCTCCACAATTAAGCAATTCATGCCCCGCCCAGGTGGGCGTGGCCACCCGCGTGGCCTGTTGGTCTTTGTGGTGCCTTGTGATACTGCAGTGAGTTGCGCAGCATTTCGCCTTTCTTAATTAAATTCCAAGTGGGTTGTGATGGCAGACTGTCACTTACACGCCGTTCACATCCTCCATCAGCTTGACCTTTTCCTTAGGCCGGAACGTCGATTTGGCGTCTCGGCAGGACTGTACCCAAAGCACAGCGGGGCTCTTCTCGCGGCTCAGGCGGTGCCGCTATCATCACATCAAAAGTTTGCCTGCGAAGAGAGGCCCCCAAAAGGTGAGTGTTCAATAGAGCTTTTATTCGATGGACGAAGACGAGCAAATCAACAGTGTTGTCAGACACAAATTCAAAAGTCCATCCGACGCGTTTCGTGCTCTGCGGCACTTCTTCCTGGGATACGGGCTTTCGATTAGCGATAAGCTGCAACGTTGTAACAGCTCCACAATTAAGCAATTCATGCCCCGCCCAGGTGGGCGTGGCCACCCGCGTGGCCTGTTGGTCTTTGTGGTGCCTTGTGATACTGCAGTGAGTTGCGCAGCATTTCGCCTTTCTTAATTAAATTCCAAGTGGGTTGTGATGGCAGACTGTCACTTACACGCCGTTCACATCCTCCATCAGCTTGACCTTTTCCTTAGGCCGGAACGTCGATTTGGCGTCTCGGCAGGACTGTACCCAAAGCACAGCGGGGCTCTTCTCGCGGCTCAGGCGGTGCCGCTATCATCACATCAAAAGTTTGCCTGCGAAGAGAGGCCCCCAAAAGGTGAGTGCTCAATAGAGCTTTTATTCGATGGACGAAGACGAGCAAATCAACAGTGTTGTCAGACACAAATTCAAAAGTCCATCCGACGCGTTTCGTGCTCTGCGGCACTTCTTCCTGGGATACGGGCTTTCGATTAGCGATAAGCTGCAACGTTGTAACAGCTCCACAATTAAGCAATTCATGCCCCGCCCAGGTGGGCGTGGCCACCCGCGTGGCCTGTTGGTCTTTGTGGTGCCTTGTGATACTGCAGTGAGTTGCGCAGCATTTCGCCTTTCTTAATTAAATTCCAAGTGGGTTGTGATGGCAGACTGTCACTTACACGCCGTTCACATCCTCCATCAGCTTGACCTTTTCCTTAGGCCGGAACGTCGATTTGGCGTCTCGGCAGGACTGTACCCAAAGCACAGCGGGGCTCTTCTCGCGGCTCAGGCGGTGCCGCTATCATCACATCAAAAGTTTGCCTGCGAAGAGAGGCCCCCAAAAGGTGAGTGTTCAATAGAGCTTTTATTCGATGGACGAAGACGAGCAAATCAACAGTGTTGTCAGACACAAATTCAAAAGTCCATCCGACGATATATATATATATGAAAATCCAAACAGCTGTCTCCCACCTCCAACCGGCGAGGAAGAAGCACACGGACACCAACTCGTGCTTCAAAGGTATTTAATGTTAATCAGCACCCACACAGCACGCCATTACGCGTTTCGGCCACCAGATGGCCTTGATCACATGAAGTAACTGCTGAAACATTAGGCTTTTATAAGTCAAGAGCACTCTGTAATCTCGTGATGCTTGTGTCCATGGACATGGAAAAAATACATTGGTTTCAAAATAATTCTGTTTTTAGGTGATGGAAAACATGTAACAAATACATATACAATGGCAATTGTATCAACATGGGTTTGGGATGTTATATGGTTTTACTGATCGATATGCCTGCTTCTAAATGCTCTTCTGTGTTGACGATAATATTACGACCTTGTAAATGCATGTTATATTACAAGGGTTTAAGGTGCAATAATAAGTTGTACAAATACGCAATTGTAGGTGCAAATTCTGATATCTAAAGTGCAAAAAAGTGCCATCAGGTGCAACAAGATGCAAATGTACAAAATACGCAATGGTAGTGCAAACTGCAAACAAATGCATATTAATACATATGGTAACCATAAATGATGTCCTTAAATAATGCACAATCAGAATTCGTTACCACATTTCAACATATGTTAAAAAAAGTATCTGATGATAAAACCTATATGAACGACCCAAGATTACTGTTTAAAATCAATAGCCTATGTAAAAGATCCTAAAACCAATCTAAAAGTGAGTAAAGTGCAAAAATAGTGAAATATTGATAAAAATGCAACGGGAATCAAGCGAGGAGGTGGATAAGAGGGACACTCCAAAATACTGTTCACCTATATTAGGTTCCATTTAGAAGAATATATACAGACAACCAAGCACATAAATTATGGCGAACGTGAGTCCAAACTTGTAGCGGGTCCCCAGAGTTGCTTACACCTAGATTGTATTATACCTAGGTGTGAAGGGGAACTTGGCTGACAGTGTCCTCATGTTTGGAGAACTGGAACACACCGTTAGGTGGAGAAAGCGTTTGATATTCATTGTTTTCTTGTCTGTCGCCTTACTCCTTTGAAATCAACAAGACAAAAAATAGGGGAGATGTAGAAGGAACAAATTAATCCAAACAACTGGCTAACAGTTCTGCTCTAAATGCAATCAGAAAATGATATTCATAAAATTGGTGAGGATACAGGTAAAACAGACAAGATAAGTCAAACAGTGAGATAGCTTCAGACATGAGAAATCGATACTATGTGTCCTGCAGGTAACAATCAAGAAAGATAAAAGCAAATCTAAAAGGGAAAAAGCAGAGGCAGTCCCGTGTGGTCTGTCAGTACTCATATGAAATTGTGTAGGTCTTCAGTGGTGTTTAGGCCCGTAGGTGCTTTGCTATCGAACTCGAGTATGTATTTTGTTTCGAGTTGTCTAAGAGCTTTTTCCCTGTTGCCCCCTCTTCGCTGTGCGGGGACACCATCGACAATGAAGTATTTCAGGCAACTAAGTTCATTGTTATGTAGTTTTCTGAAATGCCGTGCTACAGGGTAGCTGGAGTCATTATTTACAATTGCCCTTAAATGTTGTAAAATTCTGACATGGGCCTGTAGCTTGGTGCTCCCAATGTAATTTAAGCCACATGTACAGGAAAGGACATACACCACAAATTCAGATCTACATGTAAAGTGACCCTGGATTTGTCTAGGGTTGTCACTGAACGGGACTGAGTACTGACTGGTGTTCTGACCAAATTTACATGCTCTGCAACTGGAGCATTTGAAAAAACCTCTTCTAGGTTTCAACCACGAACTGCTGGTCGGGGTTTGGTTATTGGGTCTCATGAGCTCCTCTCTCATGGTTCTGGCCCTTCTAAACGTCAATACAGGTTTAGGAGGTAACATGGGGGCCAGAACACCATCAGTCAATACAATTGGCCAGTTTCTATTTACCATTGCTCTGATCTTACGGTGTTGTTTGTTAAATGTTGTGATCAAACGTGGTACATTGGAGTTTGCATTGTCCAATGTATCCACTGTGCCATGATCACTCGTATTGACCGATTTGTCTATCAGCAGGGAGTTCCTGGGAGTGGATTCAACTTTGTTATAGGCTTCCCTGAGGATCCCCTCAGAGTAACCCCTTTGCCTCATCCTGTTCATTGCTTCTTTTGAACATTGTACCCTCTCCTCCGGTATACTGCATATACGTTTAATACGGAGGAGTTCCCCATATGGGATACTTTTTATAAGGTGTGATGGATGGGCACTGCTGGCGTGTAGGATGGAGTTGCCAGCGGTGGATTTCCTGTACAGACATGTTTCTACATGGTTCTCAACAATCGTGACAGTCGTATCTAAAAATTCAACTGATGTGTTGTCTATCTTAAAAGTGAATTTGAGATTAAAATCATTATCATTTAAAACCTCAATAAAATCAATCACACTTTCACGATCGCCTTTCCAAACCATAAAAACATCGTCAATGTATCTATACCACTCTACAATCTTGGATCCAAACACCTTAGCATGGGTTCCCATGAGAACCTGCTCCTCCCACCAGCCAACATGCAAGCAGGCATAACTGGGGGAGAAGCAAGCTCCCATGGCGACTCCCCTCTTTTGGGAATACAGTTCATTTTCAAACATAAAATAGTTATTGTGCAATGCCCAGTGAATAAGTTCTAAAAGCATATTGTTGTGATTATAAAACTTGATTGGTCTGCAGTCCAGATAGTGTTTAGTGGCGTCAATCCCTGTGTTGTGTTCTATGCTTGTATATAAGGACTCTATGTCAAGAGTGGCCAACAAGAAATCCTCATGCCATTGGATTTTGGCTAGTTTCCTGATGAAATCACCAGTGTCCTTAATGTACGTTGGTAAAGCACGGACTAGTGGCTGTAAAAAGTAATCCACATACTTACTGGCATTTTCACTGATGCTCCCAATAGCCGAAATGATTGGTCTGCCTGGTACTGGCCTCACGCCTTTGTGGATTTTTGGTATCAGCCGGAGCGTTGGGATGATCGGAAACTCATTGAATAAAAAATCAAATTCTTGGCTTGAAATTAATCCCTGCCTTTTGTAAGCATGTAACATTTTCTTCAGGGATTCCTTAGATGTATTGTAAATTTTTAGACTGCTTCTTTCATAACACTCAATGTCCGAAAGCTGCCTTTTTACTTCAATCCTGTATTCCTCCTTGGGCCAGATGACCACATTGCCCCCCTTGTCAGACATGCAAATAATTAGGCCGGGGTTGCTATTTAATTTCTGGATCAAGTTCTTATATTCTAAATCTTGTTGTTTTGTTTTCTTGCTGTTGGAACTTATGGCCCGATAGAGATTCTTTAGGTCATTGGTTACCATCTCTTGGAAGATGTCGATCGCGTCCTTGGGCATCATAGGAATGAAGTTGGATTTGCCTCTGAAAGGACTTAGACCGGCACATGGTTCTGTGCCAATGATGGAAGTGAGTCTGTCTTGGGGGGGCCGTGTGTCGACTGTCTGACTGTATGATTCATTCTGTTCAAATCCGCCAGGGTAAGAAGTAACTGTGCGTCGGCAGATTCCAAATTGTGTTCATTGGAGGTTACGCTGTTGTCATGAGGACCCATGTTTGTTTTATTGCCATATTTGATGGTAAAAAACTTCTTTAACTTCAACTTTCTTGTAAAATTAAATAAGTCCGCTCTGGTTTTGCAGTAGTTGAAATTGTTACCAGCGCAATATGAGAGGCCCAAGGAAAGAATATCCTCCTCTTTGGAGGTGAGCACGATCTTGGATAGATTCACTATGCTGTTGTTGTTGGTTTGACCCTCACCTAACGTCGTCGCCATTGTGGTTTTCTGCCTCTTTGCGCGGCGGGCCTTTCTTCTGGCATTGCGTTTTTTGTTCTGTTTTGCCCTGCGGATACTTGTGGATTCCGCGGCCTCAGGGTTTGACGGCGGTCCTCGGCTAAAAAATTCAGCTCTTCACCAGGTTGTAATATGCCGGACATGAGACTGCCCCGGACCGTTTCATCGCCTTCATTGCCGCTTCCACTGGTCAGAGAAGCAGAATCACCTGTGTCGGATTCTATTGGCGTGCATTGTTCGCCACTGTTGGGTATTTCACGTATGGTGGTAGCCAATTTATCCGAGCGTCTCTATATATATATATATATATAACAAAAGCATCTTTAGAATGTGTACTTTCTTATTCACAGCACTGTATTTGGTTTGTATAAAAAGGTCAAAATCAATTCAGGTCTAACATTTACCTATTGGCTGGCCTTTTGTAAATTCATTCTCTTCATAGCCTACTCCAAAGTATAAGTTTAGCTGCCAAAGTGATAATTGCGCGCATCCCATTTGCTCATTTGTGGATTGAAACAATAACTGTACACTCCCCTTTTGTCTGTCATTCAATGTCAGAGAATGTGGTTTTATCTCTAACTGAAGGTATCTTTAAAGCATTGTACATTTAATAATGAGTATTTCTCTACACGTAAGTCATATCTGGCTGCATCAGGGCTTTACCCTGTGGTAACAATAAGAGTACTGTTACAAAGTGAATGTAATTTATTGAACCCTGGCTAGTAAATTGTTAGATCTTTCAAACCACACACATGTATTGTTGAAAATGTCAGGGAGGCTGCTTGTTTTGCAGCATCTTGACTTTAGGTCCCAAAAATGTATTTTGTCTTACTTATCCTGTGCAGGAGTTTATCATTGATACCGAATGTGAAAATGCTGAAAAGATGTACATTGGGAATGCAATGAAAGGGAACTATGCTGCAGTATTTGCACAACTCATCATAAATGGCAAATCACAAGGTATGTGCTTAAGAACTGTTTCTTTTTTCTTCTTGTTTTTTTGATTATTTTGTTTTTTAATGTTGTATGGTAGGACATTCGATTTTGGATAGGCAGCTCAAGGTTTGAGTGATTTCCGGCATTCATATGTAATCTCCCAGAGGCCAGTCACAACTGCCCACTGTTATTACATTTACCATAAACAGCTTATAGACGGCAAATCTCCCTTATGAACTTGTTCCCTAAAATGTATGGAAAACTACAGCTTGAGTTGGTGCAGATATGAGTAGAAGTGGACACTATTCTATCACTGTTATAGACTGGTTTTCGAATGGGGAACAACAACCAGGCATTTAGATTTCACACTGTATTAAAGAAGTCCATTGAGCTGAAAAGATTCTCACTATTTATAGTGTAGTGTTTTTGGAACCTACAAACAGCATTTAACAGAGTCAATGTGGAGAACTCTGGGAAACTTTATATATTCGCCATCAAACACCATTCTTTGATAGAGGCTATTTTTGACCTAATACCGAAAAATCCATTCTGGCCATGTTAGTCTTTGCTGCATATTTATTGCAAACTGACCACACAACTTTGGATAGCATAGTGTGTGCACAAGACAGCTTATTTGCTCCAATATTCTGTACTGCATTAATTGACTGAAACTTTCCAAGTAAGTAACAAGTGTGAGCAACTAACTCCCTAAATATCATGCTTTTGCAACAAGTCTTTATGTGGTTCATATAATGGCTAACCACAGTCTATTGAAAGTGTTAAATTCTCTCTTCACTTTTTGCAATAGTAAAGCGATGACAACTAAAGGGCTTAAAGTCTTAGGGCCTAATTAAGATTGTGGAAGGAACTGAACATTCTCCAATTTCTGGACGAAATTCTTATACGAAATATGGAGTGGAATGCACTGCTTGAATTTCCTCCTCAATAATATCCCTAAGGTAAGGAAATCAGCTGGTGGATTCTACTCCATGGTTAGAGTTTCCTCTAGAAATTGGAGGATATTCATTTTTCTCCAAATTCTAAATGAGGCCGTTCACGTTTGAATAAAACAATCATGTGAGGCGTTTTTCCATCAGTAATGCACAAATGGAACACGCTGCTTTGTTTGCTAATCTACAAATCTTCTGTCCTTAATAAAAATGAAATGTTGAAGCCCAGTTAAGTACAAGTGTTCAACCATGGACTTGGGAGATTTTTAGTAAGTTTTGTGGAAAATTTAGTTGTTGTTGCCTTGTTACAATATTCTTTTATTATGACATTTTTATGAATGAGAGTTAAATTGGGTTTTCTAATTTTGAGCTATTGAGTCCCCTGAAAAGGCCATTTTAATCAGTCGACCTTGAGGCTGCTCCTTTCAAATCTAATAGCATATCTTTGGTAATGCATTAAAGATCAAATGAATGAAATATTTCCTAGTAGACATGAAGCAAAGTTTCAATTCTATTAAGGATACAGAGTTGAGGATTATGCTCTACTGTCTTTATTTTCCTTTCCAGTAGTGTTCAACTTTAATAAACAATAAAAACGATCTTTTCCATAGATCACAGAGAAAGATCAACAAAGGTGAACCAATGAGCAGTCCCGGTCCACCACAAAGGCACGAGGCTTCTGGGTAACATCCTCTTTCTTGACTGCGACGTTCCTCTCATCACCAAACTCTTCTAGTCCTTTTTAGAAGTTTCTGAGCCTACAGGAACCCGCAGAAAACAGAGATGAACCTGAACTCACTCAACAAAAGAAAAAACAGGGCAAAGCAACTCAAAACACCATTTAACAGTTTCCTACACATTGCTGCTTCAGCAAAGATAACATGGATGAGTACAGAAGCTCTTAAGAAAAAAACTCGAGGTCATACCTATGCCATACGATGAGCTGGAACACCCCCAATCTTCTGTCCCCCTTATTGTGGGTGGGGTAGTGATGGATAGCCTCAAGAAACTCTGGGCGGAAATAATCCTCGCCTCCGTGTCCTTAATAAAATAGAAACTTTCCTTCATGTCTACTAGAAAATGTTTCATTCTATGGCAGGATTGGAGGTGAGGAATATGCTCGTTCAAAGCCTGTCAACCACCATGGAAGCTATGTCCAAGACTGGTTTGAAGTAGAATCCTTTGAGCATGGAATCTGAAGAGCAGTCCACAGCGTTAATTATATCATCGAGGCAAGCGCCGAGGGAAAATGCCTTAGAGGCCATCTCTCCTCTGACCGCATGGGCCCCAAAGTACGAGATGTCAATGCGCACCTCTTGATTGACCCATCTGATCCATCTGGCTATGGTAGGAGGAGAGACCACTTTGAAAGGTTTCCTGAGGGAAATCAACAGCTGATGTTCCCCGTGAGGACGGTGATCTTCTATCATACTCTCAAAAACCTTAAAGCACTGAACTAGACACAGCCTGGGGTGTTTATCAAAAGCAGGATACAACACCAACCTGGAACCCGACTTTGTGTGCCTAGAGATATGAAAGGTGACCCCCTAGGAGTAAAGACCCGACCAGAGATGTCAAAAGTTTGCCCGTCGAACACTCTCCGACATGAAATAAGGCACAAGAGCATGGCAAGATTTGCTGATAACACCGTCCTTGACAAATATTTGTTTGACTGCCATGACTTAAAGAGAGATACAACCTTGTTAATGTCCCACAGTTTGGAGTATCTGGGTTGCGGGGGAAGCGATTAGTGAATTCCTATCATAAGTTTGCATACAAAATGGTGATCGCCCACCGCATCCCCTTGAACGGGCGTATGGCCCGCAGATAACACTGACCTACTATAATTGATATGCCAACCTCTCCGATGCCAGAGAAGCCAGAAAATTCAGAATGTGGACAACTTCACACCCCACGGGATCACCAACCAACCCATCTGGACCAAGCCGCTCTGTAGCGCTTGTTGGTGCCCCCTGCCCAAGCTGCTGCCAAAATGTTTTGAGACTTGCGTGAAAGGCCTCGGAGTCTCCAACTTTGCCTGAAATCCATCAGGCCATGAGGGGCATCCGACCCTGCAGGATCAGAGGATGGGGACCGCCCTGGGGATCCCGAAGGATATTCTGATCTGGGGGTAGAAGGATTGGAGAATCCCAGGAAAGTTCCAGGAAAACTGGAAACCATACTTGAGATCTCCAATAGGGCATGATCATAACCACTCTTGCCTGTTGTCGGCAGATCGGGGCTGAGAGGCACATTAGTTTAGCGAATGGCAGGAAGGTATAACCCGCCTCTCTCGACCAGTCCTGAGGAAGGCATCTGTCGCTGCTGCCAGAGGGTCTGTCTTCCAGCAGAAGTATTTGGGAAGTTGGTGGTCAAGGCAGGAGGCAAAAAGATCCATCGAGACCGGGCCCCAAAAGGATTGCAATCTCCGAAAAACTTGAGGATCCAACTGCCAAAGGCTTATATCTGCCCATGTCGTGGAGCACCAGTCTGCGATCGCGTTGAACGCCCCATCCCCAGGTGGTTTATATAGCAAACTGCCAAGAAGTTGTCCATTTTGAGGAGGACACTGAAGCTGACCTTGTCCTTCGTCCAACACTTGATGGGCGAAGGAGCCCGCCATCAACACTAGGCAGTTGATGTGGAGTTGTTGTTCGTCTGCGGACCACTTTCCTCCTGTAAAGGAGTCCCCGCAGCACGCTCCCCAACCTGATTTGCTGGTGTCCAACTCTATAACCATATACAGGAAGGAACCAAATATGGCTTGCCCCTTCCACGGCTCCATGTGGTCCAACTACTACTGCATCTCCATCCTCACTTCCTCTGTGAGCGGGAGCTGCTCGTAATATTGCAGACCCCTCCTCAGATGGGTGGCCTTGAGGCGTTGGAGGGCTCTGTACTAGAAAGAGCTGGGAAAGTTTGCCTGTATGGAGGATCACAGAAGACCCACCACCCTGGTGATCTGCCAGAGGGAAGTAGTGGGCCTGGCTAGGGTTCTCCTTTACTCCCTGCGGATCCTGGAAATCATCTGGACCGGCAAGCTCAAAGTCTTGTGCTCTGAGTCTATGATGAACCCGAGGAAGGTGGTCCTCTTCTCCGGGTTTAGCAGGGACCCAAGCTCTGCAATAGGTTCACTGCCATCTGCAGCTGTTCCGTGTGTAGAGTTCGGGACTGTCCCAAGAGGAGGAGGTCGTCGAGGTATATGATAAGACGGAAACATCGAGCCCTGAGGTACTCTCCACCGGCTTGAGGACCTTGGTGAAGCACCAAGGTGCGGAGGAGAGACCGAAAGGGAGAGTCATGAACTTGTATACCTGATCCTTCCACTGGAATTGAAGAAACCGGCAGTGAGGGAGGAAGATAGGAACCGCCAAGTAGGCGGCCTTCAAATCCAGGCGCACCATCCAGTCGCCCTGGCGCAGGAGGTCCCTCAGCAAGTGGATACCCTTCATCTTGAAATGGCGGTAAACCAACCAGCTGTTGAACTCCTTTAAGTTGATGACCTGGCGTTGGCTCCCGTCGGTCTTGTTCACCAAAAAAACGTTGCTTAGGAAACACCATAGATGGAGGAAGAAGCGGGATATTGACCCTTTGCGTAGGAGATCCGCCACCTCCTTGTCTACCAGGGCAGCTTGGGCTTTGTCAAAAATGAGCATGCGAGGGTGAATCTCCTAAATCGTCTACCCATAAAATTCTATGTGGAACTCCCAGAACTTCTGAAGGACCCATTGATCCAAAGTAATGCAGTTGCAATTGCATGCGAACAAAGCCAGTCTGCCACCTACCAGCAACTGGGGGGAGTGGGAAAGTCTCACATGGTTGGGCCTGGAAGTGACCCCTGGAAGTGCCTCTGCAGTCCGGACCTCGGTAGCATCTCCTGGACTGGAAAAAACTCTCCTTGTCTTGATGCTCTTGCACTTTCTTGAAGTTTCTGGGAGGACCTTGGGTGTAGACCGCCCTGACAAAAATCTTTGGGCAAAAAATCTTCTTGATTGAAGCTTGACCCTTGACCAGGGAGATGAACGTTGAGACAAACTTGCTCAATTTTTTGACAAATGGCTCACCAAAGAGCCCACCGTTAGCCACCACGCCTGCCTTTGATGAAGTAAGGTCCCCGAATTTAGGGTCAATCTTCAGTAGGAGGGAGCGTCGCCTCTCTGTCGAAGGTGCGCAATTAGCGATACTTAGGAACACTATGGCGTGTTTCGTCCAGCCTGAACCCGATTCGGGAGAGAGGGGGGAGTTTGAGGCATTAGCCTCCTCAGCTAGGTCTAGGAGTTTGGTGAGTGGGCCACAGACGTCCAGTAGTTTGTCCTGGCACGCCTTCCAGGACCTGTCCATCCCTTTCTTGGGGTCACGTATATATTTCTGTAAGAACGTGGCCATTTGAGTATCTATTTCAGGGGTGAGCGCCACCTTCCCTAAGAGAGAGGGGCAAGGGCACTCCACCCTAAGGCAGGCCCTGACCTCCTTCTCCAAAGGCTTTCTAAGGCGACTTGCCACAAACTGAGCGACCTTATTCGCAGGGGCCCACTCTGCAGAGAGGGGTGCAGAAGGTCCTCGGGGACCAAAATATCTGAAAGGGCTTCCACACCACCTGCGGGTGTGCCAGGGCCTGGAAAGGCCGGCTTCATCATTAGACTTGCTAGGGGATTTCTCGTCCCCTTCGTCCTCTCGCCATGGGGGGACAAGGCATCTGCAACACCTGCTGCGTCAGAAGGGCCAGGGGAAGGGCGGGCCAAGAAGGCATTCTTAAGGCGTTCAAATGCGCCAAGTGTAATCGGACTTGCGCTTAGGTGAGCTTGTAAGGGCCGGGGGTACCCCTTGAAGGGGGGTTCTCGGTGTAACCATATGCAATCTCCATGAGGCTGCGCTCAAAGGGCCCATGGCCGCAGCAACTGCCTAATGGATGGAGGCATCCATCGAATCCCAAAATTTGTCGTGTAGAGGGAGGACATGCAAGGACTCCTCTTCAACGTAATCCCCTTCCATGTCGGACCCCACAAGGTAATGAATCTTGCACGAGGGAAATACCCCTGAACAGTGCCTCCAGTCTACGGTATGTACCTAGCTTTACTAATCGCACTGCTACACTACTTTGGCGACCTTGAGGCTCTTAAATTTGGATGCAACGTGCAAAATACGGGTGCAAACCCCCGGGGCAGACTCACCCTAGCTCTGATGGGTATCCTGTTCGCCTGGGCCGGTCCCCAGCAACAGCCTTATCGTGACAAAACGGGCACTTGGCCTTGGCCGGATCTTCGCTCTCCGGAAGAGAGGCAGGGTCGGAGACCTGAAGGAGATTTACTGACCTGCGCACTAGCAGGCATCATGCTGTTCGTTAAAATGAATACGGACACGTGAACACACGATGTCACGGCTTCCAGGCGGCTCGAGCATAGGCTCTGCGGTGATGCATGTCTGTCAGATTACCCTGAAACTGACAAAGGAAGCATGTGCCCTGCAGAGCAACGAGATGAGGTTCGCACTATGTCAGTGCGCCCTCTAGCTGCTTGTGGCCGCCACTGCGTCAGTGCAGCATGAGACTGGTGATCGGCACCGTGATTGGAGCGATGAGGAGCGCTCCCGCGGCTCAAACTGACACGGCAAAGGTGCCGCAAAGCATACAAGCAATAGCTACAAACTGCCACAAATCAAAGCTGAGTACAAAAATTTAGTGACTTTACTGCTGGAGGAGCAGGAAAAGAAAGAGAATGTTACCCAGAAGCCTTGTGCCTTTGTTGTTGACCGGGACTGCTCATTGGTTTACCTTTTTTCACCTTTCCCTGTGATCTATGGCAAAGATAGTTTTTTCTGTTTATTAAAGTTGAACACTGTTGGAAAGGAAAATGAAGAAAGTAGAGCATCATCCTCGCATCCTGTCCTGACATAGAATTGCTTTAATAGCGTAGTGTTGCTGTGCATTGGATTGTGGACCATCAATCTGATGTTTCTGAAAACATAAGTATTAAAATAAGTATTTCCTAAGGTTAGTGCTCATTCTCTTAGATATGTTTCGCGTGTTCATTCCATTCTTAACCAAATTTGTTATCAAGTCTTTGGGAGTATCCTGAATTTGTCCTTTTGTATGGTCTGCAATACTCAAAAGTTATCACTGTGATTTAAAGAGCAGATACTGAAAAAATCTAATAACAAAGTGACATATAGGGCATATCTTTATGCTATAGTACGTTCAGTTAGCGAAGAATACTTCAGAGTGATATACTGTATCACATCCATAGTTACTTGTATATTGTATTTAGGCCACTGGTGCTTCCTCTGGCTACCATGAAATGTCCTTAGTCTAGTTAAGTTAAAGTCTTCTGAAAGTGAATCTGTTCTGGTGTAGCTAACAAAAAAGTACACTTGACATTGTACAAAATCTATAGATTATTTTCTACCGGATGAAACTTTTTCCAAGAACAGTTATTCTGACATTTTTTAGAACTTCTATGTGCTCTATCAAGTGTAATTAATAAGTCCCCCAACCCCTAATGCCACAGCATAGAAATGTGAGAATATATATTATCCCGAAAACAAAATCATGGACTTACAGTTTTATTAGAAAAGTTCCCTTTTGTTTTATTAATTTAATAAATATGATTACTGTGATCGATAGATTCATTTACTTTGCTGTTTTTCTATGGTATTTATTTATGGTAGCAATGAAGGCCCTATATAAATATATATTACTAAAAACAACGGTCCCTATTATGTATGGTATTAGGCTATAACCACAAAACTGGAATCAGCGTCGGGTGTACTGTTGTCCCAATGGACCTTATTACGTTTATTTACTTATTCGGTAAACATGAACAAACATACAATAAAGTGAGCAACAAGTGAAGGGTTCTGGAAATCAAAAGATTTCCTGACCTCGGGCATATAGTGGTAAGGTGACTTTTCAGTGATACAAATTACAGTAGTCACGATGGAAAACACATCTTGTACTCCACAATCGGCACGTCAAGTTAGTGCCACACCCAGTCAAGCTGGGGGCCTCAGTCACAGTGGCTAGAGGGGCAGTGCCCCGCCCGTGGACCCTGAATTGCATTCACGACCTGAGCAGCAAAATCGCCAAAAGGTATTCCCCATACCACGCTTCATTGTGAGCCTCAAGACTTTGAGCATTGTATGAGGATTTACCCCTCCAAGTATCGAAAACGGAGATAACCTTCCTCATACGCCCCCGTGTGGACCAGGGTCCACGGGCGGGGCATTGCCCCTCTAGCCACTGTGACTGTGGCCCCCAGCTTGACTGGGTGCGGCATTATCCCTCTAACTAACTTGACGTGCGGTCTACAGCTCCGACCCACAGCTACTTTTTAGGCATTTAGATTGACCAGTCCTGATGATGATCCCATAACCGTTGTTGGGGATCGAAACGTCGTCGACAACAACATCTTAACTTCGACTCGTAAATTTTGATTGTTGTGGAGTACAAGATTTGTTTTCCATCGTGACTACTGTAATTTTTATCACTGAAAAGTCACCTTACCACTATATGCCTGAGGTCAGGAAATCTTTTGATTTCCAGAACCCTTTCACTTGTTGCTCCCTTTATTGCATGTTCGTTCATGTTTACCGAATAAGTAAATAAACGTAATAAGGTCCATTGGGACAACAGTACACCCAACGCTGATTCCAGTGTTGTGGTTATAGCCTAATTCCATCCATAATAGGGACCGTTAATGTAGTAATATATTGCCACCCTTGGTCCCTTCCGACTTACAGGGTTCCCTTGTTCCTTGGACCCACCCGCCAAATTTGGATAAGACCGCCAGCACGGCAGTGGAAAAGTGCTTTCTACTACTGCAGCATGTGCTGTGGCCCAGGAAAAGGGCTGCAGCACTAACTGCAATGGAAAAAAAGCCCTTTGTGCACAGTCATGCACTGTGTGCCAGGCACCATGTGGTGCCAGGCACACAGTGCATGTATGTGGGGGGGCACTACATATGCCCCCCCAGGCCTCTTAGCATTTACCTATGGGGGGTGGGGGGGCCTTCCAGGGGCCCCCGAAGTCCGTTTCCGTCTGCCTTTTCATGGTGGTGGGACCGCCATGAAAAGGGGGTCGGAAAGGGACATCTTAATCCCTACGACGGTGCCTGCGCAGGCACTGCCTCCATTGTAGTGATATGTTATGTATGATATTGAATTTGTTAAGTGCATGGCTGCCCCATCGACGGGACAAACCAGCACTAAATTCTCAGGTACTAACCCAAGAGTGAAGCAAAAGAGAGGATTATTCAGGGTAGAGCCTGGCCTTAACTGCCCTCCTGAAAAACCTATGATCCTGTATGCTCCTGATATTGCTTGGCAGGGTGTGCCAGAGTGAGGACGCTAAAGCCCGGAACGACCAGCCTCCTGCCCGTGCTCTTCTAACACGGGGGACACGTAGCAGATGTTGATTAGATTAGAAGAGCGGAGGGTGTGTTCAGGTACATGGGGGATGAGAAGATTGGCTAAAACAAGGGGGCTTGGAAAATTCTGTGACAGATACACAAGGACTTAAATTAAATTCTCCATTCTGCCGGGAGCCAGTGCAGCTTACGTACGAATTTGGAAGTAGGGCAAGATTTTGGGACGGCAAAGCGGGTACGGAACACGGTGTTCTGCACCCTGTGAAGATGATTGATCCCTGCTTTATTAGCACCCAGGTACAGAGAGTTTGAAGAACCGAAGTAGTGACTTCAATACACATAGGAGTCCAAAACAACTACCCGCCACAGATTTTGTCTGTGCCTGAAAAGTAAGTGCACCGCCTAACCAAACGCCCCGGTTTTTTACAGTCTCCTTCGGGGTATAGAAAGCTCCCAACACGGCAGACCACCATTGATCACTCCAAAAATGCGTGTCTCTTCCTATAAAGAGTATTTCGGATTTGCTTGCATTCAGCTGAAGACAGTTGGCTGTCATCCGTTTGGCGATGGCCATCATGTCATTTCGGAACTTGGCAATGTGTTGGATAAAGAGATCACAAGCTGAGTATCATAAGCGTATTAGACCATGAAAAGGCCCCTGCTTTTGCAACTCTCCTCAGGGGTGAACGTAGATATGTTGGGCTCAGGGCCGACCCTGTGGAACCCCGTTATGTACGAGCTCCATTCTCGGAGCCTTAGGGAGTTGAGATCACTTGAAAAGATTTGCCTGATAGAAAGGATACAAACCAGTTGAGAGCGGTGTCCACTAAGCCAATCTCTTGATTGCACCAGGATTTTATGAGATACAGTGTTGAACGCGGCGCTGAGGTCAAGAAGAATCAAGGCAGAGGTATGGCCCTCATCCAGTGAACTCTGCAATTGTTCAGTCACTGCCAGCAAGGCTAATTCAGGGTCTAAATCCATTCTGCGATAGGATTCCGATCGCCACCCCAGCGGGAACTTGTATCTTGTTGTAGGCGAGGCTTTCCCCCTGACTTCTGCACTCCGACCGCCGGTATTGTAATCCAGCGGTCAAGCCAATGGCCTAGATGTCGGGCGGACTGCCAACGACCACCTGTCAGTGGTGGTCCGCCCGCCATTGTAATGAGGCCCATAGTTAGATTTTTGGTTCTTGGTGACAGGCTTATGTCTGCTCAATTCCAGTACTGCAAAGTGGCTCACGAATTAAGTGCACTGGTGCACAGACATGTCGGACATCTCACCTTTTTTCACACGCTTCAATTTCTGGTGTACTATTTTTCGTGATTAGACCTTACTGACTAAGGAAGGCTTTCACTGGCAGTAGGTAGGCTGGTCAGGTGCAAGCCTAGCTTGGTTGACCACGGTATGGTGCCGTGGCCTTCCACAGGGGTTTCCCTGCTGTGATGCCTTGTTGTCCCAATTCAGGGGCTCACCCCGTTATAATGGTTTGGTGGATACAATTCATTAGCCAAGACTACAATGTAGACCCGCTGACAGAACCCTGCACCAAACTGAAAAAATGCATTGACAGGAACCGCTGTGATGGCAGTTCCTGCCTATGAATTATAAATGACTGCCAACGTGACAGTCATTTGTAAATTTGGCAGGCGGTCCCCCGACCAGGGTGACAGAGTAAATTACTCCGTTGCCCTGACAGAACAATGAGACGTCTTCTCAAAATTAAATCAGCCCCTTAGGCTGTTGACATTCTCAAAGTGGTCTTTAAGTTTTACCTAAACGAAAAAATTCCCCTTCTACTTATTTTTTTGCAACAACACACTTCCGTAGTTAAGGAACATAATCTTTGACGCCTAGCGTGCACTAAGGCTCTACACTGTGCAGTCTAACTCTTTATGAATGTGGGAAGTGATGGTGATGTCAGTAGAGCAGGTACTAAACCCTCCATCGAACTATCGAGGGATTCCTCTGTAGCCTAATACTACATTGAGCACAGAACTCATCCTCTTTCTGGTGTCTGAGCATACTCCAGAATTGCTAAGTGATTTTTAATGTCTTTCGTCAGCTATGTTCCTGACAGAGTGAGATGTACAAAGCATCTACATGGGCCACTCTTAATATATTTTTCAGGAACAATGCTCTGAAATCTTTTTCCCAAAGCAAAGCACATTTTAGAGAGGAGGTTCTGAGAACTCTTTTTGGCTAAGCTGACTACTTTTGCAGCCTTCTGCTACTTACCCTATCCTTTTTGCCACAATTTAAGAAGAGGAACGAGCCGGTGCTTAGAAGTAAGGAAGCATGACCTTTAAAGTGAGAACCTTTTCTCTAGCCAGCTGACTCCCTTTGGTTATCAATACCTACTTATGAATCAGTCAATCATTAGTCAAAAACGAACACCAACTAGCTCATTGGTCATTTCAAAGATATAAGCACATATATGGTACTGGGCATCCTACCTCTGAATTAACAGGTTGCAAAGCAGTTTCCTGGCCTTCCACAATGTGATATCACACCCACAAATTGAGAAAGGGTGATGTTCAGTGCAGAAAGGGCAACCAGGGTACAGAAGCTATCTTTATTCTTTTTTTTTTTTTTTTTTTTTTTTTTTTTTTTAAATTTTTATTGAGCAGATTCAAGAAATACAAAAAAGACATACTAGTAGAAACTTTAGAGTGGCAGGACAAACAAATAATGAATGTTATGCGGTTAAATAATGCAGTAGACATCGAAGGGAATCCAATTACATTTCTAGGAGCAAGAATGGCAAAAAAAGAAGATAAGAAAAGAAAAGAAAAGGACGCGAAAATCATCTGAGACACAATAAAATATTCATAATGAACATAGCCTTCAAGTATACATATATACTTATGTTTTAACAGAAGAATCAAATTAGTCCCTCAGCGACTCATACCAATTAGTTATTGGTAACCAAACTTGTTCCCCATGAGATCGAGACTTTTTACCTCTTGCTCTATAGATAGCTATTTCTAACTTATATATTGCCAGTAATCTATTTAGCCAACCCTGGAAAGTTGGTGCTTCGGGATCTTTCCATCTTGTTGATAAAATTATTCTATAGACCGCAGTGCCGATGTAAATAACGGGAGTTTCTAGGTCGGTATGGCCGAGAGAGTCATCATAACCTAACAAAAACAAAGTAGTTGACGTTTTTATCGCATGCCCAAAAATTTCAATCCAATGCTTTGTGATGGCCATTTTAAACTGTTCCAATTTGGGGCAATCCGAGAACATATGTATAAGGTCAGCCGGACCTAGAGTACATCTGGGACACTTATCATGTTCAGCCTTACCCCAGGAGAATAATTTGGAGGGGGTGTAATATAAATTAAATATAGTTTTATATACTTGGGCCTTTAAGTTAGAGGCAAGTAAAACTTTGGAAGATAAATATAGAGTCATATCTATATCTGCATTAACATTGTTCAATTTATTAGCCCAACTGGTTTCTATATCTTCAAGGTCGTCGGGGTGATTTCTGATGAAAATATCATATAGATGGCTTATTCTGGTGCGATGTTTTCTTAAAAGGTCAAAGAGTGGTATGGGTTTTAGTTCTATGTCGGATTTAATTTGTCTAAGACTTGTATAAATTTGAATAAATTTTAGATAATCTGTGGGTTGGATATGATATTTAGCGTATAAATCATCAAATGTTGCTTTACCTTCACTATCGAAAAAATCCCCAATAGTTATGATGCCCAGATTCGCCCACCGCCTAGTTATATTATCATTGAAGAATTGCGGTATAGCTGCACTATCCCAAAGCGGTGTATATGATGTGAATTTTGGAATAGAGAGCATTTTAGTAATTCTATTCCAAATTTTCCGGGCGTCTGTAAAGGTCTTAAATTTAATTTTTTTGAAGTAGGAAGGTTCTACTTGTCTCAGAAGCAAACCTCTTGCTTTACTGCCCAGCATCAGCTCGTAAATTGATGGTATATATTGATCATGATTGTTATTATAGCTGTTGTTACTGTTAGTACCTGGTATAAGTAAAACCATCATCGGTTGTAGGAAAGCGGCCCATAAATAATAAGTTAAATTTGGAATAGCTAAACCACCTCTTGAGGATGGTAGTGTCATTTTTACCAGCGCTCGCCTTGTCTTCCCATACCTCCAAATAAAGGATGATATCGCACGATCTAAGGTTTTAATTGTATCGATACTGGCAAGAAGGGGGATTGCCCTAAATAGATATAAAATCTTTGGGAATACCACCATTTTAACGTAGTTACCTCTACCAATTATAGAAAGATGAAGATTATTTATTCTAAGTAGGTCTATTTTTATTTTTTTTAATTAGGGGGTCATAATTTATTGCATTAATTTCACTTATTTTTGGTGAGATGGTCACTCCGAGATACTTTGCCGAATTAACTCGATAAAGGCTTACAAAAGGAGTATTAGCAGTAGATAGCACCATTGTTTTGTCTTGGTTCAATGAGTATCCAGAGTATAAACCGAAAGTACGAGTGATTTCTTCAATATTAGTTATAGCCTCAGTAGGGTTAGTTGTTAAAACCGCAACGTCATCGGCATAGGCAAGAACTTTGGTAACATATACGCCAGCTTTAATAGGTCTAATCGATGGTGAGGTTAATAGTTTGAGGATAAGGGGATTAATATATAAGGCGAACAATAATGGAGAACACGGGCAACCTTGTCGTGTACCCCTTTGTATGTTAATAATTGCAGACTCACCTCCACCCGTCATTACTTTTGCCTTAGGGTCTGCATAAAGGGCCTTAATAGATTTTATAAAGACCGGGCCAAAGTTGTTAACAGCTAATATTTCCCAAAGAAACTGCCAAGAGACCCGGTCGAAAGCTTTCTCAGCATCAAGCAGGATCAGCGACATCTGGTCCCCCCTTGCTCCCACAATGTCAAAAAGGGAGATCACTCTACGCGTGTGATCTGTAGTGCTCTTACCGGGTATAAAACCGTGTTGCCAGGGAGAGACCAGACGTTCGATGATCCTGCTCAAGCGATTAGATAAGATTTTAGCATATATTTTTGAGTCTGAATTAATCAGGGATATTGGTCGATAAGAAGTTGTTAAATCGGGTGGCTTATCTTTTTTGATAAAAATGACAATATTCGTTAGCTTCCAGGATTCAGGAGATTTACCAAGCCATTGTATCCCCAGAAAAAGATCATGCATAAATGGGATAATTACATTGCCCAATATTTTGTAAAGGTCAGTAGGTATTTTGTCTGGCCCTGCCGCCTTTCCCGCTGCTAATTCGGCCAAGGCAAGTTCTACTTCAGCTAAGGTTATGTCTATTTCGAGTGCATCTTTTGTACCATCATCGAGGCAATTAGTCCAATTAGTCTCTTCCAACCAGTTCTCTAAAAAATCCTTGGTATCAGCGGCTAAGCCATGATCTCCATTTTGATACAATTTTTGATAGTAATCATAGAAGCATTTAGTGATGTCCTCTTGAGTGGTATATTCTCTTCCCTCATATTTGATATTCTGGATGGAATTACGAGATTGTGATTGTCGAGTTCTAAGGGCAAGATATCTCCCTACATTCTCGCCAGTCTCATAGACCTTACTCCGATTCGATTGAAAAGTTTCGGCTACCTTACGAGTTAATTCATCGTTAAACTCGGCTTTGAGCACTAAGATTTTATTTAGTATTTCTTCACCTGGAATCCCCAAGCTCAACTGACTGGCATGTAAATACTCTAATTCGATGAGTCTATTGGTCAATTGAATTTGTACTTTTTCCTGTTCTTTTTTTCGGCTGGCAACAAAGGTAGCGGTCTCTCCCCTTAATGCTGCCTTGAAGCAGTCCCAAACATTGAACCGAGACGCACTATATTGATTAATATCAAAAAATTCTTGGGCCCATTGTCTAATATGATCGATGTATGCCTGGTTGACTAGAAGTTTACGGTCAAATGTCCATTGTGGATAGGCCCTCTTAAGATTAGGGACATCGCATATTAGACAAAGTGCGTTGTGGTCTGATATTGTCTTTGGGGATTTAACGATAGAGGCATTAGAAGCAATATCGGTAGTTGTGTATATATAATCAATCTGTACATATTTCCGATGAGGATAGGAAAAATACGTATATCCAGGATCTCCGCCATTCTTTAATGACCATATATCACACAGATTGTGACTATGAATCAAATTTTGTAGCGCCCTGAACACTCTTGGTTTTCGACCCAGATAAGTATGTTGGTTTTGATTATATTGTAGTGGGTCACTTGATAAATTGAAATCACCACATAATATTAGAGGG
The DNA here is from genome assembly GCF_964204655.1 of Triturus cristatus. NCBI lineage: Eukaryota > Metazoa > Chordata > Amphibia > Caudata > Salamandridae > Triturus > Triturus cristatus. The sequence continues at coordinate 1,018,571,643 of NC_140589.1, read as the reverse complement.
CCGGTCCATAATGCTAATTCTGAGTCTAGCTCAATAAATAAAGTAGGATCATCAATATTAGGGCCATAAATAGAACATATGACAATTTCTAAATTAAGTTGAACAATGGCCCACCTACCATGACTGTCAACTTTTTTACGTATTGGAGTGCCAAGTCCGGATCTTGCAAAAATGGTGACCCCCCTAGTTTTAGAGGTTTGTGTGGTTGCAGCCAATAGGTTGAAGCCCGGGATATTCAATTTATCAATCTCCCCGATCGGAATATGGGTTTCCTGTGCACATATAATATCCCAGGAATTTTGTCTCACTAGTTGAGTAAATTGATCCCTCTTCCCTTTGTCATTAAGTCCTGCCACATTCCAGCATCCTAATTTTAACTTCCCGATTTTATTGTTTTATTTTTTAAACACGGCACATGAAGCGTAAATAACAGTTTAATTTCGATACATAATCTTATAGTACTCTCGGATCTGCTCATTTTACAACATATTTTTTCCCCCCTTCCCCTCCCACCCCTCCCAGCAAAACACCCACACAACCCCCCCCCCCCACACACCCCAACCAACCCACCCAAACATCCCAAAAAAAGGCAACAAGACTCCGTAAGAGTCTTTTGTGATGGTTTAGCAATGTCTGACCGACACCGGAAAACAATACAACCCAAAAAAAAAAAAAACAAAGGAGAGGAAACAAAAGAGGAGAAAGCGGAGCAAAGCCACGCGAAAATCAAGAAGAGAGGAATAACCGGAAATTGTTTGACCCTCTCTGTACAATATAAAGTACAATTAGTCAGTAATTTAGACACTGTGAATCACCCTCGTTCTGAATTTAGCATACTAATTACAAATTTAAGAGAGGTGACCCAACAATGTTAATGATATACGGCGTTATAAAGTGGTTTAAGCATTTTATGCATTTTACTTTAAGCTGTCAAGGTACTCTTTAGCCTTGATCTCGGATGTGAAAAACTTAATTTGCCCACCATTGATTACTTTTAACTTAGCCGGGTTGTTAAGATATGCCGTGACATTCTTGTCTTGAAAAGGTTTAATCAGCTGTCGTAATCTCCATCTGCGTTCGACTGTGTAATGACAAAAGTCAGGGCGCACAAAATAGGAGATGGTATCCTTGCTGCGAGGTTTATCTGGCTTAGCTTTATCGGAGATAGCTTGTCGAAGCATAAAATTTCCAAAGTAAACTAAGATTGCTCGTGGGTATTTCCCGGCTACAGCCGCAGATTTTGGAGTTAAAGGAACTCGATGTGCACGTTGTATCTCGTAGTCCCAGTCCCAGGCAGCAAGCTCAGGTAGTGTATCGCGCATCAACTGTATAATGAAGGAACGACAGTCTTCGCCCTCAACTTTCTCTGGAACACCAAGAACGCGAAGGTTATTCCTGCGAAGTCTATTTTCATAGTCCTCCAACTTCCATCTGGTATCTTTGAGTTCTGCCTCATGCGCCTCAAGCCGATCATTAACTCTAGTAGCGTCGGTTTCATTCTGAACGATCCGCGCCTCTATGTCATGCAGCCTTTCTGTGAAAGCACCCATCGTCTTTGATAGTTTACGGACAACCCCTTGGACCTTCTGCACAGCTACTCGCGCTTTGCGACTGTCTCTTGAGGTCTCTTCACGATGAGAAGCGATGGCTTGTAAAACTGTTTCCATGACTTGAGACAATGTCGCACCAGTTGCACCAGAGACATCAGGATGTGGACCAGCTTGATGAGTGTTTATGGCTCCATTTAAATTTGGTACCTGTGGCGTGGCAATGATATTTTGACTATGACTGGAATTCAAAGCTGTTGGAGTGTAATCCCAAGTTAGATCATTTGTTCCTTGGCATCCAGCTTTCCCCTTTTTGAGTACTGTCCGTTTTTTATCACGTGGTTCCCTTGAAGGGTTGAAGTCTGAATCTGTACTGGAGTACGAGTCAGAATCGTTCTCGCCCTCATCCACCTCATCCTCTGTGTCACCGGACAAGCTAAAGCCATCTGATAAAGAGTAGAAGTCGGTTATATCTTTATCTTTATCTTTTTCATTGTCCGCCTCAGTTGCCTCCAAATGATCTGTATAATGGTCGGTTTCCTGGCCTTCCACAATGTGATATCACACCCACAAATTGAGAAAGGGTGATGTTCAGTGCAGAAAGGGCAACCAGGGTACAGAAGCTATCTTTATTCTTTTAAATGTGCTATCTAAGAAAATTGACCAGAATTATTAACAATTGTTCACATTGTGGTAGCTAAAAGGAATCTGTGAAATCGACTACATTAATCTGCTGTTAATAATCCTTCTTATTAAATATTCAAGATGTGGTTTAACTTGCCATATGTTCACCAGACCAGCTGTGGTAAGACTTGTAGTTATTTGTTTTGAAGAACTATTAATAGTGGCACCTCACGCATGCAATATCCTGTTTTCTTCTCTTTAGGTCCTCACTGCTTTATTGTTCCGATTAGGGACCATAATGGTAACATGTATGCAGGTGTGACGGCTGTTGATATGCTATATAAAGAAGGTAAGTGCTCATAAAACAAGCAATTCGGGCAAATGAGTTATTACTGTTCATGGGAATGTTACTATGAGGATATGGTCGGCAGGTGAGGAGAAATGTTTCACGGAAAGAAAGGGAGTGTTACCGTGACAGTTTAATCCAAATGCAGTCTTTGTCAGGCGTATATTGTTTGGCAAATAATTAGAATATGGACAAGTCCAAGCCGCATAATGTACTAGTATATTACATGCACCCTTTCATGGGTATTCTTTGTTAACATACATTTAAAAAAAGGAACTGTTAATTCTCACTCTCCTTTGGATTTGTTGTTCTTGTTATTATCAGTAGTGGTAGTAGTAGCAGTAGTATTAGTAGTGATAGTAAGAGCACTGTCGATAATGTTTCTTTTGTAACAGTGTCACGAGTCCAGAAAAAATGTGTATAATTTCTACATGGGAAAATTAATATAAATATTATCAAACTTACTAAAACAGAGGGTATAATACCCCTTAGAATATATTCCCAAAAATGCAAAGCAATCTTTCTTGGACCACAAATATTTCTTTTAAATTGTTATTAATTGATCACCAGATCTTACTATAGATAGTTGTCTTCACAGTCCATTGGAGGTATGTGCCAATATTACAGCATTATCAAAGAACATTTATTCCTCCGTTGCTAATTTTGGCATTAGTTATTGTGGCTTTGGAGCTCTGTTTGATCATTAACACAAATATTAACAAAATCGGACTCAAGACACAGCCTTTTATGACAGGAAAGGGGCTTGCATAATTTCTGGCATTCTCAAACCTGATCCTTGCTTCTGTATTGACATTAAGAGGCTGATTTCAATGTTGGGCGGAGTTGCTTCCGCCCGACACAGATTCGGTCCTGGGACCGATCGACACCCGCTCGGCGGTCCCTTTCGGCCCATTACAATGCGACTGAACAGTGTTCGGTCGCATGCTCCCTTTTCTCAATGGAAGCTTGTTTTTCAAAAGGCTGCTTATGCAGTGGAAATGATAGCTCCCTCCTTAATTCAGTCTTGTAATCCAACTAATATTTTCTCCTTGAAGATCTTGGTTGAGGCATTCATCAGAAATATCAGCCTATCCTTAGAACCCACTCCCCTGGAGTACCCACCCTGTGCCTGGATACTGGGTAGATTCTACCCCATGCCCACCCCAAAGTCATCCCTTCCCAAAATGTGCCATCAAATTGCACTTGTAGTATGATTCTGAGAGTCCATCCCATCCTCAGTGCAGCCATCAGCCTTTCCCCATTCCTGCACCCATTACACGATAACAGTACAAGATGGAACATTTTGTACTATTTTCAACATTCTGCTTTTTCTGGTGATTTTTTGCTTTTCAAGATGTATTCAGTATATTCAAAAACTCCTTTGCTTCAGAGGCAGTGGTGAATATTTAAATCTTCTCTTCAGCCAGAATGTTCATTTCTGACTATTTAACCAACATGGCTTGAGCAGCTGCCTACCAAAAGTGTAATTGCTTAGGTTCAAAGCATCTTTTATCAGAATCTATTGCCACGTTTGAATAAATACTCGGGGGGGGGCACTGTTTAGAAGGGATGTGGGGTAGCACAAGAAGAGAGAGCAAGGGAAATTATGTTGAGGTCAGCATAGAAAAAGTAACAAAAGAAAAAACAGGATTTTTTGTATTTTGATGATCAGTGAAACTGTGGCAAGCGTGGGCTTAAAGGGCTTCCATATTTTAAAGAGAAACTTGAACATTTTAGATGGGTCCACTGAAAATTATTTCTTAGAATGTAAATGTCCTCAACAATACACATAAAAACATTCTTTATGACTTCTGACAGGGGTTTATTTGATGTGGTAGTAAGGAGGACAAAGCACAGCAGGAACAAAGCCAAATAAACGCTAAAAGGTCATTATATGAAACAATAGTGTGAAAGTAGTTACAATGGAAATAAGGTATGAAGAAGGGGAACAAATAGACATATTGCTTGCCCGGACTTCTAAAGAGAGGACGACCAGAAATAAAATAAACGCTATAATTAATTCCATCAGTGCCCTCCTGGTTAAAGAATTCGTAAATATAGTGCTAACGTTCTACCAGTATTATGGCACTCTTTACCAATCCGATCACCTTAATTACATTAGAGAAATTGAGAAGTTTCAAGATAAACTTACAATTCCTCATTTCCCTGCAGAAACTAGTAACTTCCTGATGTAGCCTTTGTCAGATAATTTAAATATGGACATGATAGCTGATCTACCAAATGGAAAAGCACATTTGGACGATGGCCTTCCAGCCAATTCTTTTACACCATTTGCTCCAAAACCAGTTAACCCACTAAAGCTTTTGGTTACTCGCCTTTTATTGGGTGGAGATGTTCCTTTCTCATTGTAATTTGGGGTGTTAATAAGCTTTTTAAACTTGGTAAACCGCCAGAAGATATTATTTCTTATAGGCTTATCACACTTTTAAATATCAATTAGACATTTTTGGCTGATTTAATAACCAGAAGGCTAACACCATACATCTCTGAGTTAGTTAGATAAAAATGTTATTATTCCTAAATTAAACATCCTTACTGAAGTGCCATATTTAATCAATCCCATATATATATTCACTGTAGGGAAGTCTCTGCAGTGATCTTGTTATCGGATGCAGGGAAGGCTTTTCCTGTCATGAGGTGGACTGTCCCTTCATCATCCTGAATAGGATGAGTCTTCCACCGCACATCACAAGGTTAATAAGGTCACTCTACACAGGCATGTCTGCTTCAATTATAATAAACTTAAGAGTTTGCAGCATCCGTGTAACTTACTGGAAGTATACAACAAGGGTGCCCTCTCTCACATATTCTTAGTGATATGCCTCTGGATAGATTGGTGTTAGCAATTCAGACTTCCCAGACAATTATGCCATCAATTAACAGAAAGGCTAGATTAAAGCTGTATGATAAGGCTCTATTCTTAATAGCGGGTCGAGACAATATAAAGTAGACTTTAGATTTAATCACCAACTTTATTAATATCAAGACTCTGTTATTTATTTCCACTCTTACAGTTCTTTCAGGAAATTTTCAGGTTTGTTATACCATACGCTCTAAAAGGTATGTAAGAATCGGGGTAACAGAAGATATTTTGGTACTATATGAGCATAACTTTCTCCAGGTACTTAGAAAAGTGACTATGTTAATAGACAGATGGAACCATCTCCCACTGTCTATCAGAGGGAGAATATCCCTTGTTAAAATGTCTCTTCTCCCACTGTTTGCTTTCGCATTCTCCACTTTACTATGCAATTTACAAGCTAAATGCTTTACCAACATAGAAAGAAGGATCACCCACTTTGTCTGCTCCAATAAGAAACATGTATTAACCTTACAGAATTGTAGATGTATTCTGCATTATTGATATCATGGTTTGAGGTGAATGTTAGAAAATATCGGATTCTTAACTGCACCAACCCCACCGGTGCCATAAAATCTCTCAGCAGTAATTGTGATTAAATATATCTAATGATCAGTCCTATTTACATAATGGGGTTCTCTATTATACCCCATTAAATCAGGTCCTGTCAATGAGACCCACTTAGCTGACTGTTGATGGGGCAGAATCAATATAGGGAAAGATAGCAAAGTGATGAAATTCCTTGAAAACTTGCAAGCCATGCCTGCCAAACACGAACAGTCAGGTGCATGCTGCAACTGAGTGGCCGTATGTAACATAAATCTGTACTATGTTGGTGGCACTGCAGATTTGGTTGGATCATTCTTATATACCCACCCACCTCTCAAACCTTTCATCCTTCTCCAACCCTAGCTGCCAGACGAGATTAAACCCGTCAGGATCTATAAATATATATAACCACTGAGGAGTTTAAAACAGCATACAGAGAAATCAAATAAACGGTCTGAGAGCCTCAAACCCTGTTGCTGGTTTAAAATATTTCCACAGCACTATATCTTACGTATCGGACACTAGATTCAAATTCACCTACATTTAGTAAAATAAGGAGTTGGCCAAGATAAAACAAATCCGTTAAAATCTGGTATGACGATGCACAAGAGACTACAAGAAAAAGGCATGCTCTTCTGCAAAAGATATAGGAGAAACTTCTTTTTTTTTTGTCCTCATACGCCACCAAGGTTCTATATGTATGATCGATAGGTTAACAAGCGATATGCTACCTCAGTACATACCAACTGGAAGGGACAGAACATGGAGCGAGGACCTCGTCCCATAGCAATAATGCTTGACATACCTGCGATCAGCATAGCGCAACCCTTCAAAGGATTTTGAAAATCTGCCAGAATACTGAAGAAAGTATCAAGGCAATACTTATACCCAGAAATGGGACAGATGGCTCAATCATTGGACCTGGGGAAAAAAAAAAAAAAACCCAGTCTCTCAATGATCCCATTTCAAAAGGCGCCAAAAAGATCTTTTATCAGGATTCCCTATTCTGGCCGAGTCCAGCTTGGAGACCTGCAAGGCAGAAGCAAACCATTCATTGACAGAAGGAGGTGAAGGGTCCTTCCACTTCTTGCATATCTCCCTTCTAGCGAGAAGTATAGCAAAGAAGACTAACTTTTTCGCTAATGTGGAGACCCCCTCTAAAATTCCAAAGATCACTAACTGGGGATCTAATATTATGTTGAAGTCCACTGAGGTTGACAGAATCTTACAAATAGCTTCCCGGAACTGCGACAAAAAAGGGCACTCGTAAAACATGTGGATATCCGAGGCAGCCAAGAGACCACACCTAGCACACACTACCATATTCCCCTGAGTAATGTTAGAGAGGCGAAGGGGAGAGTAGTAAGCTCTATGAATAGTATAAAGGTGGTTCCTGCGCAACCACGCCGGTTTCACGACATCCCACATCATACTACATGATGTACCCCATAATTCTTGCAGGTTAGTATTACTTATATCTAGCCCCCAAAGCTCATCCGGTAACAAAAATACCCCATCCATCTCCTCCAAGATCAAATTGTACCATGACGAGATCTCTTTCTTAGCAGGGGGTTTGTCAATCAACAAAGTTATAAGAGTACTATAACCACCTATTGGGAACTTAATTCTCCGAGAGGGCCGTGCTGTATAAGATCGAGACCAACTAGACATCTGCAGATATTTTAGTCTAGCTAGGCCTGGGCCAATCCTCCCACTCAAGCACTCCCAAGAGAGCAATTCGCCGTCAACAAATAGGTCTCCCCAAAACTCCAACACTGCCTCCCTGATGGGTAATGCTAGCGAATCACACAACCAGGGCGGAGGATCAGGCAGATCCCATAAGGGAGTCCTACAGCCATAATACCCTATTTTAATAGCTTTTAGAACCTGGGCCCAAGTCCTTGCCATCCCCAATAGGATCTTCAATTTAATCTTTTTAAAGTACTTGGGATCTCCAAATTTCAAAAGGAATCCAGACTGGCTAACCCCTTCTCCAATAAGCAAAGTGGTGTATAGAGTTCCCACCCCATACTCTAATGGTTTCTTTAACAGCATCCTGGCATGAGAGAGCTGGAACGCCCATGCATACAACTGGATGTCCGGAGCAGCCAACCCCCCCTTTTCCCTATGCCTCCTTATCTTTTTCCACGAGATTCTTGGAAGGTGTTTATTCCAAATGAATGTATTGATCTCGGCCTGAAATGTTTTAATAAAAATTGGATCGAAATACAGGGGAATAGTGTTAAAGAGAAAAGAAACCTTTGGCAAGACGGACATCTTGACCAAATTAGACCTTCCCAATAACGACAGTGGAAGATGGGACCAGGACTGAAGTAACTTACGGCAGTCCTTAACTATCCTGGAAAAATTGATATTGACAATCTGGTCTAGATCTTCTACAATATCAAGGCCCAGGTATCTCAACTTCTTTCCTGGCCGAATACCAGCAATACACAAACTCTGGTTCATACCCCAGGTCATCATCTCGGTTTTTGTGGCATTGATCTCATATCCAGATACCTCCCCAAATGCAGAGGCTAGCTTGAATATTTCTGGAAGAGCCATATGGGCATCTGATGTAAAAATGAGGATGTCATCTGCGTACAAGGCCACTTTTCTCTCCCAGCCCCTGCACGCAAACTCCTTGATATTAGCATTATCCCTTAAGCTTTGGGCAAATGGTTCAGCGTACAGAGTAGGAGAAACTTCGATGAGGGTGTTGGGAGCTTCATTGCAAAAGGCATTAGTAAGGCACCTTGCCAAAAAGAGTATATTTTCAATATCTACTATGTATTGGCCCACCAATACGTACCTATGTTTCAACATCACTTTTTTCAACCGTGACTGGATTTTTTCAAGTTTGAGTAACCAAAATCTGCAGCTCTATATAAAAGTATTAACAATCCCCTCATCTTATCCCCATTGCTTTACCAGACCTACAGTCCCAATTCACCATTTTCCAGCCTTTTGAGACAGAGGAAATGCTCAGGTTGTCCCTGAAAGAAAATTACCCAACTTGCCACTGAAGACCTGCCTAACCTGGTGTAGGAAAAATATCTACATTTCCAACTTATACTCCATGCAAAATGTCTCATTCCTAACCAGAGGCAATCCCTTATCTCTTGAAAAATTGACCCAGTGTTCCTGGCTAACTATTGACCAGTCCCATATGAGTACAATCATGCAATTGGAGGTCACAAGAAGACTTAAAAAATATATAGAACTGACCCACCATATTCACTAACATCATTTAGTATGCAAGCCCTCCAGAGACATAGACATAGTGCACACAGTGTACTGCTTCTCCTGTGCTTGAATAAAGGAATTCATTCAGTCTTAATGCTGCTTGACTTGTCAGCTACTTAGGACACAGTGGTATACCCTTACTGTATTGTTTGCTCTATATTTCGCCTGACAAAGATATTGCATTCACTACATCGACCTAATCAATACTTTCCAGGTTAAGTCTATGCACGCAGATGCAGAGTCAGAAAAGATAAATATACACTTCCTTTGATGATGTAGTGGTAGGTGATGTCATGAATGCTATATTTTTGTAGGCCTACATTGTCGATCTCATTAAAGTGTTACACAAACCGGCGCACAATGCCATACTACTGGCACGGCTGAAACAATGGAATTGTATAATTAGACCTATCTTGGTTTGGATTTGACTCTTAATATCCATAGGCATCTAATAAGTGTAAAGGAAGTCAGTAGTATTGACCTCCCAGATTGTGTCTTGTGTAGTGCCACAGGTGTCACTCCCGTTACTGTCTACTGTTGTTTGAAATAAAACTTGGGAATGAGGCGTTATCTGAACTGCATATTTCACTGGATGGAAAATAGCTCCTTATGCATGAATGGAGCCATTATTGAATTCCTGATCATAGAGAGCTCATTCTAATGACTTTCATTTTGCCACCAAACTTAGGAACACCTTCACCAACCTCACAGAATTCAAGACACATGAAAGTTCTGTTTGACTCTGAGCTGCCACTTGCCCCCAAAACAAACCTGTGGTCAAGGATATCAACCTGCATCAATCATTAACTTATGAAACCCAATATTCCAACTGCAACAACGGCGGGCCCTTCTTGCCGTACCTCACACCAGTTCTTGAGATAAATGTGATAATTGTTGTGCAATCCACCCCATACGCCAGCCGCTGAATGGCGCTACTGTGCTCCAGATCAATACAACATAAACAAATGAAAATGGGGGTGCACGAATGAGATAGTCCAATGAGCCAAAATTTTATAATTAAAATTAAATTTCAGTAGATAAAAGGAATGGTCAGCCAACGCGTTTCATTCCCTCAAGGGGAACTTCATCAGGGCTTGAATCAATATTGAGGAACACGCCGTCACATCTGGAACTCTGTTTAGACGATTGCCGCAATCTGAAGTACTTGTGAAATACACTATACTTCATGGAAATCACAAGACTTGCTTTATTCTCAAGAACATACATATTGATTCAAGCCCTGATGAAGTTCCGCGTTGGCTGACCATTCCTTTTATCTACTGAAATGTAATTGAAATTAAAGAGGACATTTAGTTATAAAATTTTGGCTCATTGGACTATCTCATTCGTGCACCCCCATTTTCATTTGTTTAACTTATGAAACCCTTCCACTGCTCAAATAAGCCAGCGTATGGAACATTAGGTTTGCAACAATCCTGAAAAACCTTGTTGACTGACTGTAAAAGCTTCAAAACGTTTATAGCGCTGCCATGTAAAAACAACCTAAAACACTTCTCTAGCTCCTATAGTTTGCAGGGATCCAGTGCGAGATCCTATGGGCTATGCACATACTGAGGCAGAAACCCAAGATATTGCAGATACAAACTGGATCTTACTAGGCACCATCGACTTACATGAAATAGATGACATCACATCTGACTAAACAATGAGTAACTTCCTTAACAATATATTCAAGTATTTATAGGCCACAGGAAAATTCTCTTCTTAAGTGGAAGGGGAAATATTTTCTCACAATATTCCCTTTTAACTATGAAAAACCACACATGCAAATTCTGAATGAATATAAGTAAAGATACTTAACTAAACAATTGTAGCCAACTGATTGGATGAAAGTAGAAAGCCTCTTAGGGATGTGATGTGTCTATTGAAATTCCATCGATCACAATTAGTTTACTAAAGTCTAGTTACACACCGGTTGGAAATTTGGGGCAGACACCTTTAACTTGTGATTGACGTCACTGCATTTTAAAAGTTGCAGGAATTCAGATGTGCTCCTCGGGACAATGTGTCAATATTTCAGGCATGGGAAGAGTGGGGTTGTTTAAGTTAAAAAAAGGATGTTTACTAGTTCTCATAGGATACGATCACTTTGAAGACTGCCAATGAGAATTTGATATATTAGAGAAAGAAAGGCTTAAAGCATAGTGTTTCAAAGTTGTGCTGTCACACAGGGTTAACTTCTACCCATACGCCATTGAGAAGGTACTTCAGACATTTGCAAATCTTTGAGGTCTCATATTGACTATAAATAGAAAAATAACTTAATTAATGGCCATTAGAGTTTGGCCTTAAATGAAGAAGTGGATTTGTGAGTCATTTGTGCGTCTTGAGTGGGGTTCTAGTGCAGAGTGCACACTTCTCCAGTTTGCTTGGGACATACGGAGTCCCAGTCTATTAAGCTGCATATGTATATATGTATATTTATAAGAAGTGTGTTCAAACCTGTGTAATTAATTAACCACGTAGTGAGAAAGTGAATCCTGTGATATGAGGACTGGTGCTACTTCAGAATTTATTTTGAACGCCCTAATCAGACACTGCATAGTTCCATAATTGTTTGTTTTGACCTAATTTGTCATTGTTGATAGTAGAGGGCGAAGTGAGCAGGTTGGCAATTGAAATTCTCACAGCTAATGCCAATGATCACCCTAAGACTTTTAGATTCAGTCTTACAATATCTTGCTGAATCTCATAGAAATGCATCGAGCCCAATGTGACTAGCACATTCAACCTCTATTTCTGATGAATGATTTATGAATCCTAATGTGTATGATTTACAAATGTCTTCAAGTGGTCTCCTGATAATAGCCTGACGTATGTGCATAGATCAACAATGAGCTATTTAGTGAATTGGTGAATTGTAAATTACATTTTAGATTCAGCCAGCAGGATTTAGTGAAATCAGACAAAATAGGGTTAGAAGATGTTATGACTGCCAAGATTCTAGTTACCATTGGAGGTGCCATACGGTTTCATTTCTGAACTGTCTAAACATGTTTCAGTGGTATTATCTCCAATTCATTGTTAATAAAATCATTGGAAGAGTCATATGTAGACAGTTCCAAATCATGCTACGACACAGAATAGGCAAGTATAGGCCATGCTTGTTGGTTAATTTAGCAGTTGCCTTACTAGCTGAAAAATCTGCATTTGAAATGGACAAAGTTGTAACAGAAGTTGCATTAAAGAGATCTTTAATAAGCTTATTAGTATGGTAGCTTCAACTAACAGCAGTCATATGTTTTTATGCATAAAGGGCCTTATAATAAATTATGTGTGTTCATGGGTAATTATTTATTGAGGATTTTTGTATAGCACTGTGTTTTGCTGTATGGCATGGTAACTTCAGAGTGCTACGCACATACAGTGTGGCATATACAGTTAAAGACTGTGGTTTTAGAAATTACTTTAGGAAGATGTTTTAAACTTTGTTCATGAATGGAAAGCTCTAATAACCCTAATAGTCATTATAGAATCTCTTAATTGGAGAACTTTATGGGGCACTGGTTGCCCTTGTCTCCAGGTATGTTTGAAATGGTGATGGAAATCTTAGGCACAGCCATCAGTCAACACCCACAGATTTCCATGAATAGGTTCTGTTGATGCAGTTTTAGGGGAAGGCCTGGCGTGGCAGTTTGGGCTGGACTCTTCCCATGATCAAGACTGATTTGCATGTGGCTGGGTCCAAACCGGGGTGGCTAAGTGAGCAGAAGAACAATGATGGATTAAACCCAGATCTGTGACTGGGGTGAGTGTCTGAAAAGTTTCAGCACTCCGTCCATCATCTTATTGTGTTTGATTTGCTCGCCCTAAGTGGCCAAGGAGTCCCCAGACATGGGTCCCTTGCTCACTTTGTCACTGGATTAAAAAGCCAGCCTGGCTGATACGGGATGAAACCCTGAAACCGGTCCCAGGATGCTTGTTTCCGGTCCAGGGAGGACCTGGCCTGATAGTTCAGGCTGGACTGTTTCCTTGAGGAACAGGGTCAAGACTGATTTGCATATGGCTGGGTCCAAACTGGGGTGGCTTAGTGAGCAGTAGAATGATGATTGATTAAACCCAGATCTGTGACTGGGGGTGAGTGTCTGAAAGGTTAAGCACTCCGTCCATCATCGTATTGTGTTTGCTATGTTAACCCTAAGTGACCACGGTATGCCCTGACGTGGATCACTTGCTCACTTTGCCACTGGATTCCAGCTAGCCTGGCTGTTGAGGGGTGAAACCCCAAAACCAGTCCCAGGATGCTTGTTTCCGGTCCAGGGAGGACCTGGCCTGGCAGTTTGGGCTGGACTGTTCCCATGAGGAACAGGGTTAAGACTACTTTGCATATGGCTGGGTCCAAACTGGGGTGGCTTAGTGAGCAGAAGAACAATGATGGATTAAAGTCAGATCTGTGATGGGGGGTGAGTGTCTGAAAAGTTTCAGCGCTCCGTCCATCATCTTATGTGTTTGCGATGCAGTATTGTAATCACTTAAAGATTCAGCAACATTCTGCCTATGGTAACAGACACAAAAATAATCTGTGAATCCCTAATGAATGTTTTGGTGAAGTATGGTGAACTTTCCAGGCATGAATTGGACGTTATGTCTGAGCCATCTTTGTATTTGTAAAATATTCAAAAAGATGAGCTTGGAATGTCAAATGAACATTATGGGTTTGGATATTGGGATAAAAAATGTGCTCATTGTTAGCTGATGATGGGTATAAATCTGAGTTATGTCTTTGAAGACGTGTAGAAAGATTATAGATGATGGAAAGGTTACATTTAAAGCTGTTTTGAAAAGGTAATCCAAGCAAGATGTGCATTTTTGGTTAAAGATTTTTCCTATTACAATCTTTTCATGTGACGTAAACTTAGAGGAATTGGATATCTGCCTGAGGTTGTGATGGGATAAGAGGAATAAGTTCAGAATTTCTTGGTTTATAGTTAAAAAGAGGCTTAATGTGGTTTTTGGTAGTGCAGTAGCAGAGCAACGTTTTCCCTCTTATAGAATTGCAATCCTAGTTTTTGTTATAGGAGTGAGATTGTGCAAGAAGGGTCAGACACAAAAAAACAGGTTCTCGATCCATATCCTATGGGTTCATTAATTTCATTAGATAGGTTTCCAAAGGAAAAAAAGGCATCTTCCGCTGTTGCTTTTACTCCAACATTCGGAAAAAGCATTTAGAGTTATTGAGTGGCAAATGTCACTTGCACCATGATACATCATCACAGGGAAATTGGGGACTACAATTAATCTGCAAAACTTGGGAAAATTTGATATTTACTGAAATATTAGTGAGCATTATCTCATGGCCCCTTGCTTTCATTTACATTTTTGAAATATAAATACAAGCTGAGTAAAAGTGGGGAATTAAAATATAAAAACCTTACACAACTATTTTCGTAAGTGATAAATGTTGTTTGATGGAGCCCCAGAGGTAACTAAGCATTGCAGATTGTTTTGTAATGATTGACTTTCATCTATGTATCCATCACCATTGAAAGTACACGTTGACATGTTTTTGGAAAGCTTAAGAATGATTTGTTGATAATCTAAAAGTAGATTTTCATTAAAAGAACATTGACAGAATTTATAGTAATGCACTTATCAAGGAGGATCTAAGATTACTATTAATTGAAATATTATCATTAGAAGTACCACAAGCTGATCCTCAAAGATAGTTCTAGAACATATTTCTTCAGTACAGCTATGTATTTATGGAATCAACACCTTAAAGGGCACTTTGAGGCTTTATAATTTAGGAGGCTTAACTATGAGTTAGTTTAATAACAATATCATCTTTGCATGTACATGTTGACAACACAAATCATAATTTGCTTATAGCTAATTTTATTATTCGTCTATTTCTAGTTTCTTCAACAGAGAGACAAGACTCCTTATTATGGTATTTAGTTTCAGTTTGAAGAGCTTTACTGCTAAGAATGATTACAAGTGGAGACTATGTATTCCAGTATGTCTGTGTGCGCACCCTTGTGAGGCATTAGTAAATGATGTTTGTGAATTAATGGAAAAACAGAAACTGGGAAAACACATTGGAGGAAACCAAATCATGGAAAAACCATTTAAAGCAAGACCATTTTAATAAGATACAAATAAATCGAAAATGAAAGGAAACATTTTAAAGGAAAAATAATTTTAAGGAGAAATCCAAAATTACATTAAACTTGGGTGGAGTTTAGGACCAGTGAGGTTTTATTTTGGTTCATTGATGGGTAATGTGTGGGGTGATGAGGGGGTTTTAGGGGTCAGGAATGGGTGGAGGTTAGGTACGGAAAGGGGTTTCTAGGGTTTAGGGGTGGTTAGAAGTTTTGGGATGATGAGTTTTTTTTAGGTACTATATATGGTTGGAGTTTAGTGGAGATGAGGTGTTTTTCATGTTCACGGATGAGTGGAGTTTAGTGGTGTGAGGTGTTTATAGGGTTCAGAGATGGATGGAGTGTAGCGGTGTTTTTCTATGTTTTAGGGTTCAGTGATGAGTAGAGGATAAGGGTGGTGAGAGTTTTTAGGGTTCAGGATTGTGTGGAGCTTAGTGTGGAAAGATGTTTTTAGTGTGCAGGAATGGGTTTAGTATAGAGGTGGTGAGGGTTTTTAGGGGTCATGGATGGGTGCTGTTTAAGGACTGTAAGTTATTTTTTTAGGGTTCAGGGATGGGTGGAGTTTGGATGTGGTGAGGGTTTTTTTAAGGGGTCAGGGTTGCGTGGGGTTTAAGCATAGAAATCTTTTTTTATGGTACAGGAATAGGTGTAGTTTAGAGGTAAGTGATGGGTTTTAGGGTTAAGGGATGAGTGGAGTGTAGGGGTAGAAAGGGCTTTTAGGGTTCATGAGTGGGTGTAGTTTAGGGGTCAGGGACGGTGTAGTGAGGGTTTTTTTGGCTTCTGGGATGAGTGGAGAATGGAGAAGAAAGGGCTTCTAGGGTTCAGAAATGGGCGTACTTTAGGTGTATTAAGGGGTTTTTAGGAGGCAGGGATTAATGGTGTTTTGGAGTTGTGAGGGGACATGGAAGGATGATGTTTAGAAGTGGTGAGGGGTCAGCAAATTAAAATCATCCAAAGTGATTGACAATATAAAAGATATAAATCTGAAATAATGACCCCACTGAAAGCAATACCTCAAACAAAACTGTTTCTAAAAGTAAGACCCATGTATACAGAAAAGAAGATCCAGTGGTGGAGCCTTCTCCTACATCACTCCTAAAGCATAGAAAGACCTGCCACTACACATCAGAGCCTCCTCCTCATTTCTTGAATTCCACAAAAATCTGAAGTCCTGTCTCTGTGAGTAGTCTCACTAGGCCCAAGGTGAGCCTAGACTCACACTTGCTCTGTGCCAGGCTAGCCTTTCAGGCGATAGTGTGCTCTACAAATCTGCATAACATGACCTGCAAACATTCAATTTACACTTTAAAAAATAAGCATGCAAAAGCTAATTTCAAACAAAAAAAACTATGAATTGGTATCTATGAAATGGTAAATGCCATTCATTCTGAACATTTTCATTAAAAGGTTTTGGTGAATTGGTTTCTCAAAAATGGTATTCCATGAAATCGTTTTTCTATGAAATCACATACAACCAACTGACAAGAAGACAGAGAAATATTATTGATTACTTTATAGCAATATGTGCCCTTCCTCTGTATAATTTAAGACCTGTCTTAATTCATTTTGGGTGGTGTTCTTGTGTAAAACTCATTATAATTAATACGAAAGAAAGGAAACAATGTTTTGTCACAGGACGAAGATTCATATACCATGAGTGCTCAATCTAATAAATTAAAAAAAATGTTTACCACAAATGGATATAAAAATTTGGTATTTATTAAAAAAAACACATTGAAACATGAAATAACAGACTTAAAATGTTCACTTTTCTGGTGTCAACATGATAATTTCAATATGTACCTGGATGACTGTTCTTGCCACATTCTAAGAATGTATTATTAACCTCTCCTCCTAAAACCATTGACTGGTCCAAGGACAGTGCCTTGTTTGTAGCGCAAACCTGTATGTGAGATGTAGTTGTAACTTGACCTTTTGAATAAAAGCACCTGATTTCTATTTATGTGAACGTAAGCCGGTCTTAAAATGACAATCCTCCCAGAAATATCTTTGTTAAATCCAGTTTGCTTTTTGATTTACTTACTCCAAACCTTACTTGCCTCCTTATGGGGGTTCTGTCTTTCTAGGTTCTTTGCTTGCTTCTCTGCAAGCAGGTTTTAAAGCGAGGCGTCACTATAGCATATATTTGTGGCTACTGCTGCAAATGATGCGGGCATGTGCGGGTTGTACCATTTGCTTTTTCCTTGAGGAAAGGTTTTGGATTTTCTCAAAATCAGATTATGTTTCTACAATCAAGAAATTAATCTTTATAAGAAATAGTGTTGCATTAACATAACTTGCTTATTACAAGTACTACATTAAAAATATGTATTTATTGTCTCTGTTTGTAATGAAGTACTATGAATGAAAGCTATTCACATTTAGCGTTTATGTCCATTTCTTACGATAAAAATAAAGTTCTTTTAAATAAGTAGCCTTTACCTTTTATAATTATTTTTAAATCCAGGTCTGCATGGTGTTGACAATGGAATTTTAAGATTCGACAGTGTACGAATTCCAAGACAAAATCTACTGGATAAGTTAGTATATTTTTGTCTATCTAAATTACCGAAGGTATCAGCAATTGCCCTTTAAAGTTCTGTTTTGATTAGAATTTAAAGTCTTCAAATGTTAACGTTACAGTGTACTACAAAGTGCACAGAGCATACTTTTTTTATTTCTGGCACCATGCATGGACATTTAATGGTGGCTCTGGAAAGCTTAACTGTACAAATCTTATGTCATAATCACAGAGTATTCTTGTGTAGAAGGTTTGTGTTTTGCTTGTGTACATGAATATTTTGCTATCTTTTTTCTTAATATTATCTTGGAGAAACCTTATGGGGATGGAGTTAACTCTAGCACCAGTGGTGACTTGCATTCATTGGTGGTGTGTAAATGACAAATAAGATTTCTATTCATGGGAGTTTGATGTAGGGACTCCCACCCTATAGTGCAGCTGTGGGATTCTCTGCCTCCTCTTTTTAACCAGATGGTTCTGAATGAAGGAAGGTCTGCAGAATAATCTTGGACCTGTGCAGGACACATATATAGTACTAGACATACCCATCTGGCCCTCTCAGAGGGTACCATGGAAATCCATAAAAAGTGCAAGATGTAAGGTATAATCTGCAGAAGTTGGATGACGGTAAATGGGAATTTATTTAACAACCTAGAACGAAAAGAACAGGACATATACTATGATATACCGACACTCATTAGGTGACCCAGGTAAGCAACAAGAAATGTGTGTGGCAGTTTATATTCAACCATACTCAGAGAGTGCACACATTTTCCTCAGATGACATCACATTGTTTTCCCCAATCCCATTCTAAGTCCCTCAATAGTCTTTTGTTTGTTGCTGAGAAGCTAGGGGAAAGAGACGACTGAAAGTAAATATCTCGCTTAGAGACCGGTTTATATGTTGTTCCTCCCACTGCCTTTATGTCCCTGGAACCGGGGTGGCAAGGGGAGTGCCAGTATTATCAACGGAATGATAGAAGGAGCAGCCACTATCTCTGGATAGCCTTTTTAAAAAAAAAGAAATATTTGTATTAAGTAGAAGAGCCGTTTAACATCAATAACACATAATTACCATATGTAAATACAAAAGACTTGTTGAAATGCAATAGAAATATATTTACAGATAGAAATATAAGTACCAAAATCTGGAAAATTAACACTGACCCTTTCCATGTCCACATTATAAACTCAAATTAATTATAAAGTCCTAACAAATTAAAACATACAGTACGTAAACCTGAAACCCTTGAGATACAACAGCTAGTCTCTTGAATTGGCAACATATCTCCGGGTTTCTAAAACATTTTGTGTAGAACCAATTCTAGCAGCATATAGGCCCGTTGTAGCTTGGCGAACCATTGAGTGAAAGCGACTATCACCTTAGATTTCCAGCTTTCCAAAACTAGTGATCTGGCAATCAGCAAGGCAATAATTACACACTCTTGCTGACTTACAGTGATATTGGTTTGTGGAACTAACCAAATAAAGCCCCTTGAGGATCTGGGCGTAAGTTGATCTGGAACTGTTGGCTCAAGAACCGAAAAACACCTGCCCGCAGAAATGAAAAAGATACAGATAACCTGGGCACCCTTACTTGATGTCCATGCAGCCAGTCTCTGATTATTTGTATTCAAAGCATAGGATCCCGTATAAGAAATTCTATTTTAGAAAGTTGGGATGCACAGATTTTCAACTGATTTATCCCACTTACTCTTACTTTTAATTCTCCTGAAGCCAGGTATACATTCATAACCCTTATTCTAGGAATGTTTATAGAGAAATTTGACATTCACATTGCCCCTCCCTTCCCATGTCTTTTTTGAGTACTGGAATACATTACACAGAGTGTCTTTTAAGAGTTTTCAGGATGGGAGAAAAACCCTAAATTGTAGGTTCTCCTACCCACAGCAAACTATACGTTCTTCCGTTTCATTTAGAGTCTGGGGAATTGCAGATTGCCTCTGCAGGATCTACAGCTGGTCATTCTTTGGTGGCAACCCGTCTACCACTGGGTCACCATCTTTTAAGCCTGTTAACATTTCAGTTTTATTTCAGTTATTTTGTTAAGTAGGTATTCTTATTCTGAAATATACTTCTAACCTCGGATTCCTCACCTTAGAATACTCCCCAGTCTCCAGACTGGAACCAGAGAATTTTCCAGCAGTGCTCCTGCACATTGATAGGTGATGTTTTGTGGTTCTGCGCTGACTGCTTACTACCCTGGAAGTGACAGGTTGGAGACGCATATAAGTGCCACCCCTCTGTGCTCACTCTAGTTCCTTTCTTTTTTGGGTCAAAACGTTCTTCATTATTTTAACCAGAAACATACAGTGCAATAAAGTATTCAGCACTATCCCTAGTACACAATATACAATAGCTATTAGGAATACCAGTTTCTGTCTTGGAGTGAAATTAAGCAAGTACATTTGTGATGCCATGCTTTTGTACTGTCAACAAACCGATGTTTCAAAACATTACCCCCTTGGTACCCTCTCCTTACCCACAAACAATAACCCATTAACTGATGGTATATGGGAACAACACTGACCGAACAGGTTAGCAAGTCGCCTCCCACAAAGGGAGCAGGCAGGGATTGGAAGTACAGCATGGTCTAGAGTCTCCTCTCTCTCGGGTCTATGAGAGATTTGACTTGTTAGAATTGCAAGAGATGTAGCGCCCTTGTTCGGGCTGCTCAAGCACACAAAGGTAAACCGTTAGAAAGGTAAGTCACCAAGGCACTCCATATATACTCAAAGTTTCTGTTTGTATCGGCGAGAATATCTGCCATGCACTTCATCGTAACTGCTTGTCCTTGTGACACAGAGGGCGCTTCCTTCCGTTTCCAGGCAGCACCCACCACGAGCTTCGTGGCACCCAAACAGAGCCTTATTATTATCCGAACCCCAACCATTTGAGAGAGTCGTCTCTCAACCCCAATAGCACAAAGCCTGGGCTATCTGGAATCTGGTACCCCAGAATTTCTTTCATTTGGGCTAAGAATTCTGACCAGTAAGGTCGACTAGTTGGGCAGTCCCACTAGATGTGTCTGAAGTCGTCCAACATACCACACCCTCTCCAACAGAATTCAGACGTGTTAGGGAAGATTTTTTAAAGTTTGTTGGGGTAAAGGTACAAATCTAAAAGTACTATACCACGAGCCTCCCTCATTCCCATCAAATAATTGAACCTGGGAATATCTCTCCGTACTTTGGACCAACCAACTTCTGGTATGGTGCCACCTAATGTCTGTTCCATGAGGCCATATGGCGTGGCTGCGGGGTAATTGTAGTGTCAAGTAAGAGCGAGTAAAGAAACTAAATACTTTCCTTGGATCCAGTCCCACATCTACCAAATCTTTCAATAACATAAGCTCTCTAGTAACTGCCCCTGTTGCATCTGGTGGAGCACTCAATGTTTTCATTGAGTATTAAGACTGTGTTCCGAGGCCAGGATGTGAAAGTCCTGTTGGCAATTCTCAAAAGTTAAGATGTCCCAGTTATTGAATAAGTCTGAGATTGTAAGGTAACCCCCTATCCTCCAAGAATCAAAGGGACCAGGCTGAAAGGCTGGGGCAAGCGCAGGGTTATAATGAAACAGGGTAAATGGTGATGGTAAAGTGGTCCAGGCAGCCATTCTGTTCACCTCATCCCACAATCTAAGAGTAGTCTGTGTGGGTGTGCTCAGGTAGGCATTGAGTTGGCGGTCCGCTTTTAGCTTCCACTATAAGTCCCAAGTGTATCTCCCTCCCACTGTCCTATCCATATGGCGCCAGTGTTTGTCTGACTCACGTGCTGACTATTCCATTCAGGGATTACTCTCAATTGGGCTGCTTTATATTAGAGATGAAAGTCTGGCAGGGTCAGACTCCCTTAAGATTTAGATAATTGCAGCACTTTGTATGAAAGGCGAGCCCTATGTTTTTTCCAAATAAATCGGATCACCTAAGAGAGCAAGGCTGACAGGCACCCGCGATCCAGCGCGATAGTGAGCCGCTGGAATAGGTGAAGTAGCTTGGGTAAGACAGTCATTTTAATGACATGGATTCTACCTAGCCAGGAGATGTACACGGGCGCCCATCTTTTAAGATCATTTTTCAATTGTTGCAATAATGGTGGATAATTGGCACGGTATAAATTGGATATTTTGAGGGTGATCTTGATGCCCAGATATGTGATATCCTTCCGAGCCCGTTGAAATTGGGTGATGCCCTAATCGTGTCCATTTATGGTGCTGGTAACGTCAGGTTGAGTAGCAAAGCTATGTTTAGATTAATAAGTCCCTTTCTTTCTATGCCTTCCGACATACCGCTGGAGTTCCACTCCCAGCTTTGTTGGTCTCGTGATGACTCCTTATATTCTTCCACAGTGTGCTGGTAAACGATGTCCACACCAAAAACAAGAGGATTCAAGTCAAGCCGAAACTGCAGAAAGAACATATTGGTCAAGATATGAGTCCTTCTCTGAGGTCACCTGCCACAGAACCAATACCTCAGTACACAACGGAGTTCCCCAGGCTGTCGTCAACCCCACAGTAAATCACGGCCTACATGAAAGCCATGCTTAAATTCTTTTATGTACTTCTGCTGCCTCTGGTGTGCCATCAGGCCTAACGGAACCACAGCGGCCTCCAGTTGGGTTACCGGTAGCAGGTCCTTCCCCAGGCACCATCTGTTCCTTTGAGACCAATTAATGGGCCTGTACCAACTCTGGTACAGCCTCCCACTCTGACCCTTGAGAGCAATCTTACTCCACGTCGCCCCAACACGGTTATTTACTCCACTGTCGCTGGATGAAGACCTGGTGCTGATCTCAAGCCGGTTGGACCTCAAGCCGGTATTGACCCACGCTCAACCGATGTAGCACTACAAAATCACAAAAGCGCAACCAGTTGTCATGCAGCCATACTTTAATCCAGTGCCTCAAAAACACGGGTTCTATTTTCTTTTTGGTTCTGACTCTGTTCTTGTGTGAGAACGGGGTTCACCCCAGAATACTGTTGATGACTATGGTGAGGGGGATAGCTTGCTCTCCCTTCAGTATACTGATGATGCTTTATACCTTGATTTACAAAACTCCAATGGGCTTGACACCTCTCATGAAATAGAGCTTGCAATGATGGTTCAGAGGGCAGCTGAGTTGCTAGAATTACAGCACCCTCCATTGAGACGATGAAAAATGTATTGACAGATTTTGAAGCATGACCCTGCAACATTGGGGCCTTTGCTTCCATCAATGACACCCTCATGGAAGCCTTGACGGTTGCATGATCGAAACCATGTTCTTATCCATCTGTTACCTGACAGGTGACAAGGAGACAGGTCAGTGCCTGGTGATCTAGATTTTCCTTACTGATCATCCTGCTTCGGAAAGATTAATTGTGCTTGCTTCAACCAATAAAGTGAATCCTAAATCACTTTCAACCAGTGCTCCATTTATGGAACCCAAAAGAATTCTACTATTACTATTACTTTTACTAACAAAAAATATTAAGGGTGCCATAAGTGATTCCAATCCCTTTGCTTTTAGATTCCCCATCTAACCTCTGCTGTATAAATAATGAAAATAAGTGGTCCTGAAGAAGGTGGATTCAAGTACACCTTATCCACTGAAACGTATGTCGGCCTGTTGGACCTCCAGCTGGCAGCATATCCATGAATAATAGTGAAGGCTTCTCGCCATGAGTTTTTTTGCATGCCAAGCAAAGCTGGATTAGTAATGCATGTGATGTGTGAATGTGTGCGTTTGGCATGGAAGGATGCGATGGGATGTGAGGTGTGATGTGATGTGATATGATGTAGGTCTGTATCACAACATGGGGATATGCACAATTATGCTTTATCGATTGTACAAATAAGAGAGCTATAATATGTTGAATCATTTATGAATTGCACTGTATATATGAACACAAAAGTAATGTCTTTTTTTTTTTTTTTTTTGTTTGAAAAACCTTTATTGACATTTCAATCAATAACAAGTATGGGCCTACAACCCCCCGGGGCCGGCCGCCAAGCAGTCAGAACAACAGAGATCAAATGTTCACACAGGCAGCACCTCGGGGAGCAGAATCTTTATGCTAATATAGCCTTGCCAGTGAAGAGCGCATGTAGGACACCAGGATAAAAAGGGTTTTCATTTTATAATGGAAAAAAAAAAAAAAAAAACGAAGGATCAGGTGCCGAACAATTTCCCAACAGCGATAAGAGGCAGGCAGAATGATAAACGTAAGCAATAAACAGCAATCTATTGAATCAATGGCGCAGACACAGGAAATTCAGGATAGGGAAGAATATCATGCCCAGCTGCGCCTGCAGTCCCCTGCCCTAAAGCCCAGAGAACACCCCGGAAATTGTGGCACACATGAAAAGGCAACGATTCACAACAAAGGAGATGTACCACGCTGATCCCAGAAAAGAGAAAACAAGAAGAATCAGAGAAGAAAAAGGAGGCCATGGAAAAAAGAGATTAAAGACTAAAAGAATCCCCTCCCCCAACCCCCCACCCTGCACCTCTGCAGATGAGTACGGCCCCCCCCCAGCAGTGTGCCTGTCGCCCTGGAACCAGACCCGAAATATAGAAGAAACAGGGAAAAAGGAGTAAGAAAAGAACCCCACCAGAAGGGGGGGTAGAGAGAGTATTAATAAACTGGAGGAGGGCCTTCAAAACATGCCCCCGGCGTCTCCCTCCCGCACATTATGTTTCCCCCAAAGCAAACAGTAAACAACACAAAATCGACCATGTCAAGGAAAGATGGGGAGCATTTTGCACCTACTATACCGACAGTTATACCATGAGAGCACGCAACCCCGAGCCCGCCCGCCTATTAGCCGACCACCACTGAAAGAGCATTCTTATCCTTGGCCACTCTTGGCAAATCCGCCCATGCATACCCCTCGACCCGGCGCCATGTCCAATACTACACGGTAAAGGAGCGTCCAAAAACGATCAGGAAGCGACGCACCCCGGTGGGGTGGAAGTCTCTGAGTACCAACCCAGTCAGCATTATGGAGGAACGTCTTTCCCAGTGCTGCCCCAGGATCTGCACTGCACACAAGGTCCAGGAAGGCGGAATCAGCCAGAGTAGACAACCGTTGCTTGAGTTTTCCCAGGGTCGCCGGAGGCCGCCCACCGGACAAGGCCACCCCCCCCCCACTCAGGTCCAATACCTCCGGGACAGATCAGATCCACAGCCGGCCGAGCACACAATAGTAGACTGTCCGGAGTTTCCAGCTGGTCACTAGGCACAGGGGTGGCCCCGACGTTGTCGTCCTGAGTGCAGTGCAGGAAGTCCCTGTGTATCGGAGGACAGGCAGGCCGCAACTGTCCCAACGCTGATGCCACACCATCAAGCCTACTCCCCAATACCCAAACGCCATGAAGCAAGGTGGAATGAAGGGCACCGAGAGCCTCGAGCAGGTCCCGGTACCCCAGCACAGCTCTCTGCGATCGCTCCGCTACGCTCCCCGGAGTCGCACACTCCCGATCCTGCTGTGACCTGGTGGACAGGATGGTAGACTTCATCGTGACAAGATGGCCGCCGGGTAGGTCCAACCCGTATTGGGACCGGGACCCATGGGCAAGCGCATCAAGGTCCATGTCGCTGGCAAACAGGGCTCCGGAGGCAGACCAAAAATGTATCCGTTATGTAGTCACGGGCAACAGTCGTCCCCACCACGGACCAGCGCCCGCGAAAATCCGGGAGCAGCCCGCAGGAATTAGGGCGAGTTACGGGCGGCGTTCGGGCAGCTCACCGTCGAAGGCGGAGGCAATCACCGGAGAGTCGTGGAACTGCCACCCCGGGCATGCACTTGTTCCGCTCCGCTTAATGGTAGGAAGCGACCACGGCGAAATGTAGGCCGATAGTCGCACCGATCCGGCAGTCCGACTCCACCCAGTCACCAAAGGCCGCTGTTGTGAAACTGCCACCCGGCCAAGATGTCCACTCAAGGTCCCGGCTCCAGGGCCGCTCACCCCGCAAATTGCAAATACCCGTTTCTCCGGCGGTACAGCCGCCAGAAACTTCGGAGTCACTCGATCGGTTGCCGCTCTCATTCACAAACACGGGCGCATAGCACAGGCTGAGGATCTAATGCAGGATATCCGTGCGGGATACGGAGGTTCACGGAGCCGGGGGTCTACGCTGCCGTCCCGGTCGCCATCTTGGCTCCTCCTCCAGTAATGTCTTTTTAATATAAAAAATATATGGCAATTTTTTTTTAACTCTTTTTAAGACAAATATAAAATAAGGATTGACAATAAAAAAAGATATAAATAAATGCATTATTGTTGTATCCATTGATTAATACAGCAAGGTATAGCCCATTGAGCTAATGTTAGCCATTGACAAATAGATGTAGGTCGAGTAGAAGGTTCTTCATATATATATTTCCAAAAGAATTAGTGCCTATGGCAAGCAAATATTTTCTTCTGCCAGCTTGTGACTGAGGTCCATAAATGCAGTCTGTCTGTTGGGCTGATAGACACACATGCCCTATGTAGCATGGCCAGTGAGAACTTGCAGATGGTGCCAGAGGACGACCTTAAGACATCTTTGGCTTAGACTAAACATTTTGTTTGTTTTGATAACCAACTTTATTGGCATTTTGTAAACAAAAACAAGACAGTTATAAAAAATACTTGTAGCACTGTGATTTAAATGACATTGTATTACATATCCCCTTATTATCTCCCTAGCAATAAATTTAACATTGAATAAGAAAGAGTCCACCCTTAGCACTATGAGCAATCAGTCCAATATTCCCATCCATTTACCCCATATTCGTTCATATTTATTTAGGCAGCCTCTTGCCTCATAAACCGCTTTTTCTTGGATCACACACCAATCAACTCCCCTTCGCCATTTCGAAATAGAAGGAGGCATGGAGTCCTTCCGGACCACTGCAATGTCTCTTTTAACAATCAGGATGGCTGTACCTAGGTACGACTTGTCGGCGCGGGAGGCATCCATTCCTTCCATCACCCGAGGAGAAGAGCCAGTGGAGTAAGGGGCACCTCCCATCCTAGTATGCCACGCAGTTCTGTTGAGACTGACGCCCAGTACTTAGATATGACCGCGCAGGACCAGAGCATATGGAAGAAGTCAGCTTGTCCCTCTCTAAAGTGTGGACACTGTGGGGCTGGGAGAAGTCCAGCTTTGTGCAATCGTGCTGGTGTAAGATATGCGCAGTGGAGATAATATATCTGTATAATGCGAAGTCTTGCAGAGATAGTGAGAGTTCTGGGGGCCATAAGGGCGTCTCTCCAATTCTCGTCCTCGAGAGGGCCCACCCAACCCTCCCACCTAGTTCTAAGAGGGTCCAGCATGGACGGAGTGTTGTTTATCAGGGATCGGTATATTTGGGATATGCCTCCCTTCCCTGGGTCTCCCATGAGAATTTTGGCTTCCAAGGGGCTGAACTCGGGAAATGATTCTTGGTTAGGGATGTGAATGGCAAGGGTGTGACGTAGCTGGAGATATTTAAAGAATTGCGTAGAGCGCCACGAGTATGTGCCTTGTAAGTCCTGGAAGGAGGACAGATGTTCTCCTTTCCAGATATCACCAAGGTGGGTAATGCTTATCAGGTCCCACGCCTGAAAACCCGTCAAAGTCCCCACCTTCCACAACCAGGTGCCGTGCCATAATGGAGTTTGTAATGTGATCTTGGCGTCCCAGTGGATGTGCCTCAGTGCCGACCGCCACACCAGGAAAGCCAAACGAGTCACTACTGGTAAGGTCTGAGGGATTGGGGTTCCGTATAGTATTGCTTGGGCCTGAGCGAATCCAAGACGTCCCAGTTCAAGCCGGTATGCTGGATCCGACCATCCCCCGTTAAACCAATCGTGAATTATCAGGAGGCGAGTGGTGAGATAATAAAAAAAGAGATTCGTCATGTCCATTCCACCCTTATATGTAGTCCGTTGGCAAGTTGTGAAATCTAAATGCGGTCTTGAGCCCCACTCAAAGGAAGTTAGTAATCACTCAGTCCAGATCGCTAAACCATCCGCGAAGGAGATGGTACGGAAGATTCTGAAGGACATACAAGAAGTGGGGAGGACCATCATTTTGAAGAGGGCCACTCTCCCGAGAGGGTTAAGAGGGAGTTTTTGCCATCTACATAGGTCATCTTTAGTCCGTCGGAGGAGTGGGCCGACGTTAAGGGACCAGGTCCGCTCAGTTAAGGATCTTCAGGATTGTTGGGTGGTGCGGTGCTCCCGATGGGGGGCGAGGGTGCGGTGGGCCCTCTCCACCACAAACCAAGGAGACAAAGCATCTGCAGGCATCCATGATCAGAATCAGGCCTCGATGAAGGTGGTAGCCTGAGTGGGCTCCGTGCCCTCGGGAAGTCCATCTAAGCGGAGATTATTTCGGCGGGACCGATCTTCGGCGTCCTTCGCCCTTTTATGGATGTCGGACATGTGGGATAAAAGCTGCTTCCCTTGTAGTTTCAGGGAGGAAACATCGTCCTCTACCTCAGATATTCAAGACACCGCTGCTGTCACACGGGCCGTCGCGTTGTGAAGCTCTTGGCAGATGAGTGCCATATTGCCGCAGACCTCCCCTATTTTAGTTTCCATTGATTCTTGGCATGTCTTCATGGCCTTTAGTATAGTGGCCAGGTCTCCCTCCGGTTGATCAGGTGCCGAGGGCCCGCACCATTCTGGGTAGATCCTGTCAGTGCATATTTTTACATTCGAGTTTGGGTTGGATAAGTCTTTGTTCCTTTGTCCTTCCCCATGTTGGTAAGCGTTTGATGTACTTGGATATCTCTTTCTGTCGAATGGCACAGTGGAGCGCTGTTGGGTTTATCTCAAACAGATGTCCAAAGGAATCTCAGAGTCCATCCCTAGTTATGGATCAAGGTGAGGAGTCTATGCGGGGGTTGTGGGATCTCTCAGTTCAAGTGTCCTTGGGGGTGCCTCACAGCACACCCCAGGCTGGGGCACTGTTGTCACAGTCTTGTTTCTCTCACCCTCGCCAATGTCACCGACGTCGCAGTGTCTTTGGGTTAGGATCTCACCTCGGCGTGCCTCACTGGCTGCCTCTGGGCGTTAATCTGCGGGTTCCTCCCGTGTTGAGAGTGTCTTTACTGAGCGGCAACCCCAGTCTCAAGGCTCAGGGGGCGGATCTTCCTTTTTCTGCAAGTCTATCCCTAACTTCAGAAAGTCATGTATTTGATTTCTGGGCCCAATCAGGTCTTCCCGGGGGATATCTAGCTGGCCCCAAGTCGTAAGCTCCTCTCCACACCTCACCACAAGCGTAAAGCAGCCCACCAAGGCTCAGCACCAACCAGGATCTCTCTCCTTGCCTGCCCTGCACTCCTCTCTCACCTGGGAGATCTGTAGAAGGGAGCCTTGCTCGTCGTGTGTGTCAGAACATCTGAAGGGTCAGATTGGAGGCATCACTGTCTCTCTCCGCCCGCAGGGTCACCGGAGTATTTTGGAGGTGGATTTAGTAGGGCAATAGGCGATCAGATGAGTGTCCTCATCGTCCGCTCGACTGCCTCTAGGCACAACAATCACAGTCTTCTCCAGAAGGGGAAAAGAGGTAGAAGTGCAGTGATCACCATGGGGCCAGCTCCCAGGACGCGGCCCCAAATGTATATGCCCCCGCTGTCCCAGGCCCTGAGAGAGCTCCTATTTAGGTCCAATGGGGCCACTTGTCACAGGAGGAAGTCCGGTCACCCAGGACCCTCCTTGCAGAACAAGGCCATAAATCCACTAGGCCGCAACAGACCTGCCTGCCTGTCTTGACGATCGCAGGCCGAGCCTCCGCGCCCTGGGTTCGTGGTCCACCCAGGGGAGTGAATGATGCCCCCGTAGGCTGATAAAACGGCGGGGAGCCCAAAAGAACAGGCTTCCCGCCTCTCCACCCACACAGCTCGTCGTTTCTCTCACTCAGGAGCAAGCAGTACCTCTTTTCTTCTGGGAGGGGTAGCGGGGGAAGAACACTTGTATTCGGGGGGCCCGCTTTACCGATATAGCACTGGAGGCAGGCCTCAGGCCGTCCCGCGCTCCTGGGGAGTCCACACAGCCGCCAGGGACCCGTATCACCGCAGGAGAGGTCCGGCCGCCTGAGAGCCCACCTTGCAGGACAAGGCCACCACCTCGAGAGGCTGCCGCAGAGTTGTGTCACAGGTCGAGCTTCACCAGCGAAACCCGCTGCCCCTTCAGGACAGTCTGCTGGGCCCCCTGCCGGTCGCGGAGACGGCGCAGCACCTACCAACGCAAGCTCTGCTCCTCCCTCTCAACCACGCGTCCCACCGCGGGTCACAGCATTCACGATCGGCGTCAACGTCCTCAGCACCCCAGTAGGACCAGCGCTGCCTCGGTTACCGGCACATCATCCCTACTGTTGCTGTCCGCCTTCGTAAGATTACAGGGAGCTGGAGAGTCACCAGACTTCTCGGCTGTTCTGAGTCCTGCATCAGGTAGGCGCTATTTTGAGCCAGACGCTCAGTGAGGTCTCTTGTGTTTGCTGGGATTCTCTGGTCCCTTTACCAAGTTTCTAGGCTGAGTACGGGAGACCCGCCAACCCCCTCACTGATTGGCAGCGTTTTCTGCCTTTGTGGATGTTCGCCAGAAGAGCAGGATATAGACGGATTCAGAAGGGTCTGGAGCATTCCTAGAGTGCGACCTCCATCTTGGCATGTCAGGCCACGCCCCCTAGACTAAACATTTTCAGCAGGAATCGGCAAAAAGTAATCCACACAGGCTTAATATCTCTTAGTGCTTTAGAGGGGCAGTCAGTACCAGTGTTGTGCTTTGCAGACATACCTGGATGAGGTAAACCAGATTTTCTGGAGCTGTGCAGCCTTCACTGATGGACATCCTCGGAGAGAATGTGGACTCCATGCTGGAATGTGTTAAGAATAGTAGGGCCACAGCTTGTCCCTTGGGAATGTTGACCTCTGCAAAGAAGAAGCCCCATCAGTTCTGCACATTTAAGGGTTCTCTAGGAGGATAGAGTACAGGCAGTGACAGCCTTCCAAGCCAGTGATGAGACAGACAGCGTAATCCATGTAGGGCCAAGGACCCAGAACCAGCTGACATCGCTAAGGCCAGTAGAGGATTCAGAACTCCAACTCCATTTCCCCTGCTACAACAACCAACAAGCCACTTTAGTTTGTCCTTAGCTGCTCACTTCCAACCTGTAGGGAGGCAGAACTTAGCAGTTCGTTCTGGGTTGACAAATCCATCACATCCGACAAATGGGCCTTTGAGATTGTTTTCAAGGGTTACGGCCTACCATACCTGTCTTCTACATTCAATGTTCCACCTGCTCCACAACGAATTTCATTAGAGCATCTGTCCATCTTACTGCAGGAAGTACACCTGTTACTCTCCAAGTATGCCATAGAATAGGTACGGATCAGGAGAAAGGTGGAGGTTGTTATTCTTGCTACTTCCTCTTCCAGAAATAAAGACAGACAGCACTCCCCCCCAATGAATGCTTTCCTACAGAGGAACACATTCAAAGTTCTAATGCTGGCCAGATCCTGTTTGCCCCTGACCCGAGCTACTGGCTAGTGTCCTTTAACCAGCAGGATGTGTATTTTTGTGTACCCGTCCTGCAGTCCAACAGATGATACCTGCTGTGCAAGGTAGGCCAGAAGCATTTTCAGTTTGATGTGCTCCCCTTCAGCCTCACCACTGGCCCTCGGATGTTCCCAAAAGACATGGCAATAGTCCATCTTCAGAGATTGGAATACCAGTTTCCCTTTCATCAACACCTTGCTATTTAAAGCGTATGCACCACAGTCAATTGTAGACCACCACCAGATGACAGTGAACCTCTTGACATCACTGGGATTCACAAACAATGAGCTTATGTCAGATCTCACTCCTTCACAGCGGATTCCTTTTATTGAGCTGGACTGGATACAGTACAGTTCAGGGTCTTCCCTCTGTCGCAACGAGTCCAGGACATTCAGACTATGATCCTGATATGTTATCCTTGGGCCTGGAACTCTTTGAGAGCAGCTATGAGACTTCTTGTCCTTTTAGCATCCTGCATCCTACTTGTCGACCGCGCCAGGTGGCTTTGCAGGCTCTGCAGTGGAATCTGAAGTTCCAGTGGACCCAGTACCAAGGAAACTTGTTGGATCCCATTCAGATTTCGAAGGAGATTGTACAGGACGTGCTGTGGTAGCTACCCGACCACAATCGGACCAGCGACAGGCCCCTCTCCTTTCCCCTCCCATATGTGATGGTGGTCATCGACACGTCACAGCTGGGTAGGGGAGGGTGGTTCATCTGGGAGAGGTGGAGATCAGCGGACTCTGGCATCAGAAGTAAGGCCTAATACATATCAACTTGCTCTAGTTACGAGCTATACACTTGGCCTTGAAGACCTTCTTACCATCCATCAAAGGGAGGCTAGTGCAGGGTCTCATGGACAGCACAACCGCCATGTGGTTATCATCAAAAGCAGGATGGAGGGGGTTCCTGGGCCTGTGCCAGAAGGCCCAGAAACCCTGATCTTAAGCCACCTGGCAGGGTCCTACAGTGCCCCAGTGCATGAGCTCAGGAGATGGCGTCAGGCATATCCTGAATGGTGACTACATCCCAAAGCTGGCAAGGGCATCTTCCTGCATTGGGAAGAACCCTGCCTAGATCTTTTGCCACAATCGAGAACGTTAAGTGTCAAAAGTTGTGTATTGGAGTTTCTTCAAAAACACCCGCTATGAGAGGCTTTATGACTGGAATGGAATTCTGACTCCTTTGAGCCTCCTCTGCCTTTCCTGGCTGAGTTCTTAAAAAAAGATCACGAAGGACCGGGCCCAATTCATTCTAGTGACTTTAGATTGAGCCAGTAGCGTATTGTGCCCAGAGCTTCTGGGCATGAGCACCAGCCCTCTGATCAGGCTGCCACTTTGGGGAGGTCTTTAGTCTCTCCAATAGCGTAGGGTCTGCCATCTGAATCTATGCAAGTTATACCTTCATGTGTGGAAACTGATTGGTGGCAGTTGACTACACTTGATCTACCAACAGAAGTGGTGGAGCCATCTTTGCTGCCAGAGACCCTTCCACAAAGCCCGTTTATGCTGGGTGATGGAAAAAGCTAGAGTCTTGGTGTGGTAGAAAGCCAGACTGACCATTTACAATCCAAGCTGTTGGATGTTCTTTTCTTTGGTTTCTCTTTGGCCCATCAAGGTCATTGAGTAGGCACTACCAAAAGCTATTTGTTGGCCACTTCAACCTTTTTAAACTTTCCGGACCAACCGTCCTTGTTTAAATCACCTATTGTGATGAGGTTTATAAAAAGGCTTGACACATGTTTCCTCTTAAACTGTTTTTGTAATGCCCCAGTGGGACCATAATTTGGTATGAATGTTTCTCTTGTTGATGCCCTACGATCTCTCGGTGTAGTATGCCTACACCACCTTTTTCCAGATAAACTGGTATTGAGAACCTGCACTGCATTCTTACCTAAAGTTGTAACTCCTTTTCATGTTGGGCAGTCTACCACCCTGCCTCGTTCTTTGCCCCTTTTCACCCTTCGAAAGAGGAGAGGCGTCATGCTGGGTACTGAAAGGGCTTAAAGGTTTTATGTTGATTGTGCCAAGGAATACCATCTGGTCGATCAGCTGTTTTTGAGGTTCTCTGGGGCAAAGAAATGGAAAGTTGTGTGCTAATATGTAGCTCAGCTCCGTCACTTTGGGGTGATTTGGAGTTAACACAGAGCTGCACTGTGCAACCGAGTGGCGCTAGAGTAACATGTTTCCGGATCCAGCCTGGTGCATGTAGAAGTATTCTAAGGTGAAGAATCTGCAGTTACATAAAATATCCAACAGAAGAAGTGTTACCGAAGGTAAGTAACTTGTTCTTTATGCTCTATATTTGAGGGCTCACAAAGGAAAAAGACAAGCTGATGTTAACGTGGAAGAGCGGCGTTTAAATGGGGCTCGCTCCATCACTTCCGAGGCGATATGGAGTCAGCTTAGAGCCACCCTACACCACCTGTCGGAGTGCTGCAGCACTGTTGGAAAATTCTGCAGATCCAGTCTGGTACCTGAGGGATAATCTGTGAGAAATCTGTGGTCAGATAAAAAATGGTGGTACGAAAGGTAAGTAACCTGTAAAATGTTTATTACTATATAAAATTAGATTAAAGATAGACAGCGATAGATCAACAAAAATGTATGATCACAATTTACTTTGTGGAAAACTGCTGGGCTTCTCCACTGAGCTTGGACTGTAATGAAACTACTTACAGAGGCCATTGTTGTTTACGCATTTTAACTGGATTATGTAGTCTTGTTGGAAATGGGTACGAGACAACACACCCACAAGCCTGCTAAAATGTCACAAAATTATGCAGCGAATTGGCTTTGTAATGGCACACTATAGGTAATGTAAGCATGCTTTTTGTGTTCTTCAGATTTGGCTCTGTGTCTCCAGATGGGCAATACCACTCATCCATCAAGAATAAAAGCGCCAGGTTCAATGCAATGTTGGCAGCTCTGACACCAACCAGATTAGCACTAACTTTTCAAGCGTTAGGTGCTATGAAGGTATGTATCAGCCAACTAGATTTCTGGGGGGCTTGGGATAGAAGACTGCTCCTCATGAATTTGTTAAAAATGACAAATATTACATTTTGTTTGTTGAACTATATTGTCATTGAGGTTTGCTGATATAAAACAACAAATAATGTGGAATCCGTAGCCCTGCACCAGTAAAACACATGATCCGCACTAAATAAAGTAATTAGCCACACTCAAACTGTAGAGTTCCATTGGTATAGACATTTTCGGCTAGTGATGAAGCAAAGGTGCTTCCATCCTGTAGTCTCTATCCCTAAATTAAGCGGTCTCCACCCAGCTCATGTTTCGCTCCATCATGACGTGCAGTACTGGGGCTTTTTCAAGGCTTTGATTGACAGTGGTTTCTGAAGGGAGCGTTAGTGGTCCTTGTAATTATCTGCCTTTGTCTAATGTATTTAAGAAGAACATCTGTTAGTCATATATTGGAGCATCAGTGGTCCTAATAGATGAAATTTATGTTTTCTACTGTCTTGAGGTCGTAGCAGTTTCCTCCTGGGAAGTTAGTGTGTCTCCTTGCGCTCTGGAACGATTGTGTACGACCATTAATATTCTAATTCAGGGTTCTCCAAAGTCGGTCCTGGATGGCCGGATCCATGGCAGATTTTTTTTTTTTTGTAAAACATTTTATTTTATTCAATATGAGATCTGCGATACATTCCACATATAGGCAAGAATACTGGGCGAACATCTCATCGAGCATTAAAATGTACAGTGGTGGACAAGTTACACAGTTACGCTTACTATATCTCATCTCCTGAGCCATGGTCCACAACAGGGGGGGTACATATATGACCTCTGTATTCATTCCATTTGCCCCACACCCTCCCCCATTTCTTGGGACACCCTCTGTGGACATATGTAGCTTTTTCAGCCACCATGATCATATCCATGTCTCTACACCAGCCTGTCATTGTTGGGGTCTGCGCTGCTCCCCAATTCCGAGCAATGTTCCGCTTTGCTACCATCATCCCCTTTGTTGCCCACTGTCTGTCTGCGTGGTTGAGGTCTGTAAGTTCCCATATGTTCAACAGGCAGCATTTGGGAGAAAGCGGAACTACGTTCCCGCTAACTTCCGTGAAGATATCCATTACTGCTGTCCAGTATAGTGTGATCTCTGGACACTCCCACAGAGTGTGATAGAATGCGCCTACTCCCTCACAGTTGCGCAAACTGTACTGGTCCGAGGCTCTGCCTATCTTGTGCATATTTACTCTTGTGTAGTAGGTCCTATGTAGTATTTTTAGTTGGATGAGGCGCATTTTGGAGGAGACCGCTACCTCCCTTGGTGATGCTATCGCGTCTTGCCAGTCCGAGTCATCCATGTCTCCAATCTCCGCCTGCCAGATCTCTCGGAGTCGTGGAAGGGGGTCCATCTGGTTATTAATAATTTTCCGGTATGTATGGAAGATCGCCATCTTGTGTAAATAGTCAGTCAGTAGTCGGTCTTCTAAGGGAGACGATTCAGGAAGTATGTCGGACTCTGGAAGTGCTGTTTCTAGTGTGTGTTTAACCTGCATGTATCGAAACCGTTCCCCAGGAGCCATCTCGTAGTGTTCTTTCTGGTAAGTAAAGGTGACCACTTTGCCCTCCCTCCATAGGTCCCCTATCCGGGAGATTCCTATCAAGTCCCACTTCTGAAACCCTTTACTCTTTCCCAGGCTATCCAGTCTACCAGTGTCCCACAGTGGGGTGTGCTGCGTGAGCTTATCGGCCCATTCGAGGTGTCGTGTCGCTGTGTGCTAGACGTGAATCGTATGTGCTGTCGGTCCCATGGCCCCTTCGCTTTCCTCTTATTGTATAGTATTCTGTTAATTCCCCCAGTTCCCAGGGCCACCTTATCCAAGCGATATGCTGGGTCCGTATCAGGCACATAGATCCACTGATTGACAGTCGTCAGTTGCGAGGCCCAATAATATGCTCGGATATCGGGCAAAGCAATGCCGCCTTCGTACCAGCTCCTAACCAGTTTGCACATGGCTATCCTTGCAGGTTTATTGTCCCAGAGGAGATTAGTAACTTCGGAGTTAATTGCCTTAAAATAGGAGTCGGCACATGATATGGTGTATTGTGGAGGGCATACAAGATCGAGGCAGAGCCATAATTTTGAAAAGAGCCGCCTTGCCCAGTAGGGTGAGTGGCAGTGTCTTCCAGTGCTGAATATCTCGTCGCAGTCTTTGTAGCGGTGGCTGGAGATTGAGCACCTGGAACTCGTCTGGGTCAGATGTCACATATATCCCAAGGTATTTAAAGATGTCTGTTACCATCTTGACCATACATCCCCGGGCAGTTTCGGAGGTGAGCCATACAGAATATAGAGCACCGACTTTTCCCATTTGATCGTGTATCTTGACACCGACCCAAACGCCCGACAGATATCCAGCAATGCGTTTAGAGATCGCGCAGGGGAAGCTATGTATACCAGAACATCATATGCGTAGAGGGAGATGCGGTCCTCCCATGCCTCCCTCCACTTTAAGCCTCGGATAACTAAGTCTCTTCTGATCCATGCAGCCAGGGGCTCCAGGACCAGCGCAAATAGGAGTGGCGACAGTGGGCAGCCCTGTCTTGTCCCTCGCCCCAAAGTAAATTCTGATGATATGTGTCCGTTGGCTACCACATGCGCAATCGGGTTTGCGTATGGGGCACGTACCCATGAGCAAAACTTAGGCCCAAACTCCAAGTTTTGGAGGACTGCGAAGAGAAATGCCCATTCCACAGAGTCAAATGCCATTTTCGCGTCAAGCGATAGGACTGCTGCGTCCTCCCGGATTGTATGCTTCTGGCCCAGAAAGCTATGAAGGCGGCGGAGGTTTAAGGTAATGTTCCTACCAGGCATAAATCCTGATTGGTCCGGGTGAACCAGTTTAGTGAGATATGGGGCTAATCTAAGTGCCAGCGCCTTGGCTAAAATCTTGGCCACCACATTGATCAGCGATATCGGCCAATACGATGCATACTCCTCTATAGGTTTCCCCTGCTTATGGATGGCTACAATGGTAGCTATACGCTGGTCCCTGGGGAGTTCACCAATAGAAAGGCTCGCTTCAGACATTCGCAACAGGTAGGGGCCAATCTTATCAGCCGTATGTTTATACAGTTCAACAGGGATGCCGTTGGGGCCACAGGCCTTGCCCGACTGTAGTTTGTAAATGGCCCCCTCCAGTTCCTCTGTTGTGAAGTCAGCCTCTAGGTCTTCAGTTTTTTTTGGGGTGAGCCCTGGCATGTGTATGTCCCTGAGGAAGTCCCGTGCTTCCTGCACTGTGGTCGTGTTTGTGGAGGTGTAGACCCGCTCGAAGTGCATGGCTAGTGCAGTCACAGTGTCTCGCGGGTTTCTGAGCATGTCCCAATTCTGTGACTTAAGTCCTGCCACCCACTTAGTCGCGCTTTCCCTCTTGTCTAACCAAGCAAGGAGTTTGCCAGCCTTATCCCCAGCCTCGTATACCCTGTGCCGAACCGCTGTTAAGCGGGTCTTAGCATCATCCCAGAGGTGTTCCTTATATTCCAGTTGTTTGGCACGTAGTTTTAGTGCATTGATATCTGTGGGATTTTCTGCGTGTTGGGCTTCTAGCTGATGCACTTCCTGTTCCAACGCTTCCATCTCTTTTTTCTTGTCTTTTCTATGTCCCTCAATTAATGAGATGGCATGTCCTCGTAGGACCGGTTTGTACACCTCCCATAGAATTAGTGTGCAGGAGACTGAGGCCTCATTTTCTGTGAAGTATTGTGTGGTCGCAAAAGGCAGACCTTTACTGATTTTGGGATTGTGGAGGAATCCCGGATATATGGGGTAAATACGGCACTGAGCGGGAACATGCAATCTATATTCGGCCATCACTGGGGAGTGGTCAGAGATTCCTCTTGCTAAGTGTGAGACCGACCCAAACCTTCCCATGTTGTCCGTTGCCGTAATAATGTAGTCTAATCGGGAAAGGCTGTTGTGCGCCCCTGAGTGAAAAGTGTATTGTCTCATGTGCGGGGTTTGGAAACGCCAAGTGCCGAGCAAACCATGTGCCTCTAGAAAATCTCGGTGACGGTGCTGTGGTCGGGCGGGTGCACGGTCCAGTGCATCATCTAACGTCATGTTGCATGCCAGATTTTTAAGATAATTACATTTATGTAAATGGGGATATGCTAAAAATCTGGCATGGATCCAGCCCTACAAGAACGATTTTGAAGAACCCTGCTCTAATTTATGATTCAGGGATATTTCAACTCTTGAATTTGTAATTATACAGGATACTAATTGTGCCAACACTCTCACTTCAATTCATATATTACATAAACATGTGAGGAGGGGGTCATATCCATACGACAGGGGTGCAAAAAAGGCATACCAAATTGAATTATCCTTTCCCCTAAAAAAAGAAGGCATTAAAGTAGAAATCCTGAGTCCGAAGGCTTATCTCAGTTCTTAGTTAACGCAGCATGGGCTTTGCCCCAGCTAATCTCATAATACTCTACATGTAAAGCTCCAAGTCATACTCTGTTTTAACCAGTTGCTTTCCCTCGTGTAACTCAGTTTTTGAAGATGCTAAAGGCCAGATTTACGAAGCATTTTATATGGCCTATTGGGCCATTTTAAATCGGTAAAATGCATTTTTCCATGTACAGAAGGCAAAATGCGACTCAGTAACTTGTTACCAAATTGCATTTTGCTTTTGCGATTCAGTATTAGGAAAGGGCGTGTTTAGGGCGTCCCTTCCTAATACCGAATAACACTGGTAGGTATGAATGTTTTGCGACTTGGAATGCAGTCACAAAACATACGCAGTTTCCTCCAACACTTCAAGTTGGTGGTAACCCATTCGCAAACTGGAAGGGGACCACAAGGGACTTTCAGGCACATGCATCAAAAAGAGAGTTTGCGAGTCCTTATTTGCGAATTTTAAGGAATCGCAAATAAAGACTCGCAAAACACGATGCAACAAAAACATTGCGAGAATATTGCGAATCGCTAAAAATCGCTAAATAAATTGCGATTTCGGCATTTGCGAACTCGCTATTAGCGATTTCGCAATTAGCGAAATCGCTAATACCGAAGTCGCTTTTTGATGCATCCTGATGACATCACAACCAGGAAGTGAGCAGCACCAGCCTCATTTCCAGTGCACAGTGTCAGGGAGAGGAGGGAGCTGGCTCTGGGAGCAGAACAGGAGTGTGACAGAGACAGAAGAAAAACTTGTGATATCAAATGGAAGCCTCACAAACAGCAGAGGAGAGCCAAACAGGCAGGAAACGCAAAATTAAATTTGCAGAAAAAGAAATTGACACCCTCATTGAGGGAGTAGTCCACAGCCATGACAAGCTGTTTGGAAAGGCATCATTGAAAGTGGCAGAGCAGGAGAAAAGGAAAATCTGGCTCCGGATCCAAAACAGGGTCAATGCCATTGGGGTGACACACCGCACCATTGAAGAACTCAAAAAACGATGGTACGACTTGCGCAGTCGGGCTAAGGTGCGCATAGCTGACCGCCTGAAGGAGGCAAAGAAGACAGGAGGGGGAACACCAACAGACACTGGGAACACTCCCATGGAGGACTTGATTGAATCCACCATCCAGCCAGAAGCTGTTGTTGGTGTGACCCAGCTGGACACGTCCGGAGCAGCAAACACATCTGAAGGTAAGATGAATGTATGTTTTCTTAGTGTTACAAAATGTAAAGGTAGAACTCGACCATAGCACAGCCCAAGTGCAGACCCTGAACATCCAGTACACAATGCATTCAGTAGGTGAGGGGCATTATGGGAGATGTAGTCAGGTCAAGCAGTTAAAATGTCAAATCTCAGAGTAACAACCCAAAAAAGCTGAATAGAGTATAAAATCATTTACAAAGGCAGAAATTTATTACTGTGCAATTAATATCACAGACATGAAATAATACAGTGTTGCACTGTTTCACCTCACAGATGCACAACGTGTAGAAGATGTGGATAGCGATTCCCCAGACATGCAGGACACCAGCGCAGGTGAACAGATGGACACACCTGTGGTGCAAATAAATCCCTCACGTCCAACAAAGTCACGCAGGGCTACTGTTCCATCCCTAGTCACCATGGAGTGTGAAGATGATGAGGCTGATGCAACACCAGGTGGCAGCCATGGCCAGACAACTTCCATCACACAAACACAACCACAGGTCCCCAGAACTAATCACAGAGCCCGGCGTAGGAGAGGAAGAGCACTCAGGACACAGCAGGAGGAGCAACCAAGTGATGTCTGGGGTGGTCTTGAGGGACAGATGCTCCGTATGCAGCGCCTGCAGACAAAAAACACACGATTAGTACAATTGCAAGTTGGCAAGATGGCTAGCAACATAGCAGTACTGTCAGAAAGTGTGCAGCAACTGAGCAAGGTGATGCATGAGGGAAATGT
This sequence comes from Triturus cristatus, assembly GCF_964204655.1. Taxonomy (NCBI): domain Eukaryota; kingdom Metazoa; phylum Chordata; class Amphibia; order Caudata; family Salamandridae; genus Triturus; species Triturus cristatus. The sequence goes on along the minus strand of NC_140589.1, from coordinate 1,018,530,888 downwards.
ATCCCAGAAGAGACAGCATCGTCAACTAATGCTGCAATTGAAAATGTTTGCTAAATCAAACAATAGATTGGCCACGACAACTGCACTGCTGGCACGTAGGTCTGTGACCATGCAAACTGAAATGTGCCATTGGAGCGGCGATGTGGCTAAAGCACTGGACCAGGTCACAAATGCAGTTGATTTGCTAAATGCTTCCACAATTGCGGCCAACAATTCCACGCCCGAAGAGGGTAGTGAGGGTGGCTCAAGCCTAAGTAGTGTGGCAGTTCCAGTCCGCACTGCAGGAAGACGCAACACACGCAGCAGTACCCCCGCCGCTTCCAACATAACGGATGACAATGCTGGGTCTGACAGGCGTCTGGGTGTTCGTGGGAAAAAGCGCTAGACTGGCATGTACAAGTGCATTCCACTATGGTGACGTAACCATTTATTTGGATTTGACTTTTCACAGAGTGACAAGTGAATTGACATTTGCAAACCACTTATGTCCATTGCACTGGTCAGATTACAAGTGTGCTTGAACACTCATGGCAATTTTATTTAATTAAAGAATACTCTGATAGCAATAGTCAGTTTCTGTGTCATCATTACTCACCTCAGAAATAATTTTGTGTGATGTCAAATCTTCTCCTACGCCCTTCTGCTGCGCCTGCCCCTTGTGCTGCATGGTGTTGTGGCACTTGCTGGTTCCCATCCTCCGAATCGCTGTCAGACACCTCGATGTCCATTCCTCCCCTTGTCGCTATGTTGTGCAGCATGGCACATGCCGCTACTATCTTGCAGCATTGTTCAGGGTTGTACTTCAGTGCTCCACCGGTCTTATGTAGACATCTGAATCGGCTCTTCAACAGCCCAAATGTGCGCTCTATGATGTTCCTTGTCGAAATATGTGCTGCATTGTACCTCTGTTGATTGGCAGTTGTGGGATTGAGGTAAGGCGTCATTAGGTAATTACGCAAGGCGTATGCGCTGTCACCTACATGTAATGGAGCAAAGAGTCAGTGGCAGCTTCACATTGACATACGTACAATGACAGTGATAAACTATAACACATATTTACCAAGCAGATGTCCCTCTCCAAATTCTCCCCTGACAAGACGGGTGTGTATGCCACTTTGCCTGAAGATATAAGAGTCATGTGCACTCCCTGGAAATTGCGCAACAATGTCAGTGATAATGTTTTTGGCATTGCAAACAACCTGAATATTGAGGGAATGGTAAGATTTCCTATTTCTATATATATATTCCTGTGTTGCAGGGGGACATATTGCAACGTGGGTGCAATCAATACAACCCAAAACATGTGGGAAACGAGCTATCTGGTAGAACTCCTGTTTGGTTTTTGCAAGGTCAAGCGCGGTGGTAGGGAACTTGATATGAGACCCGATCACGGCCATCATGGCATCAAGGAATGCTTTCAATATTCTTGAAAGTGCGCTTTGTGACACACCTCCCGCAACAGCAATGACCCCCTGAAAACTGCCTGACGCCAGAAGGTGTAGGCAACATAGGACCTGCACATGCGTTGGGATGGCATTGGTCCTACGTGTCTGTCGTTGCATTATGGGGTCCAATTCATTGATTAGGTCATGGATCATTGCTGCATTGAGCCTATACTTGTCGTATATCTCATCCTCTTGCTGGCCTAGCAAAGTTATGCGGACTCTGAAGATGCGCTCATTCATTCGCCTCCGTCTCTGTGCGGCAGCCTGCAGCCTCATCCTCCTCGCCATCAGGTAAATCCCTGCCATTGTGAACAGTGCTGGCTCATTCTGGGTGTGTTTAAATGGGTTTCAGTTGGTTTTCACCTGTCTGTGATTTGCACTCATGATTACCACCTGGTTGTGATCCTTCTTATTTAGCGATCGCTAATTTGCGATTTTCATGGAAATCGCTATTTGCGATTTGTCATGCATACATTTTGCGATTCGTTGTTTGCGATTCGGTAATTGGGACACGCTAATACCGATTCGCTATTTGATTCGCAGAATGTTTTGCGATTCCTTATATTTGCGAAAAAATGGATTTTCGCAAATATACAGTTGATGCATTTCAACACTGACTTTTGCGATCGCAAACGGCCTATTTTTGCGATTCGCACCCTTTGCGATCGCAAAAAGGTTTGATGCATGTGCCTGTTTGTGAATGTAGACACCGACATTTTTTAAGAGAAAACAATGGTCCCACAGACCACTGCCTGTTCTTAAAAAATGAAAATGTAGCTTTTCATTTTTCTTTTTGAAATGCATCCTATTTTCCATTAAGGAAAACGGGCTGCATTACAAAACACAATTGCTTTATTTAAAAAGCAATCATAGACATGGTTGTCTGCGAACCCCAGCAGGCCACCATCCCTGTGATTATAGCCATTCACAATAAGTCGCAAATTGCAACTTGCCTCTATTCACCTAATACTATAGCCTGGTGTTCCTCAGACAGCACACATGCTTCATTTTTGCCCTGTTGCAAAATGAAAAGCAGACTGGAGCAAATTTTTGCTTCATCACCAAAGACAAAAGCAGCAACAGAGGTACAAATGCCTTTCGTGTTTTTTGGCACTCGGGAAAGTTGACTGGTTATGTCTCTCTCCTTAAAACATGTTGTAACAGCTCCTGTGATATCCCCGCCTACTTTATTAAATACTAGTCATAGAATAAACACCCCACTTGGCCACCCTTGGCAGGCCTCGCGGCGCTTTCGAAAAGTTTTTTTTTCTTTGTAGTTACCTGTCTCCATTATATTTCTGTCTATATGTGGGTCTGTGAACCCTGGGACTGCACGACCAGAAGGTTTAAGGCTGTATGTATTTACAGGGGCTGATTCACAAAAGCATTTAAGAGTATGGTTAGTACTACAGGAGTACTCTTTTAAGTACTCTACCATCACCCTATTAGTAAAAGTTCAAAGATGGCACAGTCATTTCTATTTGTACAAATGTATATGAATATTCCCTTTTAGATGTTTTGGTGCTAATCCACAAAGGCATGTAAGTGTACATAAAAGACTACTTACAGGAGCACTTCTTTACATACTTCACAATGCCTCTGTAACTAAGCCCCAGTATGTGCAAGTGATGTAAGCCAGTATTTCCTGGTGTTATGATGCAAAATATTTACTGAGGTTTTTAAGTGCAAACATAAAATGTTCCCACGCACAGGCAGATACCTACTTTCCACAGCTGCGATGAGTCATTTTTGTTTTGTATTTAAATTCGGGTAAAACCCCGAGTGTACCACTCCTCGAATGGCAACCATGTTTTGGAATGTAACCGTAGAAACATTGCCCTTTTGTATTTTAAAGTAAAATGCACTCTTTCCTACAGTGTGAATAATTGCGGAAGACGTTCAGTCTGTCACCTACGTCATAGGCTGCATTCTTAGCCACTTTGCTATGTTTTATGCTCTAGCACCCTTGAGTGATCCCAAACACGCTTCTTTTTTCTTGCAGCTGGGGTTGACGATATCCATTCGATATAGCCACAGGTAAGCATTATTTAACCAGTTCCACTTTCTAATTAAAGTTGTTTGTTGTGCTCACTATACTTCTGTACTTCTATTCTATTTCTGGTACTATTGTGGTTTTAAATTAGAGCAACATGTTGTGAATCGGCAACATGGTGTTTGATGCTGAATTGTCACCACTGGAGGTCGCTGTCGACGCATGGAAGATGTACAAGAGGTTCGCTTTCCTTTCAATTGGTACTACTAATGTTTCTGTGTTTGTTGTAACACACATTGGTAGTAGTCCTGATTTCAGATGCACGGACTCAATTTCTTGTTATGTTTTTTATATGCTGTTATTTTGTGTTGGCTGAATTATCTTTTTTTTCTATATATGCAACGACATTTTGATAACTATTGCCCACTGGAAGCCCTGCGTTCATTTGCGACCCTTCTGCAGTGGCGGCTGGTGACATTTGAAAGTGGCAGGGCGTATAAATCACTGGCAGCTCAATGTGGTGAGCGAGCACAGCAAGCAAGCTCAACCCTATAAGGAGGGTTCCGGGGGGGTCCTCCCTTGAGAATATTTTGATAAAAGAGTGCATTTTCAAGCACATTTCAAAAAGCAAGAATGTTATTAAACTATTCTATATATTCGCACCTTTCATCTTCTCCCTTATTATCTTTCATTCTTTCTGTCCTACTCCTACTCCAGCGCGCGCGCTGTACAGGAGCATCCCACAAACAGGCATGCGTGCTTAGGAGACAAGGGGTACACACGTTGTTCCCTTGAAGTATATGCATGGGACCGACCTGGCAGGTTGTCGTGGTAATGTGGCAGTAAATGTGCCGGAATCCTCGCCGAGCATGATTAGATGTAAAGTATTGGTTGCTTGTCACAGTAACTTTCGATGTATGTGCTGCTTTCGGCTGAAAATATTACAACATGTGCTGCTTTCGGCTAGAAATATTGCAACGAGTGCTGACAGTTCTAAAATAAACAACTAAGCATAACACACACAAAGCAACATAACACCACAAATCAAATATAACGTGGTGCAAAAATAAATACACACTCGGAACAGAACGGAACACAAAAATTCGGTAGTACAATTAGACAAAATCACATTGCAGCACAAAAAGACAGCTGCACAAGAAAAAACAGAACACATCACCGCAAAACAAAATGCCACATAGTAAATGTGCACAAACGTTATTGTCACATTATAAATTCCTGAAGCCTGTTTCCTTTAGTACTTTGGTAAAACTGAGTGTTTAAACCAAGCACTACCTTGATAGCATCAGACAAAAATGTTTTGTGATCGGTCCCAGATCTTAATAGTGACTTTCTTAAGTTAACTTATTTTTTTAACCTCTTCAATGCCCGTGACGAGCTGGTCTCGTCATGGGCCGCGGTTGCGCTGTGCCCATGACGAGACCAGCTCGTCACAAACCCCGCCCGCTAATGAAACGGCCGGCACAGGGCGGGGAAAGGGGCGGGCACTGAAGGGGTTAACATATTTTTAGATCCACACCCCTTGAAGAAGGCACTGAGCACTCGCTTTGAAAGCACACATGGCCAGCCGCCACACCCCATGTCCGTTTACGTATATGTGATCAAAGTATGACTTTCCAAAGCATTTTACATAAAACAATACTTTGCTCAGGGAGGCAGGCAGTATGTAAAGAGAGACCACTCTCCCGCCCAGTACCGAGGTGAGCAAAGACAGGGGGAGACCCTATAAAACACTCTCCCGCCCGGTACCGAGAGACGGTGTGAGCTTAGACAGGGAAGACACCCGGGGAAACACTCTCCTGCCCGGTACCGAGAGCCAGAGGGAGATCGGAGGACTGACTCTTAGACTGTACAAGACCGAAGAAGGGTATAAATGAGGGAGACCTCTGACTCGGGGAAAATAAACTTACTCACCAATAGAATTGTTTTAAACAAGGTAGCACAGCTTCGGGGAATTTATACATCACTCGTACTGCACCAGCCGCCGGTGGGTGGGTGTTCCCTTTTTCATTACTGCCAGATCTCGAGGCTCGCAATATGTGCAGGGGGGGTCGCGTGAGGCGGGGGGGGGTCGCGGGGGGAGGGTGGGGTTAAAAATACAGTTAATAAAAAAAACGGGAACACTTACCTGACCGCCGGGTCCGCGCCGCATCTGCTATGTGTTCCTGTGCCGGGGTCCGCCGCCGCTTTGGCGTCTTCGCGTCATCCAGTCAAGGGAGGAGGCGGGATCTTAGAACTAGAAGAATGTTCTGTGAGCTGAGCTACGTGACTACGTCAGATCAGGGCGAGCCGAAAATCCGACCGAAGTCCTGGAAAACCAGCTGCTTCAGGTAGCGCCTGCTTGCCCTCACCACTGCCTCACAGACACACTCTGCACATGCGTGACTTGGGCGATATTGAAGTCGAACGAACGTCCACCACACGTCATGCGCAGGGTGTGTGTGTGTTTGTACAACAAGGCTGGGCTGCACTGCAGTGCTAAGTACACTGTTTCAAGGTGTCTGACTGTCTTAGTGTCTTGTCTTCCTCCGCTCCGACCCCGATCCTCGTCGTCCGGAGGCTGGTGGGGCAACGCCCCATTCGCCCCTATGCACCATCCGCCCCTGCCCTTCTGTAGTTAACAGACAGAGTTATTGTCTGCAAATTTGTGCACTTACGTATAATAATATTTTTAAACATGGTGTTGATGTTTCTAATACGGATCTGTGCCTTATTTTAAAGGGTGAAAGCAATTTGTACCTGAACTAAGCATGCACTAGATTCGCACTCGTGTGGTGATTTATCGTGTTTATGACTAACAGTGTCTTTGTGGAGTAGTGTTGGTGTCGTGATAAAGTTGCATAGCACCGAGTGTAATGGTGATTGCACATTAACATTAGGGGTGGGCGGAATTTGCGAAATTCACTTTCGTAAATCATCGTGAAAATGTTAAAAATCTCCACAAACACGCGGAAATATCGCGAAGATGCAGAATTTTTTCCCCCGCCCGTTCGCTGTATTTTCTGCGTGGTCGCGGCTTTCCAACTTACCCATGCGGTTGCTCGCGGGCGCGGCCATCTTGTTTTCACTTGTCTCGCGGTGCATGATCGCGAGAAGAAAGACGTTATCGCGCGACGAATGACGTTACTGCGGGCGCGAACTGTCGCGAGACAGCGCAAATGGCTACCAACAATCCAACATCTCGTGGAGAACGCGACCAGATCGGGAAAACTTGTCGGCGAACGCGGGGATTCATGTAAGGCTATCGCGCGCGCGCGCACGCGAGAATGTATTATTTTACAGCGCGAGCAAGCAAAACATTTCTGGTAAAATGCGGATTGCGTAAATTTTGACATTTTCGCGCTCTCCGCGGAACGCGAAAATGTCAAATTATCGCAATTTCCGGGAGCGGAACGGAATTTTAGCCCAGGCCTAATTAACATAGCGTAATTCCAGCGAGGCCGCGTACCAGTCCTCTATAAACCTAAACGTACCCCAGCAAATGCTCAACTGTATGCTGTAATGGTTTAGATGATGTCCTCTTACATTATGTATACTAATGGACGAAGCCATGTACTTCGTGGACCTGAAAAATCCCTGGGCATCCTTTTCGAGTAGAGGTTTGCCCTCTTGCTTTTCAGCAGTGAGGCTTTGCAGCTGACAGTTTCAGAACATACAGCACCTTTGGCCTTGATTTAGCTCACAAGGAAGAGACTGAGGTCTTTAGTGGTACTAACAAAACACACAGACATACGCTTAAAGCACCTCAAATGAGTGTTCTTCTACCATTCCATGATATACTCTGACGTACTCCGTGACGCCTTTGTGTTCGTCAGGGGCCCACCTGCCACAAATCAGACTAATCTGCAGAAGGAGAGCCAGTACTTTGATAACTTAGCAATACAATAACCTGTTACTAAGGGGCCGATTCCGATCCGGGTCGGAAAACACTCCGACCGAGTCAGATCCGGAGTGTTTTCCGACCGAGCCGGACCCCTACAGTCCGACCGAGCGAGTACGATGCGCACGTATGCTGTCGGACTCGGTTCGGTCGCACTCCCATGGAAACCAATGGGAGACAGTTATACGACGCGACATGCGCTCCCATTGACTGAATGGGTACGTCTCGAACAAGTGCACCCCCTACAGTGGGTACGTGTCGGTGCCATCCGCGCAGTACATGCCTGTGTGGGGGAGTCCCATGTGTCCCCCCTGTGTGCGAGTCGTACGGCTGCGGGTGTCGGGGGGTCCGACGCGGACCCCCGAAGTCCGACTCCGGGAGCTTTTGCGAGCCGGACACTCCGGCTCGCACAGGCTGTCCGACGCGTGCATCGTACTGGCTCAGTCGTGAATCGCATCCATTGCACGACACGGTTAGCTTACGACTGAGACGTACGGAGCAGTTCGGACCTAGAAACGACTCAGTAGTGCATTGCATGTAGCTCGCATCGTACTGGCTCACTCGTACAGCTGTACGAGTCGGCGGAAAACACGCGTACGGCTCGAAGTTTTTCTGGCCGGATCGCGTTCGGTGCCCTTCTGACCCGAAGAGACTACAAGTCTGCCATTACTAGGGTACACAGATGTATATCTTTAACCCAGCAAAGCCGGTATCTAGTGTACAAACGTCCAAACATATTGATTTGGTCACTTGAGACATTGGCACGGAAGTCTTTGCCTTTCCTACACTTAACATCACTTTAGAAAAGCAAAAGAAAAAGGAAACAGAACCTCATAATGTGCCTCTTGTTGAAATCATAATATAACGAGAATTTGTAAAGAGCATATTCACCCACAGGCATCTTGGCATTGAATAACAGATGTTTATTGTTATGCAACTCAGTGGAGGACAGTGTCTGATCCTTCTGGAGTGTCAAGACCTCTTTGACAAGTGTTGTTGGTTTACATATACCATTTGGGGCATACTTAAAAAGAGTGAAACAGAGTTCCTAAACAGTTTGTCTGTATATCAATTGTATTGTTGCTAGAAGCTCAGGTTTGTTCTACCAGGCTTCTGTATCTGAGTTTGTTGAGTATACATGGACTGCCTAAAACTATATTTTAGTGTTAGATGTAAGAGGACACTAGGGTTACTATACTACACTCACCACACACTTCCAGCCCTCGGGGCCCAAGTTTGGTGTGGTTGAAGACTTTAGCCATTTTGAAAATGCCCAAAGTGGTTAGGGATAGCCCCGAGAGCCCATTGGTTAGCGCAATCCGCTGGGATCATTCCCACCCACCAGCTTCTGCCACCATTAATGTTGCATCTCCCAGCACCCATTTCAAAACACCTCTGGGCCTGTGGATGATCAGTAGAGGACTGTATGTGCTGTCTACGATCTGAGTAGCGCCTTGAAGATGGACCTCCTCTCCCTCTTGTACTCAGGACAAAGAAATATACTCCAAGGGTCATAAGGCTGTCCTCCTGTTAAAGCTAAAGAGACACAAAAAGCTACAAGAGACCTTTTCCTGCAACTGCCCAGCTGAGCACTGGCAACTGGACCTGAACTGAACCCTGCAGTTGGCTTCTGTCCGCCAACCTGAGCATCTCTCAGTGCCTCCTCTGAGGTCCTGGTGGACTTTAGGAGTGTACTCCTGTTGTGGATTGGGACTTACAGGACTTAAGTCAGAAGGTAAGATCTTTGACTAGGATGAACCTGGTTAATGTAGGCGACCGATGCTCCATTTTGATCTTCATCAAATTGCATCTAGGTCCGGTTATACAGTGGCCATTGACTTTTTGTTGGTACTTTGTGCTTCTTGGGGTTATTTCTACTTAAAGCTGTAAGAATTCATATCCTCTATTGAATTTATGGCAGTTTTTGTCATTTTGCCTATTAAATGTTATTCTATTTATTTTTTTATTGTTCTGAATTTCGACTTTATTACTGCTTTAATATTGCATAAATACTTTACACATAGCTTCGAAGTTAAACCTGTCGGTTTTGTCCGATAGCTACTAGAAAGCTGAGCTCAAGTTAATTTAGTGTTTTTTTGGAGTACCCTGACAAAGATTGCGATTATTACTTGAGATGGGTACTTACCTCCCTGAGCTTATAAACAAAGTTCTTACATGCCTAAACTCGAGATGATATTGGACCTACATTTGGCGCATATGGACCAACAGAACTGTCTGCACCTTCTGATCCTGAGTCAAACCTACTACCCCACAGCACCATGGATGTCGAACATACATCTTCACACTGTAGGATATCAATGGCCTCATCCTTCTTGATAGCAAATATATATATTCCTAGGCACTGGAGAACTGACACAGTACTCTTTTAAAACAAATGAGAGCAGAAGCGGCCCGTGCAGGTAAGAGCAGTGGGGCGGGGTGAGGAGGGAGTCGACTGATGACAACGAGGGGAATTAAATAAAAAAAACAGGAAACTACTTACCTTGCACTCTCTCGGCAATGTGGCAAGCGCAAGTACGTGGTTTTCTTTTATTAATGTAATTTTTCCTTGTCCTCCCCACCACATCCCATCACTCTTACCTGCACGGGCCGCTCCTGCATGAGAGCCGGTCCAGAATTGGCCTGAGAGTCGATGATTTTTGCTCCCAGGGAGACTGGTAGCCTGTGCTTGCTGTCGCCAGCCCAGCAACGCAGCTGGGTTGGAGTGTGCTTCAGTGCACATGACAGTTTGGCCGGCCTGTGACGGATGGTCAAACTGTTATGCGCACTGAAGACAGTGCATACCACTCCCGTGGGTGCCTGTTATACCCCTGGCCCCATCCCCAAGACTCCGGGAAACAAAATAAAACAATAATAAACCCAGGTTTATTATCCTTTTTCTTTTTAGGTCTCACCTGACCCAGCGCATGCGCTGGTCTGGCGAGACTTATTGAGAGGGCTCCAAAAAGTGCTACCAGGCCAGCCTAGAGCTACAGTGCATGTGCGCAGGCGCGCGCGCCGCGTTTTACCGCGCTTACTTTCACTTTCGCGGCCGCACGACCTCTTTGATGTTTGATCGCGATCACTTTCGCGGCCGCAAGGCTGCTTGGCATAGCAAATAGGTCTCGCTTTTGGGACCTTATAAGTATTTAGTTATGCAACTGTTGCATGGCTAAACACTTATAAGGTCCCAAAGGCGAGACCTATTGGCTATGCCACGCTTGTTTTACTCTGTTGGGGGGGGGGGGCGACGCTCCTCTGCCATAGCGGAGGAGTCGCCGCTGTATACTACACTGATGAGTACAAGAAGTTTGGTCACACTGAAATACTGAGTACAGTTTATATTGTAGTACTGATATGTTTTATGATATCATTGCCATGAAAAAGTGTTATAAAAAATAAAAAATTATTGTTATAAAAAAATAAAAGGAAAATGTGCCAAACAGTGCAATTTAAAGCAATGTCAGAGCGGTATCAAGGCAGCCCTTGGCCCCTGAAAGCACCCCCTTACATGGGAGCTTACAGCAATTTGACTGAGCCACCCACCGTCACTTAAAATAGATTTCGGAAGGTACATATTTAACAAAGTCATCTCTTCTCCACCATTTGCCTTTAGGTCTAAAAGGTTCAGGCAACATTTATTCTATATTTGATGACTGTGAGGGCCGCCTTCATGAAAACAATCCCACTTCTTATTCCCTAATGTAAAATTGAAAAAGCCAAATTTAAATGAAAAAAGTCAGAAAGGCATGGAAACGCTGCTTGAAAACAAAGAGTCCAATGTGGGACTTCCCCCATCCATTGCAATACCCTCTTTTGTCCCAGTGCTGTGGGTTTCTTCGTCTCCATGTGTACATTATTTGTATTTGGTTAGAAGGTTTGCTCGTGCAGTGAGGGCACAGGGGTGGTGTGTTTGGCGTCTCCAGAATCACCCGAGATAAGGCCCCTGCTGAGCCCACGCAGAGAGGATAGACTTCCTGCAGCGTGGGTGTGTTTTTCAGAATGTGGCAAAGTGCTTGCAGAATTGCTTTTTTTAATCAGTGTTTTTTTCTGCAACTTTCTGAGGTGACAAGTCGTTCGCCTCGTGGCTCCCATTTTGTTACAATTAAAACAAGCCAGGCCGTGTGAGCAGACACACTCTTGTTTAGTCACCAACACTGTTAGATTGGACCTGGGTGCGAGTGTAAAATTCAGATTATGGGGATCAGTGTGTTTGCTGCAGCAAAGAAAACAATTATTCTATTAATTAAGGACCCTCAGTATTAGCGATTGTCTCCTAATTGTGCCTATTTTCCGATCATGAAAACTAATATAACTTGCTCGTTAGTCTGATCAGGCCCAGATGAGACCCCAAAATAAAAGGCACAGTAGCCTGTGTCTCAGTTGCATTTGCATTGTGCTGTGTTTGCAATTAGGGTTATGAGTGTACAACGAGGGGAAGTGCTTACTTGGAAAGGAGTGTAATTACCCCGTTTGGCGTCGTGTGTGCTAGACCAGGGTGGTGCTCTTCTCGTGATATAGGGTACATTTTTATGCTAATCCCAGCTCCTGAAGGTGGCAAATTAGGCCATCATTTTAGACTATCGGTGAAATTAATGAGAGGACTCGTTTTTTTTGGATGTATGACGTTACAACGCATACTTTTACAACGCATGCACTTACAACGCAATTTTTACAACGCAACATCCACTACAACGCATTCCATTACATCGCATGACACTACAACGCATTTTTAAAAACTACCTTTACAACGCATTCCATTACATCGCATGCTACCTTTACAACGCATACCATTACAACGCATAATGTTAAATTGCATTTAAGGTAAGTATTGGATAGTATAGGGGTAAAAATTACTATTCTTACTCCAGGGGGTGCAACAGTAGGGTAAGTGTTGGATAGTATAGGGGTAAAAATTACTATTCTTACTCCAGGGGGTGCAACAGTAGGGTAAGTGTTGGATAGTATAGGGGTAAAAATTACTATTCTAACTCCTGGGGGTGCAACAGTAGGGTAAGTGTTGGATAGTATAGGGGTAAAAATTACTATTCTAACTCCAGGGGGTGCAACAGTAGGGTAAGTGTTGGATAGTATAGGGGTAAAAATTACTATTCTAACTCCAGGGGGTGCAACAGTAGGGTAATTGTTGGATAGTATAGGGGTAAAAATTACTATTCTAACTCCAGAGGGTGCAACAGTAGGGTAAGTGTTGGATAGTATAGGGGTAAAAATTACTATTCTAACTCCAGGGGGTGCATCAGTAGGGTAAGTGTTGGATAGTATAGGGGTAAAAATTACTATTCTAACTCCAGGGGGTGCAACAGTAGGGTAAGTGTTGGATGGTATGCATTGTAATGGTATGCGTTGTAATGGTATGCGTTGTAATGCCTGCGTTGTAGTGACATGCGATGTGGCGTCTGCGTTGTAATGGTATGCATTGTAATGGTATGCGTTGTAGTGTCATGCGTTGTAAAGGATGTTGCGTTGTAATGCCTGCGTTGTACGTGTAGTGCGATGTAATAGTTGCGTTGTAAAGGTTGTTTCCCGTTTTTTTTATATTGCGGAAAATGTATTTTTACATTTAATTTTTTATCCCAAATAGAGCTGGTATGTTGATTTCACTCTGTGCTTATTTTCTACCGGTGGTTGCAGGTGTTGGTCGCTGGCACTCATTTTAGGTGGCTGGGTCTTACTTTTCATCATCTGTCTTTGGCCCAGAGAAAGAGCGAGATTGGCAGCACAGGGAGAATGAAGAGGAACAGAAAGACTGGAAAACAATGACAGAGCAGAGATGAAAAAGGGACCAGCAAGAGTGAGATACCGACTCAAAGTGTAAAGTGTTAAGGCATAAGGTTGAATCAAGACTAGACAACTGCAGGGCTTAATTTGAGCCCGTGCTTACCGGTGCTCGGCACCGGCCCTTAATTGTCAACCACCAGGGCTTGTGACACTCTGCCACAAGGTGGTGCTGGCTGACTAATTTACTAATTTAGAGATTACCACAACAACAGTTCATTATTAATTTAATAAACATTAAAAATAACTATTACCTTCCTCCCGAGTCATTCTTATAGCTTTGGGGGCCGGAAATATTCCGAATAGTCACACCTGCAGGAGTGTGATGGTTAGTAGTTGTGTTACTATCATTGGCAGCATGGCAGGGTCAATGTGTGGAGCAAGCTGCAGTGGCTTCTTTGTGAGAGCCCTGGCACTTATGTTTTTAACAAATTAAGCACTGGACAGCTATGGTATTCGCAACGCCAGCAGCATTCTCTTAAGTAAACCTTCGAACCGCTGCGCTTACTTGTTTGCACAAATTAAGTACTGATTTCACTGGCAGTAAATATTGTTCCCGGAGTGTGAGAACCCGCCAGAGGCCGACCATTAGTTCAAGGAATAAATGAGTTTGCTTTGTGTTATCCTGTCATCCTCCCAGATTTTCGGGTGGGGCACTACATGTTTACATAAGCAGATTCACATATTTCTTTCAACATTTCGATACACTTTCTTCTCATTAAAATGTCTTACCCACCCGTTACAGTCTTGAAGCTGAAACTTTGATGGTCACCGTAGCTGTTTCCTTTGTTGTTCTCACGAGCCAGTCACTCTATCCCAACAAGTAAGCGTTTGCCCTTTTCATGCTTTATGTAATAACACATCCATATGTGTAATGTTGTGCGCTCCAGGCCAGTTTTTCTTCGTTTGGCTAGTTTTCAGAAAGGACTTGAAAATTCTTTCTGATCAGGATTTAGACGATAAGAGCCTTGCTTTAGGTCCAATGGACTCGTTTGGCTTCTGAAGACTTTATCAGTCAAAAGACTCAAAAATCCTGGAAGAGTGTTAAGCCTGAAAACTCAGGTACCAGTCACTGGGCCTGTCTTTGGCTCTAGCATCTGTTAAGCACACTCCCTTTCTTTAGTACTGTGTGAAGTTCTGGAGTGGTTTCTTTCTGCTCAAAGTCACAGGATGTTGTTTCCCAGCGCCTAAAAGGCTTTCAGAATCGTCGCTGTAAGTTTCTCAAAGTCTGACTTCTTAAGACCTGGCTATTTACCAAAGCTTATAACTAGACTCTATTGACAACCAACACATGAGGCCTTTATAAGAAATTTTAACATAACATAACATACTGCAGTTAATGTACAGATAAGGGTCAAGCTGACACACACATTTCCTGGCAGAGACATCAAGGCAGCGTTTTAGAGAAAGATGTTTGCATAGTAAACTCATTAATTAATTTTAAAAAAGGACCACTTTATTCACACAGTGGATAAGTACTGTTATGTGACCAAAGTGTGCACCATCTCAATGCATTCCCCAAGGGACTCCACCAAGGTATAGGTACACAGCGATGCCATGCCTTGCCTGGTACAGGTTCGAAAGTCATAGGCGTATCCTGGAAATTAATTTATGCCATGTGCTTTATGCTCAAGGTCCATAGGAAAAAAAACTATTCTCAGTGGTATCAGTTAGAAAACATGCCAGGATATCAGTAAACAATTACTGTTCGATGTCAGAGCTTCAACTGTAGTATATAATCAACATTCTATTATTTCTAGATTTTACGTCACTCAGTATAGATTTAGACAATAATAGTTTCAAACCTACAAAAGTGAAAAAAGTACATTGTGCCCCCACTGAACAAAACCACAAGACAAAACAGTACAGGCAGTGACAAGATGAAAATGAATGTTTACAAGAGACAATTTTTCGTTTCTCAAAAGTCCATCGCGATCATGAATAAATAAAAAAATAAAAATACAAAATAAAAATAAATATATATATATATTGTTGTGATCAAGGCCTCTTGCAGGCTGAAACGCGTCATGGCGGACAAACGGGTCCTTAAGTAAAGATTTCACTTCAAGCACTGATTCTGGGTCTGCATCGTCTTTATGCTGAGGATTGCAGCGGCGAATACGTCTATACATATATATATATATATATATATATATTCACTTAAAAAACCATAGGTTTCACACACGTTACAGTTAGGAATTAGCATTTTAAAAACCTTGCAAATTCACTGAAAAAACCATAGTTATAGTTAGTTCAGCTAAATATAACTCGCGCGACCGCAATCCACTGCTGATGACGTCACATAATACATCACTCATGACATGGTCAGTGACATCACTCATGACCACTGATGACATCACTGATGACATCATCCAGTGAATATGTGTCTTTCTGAAAAATAAATATTTTTTATATATGTATATCTAAAGGTTAATGGAAGAATAAATGGGTAAATAAGTGTCTAAATGGATGTTTTTTTTGTAAAATTAATTGTATGACTGACTTATTAACATTATCTTAGTGAATACAGTGATGTAATATGTGACATCATCAGCAGTGGATTGCGGTCGCGCAAGTTATATTTAGCTGAACTAACTATAACGGGGGAATTTCAATGTTTTTTTACGAGTGAAATGTCCAGCTAACTATAACATGTGTGAAACCTATGGTTTTTTTCAGTGAATTTGCAAGGTTTTTAAAATG
The DNA here is from genome assembly GCF_964204655.1 of Triturus cristatus. NCBI lineage: Eukaryota > Metazoa > Chordata > Amphibia > Caudata > Salamandridae > Triturus > Triturus cristatus. The sequence continues at coordinate 1,018,515,053 of NC_140589.1, read as the reverse complement.
CTAATTCCTAACTATAACGTGTGTGAAACCTATGGTTTTTTAAGTGAATTTGCAAGGTTTTTTAAATGCTAACTTCTAACTATAACGTGCGTGAAACCTATGTTTTTTTTAGTGAATTTGTAAGGTTTTTTAAATGCTAATTTATGTATGTATTAATATATTTTTTATATATTTATTTTACAATAAACTACCTATGTATATAGTTATAGATTGACTGTATCCTTTAATATGGAATGGCTCGTTTAAAATGTATTTTTTTTTTTAAGGGTTTTTCACCGTGCGCGCACCCCGCGATTTTTTGAAAAAAAAATAAAATGTTTTTTTCACCCTTCGGGGTCCTTCAGGGAGCGCCTGACAAAGGCTAGGGGGTTAGGAACTCTCTACCCTGCCCCCTTTTCATGTTCTCCACCTTTGTTTTTCACTGCCACACACAAAATGGCGTCCGACACTTCCTGATTTCGACCGATTCGAATGTTGACTGACATCTAACCACCAATCAGAATTACGCTCGCGCACGGCACCGTGCGCGCACGGTGCACGCACGGTGCGCGTCTATAGATATTTATGTACTTTTAACTGCAATTTTCTCAGAAACTACTGAACAGATTGACTCCATATATGCAAAAGGCACATCCCTGACCTGAGGACTACCTCTTTTCCAAATTTCAAGTAATTCTGTTCAGCCGTTCGGGCTGTACCTTCGACTAATGGTCCTATGGGAAAATGCATGGGGAAAACGCGTTTTGGGACCCCCCCTTTTTTCTCAGCCCCCGCTTGACGAATCACCCCGAGACTTTCAGGGTAGGAGCTGAGCGGAGCGCCCCATTAGTTTTGAAAATTTGGCGAGGATTCGTCAACCGGGCCAAAGTTATTCAAAATAGAATTTTCAGATTTCCTATGGGAACTCGGTCCTAACTATAACTATCTACTGGTGACCGCCAGTAGATAATATATATATATATCTGATGCAATCCAGGTTTGCTGTAGTTTGCTAGTTGTCAGGTTTTCGACGGCAAATCGATCCAGAATACTAGGGTCTCACCAGTACTATATAATGCAGGGATAATTCTTGATGGGCTGCGATTAAATTGTGGAAATTGTGCTGGTCCTAAGAGGTTAACACTCACTGGCGTACACCAAGTGAAACAATCAATGCAATTATACTCACATATTGGCTTTTGTAAACCTCTGGTTCTGTGAGTGTTAGCAGGTGTTCAAGTAGGCCATGTTGCTTCAGATGACAGCAGCAGCAGAGATGCCCAATATCCCCGCTCTGCAGGTACCATTAAACCGAAACACTAATTACTGGTTCATGTGAGGCAGCCGGTGTGCGGACTGTCAGTGGCCGAGAGACTCCCTCAATGTGGTGAGGTAAGTATCCACTGAACAGGCACCCTACTTGGCTAGTTGGCATTGAACTGTGTCATTGTGCATCTTTGATAATTCTTCCATCAGTACCGTCACTGCCACACACAAATCAGTAATTATTATAATATGATGAATGCGCTGCCCCAGGGCAGTCGTGAACTTCACGCTGTGAAATACAGAGCAGCTGCTTCCAGTCTGCTCTGTGTTTCTCTATGCAGGTGGCAACCAGCCTGCACTTTAAAGAGGGGACAAAGATTCTCCTGTAGGCGGGTGCTGTGAGTGGTTACACCTGCCTCAGGGGGATGTCTGGGGGGGGTTCTTGGGACACCCTTCCCCCCTCCAGACAGCTGCCAAGGGACGCACTAATGGTACAAAAGGGGGTGGTGATGGACGGAGCATCAGAACCAATCAAACACTCACACCCAGTCAACAGATCTGGGTTTGATCCATCACCGTTCTTTAGCCCACTCTGCCACCCCAGTTCAGACATGGCCATATGCAAATCAGTCTGACCCTGTGCCTCATTGGAACAGTCCAGCCCGAACTGCCAAGCCATGCCTTCTCTGGACCGGAAACAAGCTTCCTAGGACCGGTTTCTGGCATTTCAGCCGTCTTCAGCCAGGCTTGCTTGAATCCAGTGGCAAAGTGAGCAAGGGACTCATGTCTGAGCATACCCTGCCAACTTATGGCGAACAAAGCGGTACAAAAGGGGGTGGTGATGGACGGAGCATCAGAGCCAATCAAACACTCACACCCAGTCAACAGATCTGGGTTTGATCCATCACCGTTCTTTAGCCCACTCTGCCACCCCAGTTCAGACATGGCCATATGCAAATCAGTCTGACCCTGTGCCTCATGGGAACAGTCCAGCCCGAACTGCCAAGCCATGCCTTCTCTGGACCGGAAACAAGCTTCCTAGGACCGGTTTCTGGCATTTCAGCCATCTTAAGCCAGGCTTGCTTGATTCCAGTGGCAAAGTGAGCAAGGGACTCACGTCTGAGCATACCCTGCCAACTTATGGCAAACAAAACGGTACAAAAGGGGGTGGTGATGGTCGGAGCATCAGAACCAATCAAACACTCACACCCAGTCAACAGATCTGGGTTTGATCCATAAGCGGTACAAAAGGGGGTGGTGATGGATGGAGCATCAGAACCAATCAAACACTCACACCCAGTCAACAGATCAGGGTATGCTCAGACGTGAGTCCCTTGCTCACTCCACCCCTTTTTGTACCGCTTTGTTCGCCATAAGTTGGCAGGGTATGCTCAGACGTGAGTCTCTTGCTCACTTTGCCACTGGATTCAAGCAAGCCTGGCTGAAGACGGCTGAAATGCCAGAAACCGGTCCTAGGAAGCTTGTTTCCGGTCAAGGGAAGGCATGGCTTGGCAGTTCGGGCTGGACTGTTCCCATGAGGCACAGGGTCAGACTGATTTGCATATGGCCATGTCTGAACTGGGGTGGCAGAGTGGGCTAAAGAACGGTGATGGATCAAACCAAGATCTGTTGACTGGGTGTGAGTGTTTGATTGGTTCTGATGCTCCGTCCATCACCACCCCCTTTTGTACCGCTTTGTTCGCCATAAGTTGGCAGGGTATGCTCAGACGTGAGTCCCTTGCTCACTTTGCCACTGGATTCAAGCAAGCCTGGCTGCAGACGGCTGAAATGCCAGAAACCGGTCCTAGGAAGCTTGTTTCCGGTCCAGGGAAGGCATGGCTTGGCAGTTCGGGCTGGACTGTTCCCATGAGGCACAGGGTCAGACTGATTTGCATATGGCCATGTCTGAACTGGGGTGGCAGAGTGGGCTAAAGAACGGTGATGGATCAAACCCAGATCTGTTGACTGGGTGTGAGTGTTTGATTGGTTCTGATGCTCCGTCCATCACCACCCCCTTTTGTACCGCAAGGGGCGCACTAACAGCACGCCACCTTTGTGTGGAGCACTGTCAGCGAGACTCATAAGGGCATGTTAGCTCCTGTGACGGTGTTCGTAATATGGTGCAGAGGCATAGCGATTCCCTCATTTGCATGGGTCACACTCCCATGTACATGACGGAATGTCCTCGCATGATAGTGCGGGCCCTACATGTGCACGCCGGCGCTATCAGTATTACAGAAGGGGTGCGTAAGCATCTGCAGGCTCTTCTGTAGTCCTCGTGTACCCTAGGGGATCACAAAGCAGGATCACCTGCATGTTGTGTCCCCGAAGCACTTCCCGTAATATGGCTCCATTGTTCATTTATTGCTTAGTACGCATTGTTCACATAATTAATAGACACAGTATAACTACTATAGCCAATTGAGCTTTTTTGAGTAATAGTCCAATAGCATCACATCTTTTTCATCAGGTGTCGATGGTAAAAAGCCTGTCACAAATCACTTTGTAAATTCTTTTCACCGCAGAGAGAGAGTTATTCCTCCAGATGCCTTCATTCTTTACTTGATTGGATGGAGAAGGACAGGGGACTAGGCCATCATTTCTTTTGGCAAACTTCTAGATGGAGTCTTTCTAATCTCAGTCTTATTTGACTTGGGTTATAGATAGCTCTTGTGAGTGATCAAGCGAGTATCATCTTGGTTCGCAGTTATAATTGGCTCGGTACTGGGCTGCGATCGAAAGCCAGCCTGCTGGTCTTCATGGATGGAATGTGACTCTACACACGCTGAAGGTTCTCTCACCACCTGCCCAGGAGTGTGGAAAGGGGAGCTTGAAAATAGGGCGAAAGTTCGATAAACATGTTACTGGCTCCGGATTTCTTAAGGAGAGGATTGATGAAAGATTTTTTCAAGTCAGGTGGGACTACACCTAAAGTTAATATTTGAAAGTAGATATAAGTATGGGTGGAATGTTTGGTCGTAGAACTATTTGCTTCATGGTCTTAGCCTGGTGTTCATCTAGAGGGGCCCCTGAGGTCTTGCATATATGTAGTAGCTCCACAATTTCTCCTGTTGTTACTTCATTAAAATTATTTAACATGCTCTCTGGGGTTATGGTAGTTGATACTATTTTTGTGTGTGATAGGTTCGCAGGCCTCTGATCTTGGGCGGTATGAATGTTATATACTCTTTAGGAGAAATAGCAGGCAATCCCAGAACAGAGAGTTTAGGATACATGCGCATTTATTTATTTCGATTTCCTAATTATGCAGATCAATGTGTTTTTCAGGCTTCTTTCTGTGGGCAGCTGGAATGTGCTAGGTGGAGATTACAGATGGGCTCTTTTTCCTTTTCTGCTACGCAGTGATTAAAATGTATAATGTTTATTAACATTAATAATGCTTGGCTCAGTAGTATACTTATGTACAGACTTTCTAAACTATGATTTTTTCTGCCTGTTAAATGGTTGTTTGAGGGACACACCCTGCAGCCTATCTCCAGATATAGTAAATATCGTACTATACATTTGTGAACATCAGGTTTATTTTGCTCTTTTGAGCAGTGAGAAAATGCTTTAATGATCATGAAGTGAAGAAACATAACAGCCAGTGTGCGGATTCTGCCTTGAGTATCATGCACAAATACCATCTTACCATGCACACTTAAGCGTCAAAGGGGCATATGCATCAACCAAACTAATACCGATTCCTTAATAGCGAAAAATAAGGAATCGCCATTAAGGAATCGGTAATTGGCATGCATCAACAGATTCGGTGAAATTTAGCGATTCCTTAAAAATCGCTAAATTTACCGATTCCTTAATAGCGGGGCACGCAAACGGCCCCACTAGCAAATAGCGAGTTCGGTAATACCGATTTGGCTAATAGCGAGTTCGGTAATACCGAATTAGCTATTACCGAATCGGTAATAGCGAAATCGCAAATTGCAGCGTCGCTCCGGGAACAGGCTGATGACATCACCAACCAGGAAATACTGCTGCCCCACCCACATAGCCTCGACAGAGGAGCAGACAGGAGCTGGAAAGAAGGACAGGCTGTGCAGAGTGAGGCCACACAGATTCTGCCATTCACATCACACATCCATCATGTCGCAGGAAGTGCCATCCAGCGCAGAATCTGCACGCAAGCGCAAGAAGAAGTTTTCGGACAGGGAGCTGGAGTACCTCATCGAGGGAGTGTCCAGCAAACACGACCGCCTCTTTGGCAAGCTGTCCCTCAAGGTGCCTGAGACCGAGAAGCGGCGCATCTGGCAGCGCATCCGTGAGAGGGTCAATGCGGTTGGCGTCACTAGCCGCAGCATCGACGACCTTAAAAAACGGTGGTATGATCTGCGGAAGCGCGCAAAAGAGAGGATTGCTGAGAGGCTCCGGGAGGCAAGAAGGACTGGAGGCGGAACAAGCACTGCACCATCCAACACAGCCCTGGAGGACCTTGTGGAAGGGACGATAGAGCGGGAAGCCGTCGTGGGGGTGATCCAGATGGACACGTCCGGCGCAGCCACAAGTGCCCAAGGTAAGATGCATGCCTGTGCCACACCCAGCATAGCGTAAATCCATACCCATGCCCCCAGCCCAATCTCACTGTGTCTGCAGCTCTGGCACAGACAGTCCCACACATGACACTACTGCATCTTGGGAGTTGTAGTCTAGTCAGCCCAGAGTGCAGGTACAGGCGTAAATCCTCTGAGCACACAACACATATTTTGTACATGGCTGTAGACTGTTCATTTGTTGGACCACAGAGGGACATTGATGGGTACAACACTATGTAGGTGTAATCATCCCACTAATCATGCACTGTTTCACACACAGATGCATCACCTGGGGACTCTGACGACAGCGACCAGCTGATCATATCTGAGACACCCGTGGAGTCAGACCAGGAGACTGCGCAGGATGCGCACGCACCGCCAACACCTGCCACCCCACCAGCACCACCTCCACCAGCGCCACAATCAACGGCACCAGCACCAGTGCCACAAGCCAAGGCACCTGCGCCACAAGCCAAGGCACCACCACCTGCGCCACAAGCAACGGCACCAGCAAGCCAGCCTGCAGCTAGTACAGCCACAATACCGCAGAGGCACAGGCACCAAGTTGCGCCCTTGCAGGAGATGGCAACCCCCCCCCGCAATTGGCACCCACGCAGCGCACATCCACACCACCTGCTGCACCACATGGAGGCTCAAGACACGCACGGCGTCACAGGGCCCGTCGCAGTTCCGTCTCCTCAGCTGACCGGGATGTCCCAACAACCTCTGCAATTGAGGAGAGGATGCTGCGTACACAGAACCTGCAGGGAAGACATGTGGCTAGCATCAGCTGCAACATCGTGCGCCTAGCGAGGGAGATGCGCGCCATGACTGCAGCAGTCACCGACATGGGCTCCGCGGTCAGGGACATGGGCACGGCGGTCAGGGACCAGACCACTGCGGTTGCTGATGGCAATGCTCAGCTCAGGGAGGAGGTACGTGAGCTCACCCGTGCCATCAGGGAGGGCCATGAGTCCCAGAGGAGGAGTAACCGGCAGCTAATGTTGCGTTCTGCCGCCGCTACCAAGGCCATACAACGGCACAGCAACTGCACCGCTGTGTTGGCACGCCGCACAGTCTCCCTGCAGGTGGACCTTGGGCACTTCTGCGGTGATGTGGCCAAGTCACTGGGACACATCACCACTGCTGTGGAACAACTTCAGAGCAGCACATGCAGTGCTGCAGCATTGGGAGGGGATGACACCAGTGAGGCTGCCTCCAGTGTCAGCAGCGTGTCACTGGCAGAGGCCAGCACCAGGCGCCGAAGTTCGCGTGCCTCCACGGGGACAGGCCGTGGTGAGGGTTTGGATGCACCTGAGCGGAGGCTTGGTGTACGTGGCAAGCGCCACTAGAAATTTGGACATGCTGCAGGTCCATGGTGGAGCAACCATGGCCATCCAATTATTGTGTTTGCACAGGCCTGACTTTAAGGAACCTTTTATTTACATTTATGCAATCGGAGCATGATTCACAATGCTAGTTCTGTTGCACAATCCTCAGTGCTACTGTGCATTAAACACTTGCACCCAACACCAACTTGTAATGTCTCATTTTACCCAGGGTCAAAAATGATTTTGCATTATGTCTGTCCGCCTCCTATGGCCCTCTGCTGTGTTTGGGATGTGTGCCGGTCGTCGTTGGGCGGGTGGTTGGTCAGCCTGGGGGTCGTCATCCCTGTCCACCTCCATGGGTATCCCCCTTCTGGTGGCAATGTTGTGCAGCATTGCACATACAGCAATTATTCGACAGCATGTGTCTGGTTGGTATAGCATGGCGCCGCCAGTCTTGTGGAGGATACGGAAGCGGCTCTTGAGAATCCCAAAAGTCCGCTCTATCACATTCCTCGTGCTGATGTGTGCAGCGTTGTAGCGATGTTCCTGCGGGGTTGCTGGATTTAGGTATGGGGTTAGTATGTATTCCCGCAGGGCGTAAGCACTGTCACCTAGAAGATAGAGGCATAGACTTAGCATTGGTGATGTACATACATGTGTGGTGTTGGTGTGGGGAAGCGTAGTTCTACTTACCTAACAGGAGTCCCTCTCCAAATTCTCCATTGAGTAGTCGCCTGTGCATTCCACTGTTGCGGAAGATGTATGAGTCGTGTGTGCTCCCTGGGAATTGTGCCACTAGGTCCGTTATGATGTTGTTGGCATCGCACACAACCTGCACGTTGATCGAGTGGTATGACTTGCGGTTCCTGAAAAGGTACTCATTTGCTGACGGAGGGCATATGGGGATATGCGTGCAGTCGATGCATCCAATCACATGTGGAAATTGTGCCACCTGGTAGAATGCCTGTTTGGTGCGGTCCAACTGCTGTGGGGTTGTGGGGAAGCTGATGTGTCTGTGGAGCATTGTCAGCATGGCATCTAGGAATTTTTTGAAGAAGCGTGACAGTGCGCTTTGCGAAACACCTCCGGCAACCGCAATTACCCCCTGGAAACTCCCTGAGGCCAGTAGGTGCAGGCTGCATAGGACCTGAACGTGCGCAGGGATTGCATTGGTCCGGTGTGTCTGGTGCTGCAGTAATGGTTCCAGGTCTGCAATCAGGCGCATGATCATAGCGCCATTGAGGCGATACTTCTGGTACACCTCGTCCTCATTCTGGCCGAGCAGGGTTATGCGCAGTCTGAACACTCGCTCCTGGACCCTTCTCCTGCGCTGTCCTGCTGCATTGATCCGCATCCTCCTTGCAAGCACGTAGAGGGCAGCCATTTTGTGGGAGCCAACAGGGTCTCCTGGGCCAAATTTAAGGGTTTAGTGATTGCCTCAATCATTTGCACATGTATTTTTTTTTTTAATTTTTTTTTTTTTTTTTTTGTGACTTTACCTCCAGGTTTTGATTCCCCTTATTTAGCTCTGGCAAAATAGCGATTTTTGGGATTTTCGTTATTAGCGAGTTTTGTTGCATTGGGGTGCGATTCGTTATTTGCTATTGGCAATTTCCGGGAGCTAATAGTGATTTCGGTAATTGCGAATTCGGTATTTAGCGATTCGGTAAATTAGCATTTTGGGTATTAGCGATTCGGTATGTTCGAGGTTATTTATTTAGCGATTCGTTATTTGCTCGGGTTTTGGGTTGATGCATTGGGATTGGGTATTTTTCACACAATACCGGGAGCTATTACCGAATCGGTATTTTACCGACTGGATTTTGGCTTGATGCATAAGGGTGATTGAGCTTTGTTGCATAGTTCCGAGATACTATATATTTGACGGGTTCCACATGATTTAATTAATGAAAGAGTTTTATAGAATACCACTTCTGAGGAACTGTCTTATCTAAACGCTTCACCTGAACATTTGAATGAAATTTGATGGAAACCAATTTATAAAAGGTCTTTTCACCCCAAAAATTACCTCTACATGTTTTTTAAAGTGTAATGGCTTTTATCTTGAAATGGGTTCTATCTTGTTGGTACTTCTGAAATAATTGCAGGGAGCCTTTCCCCCTTGAGTCTTACACGTCCCACATTCTGTCACTTTGTAATAAGTCACTTTTCAAAGAAATTACTACTGTGGGGGTTTCTCCATACCCACTTCTCTTTTTCCCTTCTTTTTTCCCTTCCTCCATGTCTTCTCCCCATTCTTGTACTCCTTTTGCCTCACTCCCCGCTTCTTTCCTTTTAGGGTGGGGAACACACAGCTCTTTTCTTTGTCTATTTTTAAAATTAAGTTCGCCTCTTTTCTCCTTTGTTCCATTTGTTTTTGTGGCGGCCCTTGTTGCCTCATTTTTCATTGTAACACTTTCCCTACCCTTCATTCCTCCCTCTACCTTTGTCTCTTTACCTAGTTTTTCAACTTCAGTTCTAAAACCATGTTCCGTAAGTGGGATTTGCTGTGGCGCCCGCATTTTTCTCTTTCAAAAACATTTTTTAATAATATTTCTGAAGCTCCCTCTTTTATTGTTGACCAAAAATTATTTTAATTACATTATTTTTGCCCTAAATCAGATTGTAATTTTTTAGTGTCTCAGTAATGTCTCAGATTGCCTATTATTTTGTTTTCTATAAATTTGAATAATTCACATTTCGTGGTGTAAAGAAGTGCAATCATGTTTTATGTGTAGGTTTGGATCATGTTAGATTGATTTTTTTCTTAAATAAATATTATTGCTTTTAATTTGCAACAAAGAAACTTAGCGTTGTGCCTGGAACTAGTCCCAGTGGGCTTTGTAATGCTAAAGGAAACACTTTTTGGTAATTCACTGTTGAGCTACATAAATGTACATTGAGAGTCCTGGTTCAACCTGCACTGGAGAAGAAATGCAGTAGTGATGGGGACACAGGAGGCAGGGAATGCAACATACCGAGGTAATTATAGTGCTACTGTAATAAATATTTATGTATTAGTTAATTTTAGTTTTAATACAGTTGCCCTATATTATCAATGCAAATTTAATCAATTGTATAATTAATACCAACATTTTTTATGCACATTTTAGTTATTTACTAAAGTAAAGTTTACCATAATATACCTAGTCCAACATAAGTCTTCTAAATGAAAGCATACATTACATGTTGATAATTCTACAATGGCTAAAAATAATTTTCTTCATTTATTGAAACTTTACTCCTCTTACGTTTTTTTATCCATTGGTAAGAGATTAAATGTTGATGATGAGGTGGCAAATACGACAAGGGAAACAAGAAGTATGAGTGTGCATGTTGATATTGTGTCCTTTGGCTGATTGGGTTATGTTTGTTGTAGCATCTGCCATTGTTACTGGGATTTGAAATGACATAACTGAAGTAGTTAGCACTGTATAAACACATGGTATGATTAGCCAGGTGTGATTGTCACTGCAAACACCAGGTCTTGAATTTAGGGTTTCTTAGGAAGTTGCGATGGTGTAATGCACTTGGAATAGGGGAATTTGCTATCAAAATAATTAAAGCTGGCAAAGTACATACAGCAGGGAATTAGACTCGTTTTGTGGCAATTTGTGTTTGAGCAGCAATTTGACATCCATTTTCCTCAATCTGTGGCAACACCTCATCTGCTTACCTCTGATCTGCCCACTGAAGGTTTTCAGCACTAGGACAGGTCATGTAACTGGAATGATTTGAAAGCTAACAAGAGCTGTGTATTAAGAGCCAACAATGTGACAAAGAGCACAGACTACAGTTAATCTTAAATACATTAAGGATTTTTTTATTCATTTAAAAACATATGATTGAGAATCTGCCTGAATAGAAAAGAAAACCAATATAGAATCAGTATTTAAGTTTTTGAGACTTCTGGTCTGTGTAGCGGGATGAGGAAGATGGGATAAGAAGATTAAATTAGTTATCTATCCAATTTTCCACTTTTGATCATGTTCCCTAATTTCTTAAGTTCCATGTTTGTCTTCGAATGTTCTTCTCTTATTTGTAAATTTCGTTATTTCCTGATGACGCATGTCCACATCGACCCGTTATGGTTGCCGAGTTTCTCATGTTTAGTCAAATTCGCCTTGACAGATTTTGATTCTATACCTATTTAGATACAAAGAATCTTGCCCCTTGGTTTTTCCTTTTGATTTCATAACTGTTGAACTCAGGATTACAAGTTATGTTGAAATGTGTTTATCTTTTAGATTTTTATTCTCCATATGCATACAATGAAATGGGCCTAAATAACATCTCACAAAGAAACCAAAAAATATGGAAACTGTTAAAAAACAAATAGAACATTTTGAGTAAGGCTGTATCAATGTTTATTAAAAGATTAACAAACATGATAAAAAAGTAACAATTCTGCTACACAGTCTTCCCAACCAGTCACCTTTTTACCTCTCTTCCCCTTGGATAGACCAGCATGTGCTCCAGAATTTGCATATTTTTGACTTTCAAAAAAGGTGTAGTATGGTAAGTTGCTTGTATTTGCAACGTCTGCCTAATGTAGAATGATTGAGCCTGGCTTTGTAAAAACTTCTGAGGAGTCCAGAAGAACTCATGTTCTATGCAAGAATTAACCTGCAATAGAAAAGCTGCTCCTGGGATTGTGCATGAATTGCATCCCAGTTCCACGTCTGTGTCTTGGAAGATTTCAACTGAATGGCCATCAGGCCATGGCTTATAAAATGCTCATAGAGTGTGATTGTTTTCATTGTTTTATACTTTTGATTCTACATGACCTGCTTGAGACAATATTCTAGGTCAATGATTAATTCTCCTGAGTATCTCATTTTTTTTCCATTGAAGTCGAGGATAGATTTTAAAGGCATGTTAAGTCAATGTTGAGTATTACATTAGTAAAACTTTAATGTATAGTGGTAGTCAGCCACAACTCAATACCATTAACATTTTCAGAATTTAGGCCAGATTCACAAAGTGAAGCAGGTCGCAAATAGTGGGTGCAGCGACTGACCCACCAATAATTTGCGATATGACCTTCATACTAACAGGTTGCATCACAAAATTCCTCTTTTGCAGAAAGTTGCAGAACAATCTGCCCATTGAATATGAATTAGTCATGTGGCCATTTACAACCAACTGGATTGACCATAGGCTCAGGGATGGTGATCTGCTAGGGACAGCATACCTCCATCTCTAATTTCACATTCACAAACGTAAACGTTTTTTTGTTAATCAGCACTTGTCCGTAAAAGGAACAGGTGCCACCTTAAAAAAATGTTTCCCGTTTACAAACACATTGGGAGTGGGGAGAAAAATGATTTTCGTTAGGCCCAGCTTACCCTATGCGATTCCGTTACCACCTCCTTTGAGTTGTCAATAACTTTTCAGTGGTTTGCAACCACAGTTGTGGTCACAAACTATTCATACATTTCTTTGTGAATTGCAATGAGAAGGGGGTGCCCCCTTTTAAGCTTCCTTCTGAATTCCTATTCAGAATGAGTCACAAAACTCACATATTTTTTGGGGGGATAAATAATTTTATTGATGTAATAATAAAAGTACCAAAGTTACAGTGGAGCATAAGATGAAACAATATAATAATAAAGTGTATAGCATCAAAAAATATTATAATAAGGAGTAATCTAATTCAGAGATAATAAGGAGAGGGGAAAGGAGATCATCTTATGATTAAGAAATGAATAAGAAGAATAAGGGTACATATTAAGACAGGTGAAAACTAGAATAACAGTTTTAAAGATAAGGAAAAAGAAAGGAGAAAAATGAAGAAAAGAAAAAAGAAAAACAAGAAGAGTAATAGAAGAGAAAATGGAAAGAGGGGAAAGATGAGATAAAGAACTAAGGTATAGCAGGGTGAGAAGATAAATAGGAAGTAAAGGGAATCCAAAATAAATCAGATTTGATTTTCTGAGATAGCGTTGATGATGAGACAGTAGAAATTCTATGTTCATTACAAATAAAGTTCCACCACGTTAACGTACATACTTTGGAGTTATCTTTCCAGCAAGTTAAAATAACTTTAAACGCAAGGGAAATGAAAAGGTCAAACAGTTTCAAATTTGGTGTAGCGTCAGAAAAATCAGTAGACATAGATCCAAGAAATACATTTTGAATTGACAATGGTATATTACAATGAAATATCTTGGAAGATATGGACCAAATGGATTTCCAAAATTTTAAAACCTTGGGACAGTAAAACAGTAAATGGAACAATGTGCCATCCGAGGAGAGACAAGATCAACAAAGGGAAGAGGAAGAGGGATTAATCTTATGAATATGAACAGGAGTGCAAACAGCTCTGTTGTAGAGAAAAAAAAAAGATTGAGTAATGTTAGCAGCTTTTGAGATAGTGAAATTTTTTTGCCATAATTTATTCCATCTGTTAGTGAAAAGGGATAGAGAGAGCTCTTGTTCCCATGCTAATTCAATAGTGGATTTTGGCCTATAAGATGTGGGAGTGGACAGAAGCTTGTATATAATAGAAGCTTTGGGAGTGGAGTCTGGAGTAATGATGGCCAAAGGGGTCATGGGTGTAAAGGGTTTAGATGGAATGGTGTAAACAGAAGAAAATCTTGACGACAAAAATGGTTGTAGGGCTTTGAATATTTGTGAGTATTGGGAAGAGTAGGTTAGAGGTAAGTTATAACTTTGTTGTAATGCAGTAAAGGGTATGACAGAATTATGAGATACAAGTTGATAAACATGAAAAATACCCTTCTCTTTCCAATGTTTGAAGTAGAATGATTTGTGTCGGAATTTAATGAATTTATTATATCAAATGGAAGATGCAAGGAACTCTTGTTGAAAGGTGGCACCCTCTGTGAACAATGAATGTATCAAATGTTGGGAGTATTTTAAGATGGAATAATGAGAAATAAAGGTACAGTTAGTCATAGAACAAATGTCAGAAAAGGAGAAATCATGTAGCAAAGCACGCTCAAAATCAATCCATCTGGGCATCGGTGAGTCGTGAGTCTGTTTATTTAGAGCATAGAATTGTCTAAGTAAAAAAGCAGTATAATATAATTTAAAATCAGGGTCCATAAATATTAAAGAAAGGGATCACTTTATGATGGACCTTAGCCTGAAGTATTGCCCATCGTCCATTTGTATAATTTTCAGTAGACAAAATGTGAATTTGTAAAGATTTATGGCAGAGAATTGCAACCCCACCCTTGCGGTTGACCGCAGGCGAACAAACAACCTGGCCCACCCACTGGCATTTAAATTTAAGAGACTCAACTTCATTACAATGGGTTTCTTGTAGAAAAGCAATTTGACAATTTAACTTTGATTAATTGGAGAGTACCTCCTGACGCTTGTCAGGGTGACCCAGACCACGAACGTTCCACGATACAACATTAAGCATATATCATTTTAAAGACAAGGGTGCAGGAACAATGATGACACACTGCAGAGACACCAATGGGAGGAAAAGGACACTGTTTAGCAATAATGAGGTAATAATTAAGAAATGTAAAAAACATAAATGGAGTAACCATGAAGACAAAAAGACACCATTTATCAATAGGAAATGGTACAGAACTATAGCAAAAAATAATAAATGATAGAGTGTAATGCGGAATGAAGAAGATGACACAAAAGCACAAAAAAGAAATATCCATATGCATATAAGAAGAATTAAGAGAAGATAAACAAAAATAGGAAAAATGAAGGAAGGGGGGCAAAACAAGGAGGAAAAAAGAGTAAGAAGGAGAGAAAGAAAGAAATGACAGTTCAAAGACAAAAAGCCAGATCTGTAAGAAGCAGAATATAAAATAGAAACCGGGCATGTCCGCACTCAAGGGCAAGACAGACAACACTGAAACGCGGAAAGGAAGAGGATAAGAAAATCATTGAGAAAATAATATAAAATATAGTATAAGTAGGATGATAGGAAAGCAATTATTAGTCTGGACCGCTGAGGACCTTAATAAATGAGGAACATTTAGAGCTAGATTGGAGGTAACAGTAACAATTGCAAAACATTAACAATAAACAATTTGATAATATTGGAGCATAAAAAGTTCAGGAACATTGAACAGAAGTATCCATAGGAAGTCGGGCAACAGAATGTAGAAATTGTTTTAGCTGGAGAGGATCTTTTCAGGTACGGGAAACACCTTCATGTGTGATTTTGCAAAAACAAGGATGCAGGATGCCATAGCGGATATTCATAGATCTCATTTGAGGCCTTGGGGCCAGAAATTCTTTGCGCCTGGCATTGGTAGCATTGGAGAGGTCTTGTGAAATGAAGATGTTATGGCCTGACCAAACAAGATGACAGTTCTCTCTTGCAGTTTTGTTAACATGCATCAAGTCAGTAAATTCAAGGAACAGCATAATTATGCAGCGTAGTTTGGTAGAATGAGGTTGTAGACGACCAAGACGATGAGCTCGTTGGATGTTGAGGGGAGGTGAAGACTGAAGATCTAGGAGGTCAGCCAAGAATGTCTTCAAAAAGGAAAGGACATCCGGACCTTCGACATTCTCTGGTAAGCCATACAGGCGAAGATTGTTCCTTCTATTGCGATTTTCTAAATCCTCAGTGTGGAGTTTGAGCTTATGAATTTCTTGTTCTAACAAAGGAATTTTAGTGGTCGCGTCTTGAAGGTTACTTATTCGCTGCTCCATTTCGGACATTTTACCTTCCATGTTAATCCATCGATCTTCAATCAGTTGTCATTTTTCGTTAGTGGCGGTCATGAATGGCCTTAAGGCACGAATTTCCTCCAAGATGGAATCTAAGACCAGATTGGAAGATGATTGAATAGGCGATGGAGGGTCATTCTTGACTCTTTTTGGTTTGGTGCCAGATGAAGAGGACCTCGAAGAAAAAGTAGATTCGTTGGCCATCTTAACAAAGTGAACGTGACGTCGGGAAGTAGGATGATTCTTAAAAGTAGAGATCCTTCCCATATATGAGAGACACAAAAATTATGGAGAGCACTCAGGAGAGCAGCTATTTCATATACAATATGATGAACCAGTCACAACCCTCCAGAAGACAAATCACTGACAAGAGAAATATGAAGTTGTGCAACAGCAGTCATAAGCAGGTCGTGGAAGTAAAGATAACCTGTAGAATGATTAATGACACCAGTCCTGAGAGGTTATCACATCACCAAGTGCTTGTTGCATCAAATAAGGTATTGACAACCTAACCTTTATACGACATATCAATAGGTAGGCACACCTATATATGAGAGCGCGTATAAGACAGGTGGTCACAAGCAAGCATGTTAATAGTAGTGTAGATAAAGGCAATTGGTGGTTGGCTGTGGAGAAAAGAGGCTCCGAATATTAAATGATGCCAGCAAACAGTTAATATTGTCCATTCAGCATAGGACACATCATTTCTTTCACAAGCATCACGGGAATTAAAGAGGAGGAAATGCTGGCACACAAACACAAAAGCGGCACTCCCACAGCACCACCGGGGACCAACCGCAAAGATTTCCTCACACGCGACGGCCGCCGAGCATACAAAATCGCAGCCCCTCGCGTTCGTGAGGCAAAAAAGATTTGCGGCCAAAAGTATACACAGACGGGTTTCCCACGTTAAAAAAATAGACCAAATGGTAGCCGCCATAAAGCGGGTGACGTACTCTACCTTCAGGTACAGGAATGGGGCATTGCAGTGATCAAAATCCTCTTCTTGACACCGCGTCACAGCGGAGCTCAGACGGGAGCCGCCATCCTGCACGGAGCGGTAGCCACCACAAAACTCACATTTGAAGGAAAAAAAAAACCTCACATTTTGCAGTCACAAATCCTGTAATTTTAGGACTCGCAAGGTTTGCAACCACAAAATGGTTGGAAACATCCAGACACTAGTTTTTTCTATCACAGTCTGTGGTTATACTAGCCATTTGTGGGTTTGTGTTAGAGAATAATTAATAATCTAATTCCGTGGTCCCAGACCACCTTAAATGCACCATCTCCATATCTGGATCCTGGTGGCCTTCAAAAAATAGTTCTTGACAACAGTCCCTCTTATCTGACCGTGGCTCTGTTCACTGACTGAAAGAAGTCCTTTTGGTTTCCAGTTCCTACCTATAATCTTTCTGACCACAGCAAAACATCTAGTGTGATACTTAACAGGAACCTTACCAATTAGGTATTACTTAGGAGTGTCAGTTATTTGCCATCAATGTATACAGTCTGGGATGAGCTCAGTGCTTTTCAGAAAACCCTCAGTGATGGGCCTTGCCACGCACAGTGATAAAAAAGCACTACCATTGCAACAGCAGTTGCATGTGACATCAGTCCCAGGTTTAAACCTGCTCGCTCTTTTTTTGGCTTATGTAAAACCTTCATATACAAAATGTAAGAAACAAATATTTCTGATATGTGTGTTCCCGGATACATTCCTTGTTGAGCACAGTGGTATTCTTGGGATAGAGGATATCACCCCATCCAATTCCAAAACACCCGGTATTTCCACACCTGGGCATGCTGAGTTTATGAATACAAGGCTCGATTTTATCAGGTATATATCCTGTGGTAAAACAACCTACAGGACTAGGGCAGGCAGAAGTCAAAGGTGCTGTGCCGCTCCGCAGCAGCCTCTGAGCCGGCCCTGGCCCCTATGTTCTCTCCAGCCTCTCACTTAAGCTCTGCGACCTTCATTGCCCCCACCCGCTTCCATTTACCACCTGCACATAGCAGATGGTAAATGGGAGCAGAAAATTCCCTAGAATGGGGGGGGGACACCCACACAAAAAAAGACTTGATAGTGTCGGCTAACAAGGGTTATTAGCAACCATAATAATTGATAGTGGCTCTAGAAATGACAGAACCCTTACACTATGCAACTTTTTATCAGCCTCATAATAGTGCATTTAGTTTATTTTGTCTATACTTTGAAGGGTACTTTAACATTGTCCCCACTCTGCAACTTCCTGCAGCATCGAACCACTCTATTCTTGGCCATCTGCTAAGGAAAATCATTCCATAGCCTGTGTTTAATCATTGCTCTTGTGCTAACTAAGGAATTATCAGCTGCCTTGATGTGAAACGTATTTTAAAAAAAAGGTTAGTGGCGATTAATTTGTTGTCTTGGTATAAGGCCCCTTTTGTCGATCATCGTGTCCTTACTTCAGGAGTCATTCTGAATGTTTGACGATTGAATCAACATCTTCAATCAGTTTTACCCCACTGTGAAGCTATGTTGACTAAATGCTATTAGGGTTTCTCTTGTTGTTGAGGCGTAGAGGTGATTTCAGGATGTGGGCTAATCTATTTGCGCATTTACCACTTAATGATAATCAAGCGCTTGAAATGATTTCATTATTAAGATTGAGTTTTGCGGATGATGATGTGAGTATTGCTTTAGCTGCGTGTTGTTTGGATATTTCTTCTTCCAGGAAATGCCAGAAGACATTGTAGCCACTCACTTGTGAAACCACAGGACATATTTGAACCATTCAAGTGAATGGGTGCTTTGAATAATTTTTGGAATATATCCTGTTATTAAGTCAGTCAGTCAGTCAAAAAGCTTTATTTCGATAAGAATTATCATAAAAGCATATACAAATAAGCATAGTAAAAGTAGAAGTTCGTTAGGGAACAAGTTTTACAGCAGATCATAATAATAGCTTAGTGGCTGATTTAAAAAGAGACATGCTAAAAATACGATTTAAAAATACAGTTAAAAAAAGACATATGTAAAAAAGACAATTCATTATATCATCTAGTGCAATTATTGAGTTTGCTTCAAATGATCCAGGACCAGCCCAGAAATTTGGCCACAGCACAGACTAACACCAAACTTGTGTCAGAGCGGAGAATACGTAGGGCGACACGATAGTTCGAAATGCCCAGGAGACGGCAGGCAGGGGCTAGCCATCTTTTTCTCGGGTTACTGTACGCTGGGCATTCAAACATAATGTGAGCTGTACTTTCTACTTTTTCAGAACATGTCGGGCAAGTAGCAGGGGTCTGGTAGGGAGGCTTCCATTTACTAGTAAATTCGCGAGTAGGGAGGATCTCAAGTCTGAATTGAAAATACAGTGATCTGTCCCCAGGTTTTAGTATAAACTCCTGTTATTAAGCATTTTGAAAAGAGCTGCATTAAAGGCTGAGGTAGCTCAGAGAGACTGATAGCTGTTGATGAGGTTATACAACAATAAAAACTGGTTCTACTGCTGTTTCTGCATGGCCTGACCACACACAGCTGTCCATATTACCTCATTTATACCTGAGAGGGATCTCTGGAGTAGAGCATTATTCCAACCACCTGCGAGCGCCCTCCATGTGGAGGGCTCTTAGATTGATTCTCCATTGCATTGAATACACTGCACCATCGCAACAAAGACCTACTTCTGCATCCTATTAAATATGCAACTGTTCTGAGTTTCCCTTTGCTCAAGGGGATTGAGCATCCACCTATGTGTTAATCCCCCAAGACATTCTTAATCTTTTTCAAATATTTTATTGTCAACAGCCCTTAAAACAGTACCTGCAGTACCTGTGAGCATCCTGTTGGGCTGTTTCAGCATACTCTTTGGTCTTGCACTCAGACTGTTTATGACCCTGTTTGGTCTCAGAACTCTTCTGGAAGCATACTCCTTGCATCTACCTCACTTACTCATGGCTGAACCACTTTTTGGGTATTCAATTCATTACCTAGAACCACTCCCTGCTCTATCCTTGAGGCTTGCTTGATCTGATTTCTGGAACATCTCTAGTCCCCAGTTCACACTGGCTGTGCTTTTTTAGTGGACTAGGGGCCATGTGACTCCTCTCACACCTTGCAGCTTTCTATGGAGACAAACATTGCTGCTGGTTCCAAACTGTATAGACGACCTTAGACCCACTTTTCAGGGACACTGTGCCTGTAAAGGACCCCAGCAATGATCACAAAATTACTCAACCATTGACAATTGGAGTCAAATACCATAGACAGAATTGAATACTCGAGGCTTCTGTTCTCCATTGAATTTTCCGTACATGCCTTGTTCTCAACTGATGTGTAGTGTCAGGTTTTTTTTTCTTGTCAAGTATCTGCTGATCCAATTGGGCCTGGGCAGACCATCTCGCTGGAGGAACATTTTCTTCTTTGATAGAGAGACCAGATTGAGGAACCCTACACAAACTCCTGGAAGCAGTATTCTTTCTGCCTCCATGACACGGTGTCTGTCTCTTGCGGGTCCAAACTATCCCAGGCAGGAAACTTTACTGAGACTCCTGTTTGCCCCCGAAAGCCTCCAAAAAATGCACAATTCTTCGACACAAGTAAAATATGTTTGTATTATGAGTGCTTTCTGGCGTCATAAATCAGTTGCTATAAGAACTAAATTGTCAGACCTTTATCAAGAGAGTACTCTTTCCTTTGAATTATGAAACAATACGCACTTTCAAGGACTTTGTTGATGTATGACACCTGCAGGATTTTAGAGCTCTGGGTTAAGATAGACCCCAGATGATGTCATGTGCAGGTGTTCGGGCCTTGTGGTAAAGTATGTAAGTGCAATACCTTTTACACCTTTTGTTGTTAACCACATCTGTAGTGAGCAGCAGGGGCTACAGCAACCAAACAAGTTGCATGAAGGATGTCAGTAGAACATATTAAGTGAGTTGACAGTGAAGGTAGACTGCACACATTTTTTCTGCTAAAAAGATCACATTTTATTTTATAAATAATATGCTAAAATCTTTGTGAAATAAGTCTGAGTGTCAGTGGTATATTGAGTTGTATTGGGTTGTTGATTTTAAGGGTGAGTTTGAACTGTGTATTTCATGGTGCACTGTAATATCGCCTTCCTTGTAGTCACCTTAACATCAGCATTTCTCAATACTGAAGATTTTCTTACTTCCTGAATAATGTAACACATGTCTTTCAGTACCTTTTAAAAAAATGTTTTCAGGTTTCTAAAACTTTGTATAATACATACTTTGCATATGTGTAATAGATTCTTTGTACGATGTGCACAACTCAATAGAATGTTCACTGATAATTTTAATTAAGTATTATTATAAAATAAATTCATAGTCCAACATTTCCATTGACGACCCTCCTCTATGGGTGACCTTTTGTGAGCCACTGCCCTTCGAAGGCAAGCATCACGCTTCCTGTATACTCCCAGAATGCTATCTACGGCTGTCAAGTTCATTAATTGCTTCATTCATTAATTTAAATCAGCACCACAGGACAGGCGATTAACATGGATCAATTTGTTAATATACCTTGCCAAAAATCACAGGTAAATGTGCATCTGAAAACAGGAGATCGCCAGTTTCAGCTTCAACCAGCCGATTAGAATTGTGAATTCCTTGCCAAATCACTGTCATACATAAGACACTTTATATCTGTGCTGCTAGGCAGCCCAGATGATCCTATTAGGAGACTAGTTGTTCGATGATAGGAATGACCCAGCATTGCACCTTGAACTCAACACCTTTTATTAAGGTGGCACCATACACTTATGGCTGACCTCTCCCTAATTCTCGTCCTCAAATAATTCCATTTCCCTTACTATGCTTGCGTGAGGCACTGAGACGCATTAAATGACTGGCCAAACCAACAAATTTGTCTCCTCTGTGGTATGGAGCTTAGTTGTGTCAGGTTCTCAATGGGATTTGGCTATCGACATTGGCAAGATGACAATATACATTTTTTGGACCACCTTGCACAGACATATAACCTACACTGATCCCAGTTTTTCAGATCTCTCCAGCTC
Organism: Triturus cristatus; assembly: GCF_964204655.1. Classification (NCBI taxonomy): domain Eukaryota; kingdom Metazoa; phylum Chordata; class Amphibia; order Caudata; family Salamandridae; genus Triturus; species Triturus cristatus. The sequence continues at coordinate 1,018,493,216 of NC_140589.1, read as the reverse complement.
CTCCACACACTATCTGCACATAATGAAGCTCAGAAGGATTCCTGCAGTTTAACTCTCTGGAGACCAAATTAGTGCTTGAACCGTTGGGACGCACGTGAATTTCCAGACTGTATACTTTCCTACTCCCAGACCACATTGGCAAGACAAGGCGACAGGGGCGGGCATCCTTGATAGCCAAGATGATATTGTGCACCACCAACATCAGGCTGATTCTTCGTCTGTGGGTGAATGGCAGAGTGGCATGGGCTATCGAGTGGGCAGTGTATAAGTGGAGAGGCAACGAAAAGAAATCTGAGAAGATATGGGGTCCACGGACGTCTTGACATGTTTTGACATAACTTTACCTTTGGCTCTTTGGGTCCACTAAACACTCTATCTGTGTGTCATCACACTTCATGTGAGATGTAATTGGCATGTCGCTCCCTTTATATCGATTTCATTTGACTTCTGTTTTTATAATGCACTGCTAATAAAACCAGTAAAAGTGATAAAAAAGAAAGGGTATATTTGTAATACTTCTTATGTTTTTCCAGTGTAAGTGATACAGTTCAATAATGGTGGAACTTTCCATACTCTACCTTAGCTCTGAAGAAAGCGTAAGTTTTTCTTTCTCCAGGACAGCTCAGTTCACTACACTTGAGTCTTTCTTTACTGCCAAATTTATGGACCTCTTACAACCTAATTTTGAGAGGCTCATATCATAATGGGAAGACTCAGATAGTAATTACCTGAACCAACTAGCTATCAGATGGATGATATATTGGTTCCTCTCCAATCCAATATTAATTTAGTCAATCATGACTCTAGTGTTTATACCTTTGCTAGTAAGAAATCGGTAGGTGTACCCGTTAATTCACACTCAAACCTAAGTAGAGCAGCCAAACGTGCACCCTAAAGAGCAATGGCATTCTTTTCTAGTTGAAGCTTTTCTACCGGAACTGCCGTCAGTGCCCTTAAATCTCTCCAGTTTCAGATCAAGCAAGTTTAAATTCGTTTTTACATTGTAAAACCGAAATGAGACACCATGTAGCATAGACTATGTGGTTTAGCAAGAAAGCTATTGAGCAATCAATTAAACTTCCACTGAAAGTGTGGGATAGCATTGTTGATGTGTCTTGCACGGCTGCTCTTTTGGTTCAATCAGTGGCCGTCCATGCCGTGAATGTATGCATCTTGACTGTTTCCAAGTGTTTCCTGGTGCCAATAGGGGTGAGACTTAAACTTGCCAATCGATATGATTTGTATCTTTCAGCGATGACTTGTGTAAAACTGCTCTGACATTCGAAGTTCAAAGCATTTAAACAGCTCTAAAGTCCTGTCTCATGTAATCCCTGATCAACTCATCATCAATGTGATGAAGAGCTATAACTATATTTACTCCCAGCTCAGGAGGAAGGTTACTGCTTATAGACCCACAAAGATTGATCCAGCATACCGATCTCCTCAATAAATAGAGCTTGAGAAGTCTGAGAGAGAGAGAGAGAGCGAGATGTCGGCCAACTACCAATGTATCAATCAATTAGGACATTACTCACGAAAACAGGTGTACCTTCGCTGGTTGTCTTTGTCCTGATTCAAAATAGCTCTGCAATGTCAAATTCTGCTGAAAAGTCCCAAAATTCAAAATTCAGGAGGGAACTCCTGGCAGAAGTGTAGTTCTTGTCATAGTGACCAGTGCCACTGCAGGGTGCATCTCCCACATTCCTTTCGTAAAACTAGTTTGGGTAGGTAGCAGTATTTTACGTTTATCCACAAATATACCATGACAAACGTCCATGACCCAGGCAAAGTGCTTAGTAAAAGGAAACAACATTGACAAAATCTGTGTTAAACCTTAATCTAGAAAGATTCTTAATGGACTATTTAAAGTCCCTTGAATACTTTTGAGACTTTATTTTTTAATGGTTTGTCAGCACCTACATGCTACAACCTAAACGCTGAGGCAAAACTTGTTCAATTATTTGTTTATTTTATTAAGTGAATTCATCTAGGAGGTAATTGAGTAGCATGTTGTACATAATTGGCCATGTAAACATGTATTTCTTTAATTATGTTTTACTGTTTATTTAGATTAATGCAAACCACAAATAAAGCAGGGATCTTTCTTGTGAAAATACGCAATGATATTCCACTCCTACCCTTACCTAGCAAGCGCACCCATGGCTATCCCGTCCCACATAAACTTGCAGGGGCTCTTTGTCTTATTTATTATTCGGTGTGGCTATGGACTGGTCCTTCTCTTTTTCCTATTTTTCCCAGCATTTTCAACACTGGAACTCCTGTTTGCTTAAGCACGCTTAGAAGGGCATAGTCGTTCTGGATCTTCATCTACATACAGACCAATTGGGTTAAACAAATTGACATTTGTGGCTTATTCTTCCTTCTTTTTCTCTCTTTGAGTTACTCACATGGTTCCTGGCTTGGGTGGATGATGGTACTCCATCTTCAGCTGTGCACTCTTTATTCCAGATTCTCAGACTGAAAAGCTAATGCACCCAAATTTTGCCACATATTTTCTCTCCTGCATTTCCAGCAACCCGTTGCCGTGGCCACTTTGTCCGACAACATTCAGACTTCTGCTGCCTTGGCTCTATTTCTTTTTACACTACCCAGTGGCTTCCACACTTATCAGCTCGATCCACTTTCACTGCCTTTGTTAGTCCTGTAGCTCAAAGTCCAGACTGCCAAACTTTTGCAGGTAATTGCTTTCTGTGTACCCGTTCCTTGCAGTCACCTCTTATATGCCTCATCTGCCAGCTCGCCATTGACCACCGGGTCCTGTGGGTACACCGGATCAGACCAATCCTTTGTGTAGGTCTGCAATATCTCTACCAAGTCTCCCACACCCTCACACAGTTTTGCAGACTAGTTATCTTGCCCTGATATCCATGTAAGCAGCAACACTTGCCATCTTCCCACTAACGTTGAGTAGACCTTCAGGAACAGAGAGATCAGTAACGCAGGCACACGTCGAGGATGAGGTCTCAGGTGGCGGCCAATATAGGTTTTCCCCCATTCCATTGGGTTGTAGAATTTCTCTAATGCTATTCCACCCCTTGATGAGGCCCCATAGTACTTTCTGATTAGTCAAGTAAGTAGCAAATTTGTTTTTTGTGCATGATCTGAAAAGAGTGTTGGTTGAGGTGTCGCATATGAATAACATTTTGGTGCAGTGCGTGAGTCCCAGAGATTTGTCCCATTGTCTTCATTTCTCTGTGTGCTTTCAAGCCTTTGGGACTTGCCAGTAGAACAGGTTCTGAAGAGACTGCAGTTGGTACTTTGTAATCCTTTGGACCTCATCATCGGAGCAGGCCCTGTGAACCCGCATACTGATCTAAGATACTCTCCCCTTCTTTGGCTTCTGATTGAAAAGGCAATATTTGAACTGCTTTCATTTCAGTACAACAAATGTCTTTGTGAATAGTTTCGGCCATCCTTCTGCAGGTAAGTACTCTAAATCCTAAAGCTCTCTTCTTCTTAATAAGTACTTACTCAAATTCCCTTTGTTAGCTCTTGATCAGCCACCCCCTGGTATTTTACTCATGCCTGACAATATGCCCCATTTGAACTTGTAGTCAACTGCTTTCCTGCTAAGATTACCTTATGTTTCCAACGCTAATGCCAAGTGCCAATTATACATTTTCTACCTGTTCTGTCTTTTGCGTATCTTATGTTCCATATTTGTAATACGCTTCTCTTTCAAAGGCACAGTAGTGGTAAATGCACTAAATTTGGCATTGAATCTGGACAGTGGAGGGAGTTTGTAAACTTTGGCCTTACTTCTCCTAGCTTTGGTCACATTTTCTAGTACTATTAAAAAGGGGTCTTATCTCTACGCATTCACCAAGGGCCTCGTTCTGGGAGTTGCTGGCCCCATCTTTATTACAGGATCCATGGTTTCTCCACGGATCCAGTGTGTTTCATCCGGGTGCTTTGCTAAACCCAAGCATGCAAATTCTCTGTGGAGAAGTTAGAAATTACCGGGGAAGTGAGGTGCAGAACTACTGATTGCCCTGAGAACTCCTCGTGTCTAAGGGTACCCTCAGGTTGCACCTCGTAAACCAGTGTTATTTCCACAGTCCCCCAAGTTAGAGATTCCACCTATATTGGTAATTCCTTGGGACGAGGTGGAGCATAGCTGGGGAACTTGAAAAAGGCCCTTAGAGTACAGAAGCTACTTCACAGTTGAATGACCTCTGTTTTTCCAGTCCCATCTTAATATTACCATGTTCCCACAAAGTTGGTCATGGATAAGAAACTTTGAATTATTCCATGTTACTCGACATATGACTGTTCCAGTTCATTACGCCTAAAATGGCACTCTAGTCAGTAAACTGTATTCTCTTAAAGTGACTTCCATCATTTATTGAGCATCAAACTTGAAGTGCAGCGACTTCAGCATCATGATTTTGTTTGCTTCTGGTTTTTACATAAAATAATAATTTGACACGAAGCAAAACAATCTGAAACAGTGTAACTGCACCCAACACGTGGTCATAAATGCAATTCTGAAGGATTTATTATCATTTATTCTGCGTGCCGCTTATTTTCGAAATAAAACGTTAGTCATCCTTCTGTTTCAGTGATTCTCAGCTCCCTTTTTTGCAGTGTATCCGCTTTATGCAGCTGAGGTATTGCGTTACTCAGCGCCATGTATTTATCCGCAGTGTTGGAGGGAGCTAGCGGCAGGAGGGAATCCTGCCTCTTGCCCTGTTTGCCGATGGGCGACCGTCAGCTTTCTCCAGTCTGGTGTCTCTTATGGGGTATAGGTTTTGTGGTACTTCTTTGTGTTTAGTATACACTTGCTCTTTTCCTCGGATGTATACTTTATATATCTGCATTAAATGGATTATTATACAAAGGAAACACTTGATTTATGGTGGTTTATTTCCTGTAGTTTTATAAGAGGACTTCCTAACCTGGTTGAGCTGTAGAGCTTCTTTCAAACGTGTACTTATTAAAAGACTCTGGGAACATGCACAAATTAAAATAAATCCATGCACACACATGGGCATTCAACTGCATGGTGATGTAGGAGACCTTCTCTTTTTGGCTGAAAGCCAGCCCCATAGCCTTGATGGGGGCTCAAGTGATATGTATCGGAGGAGGGGGCTGAGGCTGACCATGGGTTTTCCAGTTTATACTTATTGGCTCGAATCACGCTTCTAGTGGCATTAATTGCCACTGATTATGTAGTAAATTCTCCATAATTAGGGACTTGCCATATTAAATCCATGGACGTCAAATCACCAAACTGCTGGGAGTAGCGAAAGTGACATCACATGACCCTACTAACCAAGTGACCCCACAGTTAGTGACATCACACAGCCTTTGACCCCAGTGACAGTTCAGGGAGTAACATCCTGTAGCCTTTGACCTGAATCATATCACAGGGCCTTGTGTGAATGGATAAGTAAATTCCAGGTTTAGATTGAAATTAATAAACTAGATTCACCACAACAAAGACAAATGCTTGATATTACAGTGGTTGCAGATCCCATAAAAATTGTTTGTGTGTCAGGATCAGTTCTGTAAGATTCAAAGTTAAAATAAACATGCATCCCAAGATTAATGCGACATAAAAGCTGGCATACAAAACCTTTAAAAACAAACTGACACCATACCAGCTCTGCCATTGCTTATCACTCTTTATAACACACATCTCCTAATTATGCTATCCTTGGTGCTAATGATCATCAACAGAGGTGCAGAGGCTTCATGTTCTGCAGCGTGTAACATAACATGTATTTGTGAAGCGCACCGTAGCCCCAAGAGGTCTCTAGGTCTTATTGACCGATAACATATATATACTATTGTTGCCCAGCCCAATATTACTTGTTCTGTGGATCTCAGGAGGCTGAAAGGGTGAGTGGAGCCACAAGAGGTTGAACCTGTGATCACGCGTCAAAGGGATTCTGGAAATGGATGCATTCGACCACTGAGTGCCCAGCCCCGGCTTGACACATCCAGTGTACATAAAGAATACATGCAGTGGAACTTGGAAGAAGAGAGAGACATATGGCTTGATTACGAGTTTGACAGTGTTGCAGCGGGCCACCATACCAGCGCCCTGCTGTAACACCGCCAAACCCGTAGTCAGACCGCCCGCCTGATTCCAACTGGAATCCAAGTCAGGCGGTCCTGCTTTGGCAGTCCAACGTCGAGAGGAACATGGTTTACAACGCACGCGTTACAATACGTGTCATTGCAACAAATATTTACAATGCAAAATCCATTACAACACATGTCATTACATCGCATAATCGATTACAACGCATGCCCCAAAGTAACGCCCCAGCGGAGATAGAATAGTAATTGTGTTGTAATGGATTATGCGTTGTAATGACATGAGTTGTAACAACATGCGTTGTAATTGATTTTGAGTTGTAAAAAATTAGTTGTAATGACATGCGTGCATTAACGTGTCCTATTCAGCGTCGTTGCCTTTCTAAGGCTCATGTGTGAGCCTTAGAAAGGCAGTGCCGTGGGAGTGCCAAAGCACGTTTCTGCAAGGCATACACTGTGCAGTACATGTGATGCAGGAACAGGGGGTGCATACAGACACTGGGGCACAACATGTGCCCCACCTGCATGCACCCCCAGGCCCAGAGGCAAAAGGGGGCCCTGTAGGGTCCCTTTAGTTTCCTTGCTGCCACCAGTGGCATAGCAAGGTCAGGTGGTACCTGGTGCGGAAAATTTCTTGTCACCCCTGGCTTAACGTACAAATACAAACAAATAGCATGCATCATAACGTTTACGTTACTTACCATACTCAATATCATAGAGAAGTGGATGATCACAGTGAATCAATGAACTCAAAATGTAACAAAAATAAATTCAGCACAGCACTTATAAGCTTCATTAATAATGCACAACTAACTCAACAGAATGACGTGGGGTGACTGACCGGCACGGCAGGGGATAGGATTGGTTGCAGGTTGAGTGATGATGAGTCACTGGCTGTTTACGTCTCACTCAAGTACAAACTGAAGACACAGACTTCGGCGGAAAGAAACACCCCCTCCCCTATTCATACGCTCTCCACTACGCAGCGTCGAGTTCAGCCGCGTTTCGTTTAAAGTTTAAATACGTATTATGTTGAATTGTTGAGGTTTATTAAATGTCAGACGAACTTATTAAACTCGTTTTAAATAATATATACTTTTTATTGTGTCATTTGCCCCTCCAATTTTTTTTATTTTAAAGACACATATTTTTGCCATTTTGTCACCCCCCTCAGTGCTGACACCCGGGGCGGCCCGCACCGACCGCACCCCCCTTCCTACGCCACTGACTACCACCCATTTCATGGCGGGCTCACTGCCATAAAACGGGTCGCGTTGAGGAGACTTGTAATATGCTTAGAGTGCCGCAGCGGCACCGCCAGCATATATACGACCTCCGGATCACAGATCCCCGGCGGCTGCAGTGGTCTTGTGCTTGAACCACCATCGCGACTACAGCGGTCTTATGGACTGCCGTAGTCTTAATGGGGGCCTATAATCATTTGCCACAGCAGAAAGTGTTATTTTCCTTGTATGAGCATTTGCTGATCTGTCAGTGATGGACCCCCTGAACTGGCTTAGAACCACCATCATTGTTTGTATGTCATTATTTCCTCCTAAAATATATTTATATGATCGGAAGTGTCCTAGGACAGCGAGGCTCTTAAGATATAGGCTGCTTGTGGTGGTGCTGGGTGTAATTTAGAGATTAATGGAAAGGAATGGCACGTCTTGACTTCAGTTCCTGGTGGAACTCTGCTGTTACATCTCTGCAGGAGCAACTCTGGAAAGAACATGAGGCCTTCTTGGATTGCTTACTCATGAAAGAACAAACCCCACAAAGTGTGGAAGCACCCACCTCACAAGATGTGCTTAGTGGAGAATGACCCAAAATCTTTGTTAAGAAGTCATAACGTATATCAGCTTGGAAATAAAATGCCTTAATTTGTCTGTCATTCGATAATTTTATCACCCAAATATTAAAATGCTGAAAATTGGATAATGAAAAGATTGGAAAATCACAAGTGCTTCATTGCATGCCTCATGTGATGGGATGGGCGAAAAGGGAAACAGGAACAGTACACAAGCAGGTGAGGGAGTGGTGGCATGTATCTATCAGGTTGTGCAGCAGGTAAAGTGGCACCGGGACCCATGATATGAGACTATAGCTTCCATTTACTATCCGAATAGCAGAAAGGAGTTCATTTTCCTTGCTTGCATTAGGGTGGAGTAATTGTCACTATTTGAAATCCTGGTCTCCCGATAGGCCTTCCCCCATCCTAGAAAGTAACAACCTCTTAGCGGTCTCCCAGACAGGGTTCCGTCCGGGTCATGGCACGGACATCGCCCTCCTGGCAGCGGTGGAGAAGGCCAGAAGCATTCTGGACACAGGAGGATCGGTGGCAGTAATCCTCCTGGATCTCAGTGCGGCCTTCGACACTGTAGACCATCCCACCCTAATCCACCGACTGGGGGAGATCGGACTAAAGGGTAAGGCCTTGAAATGGCTAGAATCCTTTTTATCAGGACGCTCCTTCCAGGTGCGGGAAAACGACAGCTGTTCATCCACCATCCCCCTCCGGTGTGGAGTACCTCAGGGCTCATCCCTCAGCCCTACGTTATTCAACGTGTACATGGCCCCACTGGAGAAAAGGGTCAGCACGTTCGGCGTATCAGTTATCAACTACGCCGACGACACTCAGCTGGTCGTAACCCTCTCTCACCCCCACCACGCCCCATCCGATCTCCACAGCTGCCTCTCCGAAGTCCACCGATGGATGAATCTCTCCTCACTGAAACTGAATGGGTCCAAGACTGAGATCCTCCTGATAGGCCACAAAGGGCCATCGCTACCTTCTCACCTCTGGCCTAGTTGTCTCGGTGACCCCCCCGCACCCAAGGAAGAGGTCAAGAGACTTGGTGTGTGGATTGAGAAGGACATGAGCTTTAACACTCAGGCTAAAAGAACGGCAGGGACATGTTTTGGGCTACTCAGAGCCTGCAGGAAGATCTTTCCCCTGCTCCCCGACACCGCAAGGAGACTCCTCATTCAGGGTCTAATCCTGGCAAGATTAGACTACTGTAACGCCATCTACCTGGGAGCCCCTGAAGCCACCCTGAACTCGCTTCAAAAAGTCCAAAACGCCGCCGCCCGCCTACTCACGGGCACTCCTGGAAGATCGTCCGCCAGGCCGGCTCTTAAATCCCTCCACTGGCTCCCAGTCAGAGAAAGTGTCGTCTTCAAGGCCCTCTGTCTGGCCCATAAAACCCTCAACAATAACGGCCCCCCCCTTCTCAAAGAACTTCTAATCCCATACAAAGCTGAGAGAGACCTCCGGTCTAGCGGAGAAAACCTTATCACAGTTCCCAGAGTCAGAAAAGCCAAGACCGGTGGCCGTCGCTTCTCGGTTCACACGGCCAAACACTGGAACCTTCTACCACGAAGAATCAGGACAGAACCGAATTACCTTCAGTTCAGAAAAACTCTAAAGACCCTCCTTTTCCCGCAGACATAATCTCATCAGACGGCTGAAACCCTTGGAGAATCAGGTCAGCGCTGGGATGCTCTTTGAGTTACTACGCGCTTTATAAAACCATTAAATAAATAAATAAATAAATGCTCTTTCTCCAAATAGGAAGTCGCTGCGGAGATTGGATGAGCTCCTAATTGTTCATCCCCCTTAGCCCATGATAAGTAGAATGACTGGGGAAGGAAAATTAGTGGAGGCTTAAAAAAATTAAGATAACTGGACTAGAGAGCTCTGCTCTCTGGTCTACTTTCCTTCTGCTGGTGCTGCCCCTGTGATCTGCCTCCTACAAGTCGCAATGCGGTGCCAGTGATAGCAAAGAGCAAGCCAAGGGTCACTACAGACACTGACAACCCGGAGTTACCACCCACTAGCTGCAATCCTTGACGAGACAGACTTCCTGAATGACTGTGTTTCCGGCTTTCAAACACTGAAAGCTCTTCCCCTTCTCTCATCACGTTAAGTGACAGGTAGGGATGATATGACATGACAATTGTTTGAAAGCCTGACATAAAATTGCCTCTCACGTTACATTAGATAAGAAAGGTAGTGCACGTCTGGAGCTTCTGTGCCAATCACAACATTTAGACAACAGCGGGTCTGTGACTGTGGTGGTGGTCTTCTGTAAATTGTGGTATATTTTCAAACCAGTCCCTTAAACTTCATTCTCTCAACCTCAAACTTGTTCTCTCAAGTCCCCTAGTCATCTATGAAAACCACTGATACCCCAGGGCTGGAAGAATTACTTCGCCATCCCTGTTTCACTGCTCAGTGTCCAGCCAACACCTGGAGATTAACCCAAAGAGAGCTGCAAATTGTTAAATTCTTCAAAGACTTATCCATCGACAGCCTAAAGCCTAAACTCATCCCTCATCCTGCCAAATTCTGCATCTGACATCAACAACATTCAACACTCATGTGAAATCCCACACTAAAACTAACAAACTCAAGCACAAGCTGAGCTCTTCCCATCATGGTTCAACAAAATGGCAACAACAGACAGGAAAGAAAATGGAAGGCAAATCAGAACACCTGATAACCTCATACTACAACATCCCTAAGTGCAACAAACAGAAGGCAATTTGTCTTGTGAGCTGAAGCCAAATACTACTCCACCCCCATCAAGTAAGCTGCCAACAGAAGCAAAATTATCTTCAAGACTGTCAAACACTGCATCAACCTCCTACCTGACCCTTTTATCCCACACGTTGAGGACCAGTGCAGTACCATCAGCCTCTTCAGTGAAATACAAACTGGAGAGTCAAAGGTATATGAACAACACAAAATCTGCTTCTCTTCTTAGACTCATTCCTTCTCTTTTTTATTTTTTTATACCCCCTCCTCCCCAGGGAGCCCTCCCTTACTACCTATTGGCTGGTGCCAATTTGAGCTGCTGTCCACCAACCGACATTTACATATAAACTTGACTATCACCACAAATCAACTTTTATAATGGATGCCTTAACTATTTAGCAGCTGTATTGAGGGCCAAAAACTGTCCACTTCATCTGGAGACTGGAAATTATGCATTTTACTGGCCCACATCACTTTAAGAAATCAGGAAACCTCCGCTGTACCTGGGCGCCAATTTTCTTTAGGGAGTATGTTCGCAGGCCCAACTCCCACCTTCTATCTTCTGTCACACAAGAGATGTCAGACCTAATTTTAAAGGTTAGATGCTGGAACTGGATTGTTTTTTGCTTAAGGGCGATCCCCTGGAGTTTTTCCTTGAGGGTATAAGATTGTATATTCGCCAGGCTTTTTCTAGGTTTCTTCCGACCAGGGTTTAATTTGAATGGATTATGATTCACTCGTTGGATTTCAGATTCCAAAGTTGGAGCGGAGACAACGTGTGGGAAAGCTTTACTCAAAAGATCTTTTACAAATGATTTGACATTATCCCCTTCCACCCCTTCCTTAATATACAGGATCCTGATGTTATTCTGTCTGGAGTTATTTTGCAGTCTTGCCAGCCTATCTGACAAGTCTTTCTCTTTCTGCTTAAGCCTGACCACGTCCTGAATATTATCCTTCACATCCTACCCTAGCTCCTGAACTTTACTCTCCAGTACCTCCGTGCGGTGCGCTAACGCTAGTAGGTTTTCCTCCAAACTTTTACACGGATCATGAATTTTCCTCTGGTTATTCTCTGAGGTGGAGAAGCGTTCTTTGATTTCAGACGAAAGTTGGCTCAGTATACCTTGAACTGTGTCGGGACCTGGTGCATACTTTATAGCCTCCTTACCGGATATGCTTGATGTGGGATTTTGCATATGTGCTTCTCCTAGGGTTTCTTTCTCCCTTTACTGTTCGTTACTACCAGGTGCCGAGACAGAGTCTTTCAGTATTGGGAATCTATTTGCAACAGGAATCGCCGAGTTGGGGAGGGGAGCATTTTCATACGGACCAGCTGCCCCCTTTGCAGTCTCCATATTGGACTGAGGGTTCAGTTTGAAGTATGACCTGAGAGAAGGTGTCACTTTTGGTTCCGTTGGGATTGGTCTCTTTTTTCTTTCTTTTGACGAAGTGACCCTTGGTTATGGGGGTTTAGCCGTGACACTTTTACTTTTATTTTTACACAAAGAGGAAGCTAGAAACTATCTAGTTGCTGATTCAAATTGTGGTTTAGACTCCTTAAAAAGAAAGGTATTAGATCTCAATTTATACCTTTTACCCAGGCATAAGTTGTTATAAGGGTTAACTGAAGGGTCCACAGACTTATATTCTGTTATTAACCCACCTCCCTTAACTGCACACTCCTTACCCTCAAGTAGGTGGGTCATGAGTTCCAAAGATGGAGAGCCTGCCCGATACTTCTGTCTCTCTTTCTTTCCCTGTTTCAGCAGACTAGTTTGGTAGTTGATTTCCCCAGCATACCCCTTTCCACAGGGTAAAGCTGAACTGCTGGCACCACGCAGCCTTCCCTTGATTGTCCCGGGAGGCTGCAGCATGTGCTGACTCTGACAGACTTCACCCCAGAATCAGATCTGGGGCTTCCAGGGCGGGTGAGGGCTCGATTGGCTGCTCGGGACTCGGAGAGCACGCCCACGGCCTTGGGCAAAGCCGAACTGCCGCGCATCAGCAGGGGGTCCGAGGCCGTCAAACAGCTGAATGCTTAGTCATGGAGTTGGTAAATGTCTATAGCAGCACATAACCGTTGACTTGTAGAGAGCAGCTATCGGCCGGCTTCTTAGCGGACAGCCATGTTCCCCCTTTCATAGCATCCTGCAGGGGTCATCCTTTTAAGTTCTGTTAATTTCAGATCTTGACAACATATTCAGCATCCGCCTCTTATGAAGAGGAATTCTAACATTCCACCTTCATCAACGATCTACTCACCATCACCATTTATTCGTTCACTTAAGGCATCTTCCCAGAAGTTCTGATGGCAGGCTAGAACCTGCCATACTAGACCTGAATTACCTCCCCAGCTTCCGGCTATAACTCACCTACCCTTCACAGCCTGCTCAACGAAAAAGCAGTCTGCACTGAACTCCAACATCACATCATTGCCAACTATCTCTTGCATTGCTACCAATCTGACTTCAGATAACGTAATGGCATAGGGGTAGCTACCAGACACACTGTACATGACACCCTCTTGGCCTCCGATGAAGCTGGCTCCTGCCTCCTAATATTGCTGTACCTCTCAGCCACCTTTGAGTCCGTCGACCTTTGCACCCTCAGCCACACCCTGAGGTCTCAGATGAGATTTACTGGCAATGCCCTTCACTTTTACACCTCCTGCTTATGCAATCAACTCCAGTTTACTCACATGGGTGCCTCTAGGTCCCAGAGTATCTCTATCACCTTAAACCTTTATGCCTTAAACACTGCCTGCACCTCATTCAGATCTTGATGTCGGCAATTTCTCAAATCTCAACCCACCATTACAGAATTCCTGTTCCTTCCCTTGAATAGCAAGTAACAACTACTTCATGCCTGCCTCAATGACGTAGACCTTGATGGCTTTGAAACCCTACTTTAGGCTACTGACAGGTCACTTGGATTCACACTAGAATTAAACCCACAATGAAACCATTGGCAAGAAACAAAAATGGCTTATTACTAGTCCTCTTTACTAAAGAAAGTAAAACTGTAAAACTGTTTCTTTCAGGAAGTTACTTCAGAACAGGTGTTGAAGCTCTCATACTTGCACATCTGGATGGTGGCAACATCCTACTCAATGCTCCCACAGACTCCACTTTGCCAACCTCTTTAAGGGCATTCTGCATGTCACAGGATGTCTCATCTGTGGCCTGAGGAAATATGGCAACATCATTACCATTCTGTTGGGTCTCTACAGGTTTCCCTTACATGTCCCAACTTCTTCAAGACCAGTGCATCCTTTCCAAGGCAATCACAAACAGTACCTCTGTCTATCCCACTGACCCGCTCACCATCAGTGGTGGACAGAACACCATGAGGCTGGAGGCCAAGAAGTGTAAAAAATAAACAAAACAAGCTAACATTCCTTCTCCATCTACGCTCACAGGATCTGGAACAACATCCCTGTTTACTGCAGGACCTTCCCCAATTTTGAATGTGCTCCTTTTTAAAGAACACTGCATCATGATCTATTAATCGTCTACATCTGCATCCAGAAGTCAGATACCTCTTCAATTATTTAATCCCTCTGTCTTTTCCTTTCATCCTGAGTAGCATTCTCACAGCCCTTGGCTAGGTTCGGACTATATAAATACCACATACATACTTTCAAACATAAATACAAACAAGCATACAGGCTTTAATTGTTCACACAAAGCACACATGAATTTCTCCCAGTTAATCAACCTGATCTTTATGATCCTGGCCTATCACTAATAAATTAAATGAAACCTACATTTACTTTGAATATCTGCTCTTTTTTTCAACGTCCTGTTTTATTGCCGGGCTTTTCTGAAACACATATTATAAATCAGTTGAGCTCTGACTCATTAGCACAGGCCCCGGAAATCCAAGCAGAAAAGAACCCTACACCCAACTGACAACACCTGCTTAGCACACCACAACAATAAAGGATATGGTTTATTTGAAACAACATCCACTCAGAACAACACTCCATGTGACGCAGAATGGTATTGTAATTTCTAATGGATAATTATTCCTGCAAATTTGTCGCTTTATGAATATTCTTCAGGTGTAACTCTCCAGCACTACCTTGTGGCGTCACACAACTCCAGACACGACTCCATCCACCCAGGTTGTGACATTGGCATATATCTGGTGCTCTTTGGTGCGTTAGTGTTAGTTTCTCACTTTCTGCACTTTAATGACGTGAGTCTGGAGCTCTGTTACTGGGTCAAAAAAAAATTCATCCGCGGTTTTTGACAGCAACTACTTCAAATGTCACTTTCTAATGTCTCAGGCGTTAACAGACCAAGTTAGTCTTGGTGAAGTCCCGTATGGACTCACCTAAACAGACCCACTTCCCTCACTCTCCATCAGTAAGACTGGATGCATTCCACAGTCTTCTCTGGCAATGTCCATGTGGCCCTAACGGACATGCTTTTTAATGGCAAAAGGCTGTTCAGGGAGAATGCCAACTCCTCCCAGCCATGCCACAACAGTTTTGTTGGGACCATGCCTCCTTGGCTATACATTTCCACCAACAAAAAAGTTGTCTCTGGGGCTTCTTCAGGAGTCAACCCTCGAGATGACGGACACCTTCTCAGCCAGTATGGATCTTACAGCAGTTGTGCCATTTCTTTCATGGGAAAGATGGACCTATAGGACTTCCAACAGCAGCTGTTGCCAAACCAGTCTTCGTAGCAGTTCTACTGGTCCTTTCTTGAGTAGGGTAGACCTAAGACTCCGGAGCAGCAGCAGCACTCTAGCCCCACCTCCATTCTCAGCTGTATATGCTGCATCAAAATCCTTTTGATCCCCCTGCCCCACCCCCCTCCAGCGTCCCAGAGGTAGATGATCTCCCATTTCACCACCAGTTAGGAGAGGATTACAAATTACTGCTGGGAGCTTCAACATATCTGCAACAGCTGCACACTTCCCTTTCTGGCCTCCCTCCCCCGCTCTCTCAGGACCTTCCATCTTCTACAAAGGAGAGCTCTCGCCACATGCCTCAGACCTGGAGGTGATATTTCCAAGCCTTTTGCAATAGGGGCCTTATAGGTTGTGCCCTTGGAAGAGAGGGCCATGGAACTGTACTCCCTTTACTTGGTAACCAAGAAGGATGGGAGTCTAAGACCCATTTCGGCCCGGAGGCTCCAAAAGTTCCTAATTCAGCACAACAAATTCGAAATGCCGATCTTGAGATAGGTCCTTCTAGTACTCCATGCGCTGCACATGCAGTGGGGTCCCTTCTTCACAGTGGGGTTCCAACATTACCAATTCAGGGTACTACTGTGTAGCCCCAACCGTGAGCTCCGAGTCTTCGGAGTCTTCACGCAGGCAGTCAGGAGTCCATATATTTCTCTACTTAGATGACTGGCTGGTGGAGGCAGGATCCCCCACACTGGCGATTTACCATCTGCACCGCACCATTACTATTCTTCACTGCCTTGACTTCTCTGTCAACCTTTGGAAAGTGCCACTTCATACATGCTCAGAGGCTGACCTTTATTGGTGCAGTGATGTAAATGAGCTGCATGGGAGCTTTTCCTCCTCCCAAGGATCTCAGATATTCAGGATATGATTCAGGATAGGAGTTAGGTTCCGATCCTGTTGCACGGGTGCTCTGGTTGTTGGGCTTGATGGCCTCATGCATCCTATTGTGTCATGTACCAGATGGCAAATGAGCGCCAATTAGTTCTGCCGCACCTTGAACAGTTTGTGCATCGGCAGGCCCTAAGGTTAAAACCACTATACTCCTATGTATGCCAATAGAAAACCATTTGAGGTTATGCAGTTATTAACAGTTAGGCCTACTGGTTTTGTTAAGGGCTTTCAAAATATTAAAACAGGCCTACAGCTTTTGGCAATATATGAAACATGTTAGAGTACAGGCTTATTGTGTCTGTTTCAACAATAATATTTGCCTTTCTGTATCAAAAAGCCTGACCAGTTGACTTAGTCAACATTTCAACAACAATAACAATTCTAGTAACAAATGAATATTTGGCACATTTTCACCTGGGGCTGTATTACAAATAGGGTGCACTGTCACTCTATGCACCATGGTGCAAGTTCAAATTGGTGACCCAGGTGCGTTCTATTACTGACAATGCACTGCCTCCAGCGCAGCGCATTAGTGAAAGACGGAGCACAGTTGTTCAGTTTTTCATCATGGGAGAAACACCCGCTTGCATTTCAAAGAGGGGGCAGAATTCCCCTTCAGGTGGATGCAGTGAGCCACCTTACCTGCCTGAAAGTGGATGTCTAGGGGATCCACGGGAGCCCATTTCCCTCCTCCAGAGGACTGCCCTCAGGGGGGCACACTGACGTGGTGTGGCTCTAAGTCAGTGCACCTCTTGACTGCTTCTTTTCCACCGTACCTGCACCCATAGTACGGCACGGGCGCAGAGGCAAAGTGTTTCCATCATTTGCTCTACCCCATACCCTGAGGCAAAGGAGAGAAGGTCCTCTTAAAGTTGCATCTGTGCTGTATGTATGCTAGTGCTATCTATATTACAGAAGTGACCACACTTGCGTCTGTAGCCCCCTCTGCAATACAGCATGTCCCAGGGGCACAGAAAATGGGGGAACATGCCCCTTGTGCCCCTGGGCACTGTCTGTAATGCGGCCTCTGGTTGCAAGCAGCCACTCAGGACCCAAAACACAAAGGGTGCAACCCTTCAAGGGCAACATCAAAGGTCATCTTTGGGAGCAAAATGAAAATGAGCCCACCATCTTGTAGAGTAACTAATGTTTCCTCATAGAGATTTATGGTCACAAATTTCTCCCTGCTTGGTGCATGTACATATCGTTTTGAGGTGCACTGCAGTAAAAGTATGCAAATTGTAGCCCAGTCCCAAAGCCTGATCAGACATTCCTTTTCCCCAAGGAATGTTTTCCCCTTGATGTTGCAACAGGCAATAGATGTTTCCTTTTTTGATTTGTACTGTTTCTTAAATCTATTTTTGATGTGGTTCACGTGGCTGGAGATCCACACAGTTCTCCTGCCTTTCTTTTGGGACACACACCGCACCTGTAGTGAACTGTGAGGCAGGCTCCTTGGCACATGCAGTGTCCTGTCTTCCCGCTGGACGAGCACTATCCCTCTGGCAGCCAGATGGGATACTGTGTGTTGCATGCCCTACCTGCATTTCTCGGTGCACCATTTAGGGAGATGATGATACCAATGAGGACTTCCCCCCCCCACTCAATGTGCAACTTCAGTAATGCCTGAGAGCTCCCAGAGGCAGTGGGATCGCTTCTCTTTGGTTCCCCCACTTCTAAATGGTGATATTTTAAGTTATTGGTGATGCACTTCTGGATCCCTCAGTTCCCAGCTCCAAGAAGGCTCCTGGGGGAAAATATCAATCATTCCTCGATGCTTTTGGTCAGCGAGGGTGCCCCCAGCCCTCAGTGCACCTGTGCTGAAGGCAGGCGCGGCCTCACACACTCATTTTGATAATATATTTGGACCCCGCTGGATGGATTTCTGCAGGATTTGCTGTATTTTGCTCCTGGTGGAATTCTCCAGCAATGAGAAGTGTGCGCCTGGGACCTCTTGACTACCAGAAGTGTCTGTGAGGATTCCTGGCAGCTTTTCTGCACCCTCTGGTACTGCTGCTGCTTCTTTTTAGCAGCAACTTGGCTACAAGGGGGCCTGAATCTCTTCTCTTGCCCAAGTGGTCTCTAGACGTGGGTCCTTTCTGACAGCTAGAATCCACAATGCCCACTTTTCAATGCACTATAGCAAACCCAATTCAATAGATGAGTATGGGACCGCCCCCATTCTGTGTCCTGGGCAAGTCCAACTTCTCCTGGACCACCTGAGAGGGATTCAAGGAGCTTGTGCCTGAAGCCCTAGAGACAAAGGGCCTGATTTAGATCTTCCTCTTCTTCTTAGTTGTTTTTTCACGTGAACGGTTTTAATATTATGGTGGAATGTTCTAGAATATGAGTGTTACTTACCTGATCAAGTGATGCTGCATCATCCCTTCACTCCTAGCAAATGCCTCTTCGTCCTAACAGCAGTTTTTGACAAGATCCACTCTGAGATCCTCCTTGATATACTCCAGCGGAGAACGGGAAAGTAAGGTTCGATTTTCAAATGGTGGCGTCCTTCCTAAAAGACAGATTCTACTCATTTCGGATGGAAAACTTCTCTGAGCCTTCACCATCTCTCTGTGAAGTATCACAAGGCTCCATATTGCCTCTACACCCTTCAACTTTCATGTTGAACCCCTCAATAAAATAATCAGAAATCTATGCCTGACCACCTGCCAAAATACTAATGATACTCAGCTTTAGAACTTAAGACACTACACTTCTGGAAAAACCTTCAAAGCACCTTAACCCTGGCTTTCCAAACACTTTCCAATGCACATTCTGGGTAAAACAGAATTGCTTTCCATATCCAAAACTACAATACCCTTGTCCACCAGAAGTGTTCTGCTGTTGTAATTCTATACATGTTCTATGAGGGAGGGATCCTTTCTCTTCTGTTTCTTGATCTGCGGGTGGGGGGGGGGGGGGGTGTCACATTTCTGCTGCCCATACTGTATCTGTTACTTTCTAAAGGAACACGCATGGCCACAGTTACTTTGTTGTCATTTTCTGTGTATGGGAGGGAATGTGCACTGGACTTAAACTTATTAGGAAGCAAGCCACCTATTGTAAGTAAAGTCAAACCCCTAGTTTTTTCCTAAATTACTCACTCGCGCTTCAAGAATATGTCAGTAACATTGCTAAATATACGCAATGGCAATTGGGCACCAGTCACAATCTTAAATACTTTGTCTCAGACGAAGATCTTGTAATGCTACTTCAATCCTTAGTTA
This sequence comes from Triturus cristatus, assembly GCF_964204655.1. NCBI lineage: Eukaryota > Metazoa > Chordata > Amphibia > Caudata > Salamandridae > Triturus > Triturus cristatus. The sequence goes on along the minus strand of NC_140589.1, from coordinate 1,018,473,779 downwards.
TCTACAGTTTGGACTATGGACCAGCTTTATTCAATGGCCTACCAAAATCTGGCTTGACACCCATCACAGTAGCACTAAACTCTGCAGCAAGACTAGTAACAAACATGTGAAAGACCAATCAGATTTCACCAGTCCTAAGGTTTCTGAACGAGCACTCATTCGAGAAACGTCACTGGAATGAAGCTACACCCGACTGAAGATCCTTACTCAGGGCAAAACCAGTCTTGGGTTTCTTATGTTCTGGTTCAGGGAGGACCTGGCTTCACAGATCAGACTGCACTGTTACTGTTGAAGCTGGTTCAAACCTGAATTGCATATAGATGGGGCCAAAGTACGGTGGCATGGTGGACAAAATGACGAATGCTAACCGAGCGATTGCCAATGGTTAGGCAAATTGCAATTATTCCTCTCATCACCTTTTGTATATTTAAGGTCAGCTTTTAGCTGCAAAAGATCTCTTGTGGACAATATCAAAAACTTATATGAGGCTTAAAACCCACCCATTGATTTTCATTGGTTCGCTTAAATCTCACTCTCATTTGCTTGCTTCTTATTCTTTGGTTTGCCTTCCTCTACCAGTGTTTGTCCCTCTCCAGACCTACATACTTTTTACTATCATTTTGTTTGACTGACTTGTATCCTTCCACTCCTTGCATTTAGGAAAGTACGCACACCATGAGAGTGCATTCTTCCTCTGTCTGGTGTGCTGCTCCTCCACTTAAACTATCCCCGCCAGCTTCAAGTTTTTCTATTTTTCCCCCATATGTTATTTTACTCATGTGCTGCTTTTCCCTTTCATTACCCCTCCCCATACCATGTACTTCATGTTTCTCGCTCCTCCTCCCACCACGCCTATTCTTTACTTCATCTGTCTTTTTTTATTCTGTTTTATTACCTCCTTGGCCTAAAGCTCATTTGTTGTTCCCCCTAGTAACTCAACGTTGCTTACTGCCACCTTTTATAAGCACCCCTCCCGGTGCTTCAAAAAATGCTTTACTTTACATTTTTTGGTGAAGTTTGCAGATGACATTTGCTGCTGGGCTGCTCCGCTGTGAAAAAAAACACTTTTGTGCAAGTAAAATGTATTATTGTATTTACCTATTCAAGTGTCTGCGATCTTGAATCGATAAAATAACTAAAATGGCACTAACTTCATTCTGTAGGTGCACGCCTGCATGGTGATGGATATGTCATCACACGTGCGCGCCTAGGGAATGATCTGGCCTCCAGTAGATGTTCACGGACAACACCACCGCCATGTGGTATTGCAACAAGCAGGGCGGGGTGGGGTCCTAGACCCTATGTCAGGAGGCTCTGGGCCTCTGGACATGGCTGGAACATCAAGGCATTACCTTGGTGGTTCAACACCTGGCAGGTTCTCTGAACGCCAGGGCGGACAAACTCAGCCTCCGGTGCTTGATGGATCACGAATGGCGTCTGAACTTGGACGTGGCACAAGGTCTCTTTCAGCAGTGCGGAGAGCCTTGGTTAGATCTATTCGCCACCGTAGAGAACGCACAGTGTCATTAGTTCTGCGTGTTGGAATTTCCAAGGCGGCACTCGTTAGGTGACACTTTTTGTCGCGAGTGGAGTTGCGGTCTGTTGTGCGCCTTTCCGCCTATACCACATCTGCCCATAGTGCTGAAGAAGATTTGGCGAAACCAAGCCCAAGTCATCCTTGTGGCTCCGGATTGGGCACGTATATACTGGTATCCCGAGCTACTCAGCATGGCGATCGATCCCCCGATCCGACTGCCTCTTCGGGAGGATCTTCTGTCGCAGCAGCAGGGGACGGTCCTCCACCCGAACCTGTCCAGCCTCCACCTCCATGCATGGAGATTGAGCGGCGACAGTTGACAGCTTTTGATCTCCCTCCCGAAGTCTGTGATGTCATTCTGGTAGCCAGGTGTCTCTCCACTAAAATGGTATACGCCTGCAGATCGAACAAGTTTGTGGCATGGTGCACGCTAAGACTGGATCCCCTTTCTGCCCCTCTTTCCGAAGTCCTTCTGTTCCTTCTTTCTTTGGCCCAGCAGGGCTCTGCTCTGGGCTCTATCAAAGGTTATCTTTTGGCCATCTCCACCTTTTTACGGTTTCCAGATCAGCCTTCTCTTATTATGTCCCCGGTTGTTAACCGTTTCCTAAAAGGCATTACGCACACGTTTCCTCCCGTGCCGTTCATTATGCCTCAATGGGACTTGACCCTTGCCTTGACATATCTGATGTGCGCTCCCTTTGAGCCCCTTCATACCTGTTCTTTGCGTCTTCTCACTCTCAAGACGGCTTTCCTGGTAGCTATCACCTCTGCCAGAAGAGTGAGTGAGCTCCAGGCTCTTTCTTCTAAACCTCCTTTCGTTTCTGTTCATCCGTACAAGGTGGTTTTAAGGACCCGTCCTTCTTTCTTGCCACAGGTTGTCACACCCTTCCACATCGGGCAGACCATCACTTTGCCTACTTTCTTTCCGCCTCCTTCCAAAGAGGAAGAGAGGCTCCACCGTCTGGACCCAAAACGTGCGCTCTCGTTCTACCTGAAGCGCACATAACAGTTCCGGGCGGATGACCAGCTCATTGTTAGCTACGTGGGTGCCAAAAGAGGTCGGGCTGTGCACAAACGGACCATCTCTCGGTGGGTCGATCTCTGCATCAAGGCCTGTTACTCCTTGGCTAAGAAGGAGCCTCCTGTGGGGCTGCGTGCCCATTCTACCAGGGCGACGGCAGCCACTACTGCCTTGGGACGTGGCGTTCCCTTGCAGGACATTTGTCAGGCAGCTACGTGGGCCTCGCTGCACACGTTTACCAAGCATTACTTCCTTGACAGTCAGTTCCGGAGAGACAGCTTCTTTAGCTGTTCTGTTCTCCGGGACTTTCTGGTGTAATCTTGTTCGCAGACCCACCACCAGGGTTGGTATTGCTGGGGTATCGATTCTAAGGTAAGGAATCTATCACTAAGGTGTCTCTTTCAGATGCACAAGTTACTACTTGTGTAACGATATATCTGTACGAGACATTAGTTAGTGATAGATTCCTTACCATCCCACCCTTCCTCCCTGTTCTGTTAACTGATTTCTAGGGTTAAGGTCATCCCTTTCAGGGCCCTAGTTTCTTGGTACCAGTGGTCAGTTTCTTGCATGGCTCTGCGTTCCTAGCGCGGCAAGTCGTGTACAGAACTGACGTCAGCGCGTATGGGTGGCGCCTAAGTAGGCTCTGTGATGTCATCTCGGCGCTTATGACGCCAGCGACAGAAGCGGAGCCGCAGGACGCCACCTACTGACGCGCAGGGGTACTGCTAGCAAAACTTTCCGAATCCAGTATGATGCCTGGGGATATTCTAAGGTAAGGAATCTATCACTAACTAATGTCTTTTACAGATATATCGTTACACAAGTAGTAACTTGTGCTTTATTACAGGTTACATATTTAGAAAAGTTAAAGCGATTCAGGTTACACAGATACATATTTATATAGTTAAATTCAAGTTAAGTTAAATTACAGAGTTATAGCACTCGAGAGTGTTATGTAGCAGTCAGGGTGACACCTAGGCATTTGGCTCCATCAACGATGGTAGGTTTACTGTTAAGAGCATTCAGATTATCTATCCATGATTAAATAGGAGGTGGAGAGTTTGAAGTAAAGATAAGAAGAATTTCAGTTTTAGAGGGATTCAGTTTTAAGTGATGAGCCATCCTCCATTCTTGGATCGAGTTAAGGGTGGTGGCAAGAAGTGAGATGTTGAATGCGGAGGTGGAGTTGGGTGCCATCAGCATACAGGTGATAGACCAACTTCCGCGACGTCATGACCAACGTAGCAAAATGGATGAGAGACAACTGCCACCAGCTAAATTCCGGGAAAACCAAAGTAATGTTCTATAGGAAGAACACCTCCACATGGGACCACAGCTGGTGGCCTGTAGATCTCAGACCTACACCCATTTCGACCGAAAATGCACGCAACCTCTGCATCATCCTCGACAGCTAACTGACCATGAAACAACAAGTCAATGGAGTCCCCTCCTCCTGCTGCCACACACTTCGTATAATCAGCAGAATCTTCATATGGATCCTAACCAACACCAGGAAGACCGTCACTCAGGCTTTCGTCACCAGCCACCTTTGCTACGGCAACGCCCTCTATGCCAGCATCTCCACCCAGCTCCTCAGAAGACTCCAGAACATACAGAACACTGCAGTCAGACTCATCCTGGACCTCCCCAAATGATCCCACATCAGCCCCCACCTGCGAGACCTCTGCTGGCTGCCCATCCAGAAGAGATGCCAGTTCAAGATCCATATGCATGCCTACAAAGCCCTCCACAACCTAAGAACTGCCTACAGATTGAACTTACACAAACACTCTAGACACCTACGCTCCTCTTCACTCGCCCTCGCACACACAACCCGCATCCGTCGCAGCCACAGCAGGGGTCGTTCCTTCTTCTATATCACTGCCAAGACTTGGAACAACCTTCCCCTCCTGCTCCGTACAGCCCCCTCACTGGCAGACTTCAGACAGAGATTCAAGACCTGACTCTTCAATGGAGACTCAGGGCCCAGATACCCCTAGGGGTGATCGTGTTGCACTTTACAAATGCTGTTTGATTGATTGAGGATCATGGCTTCTTTTGATATAGCTCCTAGTGGTTCAATGTAAAGATTAAACCGGGTCAGAGCAGGGATAGAGCCTTGAGGGACACCCTAATCTTCAGCTTTTTGAGTTAAGAGACTGTTTTTAATTTTAATAATCGGAAATCTCCCCATGAGGTAAGATTCAAACCATTTAAGTACTATGCCTTTAATTCCCAATATTTGTTTTAGGGTGCTAAGAAGTGTGTGATGGTTTACAGTATCAAAGGCTGCAGCAAGGTCAAGAAGGATCAGAAGGCAGGAGTTGCTGGAGTCTAGGACTCGAAGGGCATTGACGATAACCTGTAGTAGTGCTGTTTTGGTGCTGCAATCTTGACTGAAGCCGGATTGAAATTTGTCGAGAAGATTGTTGTCCTTTTTGTCTTGGGTGAGTTGCCCTGCTACACATCTTTCAGTGATTTTGGTGAGGAAAGGGAGGTTGATGATACGGCGAAAGTTGTTAAGGTCAATCACATCTGCGGTGGGTTTCTTTAGTAGTGGGGTCACCTGACCAGTTTTGAGGGCATCAGAAAAGGATCCTTGGCTGAGAAAAAGGTTAACTAGATTTGTCCAGTAGGGGAGCATGTGTGTGTAGAGGTCTATTACAATGTCGATTGGGATAGGGTCTAAAGAATGGTTTGAAGGTTTGGTTTTCAAGATGTTCTTAAGGAGGGCATCTTCAGTGATGACATCAAAACAGTTCCAAGAGCCTTCGGGTTTGCATGCCTCATGTGGGATTGGATGTGCATCCTAATCAAAGAGAGATTTAACTTTCGCATCAAAGAATTGTACGAATTCTTCTGCTTTCTTGAGTGGATCGTCAAATTTGATGGTTGTAGATGGGGGGTTTACTGGTGGTTTTGATTAGGTCAAAGAGTTCCTTTGGTCTGTTCTTGGCGGAGTCAAGGAGGGTTCTAAAGTGATTTGGTTTTTCGTTAAAGATATGTTTGTGGTAATGCGATCCTACATATCACAAGTGTGAAAGATTAATGACAGAGAGTGACTGTCTCCATTTCTTCTCCAAGATTCTTATATCTTTCCTTTTGGGATAGAGGGACTTATTGTACCATCGGGCAGAGGGTGTGGGTCCTTTTTTTCTTGCTTTGTAGTGGAGCTACATTGCCTATCAAGACAGATAGACTAGTGAAACAGTGAGTAGTCAGGTCATTGATGTCAGAGTTGGGGCTGATGTCTGGTAGTATGTTCTTAGTGGTGCTGCTGAGAGTGTTGACTTTGATATTTTTTGTTTTGCGAAACCAGGTAGTTGCCCTTTTGTGGTTGGCCCTGGATTACAACATGAGAGATGTGAAGTGAGAAGTGGATGAGAAAGTGGTTGGACCTGTCTACCGGTATTAGGTCATTTACTGTGAGCAGGTCATCTTTGGAAATAAGGTTAAGTGTGGAGCCCCTGGAGTGTGTTGGGTTAGAGTTGCGTTGTTAAAAATAATTTCCAGAGAGAAATAAGGCAAGCTAGTTGGCAGCTGAGTCTTCCAAGGTGCCCCAATGTACATTAAAGTCTCCTAGAAAGATCAGTTTAGCCCTTTGTGAAGATTGATCACTTGCAAAGTCAATGAATTTCTTAGTAAAGATGGAGTTGTCACATGGGGAGTGGTAAATGGAGCAAATCTTAATAGGAGAGTCGTGCTCCACATGAAGTTCCAGAGTAAGGCATTCAAATGTAGGAAAAGAGCTACTGGATAGCTCCCTACATTAGAGGGAGTTTCTGAAGAGGGCAGCGAAGCCTCCCCCGACTTTACCTAGCTTATCATTCCTGATAATGGAATAATTAGGTGGGGAACAGAAGATCTAGAATGGTGTGAGAAGTGTCATTGAACCAGGTTTCAATGTAGGTCAAAGTTGTGGTGAGTGACGGTATCTGAGATAACCAGCTTGTGTTTTGTTGCAGATTTACAGTTGTGAAGCATATAACACAGCTCTGAGTGACTGTTTTGGTGTAGGGTGTGGCAGAATGATGTTCCTGTAGGTCAGAGCCTGGGTTGTAAGTGACTGGCGTTTGGTTTGGACCAGAGAGATGGTGGGTATAGTGCATTGTTTTGTATTGTCTGGAGATGAGATGGTGAGGGAGGTAGGGGTAATATAGATAACATGTAAATTAGTAATATCAGTTTGGGAGAGTTTGTGCGCAGCTCTTTTGGCATGTGAGGGAACAGTACTCCTGGGGATTAAGTGTTTGGGGTATTGTATTACTGCAGAGAGAAATAAGGAGTTGGATACAGTGGACATTTTAGAGCTTAAGTGGAAAATAGTGACTTCAAGCTGGAATATTGTGGAGATGAGGTGGCTTAGTTTGTGTTCAAGGGTGTATAGAGCTATGTAGGGAATGTTATGATGTTTGGTTGGGGCGGCAGGTTCTGAAGAGAGTACTTCTTGAGAGGCAGAGTGGGGTGGGGTAGGTAGGGAGATGAGGGAGGTATTAGATTGTGAGGATGAGGGTGCAGGTTCAAGTGGTGTTAGTTGGAGAAAAGTGTGGGCGCTGCTGTGGTGTAGATGAAATTCTCAGGGCATGCATTTATAGGGAGAAACAGGTATTGTGCACTGGTTTGTGGTGAGGAGGGGTGGTAGCTGTTATGGGACAGACGCATGTGGGCTGGAGGGGTGAGATGGGAGGAGATGGGGCAGAGGTCTGAATAGTTGGAAGTGAAGAGAGGAGAATGGGGTGGAGGCATGTGTGCTAGGTTGTATAAGTGTGTGGGGACCGGAGATGCGGACAATGTGAAAAATTGTCCAGCAGGATAGATGGAGTTGGTATAGTAGTTCAACAAGACGAGACCTATTGGCTTTGGCAATGCTTCCCCAAGAAAATATGCACTTGCCTGTTTGAATAGGTTCTACCAGTGGCGCCCGGTGCAACAATAATTTTTGGCGCCCCCTACACACCATGACCGCCGCCTTGGATTCTCTAAATTACCACCGGGCAAAAGTGCCCCATATCTCTTCAATGATAAGCTATTGCTAAACACAGACCCCCCCCCCCCCCCGCCTTTGAGGTCAGTGCCCCCTCCACAGGTCAGCGCCCAGTGCTGCAGCACCGGTTGCACTGCCCTAAAGCCGACCTTGAGTGTACACCTTCCCAGGGACGTAACAAAGGCTCCCGCAGCCCCCGCGTTGCGGGGGGGCCCCAAGCTCGAGGGGCCCCCTCAGCACACAGTAGTCGCTGCATTGGTTTGACAGCAGCACTCAAACAGCAATTGTTAAATAAAACAGCAACGTTTAGATTGTACCACCAGTAATCATTGGATGTAGACATAGTTTAAATATTATGCCGCCCGCTCAGTCCAATCAAATAAATCAAATGCTGCGCAGCGTGCAGCTTCCTAGTCTTCAGCCTCAGGGTAGGGCAGAGCACTCTGGAATGATCATGCGCAGTGTAAACTGCAGGTCCGGAGGGCTGGGGACACTGAGTGAGTCTGATGCCGGCGATGATGCACCATGCACGTTTGCCGAGGAAAGAGACTAGTGTTACAGCGGCAAAGAGTCTGAGGAGAAAGGCGGGCGGTTGGCCACAAACTAAACTGCAGTGCAAGCCTCACATGTAAGTGACAGTGTCACTCGGAGTCAGCCGAGTCCAAATCCATACAAATTCGTTTTTTATTGGCAGCGCGATCAGCTGTCTGCAGGTCGGTGTCTGGACTGGGGTCTCTTTTCATATTTTACATGCTTCATGTAATTAGGAAATGGGAATCCAGTCCAGAAAGGATCTTGTGACCTTCCATATGTCTTTTTCTGAATGTTTTCCCGCTAATGCTTTACATCTACACACAGGTATTTATGCTTAACCCCATTAAAAAGATAACTCCTTATTTCACTTTCTCTGTTGAATAAAATAGAAAATGACACCTTTCCAGGATAAACAAAGTAAATGCAACCGACCATACGACAAAACATATTTAGAATAATCGTTGTTTTGAACTATTTGTTTTAAAAAAGTTATATTTTCGGTATAAATAAATATTTAAAAGCATTTCTTTCAAAGTTATAGCTTTCGGTCCTAATGTTTTCGAAACATAATTTTCAATAGCTGTATTTTACTTTGGCTCCTTACGACTGCACTCTGTTTTCTCTGTAGGGATAGCTCTGCAGAGGTACAGGAAAGGCCAGGCTGTCTCTTCTGTACTAACAAATACACAGTACACAAAACCCGCCTAATGAGGTGACATTTGTGCTAGAAGGTGGCGTTTGAGTGTAACATGGTACGGGTGGGGGGTACACTGTTTGGGAGAGTTCGCGCTGGGCTTCTCAGCACAGCTTGATCAGTTCCTGCAGAGAGAGGATGAGGCACCTGGTTCTGCTTAAGTCCACCCCTGGGAGATCTACCCTGTATTTGGGGGGGGGGGGCGTTATAGAAGATGAGGTCATTTGCAGGCAGTATGGCCTCTCACCTCCTGTTTGGTACAGTTGGGTCCCACAGTGCCTCTGCATTTCTGGTGCTTTGCTGCAGTTGAAAAATGTTCTTGGAGTTTCTCCTTGCTCAGATGAGTGTAATTTCTCACTCAAGGGCAGCACACAGAAACTATGCATCTCAGTGCACTGCAGCACGTGTTTATCTACTGGCCCAGCCTCAGTCTTCTCTGTCAGTCATTTCTGGTTGGCACAGGTGAGTCAAGCAGCAATGGGGGCAGTGTCGGAGCGTGGGGCAAAGACGTGGGTAAAAAAAGACAACATTATTCTGTATGTATTTTTGTTGGTCTTTCACCTTTAAATCTAAAGCACGCTTCTTAAATGAAAGATGAATGCAAGTTCAAGTAATCAGTGAGAAATAACTTTTACATTGTGAAACCTCACTTGGTTAGTCTTCCTGCAGATGTCTGTCTGTGTTTAAGGAGAGAGAAACAATTGAATCCTGGTTGGCGCAGCAGGGCATAGTGACTTGTCTATTTATGGTGCTATGACATCCCCTGCTTCTGCGACTGAGAAATAACTTTAATTATGCAAGTCATTGATTGTAATGTGCACAGTAATAGATAAGGGTCACTCAAAGTGTTAATGATTTGGCTGTAAAATGTCACTCCTAAGTACACTGAAATCATGAAAATGCCTCACATAAGCAAACTGAAAACTTGGCAGCTATGGAGAGAGTCATTATAGAGCAGACGGTGTGCCCAGAACCCATGGATGGCTGAAGGTCCTATGGGGCAGTGTGATCCGAGGCGCTCAGAAGCAGAGCACCTCGCACATTCACACTTAAGTGCCATTCCATTTCTGGCACTTTGCACCAGTTTTAAGATCTTCTTCGAGTTTCTTGTTGCTCATAGGGGTGTAATTTGTGATATTGATGAGTTTCCCTAGTAGTCATTGCTTGATTTTGATCACAAGAAAGTGTCACTTATGGTCATTGAAATATCACTCATAATTGCACTGATATTATGAAAATGTCACACATAGCAATCTGAAACCTTGGCAGCTATGGAGACGGCGAGTGAGGCCATAATTAAAATTGCATTCCTAGTTACAAGGCTCTTCCAGGCTAACTTCCGCATGGGGGGCGTCAGGGCAGGGGGTTGGGGGGGTGGGAGTAGCTGCAGACACAAAGTTCAGAGCTTGGACTCTTTGGTGTGACAATGGGTGAATGCTCGTAACTGTCTGTCCTCGCTCCAGTACCTCTCTAGATAACATGGGAAACACTTGGCCTAGCTTCACATAGGGTCAGACACCTCTTAGTAATATGTCATGACAGCCAAGCGGCCCACTCCATCTTAGACATTGCAAGACAACACTTTCCATGTAGGGAGAGGTATGCCCAGGTGTGTGACAGGAAACACAAAACTACCCGCGCTGTTTGCTAATTGGATTGAACTACCTGTAGCGTCACACATCTTTTCAGAATACCCCTGTCGAAAATCAGGCAATAGTGAGAGAGGAGAGGGGACTTCTTTTTTTTTGTTGCAGTTTTATATAGCGCGAACTTGACCCAAATCCAATCAGGTATCAGAGCGCTTTACATAGCACCAGTTACGTTACATTAGGACACACATTCATTCTTTGTTAGGCACGGCGAGATTAAGTGATTTGCCCAGAATCACAGGATGTTCAGCGTCATTACCGAGACTCAAACCCAGTTCCCCAGGCCCGAGGTCGAGCGCCCTAGCCGTTAGGCCAACTCCTCTCCCTCGGATCCAAATACTCAAAAAATACCTTCCTGTAACTATCAAGAGAAGTGCCCATATCCCCTAGAGGTCATGACCTCCACCCTTCGTTATAGACAATCAGGCAATGCCTGTGAGCATCTAAAAAATACATAACACATCACACAGCACAGTCACAGAGATGTGCATTTATGCAGATCTGGAGACTGCCGAACAGCTTCACCATGCACTCAAGTACTGCTGTAGTCAGTGTCTCAAGGACCCGGTACAATGAACACATGGGTCCCCTGGCCACTGTTTAATTGTGAAATACAGCAATAATCCAGGTTCAGTGGACCCTACAGACCTTTGGGCCCTGGTGTCACTGCACCTGCTGTACCCAATGAGAGCTATGCCCCTGCACTCACAGTGAATATTTGTGAATTCTGTTTGGGGGAAGATACTGGGAGACACCTATACTAGGATTCATGGATAGACACTAACATGAGAAAACACTGGGAGACACAAACACTGGGAGACAGACAAGGGAAGACCCTGAGAGACACGAACATTAAGAGACACAGATAAGGGAAGACTCCGGGAGACACAAACAGACACTGGGAGACACAGAGAAGGGAAGACCCTGGAAGTCACAAACAGACACCTGCACTAGGATTCCTGGGTAGACACAAACACAGGGAAATACTCGGAGACACACACAAGGGAAGACCTAGGGAGACACAACCACTGGAAGACATAGAGGTAGACACAGCCACTGGAATACACAGCCAGTGGGAGACACAAACAGACACTGGGAGCCACAGAGAAAGGAAGACCCTGGGAGACACAAACAGACACTGTGAGACACCTGCACTAGGATTCATGGATAGACACAAACATGGGAAAACACTGGGAGACACAGACAAGGGAAGACTTAGGGCGACACAACCACTGGAAGACCCATACACTGGGAGACACTGGGAGACACGAACACTGAGAGACACCTGCACTAGGATTCATGGATAGACAAAAAACATGAGAAAACACTGGGAGACACAAACAGACACTGGGAGACACCTACCCTAGGATTCATGGATAGACACAAACATGGGAAAACACTGGGCGACACAGACAAGTGACCCTGGGAGACAAGAACACTGAGCGACACAGAAACTGAGAGCCACGAACAGACACTGGGAGACATGAACACTGAGAGACACAGACAAAGGAAGACATTTGGAGGCATGAACACTGAGGGACTGGGAGATACAGGCACTAGGAAACACAGACAAGGTAAGACGCTAAGAGAAAGAGACACGAATACTGAAAGACACAGGTAGATACCTATACTAGGATTCATGGATAGACACAAACATGGGAAAACACTGGGAGACACAGAGAAGGGAAGACCCTGGGAGACACAAACACTGAAAGACGCATATACTCAGAGACACTGGGAGACACAAAGACTGGGATTTACAGAGAGAGGAAGACACTGGGAGACACGAACACTGAGAGACACAGACAAAGGAAGACACTGGAAGACACAAACACTGGAAGACAGAGAAAGAGGAAGACCCTTAGAGAGATGATTACTGCAATACACAGCCACTGGGAGACACCTACACTGGGATTCCTGGGTAGACACAAACCTGGGAAAACACTGGGAGACACAAGCACTGGAAGACACAGACACTGGGAGGCTCGAAGAGACACTGGGAGACACGAAGACTAGGAGATACAGACAAGGGAAGACACTGGAAGACATAAACGGACACTGGGAGACACCTGCACTAGGATTCATGGATTGACACAAACATGGGAAAACACTGGAGCTACAGACAAGGGAAGTCCCTGGGTCACCTTGATGCAAAAAGAAAGGGGGATTGTTTTACAAAACATGCTTGATTTGTTTTGTATATTGCTGGACTGTGAATGCTTTATTATGCACTTTGAAAGTAATTTCACTTTTTCCTTTGCTTTACCAACTACAGTTTGTATAGATTCTGTAATTAGGTACTTGCTGATATGGTTTGTTTTTATTCTACATTCTGTGCTATATATGGTGTTGATTGCACTTGCTTGTAATAGGCTGGCCTTAAATCTTGTAATTAGCATTGCTTACAATAATAACTTCAAACTGAGCAACACCTGCATCAAAGTTCTGAAACATCCAAGCAGTTTTTATCCTCAGCCTCTTGCTTGCCTGTTTTTGTCCTACTTACTCATAAAGTCATGATGGTAGAAATTGAAATTGCTTACTCAGTTGACGTTATTATCATGCATAACGCTTGACAGTCACAAGTGTGTGGCATGCAGATAATTTGCATTTATTTCTCTTGGAGTTGGAAGGATAATGTTTTATAGCTTGTCTGCTCATGTATATTGTCAGTCGAGTCTGTGAAATTGCAGGTTTAGGTTAGACTTTCAAAGTTTCAGGTTTTGTCCATCAATATAAATTCTAACTCAGACCCTTCATGGTTGTTCTTTGTTCTTTAGCAATAGGCAGTTCCTGAGATAATAGGATTGCTCCTCGGCATTGCTCTGATTGCTGTCTTAGTTAAATAATCTACTCTTGGCAATGGTACAAATGGGTTATTATATATGTTAAGAGTGTTTCCCACTTTCTTATTAGAACTTTGATCAAGACAATATAGAAGCATTTCATTAAATGTTGGAGCTTTCAAATCAAAATAGATCAGATTTTTGGGCTATGGTGCTAAGTGGTAGGTGGTGGGCCGGGCCGTAGGGGGGGCCCCCCTCTTTGTACTTCGCAGGGGGGCCCCCTCTAGTTTTGTTACGCCACTGCACCTTCCATTTTGACGCTATGAATATCGATATATACAGCAGTGATGGTGCCATACATCATCGTTTTCTCTGCCAATTGTAAGGCGCTCTGATGTCGTCCTGATGCCTGCAGTACATAAAACTATCAATAAATGAAACACTGTGACTCCAAAAATATCCTTGAGGAGGGCACATGCTGTATATTTCCGATCCATGCTAATAAAAAGTGGCTGGAATTCCCCATGGAAGTAACTGTGACACTTCAGCACAAATGAACGTCGATGTCGTTGGCGGCTCTGTTTCCTGTTTTTCCTGTTCCTCCCTCCAGTCACCATGAGACAGATCCCATCAACAAACACCTGTGACTCCCCAGAAGCGAGAGACTTCAAGCGGGTGTCCTGTGTGGGATTAGTTCATGCCTTAAAGCCCTGCGTCCTGTTACTATTTACGCGTTGCTACGAAAATACACATTTGATTAGCTGAAGAAAGTTCATATTGACGGTCAAGTGAGCGGCTGTTTACTTGCCTCTGTTGTGACTGGACTATGTTAAGAAAAAAAAAGACGTGTTCGACTTGGAATACACTTTTTTCTATTCAGGGTCCATTTAAATATATGCATTTCATTACACTACTCAAACTAAATAGTTGTACGGCCTCCTTACTACTCAACAAAATACAAATATGCAAACATGTTTGATTAAGTAAAACACAGCATTGTACATTCTGTAAATTCGTATTATGCCAACTGATATTACTGAAACCTGATGACAGGGTTGATATTAGGGCCTCATTTAGAAGTCCCCTACAATTCTGATGCGGTCAGTAATGCATATATTTAAATGCAGTCCTGAATAAAAGAAACGTGTATTCCACGTTGAAAACGCCTGTTTTTTTTAACAAAGTCCAGTCACAACAGCGGTAGGTACAGAGGCGCTCACTTGACCGTCAGTCTATATTGGGGTGCGTTGAAGCCAGCAACAATTCCGGGGGTTGGGGAGGGGTGGCAATAAGGCCTTACATGTATTTTGCAGAATTATGAAGTCACAGCTTTCGGCTGGACCCATGCCGCGTGACACCTTGATACAGTCCTGGTTTTTCACCGAACCGCCCTTTGTATGCTGTGATTATTTAGCTCATACTTAGTGTTCAAAGCAAAACGAAATGTCAAAGAATGCAGCTTTGCATTGTATATACTTGTCTGCCTTTTGGTGATTTTTGTTTCGCTCAGCACACACAAGGCACAGTTTCGTTTGCATCAGCAAAAGCATAACATGCTTCTGCGTCCCCTTCTATAATACCGATAGCTCTGGCGCACTTAAAGCGCGACACTATCAACAGAGGGTGTTCCCTCATTTGCATAGGGGCGTACCCTATGCAAATGAGGGAATTCCTTTGACTCTGCGCCTGGGCCACGTTACAGAGGTGGGCACAGAGTCAAAGAAGCCCTCAGGAGGTGCACTGACAGTGCACCATTCGAAAGCAGCCCTCTGCAGGGGGTAAAGGGGGTCCCATGGATCCCCAAGACATCCCCTTGCAGGTGGGTGCAGTCACTGACTGCGCCCGCCTGCAAGGGTATCTCTAAACCCCTTTGAAGGTGCAGGCAGGTGCCGCCTGCACTGTGAAACACTGAGCAGCTGCTCCATGTAAACACATAAATGTGCTGCCCTGGGGACAGCGCGATTTCGCAGCTGCCCTGGGGGCAGCGCATACACCATGATGGGGCTCATTATAACTCTTTGCGCCCGGCGCACCTTTTGAAAGGTGCGTCGGGCAGAAACAGTGATAATGTGTAATACGGCCACAAGAATCCTGCAGGCTTCAGTTTGGCGAGTCCATCCCTTTTTCAGTGTATCATTTACTTTCCAATAACCCTTTATAATCATGACAAATACATAAGCAAACGACTTGTTAGAGAACTAGATCTGCTTTCTGTTGCAAGAAGAGGTGTTCGATGGTGGAAGAAAAAATTGATCGCCTATCCTTATTTCTCATGGACAAACACTGCTTGAGTGCAGCAAGGGACAACCAACTACCAAACTCAGAATAGAAACAGGAACGTTTTAGGTACAGTCATCTGTATGCACTGAAAAGCTCCTAAGATCAAACATGATTTATGTTCATTCTAATCTACATCAGAAGATGGGAGTAGAAAAGATGGAACAAGAAAAAGGCAAAGTAGAAAAAAGGACGAATAACTTGTTACTCTGATTATTAGGCTTTGTCCTATTCGTTAAGAATGACATTGCTAAGCTTGGTGGCCTTTTACCAGGAGTCATACGCAGGGTCTCATGTGGAACAGCATGAGGGGTCTCCTTATCACGCATCAAGGCTTACGTGAACCATTTGTCGCAGCTTTTGCAGTAGCAAGGGGCACACTTGCAAATATACTCTATCTATTCCCCAACATATATTAAACTGGAAAAGAACAAGGACGTCCATGAAAAAAATGTTGATCAAATTTATCCCAAGATTCGATAAAGCTTCTTTGCCTGTTCGAAGGCGGAGATGTTTGCACTAGACAGAGAAGATCCTGAGACAAACCCTTTTAACTTTTGACTAAATGTAGGACCTTCCCAGGACACCCCAGTGAAGTTAAAAAATGTAGAAGTTATAAGCAATGGCAACCTCACAAGCAGGAGCTGTGTTCAGAGGCGTCCGTACGTATGCAACTGACTAGCTATCAGCTGACAAGGCCCTGGTGATAGTATGTTTTGACAGTGTAACACGGTCAATGCTAGACACTCACTGAGAGGACGCAGAGACTTCAGACCAGGTCCAAGCTCCAGTAATGAGACTAAGTAAACCAAGTGCAGAACAAGCTCTGCTGCCACAGGTCCACTGTTGGTTTGATTAATTTATTTATACACAATATAAAGCGCTCTCAACTTGAGGGTTTCAGTTCACTGTACACAAAACTAAGTGAGACTTCAACTTAAAGCAAGACGGCGTACCCAATATGGAAGCACTAAATATTAAACCTTCCATTGTTAAGTAAATGTGATTAATCTCTGAAAAATAGGAAGAAATGATAACTAGAGGAGATTTGACATTCAGTAGGAACAAGATCAAAAAGGATTATCTAATTTGGAACAGGGAAGATATTGTTTAAAAAAAAAAGTAGATCTTGAGACATCCTGATCCCAGCCGGCACTGAGTTCCTTATCACTGTCACAGCTCCAGAAGAGTGCATTGTGTTCTACTCCTTTGGGTATTAAACCTCTTTGTTTCTATAGTGAGATTCTGTAAGCATCTTAAAATGTTATCTCCATATCTTTTAATGATTGAGAGCTTGCATTCATGTTTGTTGAGGTTAGAGGTATTCTAGGTAATGCATGCACCTTGAGAGAGAGAGTTTGTGAAGGCTTGTTGAGGTTGGAGGCATTCTAGGTAATGCATGCACCTTGAGAGAGAGTGTGTGAAGGTGTGTTGAGGTTGGAGGCAATCTAGGTAATGCATGCACCTTGAGAGAGAGTCTGTGAAGGTTTGTTGAGGTTGGAGGCTTTCTAGGTAATGCATGGCCCTTGAGAGATAGTCTGTGAATGCTTGTTGAGGTTGGAGGCATTCTAGGTAATGCATGCACCTTGGGAGAGAGTCTGTGAAGGTTTGTTGAGGCTGGAGGCATTCTAGGTAATGCATGCACCTTGAGAGCGAGAGAGTCTGTGAAGGCTTGTTGAGGTTGGAGGCATTCTAGGTAATGCATGCACCTTGAGAAAGAGTCTGTGAAGGTTTGTTGAGGTTGGAGGCATTCTAGGTAATGCATGCACCTTGAGAGAGAGCATGTGAAGGTGTGTTGCGGTTGGAGGCATTCTAGGTAATGCATGCACCTTGAGAGAGAGTCTGTGAAGGTTTGTTGAGGTTAGTGGCATTCTAGGTAATGCATGCACCTTGAGAGAGAGTATGTGAAGGTTTGTTGAGGCTGGAGGCATTCTAGGTAATGCATGCACCTTGAGAGAGAGTATGCACAGGTTTGTTGAGGTTGGAGGCATTCCAGGTAATGCATGCACCTTGAGAGAGAGTATGTGAAGGTTTGTTGAGGTTGGAGGCATTCTAGGTAATGCATGCACCTTGAGAGAGAGAGTCTGTGAAGGTTTGTTGAGGCTGGAGGCATTCTAGGTAATGCATGCACCTTGAGAGAGAGTATGTGAAGGTTTGTTGAGGTTGGAGGCATTCTAGGTAATGCATGCGCCTTGAGAGAGAGCGATTCTGTGAAGGTTTGTTGAGGCCGGAGGCATTCTAGGTAATACATGCACATTGAGAGAGTGTATGTGAAGGTTTGTTGAGGTTGGAGGCATTCTAGGTAATGCATGCACCTTGGGAGAGAGTCTGTGAAGGTTTGTTGAGGCTGGAGGCATTCTAGGTAATGCATGCACCTTGGGAGAGAGTCTGTGAAGGTGTGTTGCGGTTGGAGGCATTCTAGGTAATGCATGCACCTTGAGAGAGAGTCTGTGAAGGTTTGTTGAGGTTAGTGGCATTCTAGGTAATGCATGCACCTTGAGAGAGAGTATGTGAAGGTTTGTTGAGGCTGGAGGCATTCTAGGTAATGCATGCACCTTGAGAGAGAGTATGCACAGGTTTGTTGAGGTTGGAGGCATTCCAGGTAATGCATGCACCTTGAGAGAGAGTATGTGAAGGTTTGTTGAGGTTGGAGGCATTCTAGGTAATGCATGCACCTTGAGAGAGAGAGTCTGTGAAGGTTTGTTGAGGCTGGAGGCATTCTAGGTAATGCATGCACCTTGAGAGAGAGTATGTGAAGGTTTGTTGAGGTTGGAGGCATTCTAGGTAATGCATGCGCCTTGAGAGAGAGCGATTCTGTGAAGGTTTGTTGAGGCCGGAGGCATTCTAGGTAATACATGCACATTGAGAGAGTGTATGTGAAGGTTTGTTGAGGTTGGAGGCATTCTAGGTAATGCCTGCACCTTGGGAGAGAGTCTGTGAAGGTTTGTTGAGGCTGGAGGCATTCTAGGTAATGCATGCACCTTGAGAGCGAGAGAGTCTGTGAAGGCTTGTTGAGGTTGGAGGCATTCTAGGTAATGCATGCACCTTGAGAAAGAGTCTGTGAAGGTTTGTTGAGGTTGGAGGCATTCTAGGTAATGCATGCACCTTGAGAGAGAGCATGTGAAGGTGTGTTGCGGTTGGAGGCATTCTAGGTAATGCATGCACCTTGAGAGAGAGTCTGTGAAGGTTTGTTGAGGTTAGTGGCATTCTAGGTAATGCATGCACCTTGAGAGAGAGTATGTGAAGGTTTGTTGAGGCTGGAGGCATTCTAGGTAATGCATGCACCTTGAGAGAGAGTATGCACAGGTTTGTTGAGGTTGGAGGCATTCCAGGTAATGCATGCACCTTGAGAGAGAGTATGTGAAGGTTTGTTGAGGTTGGAGGCATTCTAGGTAATGCATGCACCTTGAGAGAGAGAGTCTGTGAAGGTTTGTTGAGGCTGGAGGCATTCTAGGTAATGCATGCACCTTGAGAGAGAGTATGTGAAGGTTTGTTGAGGTTGGAGGCATTCTAGGTAATGCATGCGCCTTGAGAGAGAGCGATTCTGTGAAGGTTGTTGAGGCCGGAGGCATTCTAGGTAATACATGCACATTGAGAGAGTGTATGTGAAGGTTTGTTGAGGTTGGAGGCATTCTAGGTAATGCATGCACCTTGAGAGAGAGTATGTGAAGGTGTGTTGAGGTTGGAGGCATTCTAGGTAATGCATGCACCTTGAGAGAGAGTCTGTGAAGGTTTGTTGAGGTTGGAGGCATTCTAGGTAATGCATGCACATTGAGAGAGAGTATGTACAGGTTTGTTGAGGTTGGAGGCATTCTAGGTAATGCATGCACCTTGAGAGAGAGTATGTACAGGTTTGTTGAGGTTGGAGGCATTCTAGGTAATGCATGCACCTTGAGAGCGATTCTGTGAAGGTTTGTTGAGGCCAGAGGCATTCTAGGTAATACATGCACATTGAGAGAGTGTATGTGAAGGTTTGTTGAGGTTGGAGGCATTCTAGGTAATGCATGCACCTTGAGAGAGAGTATGTGAAGGTGTGTTGAGGTTGGAGGCATTCTAGGTAATGCATGCACCTTGAGAGAGAGTCTGTGAAGGTTTGTTGAGGTTGGAGGCATTCTAGGTAATGCATGCACCTTGAGAGAGAGAGTATGTACAGGTTTGTTGAGGTTGGAGGCATTCTAGGTAATGCATGCATCTTGAGAGAGAGTATGTGAAGGTTTGTTGAGGTTGGAGGCATTCTAGGTAATGCATGCACCTTGAGAGAGAGAGTCTGTGAAGGTTTGTTGAGGCTGGAGGCATTCTAGGTAATGCATGCACCTTGAGAGAGAGTGTGTGAAGGTGTGTTGAGGTTGGAGGCAATCTAGGTAATGCATGCACCTTAAGAGAGAGTCTGTGAAGGTTTGTTGAGGTTGGAGGCTTTCTAGGTAATGCATGCACCTTGAGAGATAGTCTGTGAATGCTTGTTGAGGTTGGAGGCAATCTAGGTAATGCATGCACCTTGAGAGAGAGTCTGTGAAGGTTTGTTGAGGCTGGAGGCATTCTAGGTAATGTATGTACCTTGAGAGAGAGAGTCTGTGAAGGTTTGTTGAGGCTGGAGGCATTCTAGGTAATGCATGCACCTTGAGAGAGAGTCTGTGAAGGTCTCGGAGCACAGGGGTGATATGACGGCACATCTTGGTGCTGAAGATTAGTCCGGTAGCAGAATGCATGACTGCTTTTATGGGGGTTAGATAGGACATATGAACTCCTGTCCAGCCAAGGCAGAGTATCCATAATCAAATTTGGAGAGAATCAAAGATTGTACAACCCATCTAAAGACATTGTGATGGGTCAAGGATTGAAAATCCTTGGTAGCGTATATAGTGGCTAGGGTCCTCGAGGTAATGTGTTCAACCTAAGTCATAGAGAGATGGAACACAGTCTTGATGCTCAGAGACATCTCTCCTTGGTCTAGTTAGAATAATAAATATTGCTACTGACTTAATCTTGGCTGTAAATTTTGCACAGAAAATACTGGTCTACTATCTCTATTTTTATATTTGTATTGCCTCCTTTTGTGTAAGTTTTCAAATCTTTAGACTGAGTCTCAACATGGGTATAATGTGTGGACAATCTAGACCTACCTAACCTTCGTTATTACAGATTTATAGATGAGAAGATAACTAGTTGGATTCAAATTGCCGTCTTGTCTGTGCTGACTCTTGTATATTTTTACCTATTGATTTTGTATACATTTGTCTCGTGTGATAATCCCACATTTCTTGATGGACTTTCCTGAATGGCAAAGCTGCAAATGTCTTTGATGCGGAATTTTGGGGTTTTTGCAAGCCTAAATACAACTTACATTTATGGAATAAAATGTCACTGTTAGATCACATTCCCGATTCACAGAATCAGGAATTATGAACTTTTAGCCTTGGAAATGAAATGTACCTGTTTGCAAATTTCTATGTATGGTGGATTTCCACATTAGCAAATCAAGATTTGGTGAAAGAGGGGTGAGAGAATTTCTTGTTGAGTGAACTAGCAGAAGTTTGTACACATACACAAACTTGTATGTTTGTGTATACTTACCAACAAATTTCAGGCAATGCCCTCTACAAATCTATATGCAGATTTGCATTTGCCACTTTACTCTTGCCTATTGCAACAGGAAGTACCTTTCCAGGATGGTACTGGATGGAAAATGCCCCAAAGCTGACAGGTGAAGAGAGAAAGAAGAGTCTCCAGACAGAACAATATTACCTTGTGGAAAAAGAAAACGTGTTTTTAATGCAAACACATTAAAAAAAACCTTTTTATTGTATTTCCGCAACTGAACAAGAAACCATGTGACACTTGCATAACACACCCCTCCTATTAGAGGAGACCTTGAGTGTTCAAAGTTAGCAGACACAATGACAACCCCTTGAATCAATCAAAATCCATGTATTCCTTCCAATTGACCCCACGCTTTGTTGAATTTTTTGCGACAGCCCCAGGCCTTGTAGACTATACCCTCGACCTGCATACACCAGTCCAAACCCACCCTCCGCTGCAACACGGAGGGCGGCTCCCCTCTGGCCCGTATCTGAGCAATATCTCTCCTGGCCATTGTAAGAGCAATTTTATAATACAAAAAAGTGTATTTTGACATAGTCTGGTCTTCCCATATCCCCAGTGCAACCAATTCCTGGGTCAATTCTGCTGGTTTCTCTGTTACTGCCAAGAGGCACTGTTTCACCTGTGTCCAAAATGTCTATATCCTGGGGCAGTTCCAGGGGGTTTGCAACACCGTTCCACTCTGGCCACAACGTCGCACCTTGGCGGCGAGGAAGAGTCCAGTTCTAGTATGTTATGTTATATTGTTTTGTATAACGCACTAATCACCCGAGGGGGTGTCAAGGTGTGTATGGTATGCACGGTGTAATATTTTTAGTTGCACTAACTGAAGACCTGACTTAATGGCGACCTCTCGTAGGTAGCAAAGTGCTCTCCCCATTCCTAGTCTGTTAATACACCTAGGTTCCCTTCCCATCGACCGCAGTGTATCAAAGGATGCCTGGCAGTTGTTGACCAGCGTCCAGTAAATTTGAGAAATGGCATATTTGTGCAGGGGTGCTGCTGAAATTCTAAATTCCAGTAGAGTTTCATCCTCCACCTTGTGTAGCAGATTCTTATACCCTTTGAGACCATGTTGGATCTGCCTGTATCTAAAGAGCTGAGTGGCGGCCAGGTCAAACTGTCCTTTCAGCTCCGTGAATTCGAAGAGGCCCTGCAGACCCCAAATGTCTCCCACCTTTGCGATCCCAATCATGTCCTATTGTTTCTTACACTCCAGTGCCTGGAGGTGCCCCAGGAAGGCAGATTCCCACAGCGGGGTCTTCAGTTTCAGCTGCCTCAGCCCATTTTCCCAGTGGCTGTCTCCCATATGTTGACTTTTGGGTCCATTTGGGATGGACAACAGGCCGGCCTGCTTTGATCGTACAGCTTCCTTATGTACCCATGTGGGTCTAGAGATTGCCTGTCTGGCCTCAGTCAAGGTTTTTGCAAGGGAGCAAATGCCCATTGGCTTATAACCAGTAGCTGTGTGGCCCAATAATAAAGACAAAAGTCAGGTAATGCCACCCCTCCCTCGGGGCTCCTGGTCAGCCAATGTAGTGCTATATATGGGGCCACCCCATCCCATAGCAGGGACCACTGTACTGTGTCCACTGCCTTGAAAAATTCCTCAAGCACTTCGTACAGTGTGTTCTCTTGGCGATATAGGCACTTAGGCAGCACTGTCATTGTAAATACACATTTATTTTTCACTTTATCTGAAGAATTGTTGTCCACTTTCCCTAAATGTCCTAATATATTTTGAAAATCTTTATGAACTCCATCACAAGCCTGAAAAATGTCCCAAAAGTCTTAGGGCCTCATGTAGGTAAATAAATTTTACCGGTTCTAAAATACCGAGCCGTACCGAATCGGTAAATAAGAATCGGTAAGTTACATGTAGGTAAAAATTCGGTAACAGTTACCGAATCGGTAACATTCGGTAATTAAGAATCGGAAATGACCGAATCGGTAAATACCGAGGTGGTATATACCGAATCGGAAAATACCGAGGTGGTATATACCGACTCGGAAAATACCGAGGTGGTATATACCGAATCGGAAAATACCGAATCGGCATGTACGGATTCGGTAAAGAAAATCACATGACTTGACGAAACAGCTAATCAAGTGCAACGACAGCCCACCCAACAAGGAACAGGCCACACCCAGGCAGGTGTACAAAATTAGCCGAAGTGGCCACACCCAGGCAGGTGTACATAATCAGCCGACCCTGGAGAGGCTTGGAGTGCAGAGGAGAGGCAAGGAGCCGTTGCATGTGCGAGCGGGTAAACGAACAGCATGTCCAGCCAGAGAACACAGAAAGACGGAGGGGAAAGGAGGAGGAAGCTGAAATTTAGCCCCAAGGAACTCCAGGTGCTGGTGGAGGAGGTGGTGAAGCAGCACCACAAGCTGTTCGGAAGGCAATCCCTGCAAGTGCCTGAGGTGGAAAAGCGCAACATATGGCTGGCCATCCAGGCGCAGGTCAATGCTGTGGGAGTGACCCACAGGGACATTGAGGTACTCAAAAAGCGCTGGTATGACCTCCGGATTGTAACCAAGAGGAAGATGGGCGACATCCAGAAGGAGGCCAGCCAGACCGGAGGTGGAACCAACAGGGCACCTGCCCTCACCGAACTGGAGGAGCTGGTGGCGGCCACAATCGAGCAAGAGAGCGTCGTGGGACTTGGGGACGCCGACAGCTCTGCCAGAGCCGCAACACACCAAGGTAAGACGAAAGCACAGCAATGTAGCCCCCCCAACCCCTATCCCACATCCCCCAATTGTGAATCGAGAATCACACTGCAGTCCACACGTGTCAGTGCAGACAGGCAATGCATTCCGGGAGATGTAGTCAGGGCAACACTAACCATGACGTAAATGTTACAGGGCAACAAGGCATGTCACGCACTCGAGGCACAAGGAGACAGGGGACATATTGGAATGTGAAATGATTTATTGTGACGCATGCAATGCAGCCCTTCGGGGACACTGAGCCAATGTTGTATTTCTGTCCACAGATGTGACACCATGCAGGACAGGGCATGCTGCAGGAGAGACGGCACACCGGCCACATATATCGCCGCAAGCCAGCACATGTTCAGACCAGGGAGCAGGCCCACTGGCAGCCGCACCACCTACACAGCCAGCCTCGCCGCACACAGAGCCAGCATCACCTCACCCAGAGCCAGCATCACCACCACCAGAGCCAGCATCGCCACTCATGTTCGAATCACCAGCCACATCCCCTCTTGCAGGCGTGAGAATGAGGAGGCGTCCAGCAGCCAGGCTACGAGCCTTAGACACCTCGTCAGACGACAGCATGGGACCAGAAGACCGCACCGGGCCCCAGGAAGGGAGCCATGCCACTGTGCCCCACACCTCACAGGCAGCACAGACGGAAGCAAGAGGGCGCCGCAGGTCGCGTGTCCAGAGTCCACCAGCACCCACTGACGGCCATGGTGTCTTCTTGGGGCTCGAGGGCCAAATGTTAAAGCAACAGCGCCTGCAATCAAAGGCAGTCATGTCAGTCCAGAGGCACATGCGGGTGATGACGACAACATTAGTCAACATGGACACTAACATTAGCGGCATGGCTGCGGGCATTCGGGACATGTCCCAGTCTATCCAGCAGTTGTGCAGCAAACTAGATGCTGACATCGAAGCACGGCGCCGTGAACGCCAGAGAAGGGACACCACCAGCAGGGCACTCAACCGTCTGGCAACTGCGACTTCTCTACTGTGCCGGCGCTCTGTGACGATGCAGGAGGGCCTCACACAGTGCTGCAGCGACCTGTCTCGGGGGATGGTGCAGGTGACAAGTGCACTAGGGGTGCTATTGCCTAGTCAGGCGTCGACAACTGCTGCAGGGGATGCTGCGGAGAGCATCGACACCAGCAGCAGCATCACACCCCCCGTCCCAGAAGCACGCAGGAGCAGCAGGCGGCTTGGGGTTGGCTCTAGTGAGGATGCACAGGCCGTGCAATCCACCACTGCAGCGCGTATGCGCAAACATTGATGTTGCCCTGCTTTGCCACTTCCCATTGGGTGACGTAACCCTGGACATACTACTTGTATAGATGGTATATTGCCAGATTGGCCTGTTCATGTGTTCATGGCGTGGTGCCACATTAAAACTACGTCATGACTTCTCACAACTCGCTGTGTCCCCTTACTTACTCAGAAATAGTTGGCTGTGATCTCTGCCCGTCTCTCTCTCCCATCGATTGCAGTTGGCACTCTAGCTGCGTTGCCCTCTGGCTGGCCTGACTCATCCTCGTTGTCCTCATGATATGTTAGTTCCACATCTGTCCCTTTTTTCGTGGCAAGGTTGTGCAGCATTGCACAAGTGGCAATAATCTTGCAGCAGGTGATGGGTTTGTACTGGCGTGCGCCTCCGCTCTTGTGCAGGCAGCGGAACCTGCTCTTCAGTAGTCCAAACGTGCGCTCCACCACATTGCGTGTTGTTTTGTGTGCCACGTTGTATCGTCTCTCACTCTGGGTTGCTGGGTGTAGGTAGGGAGTGAGGATGAATGACCGGCATGCATATGCACTGTCGCCTGGATGAGTGAAAGGGAACCATCAGTAACATGCCTCATGACACTATGATTTGCAGGTTTCAAGGGGCGTCACTGTTACTTACCTAGCAGGTATCCCTCTCCAAATTCTCCGGCACTCAGTCGTGTGTATATCCCACTATTCTGGAAGATGTAAGAGTCGTGGGTGCTCCCAGGAAACTTTGCAACAATATCTGTGATGATGTTCCCTGCATCACAGATCACCTGCACATTGATGGAGTGGGTGGACTTCCTGTTCCCTGTAGATGTGCTCTGTATCAGCTGGTGGACAGATTGGGATGTGTGTACCATCAATACAGCCGATGACATGGGGGAACTGTGCCATGTGATAAAAGTCTGTTTTTGTTTTCTGCAGTGCAGCCTGTGTGTTGGGGAAGCTGATGTAGTGGTGCATTCTCTGCATCATGGCATCCAGAAACTTCCTGAAGAAACGTGACAGGCAACTCTGGGATACCCCACCCACCGCAGCTATCACCACCTGATAACTGCCGGATGCCAGCAGATGTAGGCTGCAGAGCACCTGCACATGTGGGGGTATGGCGTGCGCCCTTCTTATTGGCTGGTCCAGGCGTGGGTGTAGGTCCCTGATTAAGTCCATGATGGTTTCGGGGTCTAGCCTGTACCTCTCATGTATCTCTGCATCAGTCAGCTGGAATAGTGTGATGCGCTGTCTGTAGATTTGTTCCTCCCGTCGCCACACCCTCAGTCCTGCTGCCTGTAGACGTAGGCGCCTTGCAATGACGTACATAGCGGCCATGTTGTCCACGCTGTAGCATTTTGGGTTTGCATTTATCCATTGTTGATGGTTACCACCTGCTTTTCATCCGTGTTAATTACCGACTCTTATTTAACGAATTTACAGGATTTCTTAATTACCGAGTGCTCCTACATGTCATTTTAAAATTTTACCACTTCATATTTACCACTTCATGTTTACCGATTCGTTAATTTTGTATTCGGTAAATTTGAATCGGTATTTTAGAATTCGGAATATATGAATCGGTATTTACCGCCTCATATTTGCCAAAAAGTGGTTTTTGGACTCCTACATCTCACTTGTCTGAATACCGGTCGGTAACGGCATATTTACCGAAAATCGGCCGTTACCGACCGGTATTTGGCTACCTACATGAGGCCCTTAGTATCCCCACAGGATCACATTTCTGACCTTTTTTCCTTGAAAGATTCGAGTCTGAGACCCAGGAGTTATCCATTTTTTAATTTTCAAACCATACAATAGTTATTTCTGGATCCATTAGTCCAGTGGTTCTTAAACATTTGACTTTTACTTAATCATTACTGAAATCCAGGGACCCCCATCTGAATCTTTATTGAAATTCTGTCCACCCCCGCACATTCATTTTTGAAAGCCAGGGACCCCAGCTTAAGGAATTTCAGTGATATGAATCTCAAAACAATACACAAAAATACAGAAACATTCATCAAACAAATGCACACATGATGTAATATTTTATAGAATTTACAAACAAATATAAAAAAATCTAAATTTTTAAAGTAAGTTTGGGGCTTTTCTAATATTAACTGAGGCCATCCATCATCCATGCTATATTCTGTTTGATATATGTGCACTGTTCCCAAAAATCAATCTGAGAACGCCAACTTGCAAATTTTACATTTTGCTTCTTTATTAACATGCAATTTATTAGTCTGCTATTATGTTTTTAGTTTAATTTTCTGTGCTGTCGTGGGCCCCCCGAGTAGCATTGGGGACCCCTGGGGTCCCCGTACCACAGTTTAACCCCTTCAGTGCCACGCCCTTTCCCCGCCCTGTGCCGGGCGTTACATTAGCGGACGGGGTTCATAACGAGATAGTCTCGTCATGGGCACAGCGCAACCGTGCTCCATGACGAGATTATATCGTCATGGGCACTGAAGAGGTTAAGAACCACTGCATTAGTCCATAGAAGAAATATTTCTTGCATTGCTTATAACATTGGTCTCTTTAACCCCTTGAGTGCGGGTGTCAGTCAATAGGCGACACCCACACTACCTCCCCAGATAGCGTGTCGCCATTGGGCGACACTGGGGGAGGCATATACTGGCCCCCCTGGTGAAGAGATTCCAGTATTAATTTTTAAACTCTGGCTGCTTGAGAAGAGCTTTCTGAGCAGGCTGAGTCTTTTTCTTCCTTTAGTGTGGAGAGGGCGTACTGAAGTCCTTACACTAAAGTGAAAGTAAAACAAGCCAATGCGAGTGCGTCAGTGCAGGGGGGCATATCTCAGCACCCCCCAACCCCAATCACTGATTGGGGTGGTAGAGCTATAGTTGGAAAGGGGAGAAGGCACTGGTTATTGGTGTCACAAAACCATGAAAAGGATTGTTCGGCTTCTTGGTTATGTAACAGCTGTTCAGCCTGATTTAAACTGCTTAGAAGTACAGTGCCAATGGTTTTGATCAATCCTTCCATAGATCCTAATGTAAAATGGTGTATGCAAGATCACTAAAATTATGCTTGCCAGTTTCTATTTCTAGTGAAAGAATCAGAGAAGTGTTTGCTATTATTTCTTTGAAGTGGTCAATGGATCCGCTGCTGGGGTCAACCTTTTGAAGGCTGTTTAGACTTACTTTTTGCAGGATAGTTACAAAGCAGGGCAACCGACAGAGGAGCTGAGGCAAAACTTATTTCACTTAATGCTCTCTTTGGAGCAATTCATGTACAAATTACATGGAGTGTCCTCAAATTCCTTGACTTCTCTGTAGCAAACCAGGACATCAAAGATGGACACGTAGAGT
The DNA here is from genome assembly GCF_964204655.1 of Triturus cristatus. Taxonomy (NCBI): domain Eukaryota; kingdom Metazoa; phylum Chordata; class Amphibia; order Caudata; family Salamandridae; genus Triturus; species Triturus cristatus. The sequence goes on along the minus strand of NC_140589.1, from coordinate 1,018,445,386 downwards.
ATCGTCAGATTCGATGTAACATCATCTTTTTGTTTTTGTGAGCGGTCTAATTTTGATGATGGTTCAAGTGTGAAAGTTGTCTGCCTTCTGTGTATAACACAGGAATGATATATGCCAACACCATGTTTTTCTGTGTTCTCAGCACCATTTTTTATCGGACCTCATGGTGTATTAGGCTGTAGTAATACAGGCCATAATTGTAAGTTGGGTGAGAGTCAGTAAAATGTCTTGGGGTGAAGAGCGAGATGACCTGGGAAGTGTGAGCTACCCTGAGCTCAAGCAGTTCCAAAGATTTCCAGCGGGCCCTGTGTCTTCCATTGTGTCTTCTCAGGAGCAGCAAAACGAAAATTTGCATTCCATTGCTGTCCACAAGTGCCAGTGGATGCATTGTGAAGTTTGAGTGTGTGGCTGGGTCTGCTGTAGTTTTATTGAGTTATTTGTTCCTCATGAAAATATCAAACTCGCATAAACGCATTTAACAATGTCAGATCATTGAAAAATCATCCTGTCGAAAAGCAATAAGAGTATTGGCATCATCATCATCATCATCGTCGTCATCATCAGAAAACTTTATTTGGCTCTATTCCAAGCCATAAAAGAATACATTATAAAAGAATTTCTGATTTAGAAAAATACACAATATAACACCGCTAAAATACCAAGAGCTCTTACCAGAGAGTAAGGAAACACATAACCTCCAGAATGATGAATGAAAAACTATATAGTCCCCTGATACCAGCCATGAAAAGAGACAATTCACCCTATCAATTGGATGGTAAGGGAGCTTTACCTAGGGACAAGACAAACAAATGAAGACGAAAGGAAGCATTTGAATAGGAAGCAACCAAAAGAGATTGACAAGAAAGCCAACCAACAAGAAGCAATGGGCCGACCCTACGGCCTGGCTTGTACGTGTTATCTGGCACCAGCTCAATTTCATTTTGACGAAGTGACGAAGAGCATATTTAGGGGGAAGAGATGTGAAGAGAACACATGACTTTCAAGGAGTGCTGAATGAAAAAATATGTAGTCCCCTGATATCAGCCATGAAAAGAAACAATTCAGCCTATCAGTTCAATGGTATAGAAGCTTTACTTAGGGACGGGACGAACGGATGAAAAGAAGAAAGGAAGCAATTGAATAGGAAGCAAGCAAATGAGATTGACAAGAGAGCCAACCAGTATGGTCATTGTAAACCGTATGACTTATTACAATAGCAGTGACATAATACAAAATGATGGGGTGTCCCTGCAGAATGTGGTGAGGGGCCCTTTAGACTACCTTATGTCAAAGATATTGATTGGGCTATACTTCAGTGAGAATCCCATTACTGTTGGGCTCCCCCGCAGGGGCTTCAAGGGTCTGCATTACACCCCTTGGATGGCAGTAGATGAGACCCAAAAACCATCTAAAGGCTTTGCATTTAGTTTTTGTCCAGAGGCTGAATTAAATCCCAATGACAAGTTCAAAAGCTTCCCAATACCTTTATTTTTTGTTTTTTAACTCTGACTTCCTAGTTACTTTCCTCGAACAAAAAGTGCAAAGTGGTTTCTCCTAGGCTGAATTTTCTGCACCTATATCATTCTTTCTGGTTGGCGAAGAAATTATGTTGCAGCTAGTATAATTTTACTTTTATGTACACTTCCACTTCGCAAAGTGTAGGGTTTTAGGGTTTCATTTACTTAGAATTGAATTGATTTACAGCATATGGTATACAATTGTGCACACACCTTTTGTGAATCTGTTGTGATTTAGCAAACTGACTGCTATTCAAATTGGTCAGTTTACAAAACATCGAATCACAGAGCATTTCAGGACGACCTGCCGGATGAATGTTCATGAGGTAGGTCACAATTTGCAACCATTGCTATTGGCCACAATCATAATGATGGTGGCCTGCAAGGGTCAGCAAGGATCAGCACACCACCATGTCCGTGGTTGTGTGTAAATAAACTTTTGTTTAGCCCGATCTTTTCAAATTAGGCAATACAGCCTTGATTGTCATTTTATGTGGGAAAACCAAGAATGCTTTCCGGTGCAATTTTAAATCAGACAGTGAAGAGAAAGGAAATTGTGATCTTCATGCTTGGAATAATGATATGAGGCACCTATGTACATTTCAGGTTTGTCTGGTCTAAATTCGGCTTTCTCTAATGTAGAGCCCAAAAGCAGAAGAAGCTTCTTCATTTTCTGGAAGAGCTCATAGTGATAATGAAATACTAGCTGTGCTGAGTGAATACTATTTTAGATAACTGTAAAATGTATTTTCATAATGATTTTGCAAAGTGTGAGAAACCTTATAAGTTTCAACCTCTTCTTGGGTCTGCCCTATCTCAACATACTTCCACTCCAGTATGCTTTGTGTTAATTGAGTGACATTTCCTTCATTTTCAAAGCAGCCTCTGTTTTTGCAGATCTACTCAGGCTCTATAACAATACTGCTAGTTGTATGCTATAATTTTTATTAAAGTTCTGTATCTCTTACAGTATAGCGGCCGATTCCGATCCGGGTCGGAAAGCTTTCCGACCGAGCCGGATCCGGAGTGTTTTCCGACCGTGCCGAAGTCCTACAGTCCGAGCGAGTACGATGCGGCCGTATGCTGTCGGACTCGGTTCGGTTGGACTCCCATAGGAGTCAATGAGAGCTGGTCGTACGACGCGTACATGGGCTCCCATTGACTAAAGGGGTACGTCTCGCACAAGGGCGCCCCCTGCAGTGGGTCCGGGTCGGTGCCATCCGTAACATACATGCCTGTGTTGGGGGGACCCTTGGGTCTCCCCCTGTGTCCGAGTTGTAGGGCTGCGGGGGACAGGGGGTCTGACGCGGACCCCCAAAGGCAACTTCCCAGACGTTTTGCGAGCCGGACACTCCGGCTTGCACCGGCTGTCCGACGCGTGCATCGTCCTGGCTCGGTTGTAAATTGCATCCATTGCACGCCACGGTTAGCTTACGGCCGAGACGTACGGAGCTGTTCGGACCCGGAAACGACTCGGTCGGTGAAATTCACGTAGCTCGCATCGTACTTGTTCGCTCGTACAGCTGTAAGAGTCGGGCAAAATACACTCGTACGGCTCGTAGTTTTTCACGTTCGGTGCCCTTCCGACCCGGATCGGAAGCGGCCCCATAGTTTTACGGTTGGTTTTATGCTCAGTGCCTATACGCAATTACTCTGAGTATTGTCTTATCATTCAAGCGAAGCTCTGAAGGATGAGCATAGCTACACACCTAAAGATCTATTTACTTCTTTTATTTTGGACGACTGGGCATGAAGATTCATGTACAAAGAGAGCCAGGATGTAAAACAAAATCAGCCCTGGAAACTGTTCATGCCGGTCCCACACTGCAGGAGACCCTTTCTAGAATGGAGGGTCATGGCTGCCCATCCACTGCTGAAAGCAGCCCCTTTGCCTGGAGCCTACCAGGAAGATGTCAGAACAGCAGAATGGCGAGGCCTACCAGGTAGTAGTAAAACATTTGTGGATTCAGTAGTCTCACAGAAAACAGCCCTGCCCAGTACCACGCACCGCACTGAAATGCAAAGTCACGCATTAAAGCGCCTCCTGAGCTCTCAAGTCAGAGCGTTGCTTATGCACCATAACTGAAATCTGAAATGACAGCGTGCAGTGCACTGCTCCCGGCAGGCTTGGGGCTTGGCTCAGGCTGCTTGCAGACAACTCTGGCTGCTGTGGTAACAATGTAATAGTTTTGTCAGCCACATTCTTTAATAGGCCGCAGGATGTCCTGCTGCCCACGGCGTGTGCCGAGCGAGTGTCAGTTCAAGTTCGTTGGCTGCTGGCAATACAGAGGCACAGGCAGACAGCTCATTGCTAAATTTAAAATGAATATCATCCCGCGACTGGACCCACCCGACCCGTCACCCCACCGGCAGCGGCCAGCTGAGAGTGACTGAATCGACCGCAGGTCCGCCGGTTGGTGTGGTTCCAGGCTCAATAGCTCACTACCAGAGCAGCAGACCAGAGTCTAGTCTGAGCAGAGCTGAGCCGCCCTGGATGATGCTGGCCTGGCGTTTTGCAACCCCTGGGAGAAGCAAGTTGTACTCCTGCAAGTGGCCCGTTACCAAATTGCTGCGCACGTCAACCTTGCAGCAAAGAGTAAATGTAGTGACGTATTCTCCACTTTTGTTTTCTAAAAATTTGCTTTTTCATAGCACGCACTGCATATTCTTCTATGTCATTTCTCAGTTACACTCACAACAATAACATTGATGATCATGAAGAAAAAGGCTTAGGCAACGCATGCAGTCTGAAATCACACTGTTAAAGGTACTACTCTAGCTGCGCTTGCGCTGCTGTGTTTGCTGTGATTTTTAACTTCCCTGTTTTGTATTTGCTTTATTTTATTTTCATTTTCCCTGGTTTTAGTCTGGACTAGGTAGTGGGCTTCCCCCCCCCCTCTTACCGCATTTAAAACAATTCAAGCACCGCCGTTTGGTGGGTCCGGGTCACGGGAGGGTCCTTAGTTTGGTTTTGGGCGCCATCTTTGGTTGGGCTGGTGTTGCTTTTCCCGGCGGGCGCCATTGCGAGCGTCCACGCGTCTGGACAACCTCGCGGGACGCCTATTTAAGGCGGTCCTTTTCTTCTGGCTACCAGACAAGGTACTACTCTAGCTGCGCTTGCGCTGCTGTGTTTGCTGTGATTTTTAACTTCCCTGTTTTGTATTTGCTTTATTTTATTTTCATTTTCCCTGGTTTTAGTCTGGACTAGGTAGTGGGCTTCCCCCCCCCTCTTACCGCATTTAAAAGAATTCAAGCACCGCCGTTTGGTGGGTCCGGGTCACGGGAGGGTCCTTAGTTTGGTTTTGGGCGCCATCTTTGGTTGGGCTGGTGTTGCTTTTCCCGGCGGGCGCCATTGCGAGCGTCCACGCGTCTGGACAACCTCGCGGGACGCCTATTTAAGGCGGTCCTTTTCTTCTGGCTACCAGACAAGGTACTACTCTAGCTGCGCTTGCGCTGCTGTGTTTGCTGTGATTTTTAACTTCCCTGTTTTGTATTTGCTTTATTTTATTTTCATTTTCCCTGGTTTTAGTCTGGACTAGGTAGTGGGCTCCCCCCCCCCCCTCTTACCGCATTTAAAACAATTCAAGCACCGCCGTTTGGTGGGTCCGGGTCACGGGAGGGTCCTTAGTTTGGTTTTGGGCGCCATCTTTGGTTGGGCTGGTGTTGCTTTTTCCGGCGGGCGCCATTGCGAGCGTCCACGCGTCTGGACAACCTCGCGGGACGCCTATTTAAAGTCGCTCCTCCTGCGCAGCGGGATCGCGCAGTGGGGCGCTGTCGCTTAGCCGGAGTCGTGCCTGAGTCCTGCCCGTCTGCGCTCGTCCGCGCTGAGGACGCTTGGGGCGCTAGGGGCTTATCTCAGGCACCCGGGTTGTGAACGTCGGAATTATTACCTATTCCAGCAACTTTCTACGGTCTATCGGATATTCCCTTCCAAAGTGCGATCAGGCACAGATACATCCGCTAAGCGGCCCTTATTGGTGTGCCTGTAAGAGATGGGCACTTGGCTCTCCTGCCCGCATCTGCAAGGGGACCCCCGTGTAGCTTCCCAAGGCAATGCTTCGACGCCGATACTTCGTATATTAAACTTAAATGTCAGGTCTCTGGTCCAACATCATTTAGCTGTCTTTGACCTTATACAGGAGGAGTCCCCTGACATATTTGCGATTACGGAAACGTGGCTGCAGGAACACGATACTGCCATTATTAACTTGGCTTTCCCCCCGGAATATTCCGTGTTCACTCTGAATCGGACATCTAGAGGAGAGGGTATCGCCCTTGCTGTCAAATCTAGTTTCCCCTGTAGTTGGAAGGTCTTAAACATCGTTGGATGTGAAAGTGCCTCTTTTAATATTTCGATCAGCCCTCAGTTTTCTATCTCGGGGATGGTGGTTTATCGGCCCCCAGGCAGTGACGTGGCATTTAGAGAAGTTTTCCCTGATGCTGTCAGCTCTTTGTCTATTGGCTGTGCTAATTTCTCCATCTTGGGAGACCTTAATCTCCACTTTGAGAACAGGAGTATGTCGGCTGTTAATAACATCTTAGCTGACCTTGAGGCCCTCCAACTGGATCAAAAGGTAGCCCAACCCACTCATGTGGGAGGGCATACGCTTGATCCTTTTTTTACTAATCTTCCGGAAGCTACCATCTCTTCTATTACACCTGTGGGGTGGTCGGATCATTTTTTAGTGGCCATTCGAGTTCCGCTGCCTATCACTCCCTTGATACCTCCTCCGCGACCACTTTTTAGAAGGCACTGGAATAAACTTAGACTAGAGGACCTCCATGAGGTTTTGGCTGCAGACCCGCTGGGACCCTTGGACAGTGTGGATCTGGGTTATGACCAGTTTTGCAAATGGATCACTAGGGCGCTTGATTTTTTGATCCCTACTATGGCAAGTAAATCTCGCGCTAGAGAATCGAGCCCTTGGTATGATAGTGCCCTTCGGGCGTTAAAGGGCACTTGTAGGCAGGCTGAGAGAGAGTGGCGGAAACACTACGATGCGGCTAAGAAAACGCTGTATTTAATCTCTGTTAAGGCGTACCATCGTGCCATTTGTAGAGCCCGCGCGGCGTTCTACTCGGAAGAATTCCGCAACAGCTCTAATCCATCAAAATCAATATTTAAGGCCCTTAAAGATCTTTTGGCCAAAAGAACATCTTCCCCGGTACTGTCCTCTACCATTCATTGTGAGGCTCTGGCATCCTTCTTCTTGGAGAAGGTGCAAGCCATTTACCAGACGTTTTCTTCCGCGACCCCATTATTGGGACCTCTGGTGATGATCCTGGGCCGCCCCAATATGGAGTCCTTTCCTCTGCTTTCTTCTGAGGAATTTGATAGGGTGACCCTAAAAATTAAGTCTGGCTCACCCTTGGATCCATTAAAGCCTGTCTTTTTTAGAGATCAGTCCTTTGTAGGACGCCCCATATTGCGATCTCTTATTAATGCCTCATTAGTGACGGGCGTGGTCCCAGCTAACTGGAAGCGGGCAGTGGTCTCCCCTATCTTGAAGAAGCCTTCATTGGATCCTTCGAAACCGGAGAATTACCGGCCTATTTCCCTACTTCCTTGGCCGGCAAAAGTCATGGAGGCCCATGTGAACCTGGCCCTCTCTGATTATCTCATCCGAGCCAATATCTTGGATGACACCCAGCATGGGTTCCGTGCTGGGCATAGTACGGAGACGGCTCTTCTCACTATGGTTGAGCATCTACGTGGGATGTTGGATGTGGGACAGACGGCGGCGCTAATACTATTAGATCTAAGCGCCGCCTTTGATACTGTCTCACACCCCATCCTTTTACGTCGCATGGAGGAGATGGGCATCGGTGGTGTCGCCTTACAGTGGTTCCGCTCCTTCCTTGGCGACCGTTCCTTCTGCGTTGCCATACCTCCTCATCAGTCCAAATTCCACCCTCTGGGCCTGGGGGTGCCTCAGGGATCCTCGCTGAGTCCCACGCTTTTCAATCTTTATGTGAGGCCGCTGGCTGATGTCGTCAAGCAGTGGGGCATAACGATGGTCTCTTATGCTGACGACACTCAGCTGGCGGTCACTATCAGCGGGGATGTAGAGTGCGATGCCCCCAGGTTCCAGAATGGACTGAGAGCGGTGGCTAGCTGGATGAATGCTAATTGTCTCCAGCTAAACGCGAAGAAGACCGAGGTTATGGTCGTCGGGAAGGGGCGAGAGCTGTGGGGTGACAGATGGTGGCCACCGGAGCTTGGGCCGGCTCCAACTCCGGTTACGGAGTTGAGAAACTTGGGAGTATGGCTGGAGCCCGCTCTCAGTTTTGTGGGGCATTCCAAGAAAACTGCAGCCTGCTGTTTTGGGGTACTTCGAGGTCTAAGATCTGTCCTGAAGTTTTTTGATCCCCCCACGAGGCAGCTGGTGGTGCAGGCTACTGTAATCTCTCGCTTGGACTATGCCAGTTCCCTTTTGATAGGGGTTAATCTGGCAGAAATCAATCGCCTCCAACGCGTCCAAAACGCAGCAGCCAGAGCCATAGTTGGCCTGCCTAGGTCCTGCTCTGTCTCCAGAACCCTCCGGTCTCTACACTGGCTGCCGGTGAAAACTAGAATTGATTTTAAAGTTCTATGCTTGGCCTTTAAGATCCTGAAGGGTCTAGCTCCTCGGACCCTCCGGAATCTTCTGTCTTTTTATGTACCTTCTCGCTCTTTGAGATCGGCGGATCAAGCGCTTGCGGTGGTCCCGAGATTGAAGTTGAGTCGTATGGGAGGTCGGTCTTTTCGGGTGAAAGCAGCTAGTCTGTGGAATTCTCTTCCACTGGAGATTCGCCTTTTGGACGACCTCTTCGTGTTTCGCAAAGCTTTAAAGACTGTGCTATTTTAACTGTTCCCCCTCTGTGCTCTTTGTTTATCACCCTCTTTGTTCTGTTAGGTGCGGCTATGTTTATCTTGTCATGCCCCAGGACGCCCCTTAGCTGGGGCAGCTGTGCGCACTACAAATGCCCCTAACATAACATAACATAACATAAATATGCGGCCGGTAACTGTTAGGATATAAATACTCGTTTATTGGCAGACTATACTCGTTTATTGGCTGGGCAGGCTCCTTTTAAAGTACACATGCCTCAACAGCCTGGCTGGCTCTGTTAGTGGTCGGCGTGTGTCTAGCACCAGACAGGATCAGGTCCCCAGGAAGACATTGCTGCGACCCTATCCAAACAAAAGGTGGGGACCTAGGAGCTGATTATGGTCCAGTGTTCATGCTCCTCATGCCTAGCAATAACAAAAAAAGAACACTGTTCCTGTGGTCGGGTGCAAATAGTCACCCAAGCCTATCAAATGAAAGAAAGATACAGGAAAAGATAAGACCCCAGGTATTGTGCGTGAACCCACTAGTGAAGTGGGAAGAACATGTCCTTTTACTTGTTGCCCTCACACACCCCGGAGGATGTCATGCTTCATCATCGGGCAGGTGCTCCTCGTTGGGCCAGCGCTGCAATTCCCAACGGGTCCCCCGAAGGGTCACTTTATCGGCGATCTTTTAAGGACTGCCGGATGGTGCATGCGGGTGTGCGGGGAAAGTGGGTGCTCTATACAAGGTGCATAGTGACGTGCAAAATAATTAAAAGCTTGCTAGGGGGTGTCATACAGCATGTGTAGAAATGATGGAGCCCTAGGCAGCATACAAAGGAATATTGTCCTAAAGGGCATAGTATGTCCTAATGTAAAGGTAGTGCACCATTGGAGTTGGATTGCAGAACTAAGTGCAATAAGATGTTCTGTAGCCAAACATGGTCTAGCAAGCTGCAGTAGTGATCACAAGTGTAAAATCATGTAGGATGTGAGTAGATTGTGGGTATACAATCGTTTTACATTAGGATCATGTGCTTTGCAGCAGTTTCAAGTTCTTTTCATAGCTTTTCCTTGCTCATATGAGTGTAATTTCTGATGTTTATCTGTTTCTATGTTCTTAATTTCTTGATTTTGCTTCCAAAAATTGTCACTCTTGGTGTCATACAGTTAGTACTTAAATGTCATTCATAAGTACTCTGAAACCTTGAAAATGTCACACATTAGTACTCTTAAAATGTAGCAACAATGCAGTCTGTGTTTCATGTTGGGTAGTGCCCTTCCATTTCTAGTGCTTTGCAGTACTTTTAAGATCTTTGTAAAGTTTCTCGTTGCTGAAATGGCTGTCATTTCTGATGTTTATATTTCCCTCATCTTCATTGCTTGAATTTTGCTCGCAAGAAAGTATCACTCATTGTCCTTGAATGTCACTCATGGTTACACTGAAATTATGAAAATGTCACACATAAATAATCTGAAACCTTGGCAGCTATGGAAATAGGTAATATAAAGCTTGATTAATTGACTAGGCAAGATGGGAAGCACTGCTGTCTTGGAGGGCTGAGGATGGAGTTTGGTTGAGATGGTTAGGTCCAGAGAATGGAGGTGAATAAGCTAAATATAGTTTGAAATGAGTGTATTCAATCTCAGTGAATGAGATGTCTGATAGTTAGAGCTACAATAATTAAACTTGCTGTCAATTTAAATTTAAACTTGGTGTCAGAAATGTGATGAAGAAACTAAAATAAAAAACATTTCCTCAGAGATGAAATTGTAAAATGGTGTGTGTGTAAAGAAGAATCGTCAAACACTAAATGCATTAAGAAGCAAAAAGAATACTAATTGTCAATATTTTTTCTCAGTCGAAGACAATTTGGGCCGAGGAACAAGGAAGAAGTAAAGATTATCGATCACCAGACACAGTATTTGCGCCTGATGCCACATCTTGCAACAGCTCTAGCTCTCACTTTCACAAGCAGGTCAGATGCTGAATGGGCTTGTATTTCAAACATTAGACTCCAAGCCACATACGCAAATGTTTTCTGTGTATTTTTAAAAATATAAATTATTTTTTTGAGTAATCCGTAAATTTAGTTGTGTTGCATTTCATCTTTTTAGTTTGCTGTTAATGCCACATTTCAGAACCTGTAACCCCTAGTTTATAGGCAATGCAGCAGTTACAATTGTCTGTAAAATTAATTCTTGGACTTCTCCTTTCCATATTTGGACTACTTTTTTAACTTTACCTATTGTCAAGCAGGGGGAACATTTTTGGCATATTGATATCCTACATGTCTATAGGGCACATGCCTAACCAACCAAGAGCAGCAGATACCAGCTTCTATTTAGCCTTTAGTTTTATCCTCTGAAACAGTGACAATAGTTTTACCTGACCTGGGATATCTAGACTTACAAACAGTTTAAAAAGCTTATAGTGATCTGTGACCCTGATCAGTTTTATGTGGTAACAATGGTGGGTTAATGTATGAATAATATTTGTATACATATATGTATATGATGTTTCTATATTGCACAACTAACCAAAAATCAGCAAAGCATTTTACATGGTCAAAGACCAGCATAAAGTGACAACTAATAGGAGAGTAATTTGGTTTGTGAACTGGTTAGTGCATTTTGATGTAGTGTTCCTAAAAACTGATCCATCAACTATTTCCTAAATTGGAACAGTGTTGAGGCAGTCCTGATGGATAAGGGGATGTTGTTCCAGATCGTGGGTGCGCAGACAAAGCAACCTACTATCTTATTTTTTTCTTTTTTGCACTTCTTAGTGTGCAGTCAGATGTTGTCCTGGCTGTGAGTGTGCTGAGAACTAGAAAAGATAGTGCGCTTGTCTGTAAGATAAGTGCAGGGTGCTGATTGGGAGGGCTTTGTAAATGATGAAACTGGTTTTTAAGATGGTGCAAGATGGCAAGGGTAGCCAATGGAGTTCCCCTGGATGAGATGTGGTGTGGCATGTAGAGTGCCTCCTGGAGCCAGTGTGCAGACCATGGAGTAGGGCATTGCCACAATCTATATACGAGAGAACGAGGGCTTGAGCAGCAGTTCTGAAAACACTTTCTGGAAGAAACATTTGTTTACGAGTGCCTAAGACTGCTAACATCTTCTGTATTGAAAATCCTAACCAATTAAACAAGGGAATAATTAACGCTTCTTATTGGTTTCAAAGAAAGTGCCATATGATCAGGGCCACCAGACACGTTCTATGTTTTTTCTTTTGTGTAATTATGGATTTTCTGTATTTGCAACATAATTGGTCATCTGCTGCATTAACTGCAGATTTTAACAAAAATAATGTTTCTAGCTCAAACTGATGAACAGTTACTAACAACTTGGTGATGTGTTTGCGTGCAGTGGGAGGACTTTGACAGAGGTTAACTTCTCAGTATTCTGTTGCTTATTTCTGTATTTGGTTGTTAAACCGGTACTAATGAGGTGAAATCTTTGACCATACAGTATTGCCCTGTGTCAAAATGACAAAATATTGAAGTATTACTATCAAAGAATGGGTAGCATTATGCTACATAATTTGCCTTTTCTTGCCGCGTAATTTAGTCTAACATTCAGCATAATTTGGTGCTCCCCTGCCGCATAGTTCCAGTGGCCCTGCATATAACCAAGGGCATTTATTAGAGGATATTATATGATTTACAAAGGTTGTCTTCTGTTCCAAATTACCCTACCTTGGTTAATAGTCTTAAAAGTGAAGGTATCAGATTCTTCAAAAGTAAAAGATTGTTGTTCAAATGTAAACAAAGGAATATATATCTGGAGTGTTATGGCTGGGGACCTGTGGTTTTTGGAGCCTGGTCTCTGAGTCTATTTTAGAAAATCACTTGTAATCTCCTAGAATCAATTACTCGGGTATATAGAATCAATGTATCATCAAGAGGTGCAATTTGCCGACTATGATGGTCATTTACAAAGTTTTTGCATGAGTCACTCATAATCAGTGGTTTGGAAATTCAGACACAGGAAGGAAATAGAAACCTTACCCAGAGTTCAATCTACCTTTAGGAAACTACAGCGTGCCCAGGACTAGGTCAAGGTGTTATAAGATTTATTTGATAAGTACTCAGGTTTATGTTTGGAAACTCTTTGTTCTCTTTATAAACTTAAATGAGTTTCATGAGGTGCTATAGCGTTTAAGATCAACAAAACCATTGTAGGCAAATATTCCCATGGGGTAATTAAGACGAATGCATGACTTTTGGTAAAAATATCACCTTTAATAAAATCCAGAGAGTCCGTGACGTGGTCACGGTTTTATAACATTTATTCAATAAGTACTCTGATTTGTGTTGGGAATCTCTTGGTTCTTTTTGGACGTAAATGTGTTTAATGAGTTGCTAAAGTGTTTATATTAAACCAAACCTTTGAAGGCAAATATCCTCTTGCGGTTATTGAGATTTGTGTAAATTTCAAGCAATGCTTGGCTTTTAGTAAAAAATATTATAAGGGACAAAAAAGAAAGGATGGTCATAAGTGGCCTAAAATAGGGTTCATTGTGTGTCAAATTCTGTTTAGCATCTTTATCAGTGACTTTCCAAACCTTATAAATTAAGGGGTTGTTTATCCCCTGCAGCTCGGTTATGTGAATGGCAAACCATTGAAAACATGTAACATACAACCCTTAACGTATTAATCCCACATAGATTTCAATGACAATATGGTTCACTGTCTTCTTATATCTATGGCAATTCCCTTTTCCCAGACATATATAAAACGAAAAGTATGACCTGTGGAAAAATGTACAAAGAGTTTAAATAGTATACTGAAGGCATTTAAATGGCACTTACTCGAGTCATATCATTTGAACACATAGAATTTACTGTCTTGTCCAAAATTGAGGTGGATCACCCACTATAAATGATGTAATAATATGACAATGATTTCCCCGATGGCCCTTCATATATATGATTTATAATATGGGTGCTTTTATGTTTTACCAACCTTAAAAACCTATATAGACAAAATAATCCTGAAATATATTTTTTGATCTAAACGTTTGATAACCAGAAGAAAACATATGACTAGCATGTAATTAAGATCTGTTGACCAGTTCTGAGACTATAGAAATTAAATATTTGGAAAGCAATACATTCATATCATTATTTTATTTGTTTCTCCCCCAAACCAAAGCTATACCTTTTATAATTTTGGAAGCACTTAGATGTCCTTAAGCGACCATATGACATTTCACTTAATCTAAATCTTGAAATTTTCTTCCAGCAAAAGATTGAGAAGCAGTGGGACCTATACACAAATATATTCTTATGCATGAAGATCTACTCATGTGTAAATCTACTCCTACACGTATGTGCAAATCTACACTTTTTGTTGCCATTTACCTGTTCTGAGTGTAGCTTTACTCCTAAGTATAGATTTACATGCTCCACCTTATGAGTTCTGGTAGTGGGGTCATCTTGGACTGAATTTCCAAGTGTAAAGTTACTACTAGTAACTTTTCCCACGTAGGTGGAAATTTCCATCAAAGTGGACAAAAATAGGGAAAATGAATCAACTCCATCCTTTGATTATGTTAATGATATACCACTCATGTGTGTCTGCTTTTTCCAGGATTCACCAAATTGCCTATGTACCACATCTGATATGCTGGGGCGGGGGTTGTGGGGGAGGGTTGTTTATTGCTGATTGGTGCTCCTTGACATGTATCTTTATGTATGTCACCATGTTTATTGGAATTTAATAAACCTAAATAAAAAAATTAAAAACATCTTTATTCATTTTTAAAGTATTATGAATATTACAAATTAAATAAAATAATGATTTTTACCCTGAAACTAATAAAATAAAAAATCATAGGATTTTAAACCTTCAAAATGAACGTTCATTAAATAATTTACATTTGTTTATTTATTTTATAAATATTTAAATATAAATATAAATGTTTGAACATAATAAAACAAAGCCACCCTCACTAGCATGATCAACCGTTTCAAAATGAGAGGCTATCTGGAAATGGTCCTGGTAAATGCCCTAATTGGAGCACAGAACAAACAAAGGGGTGAATTACTGAGAAGCAATATGGAAAATGAATCAACTCCATCCTTTGATTATGTTAATGATATATCACTCATGTGTGTCTGCTTTGTTCAGGATTCACCAAATTACCTATGTACCACATCTGATATGCCAGGGGGGTGGGCTGTTGGGGGGGGGTTGTTTATTGCTGATTGGTGCTCCTTGACGTGTATCTTCATGTATGTCACCATGTTTATTGGAATTTAATAAACGTAAATTAAAAAAATAACAAAAACGTTTATTAATTTTTAAAGTATAATGAATATTATAAATAAAATAAAATAATAATTTTTACCCTGAAACTAATAAAATAAAAAATCATATGGTATTAAACTTTCAAAATGAAGGTTCATTTATTTAATTTTTTTAATTATTTTCCCTTTTAAAAATGAAGGAACATTATACATACATAACCATGTGCCTACATCCCTGAGGCCGGCATCCTAAAATGATTTTAGTAATAGAATCGGGATAACACAGCTGTTACACCAACAACCCAGAGGTCCGGCAGCAATTTAGACATCACGTGAGGTAATGGCATAGGTTATATAAGGACTATAAAACATATACAAAATATACAAACCCATCTTTAACAATAAAAACCACTACCCCCCCACCCCACCTGTCATATCCACATGTTAACAACTAGAAATCTGCCCATCTGCCGACTTCCCTAGTTGTATGAAGTGCACCACTGATGCATGGGCCCCACGACCCAACGTTCATTAAATAATTTTAATTTGTTTATTTATTTTATAAATATTTATATATAAATATACATTTTTGTACAAAATAAAACAAAGCCACGCTCACTAGCATGATCAACCTTTTCAAAATGAGAGGCTGTCCAGAAGTGGTCCTGGTAAATGCCCTAATTAGAGCACAGAACAAACAATGGGGTGAATTACTGAGAAGCAAGAAGAAGAGTAAAGTAACTGATGCAGCTCTTAGGTGTATTTTGGATTGTAATTGATCCCAAGCACAGCTTATATGGATTTTGCAAAGAAATTGGAAATTATTGCTGCTGGATGAGGACATGTCATGTTAACTGATGCCAAACCCTCAAATATCATATCAGAAGATGTCCTCTTTGACAGACATTTTAACCTTGATTAATTTAACACCAATAAAAATAGACCCACAAAACCGGTCAAGTCGTAACAAGAGGATGGGGTTTTGGAAATGGTAAAGCCTGCGCAAGTGGTGTAAACAAAACAAGTTTTAAGCTTGGAAGAATGAAAACAATTCTGGAAAATCTCACATGTGAAACAGAATTTGTGGTCTATGTGCTGGTGTGCACCTGTGTAGGTACCTCAACAAACAAAGTAAAGCTCAGAGTATTGCAAAATCAACGTGCTACAAACAACTGAGATTATTATTTTTTTTTAAAGTTTTTATTGTTTTCAACACAGTTAAAACAATAGGACACTGAAACAGACCTTGCGCACAGATCTCATGACAGATCACCACCCAAATACATAATCCCTCAACCAATCCCAATTCTAATGTATTGAGAAAGACTGTGTCCCCCCCCTCCCCACCACCCCGCAGGCCATCTTAACCATCCGAATCAGAGGAGTCCTCATCTGAAAGGGGCTGCGGATCGCATATGCCTCCCCTGTACTTGTTCCATGCCCCCCAGACCTTGGCCCACTTGCGAGGACATCCCCACCTGATAAACACTGACCGCTCAGCAAACATGGCTGCATCCATCTCTCTCCTCCATACTGACAGCAACGACGCCTCCACCGCTCCCCATTTTTGGGCTATGTTCCTTTTGGCCGTCATGATCCCCAGTGTTACCCAGCCCTGCGCCTGACGATCGAGATCATTGGGCTCCCACACATTTAACAAACAGCGCCTGGGCTCCGGCACCAATGATATCCCGCACGCCTGCGACATTGTACGCAGCACTCGCTTCCAGAATACCTGGAGAACAGGACACTCTCAGACAGTGTGGTAAAAGGTTCCCTCCTCCCCACAACCCCGCAGGCAGAAGGGGTGAGTCGCTCTGCCCATCTTATGTAGCAAGCATCTGGTGAAGTATGAGCGATGCAGAATACGAAGCTGCACCAGCCGCAGCCTCGAAGGTATACCCGCCTCGCGCGGCGAGGCCAGTGCCTCACGCCATTCCGGGTCATCAAAGTCACCGACCTCTTCAGCCCACCGCTCCCACAAGAGCCCCATTGGGTCCGGCAGATTGTTGATCAGTTTGCGGTACGTGAAGGACGTAGCCTTCTTTGGCATGTACTCCGTCAACAGTCTGTCCTCCAACGGGGATGCTTCCGGAACCTGCACGCCAGGAGCCAACTGTGCCACCAGGGCATGTTTCATCTGGAGGTATCTGAACCATTCTGAGGGAGCCAGCTCATATTGCTGTTGTAAGCGTGCGAACTGGACGACCGCCCCTTTTTGCCACACATCGCCTACCACCGAGATTCTGATGTTGTCCCAAGCGTCGAAGCCTTTGCTGTCCCTCAGACGTCCCAGCTGCTTGGCATCCCAGAGAGGTGTAAGTTGAGTCAGGACCCCCCGCCATCCCAACCTGGCCTGCGCCGCATGCCAGATAGATATAGTCTGTCTCAGAGGGCAGAGCAGCTTCAAGGCTAGTCGGGCATCATACAGAGGGGACAGCATACCCCTCTCACCCAGCACATCCCTGTCCGCCTTGAATGCGGGGTCAGACTGAGGCGCGTGAAGCCACTGGTTGATCACCTTGAGCTGCGCCACCCAATAATTGAGTTGGATATCCGGGAGCGCAATTCCCCCATCGTACCACCCGCAAACTAATTTTGATTGCGCAATTCGCGCCGGTTTGTTGCCCCAGAGTAGGCTGGAAACCTGCGCTGCTATCGCGCGGAAGTAGGTTGGAGGCACCGGGTACGGAGTATTCTCCAACACGTAGAGAAACCGCGGCAGGGCCATCATTTTGAAGAGCGCTGCCCTCCCCACTAGGGTCAGGGGCAATGCTCCCCAGTGCTGCACATCACGCTTGAGGCGGTCCACTTGAGGGCTTAGGTTGCGCTTGAAAAACTCCATCTGATCCATCGTCACATGCACTCCCAGGTATTTGAACGACCCCTCCACCACCTGTAGCTGACATCCCGCCGGCAGCCGCGGAGGGGGGCCCCACAGCACCAGGAGGACCGACTTCGACCAGTTTATCGTATAGCCAGATGCCCGGCCAAATATCTCGCAGATGTTAAGTAGTGTCAAGATGGAACGTCTAGGGGAAGACAAGTAAAGCAGTATGTCGTCCGCGTAGAGGGAGATGCGGTCCTCCCAGTCGGCAGACCACCGAAGGCCCCGCATCATGGACTCCCATCGTATCCAAGCCGCAAGCGGCTCGAGCACTAGGGCGAAAAGCAGCGGCGACAGTGGGCAGCCCTGACGCGTGCCACGCGCCAGGGGGAAGTCCTCCGACATGTGCCCGTTGGCCGCGACATGGGCCAGTGGTTTAGTGTAGAGGAGTCGGATCCAGGCACAAAAGTTCGGCCCAAACCCCAAATGCAATAACACCGCAAAGAGAAAGGGCCATTCCACCATGTCAAACGCCATTCGCGCATCAAGGGAGAGAATGACCGCCGGTTCCTGCAACCGTTCCACCCGGACCAGCACACCATGCAGTCGCCTCAGATTGTGGGACGTACTTCTCCCGGGCATAAAGCCCGACTGATCCGGGTGCACAATGTCAGGTAAATGTGGTGTGAGCCGGAGGGCCAACAATTTCGCGAGGATCTTGGCCTCTGCGTTGATCAGCGAAATGGGACGATAGGAGGTACATTGATCTGCCGGCTTACCCGGCTTCGGTATTACCACGATAGTGGCCGTTCGTTGGTCTACGGGGAGTTCTCCCGTCTCCAGGCTGTGCGTGAACATATTCAGTAAGTGCGGGGCCAGCGTCTCGGGTAGCCGCTGATAAAGCTCAATCGGGACGCCGTTCGGTCCCACCGCCTTACCGGGCTGCAACACACCAATAGCCGCCTGAAGCTCCTCCACCGTGAGCTCGGCCTCAAGGGTCTCTCGAGCCTCAGGGGAAAGCCTAGGCATCTGCAGGTCTCGGATGTATGTCAGTGCCATCTCCACCGACATGGAGGAAGCGGAGGAGTACACTCCCCGAAAGTGCTCTGCCAGGGTGTGCACTATTACTCGAGGGTCTGTCGTTTTCAACCCCTCGGCAGTGCCAAGCTGCGCAATTGTCAGGAATCAGACTCACGTGGCGTCTGCAGTGCACCATAAATGGCAAAAACCAAAGAGACAGCGAATTCTTGTGAAGCCGCAAATGGTGAATTTATATCGGGACATATAATGTTTTATGTGCAGTTAGACCTTTCAAGATGGCCGCTGCTCTTGCCGTCATTAGCTATGCATCTTTGACATGACGGTTGAGTGCGCGGCAAACTGCGCACTTCAATTGAGATATCCTGAGAGAAGCTAGTGTTCCCCGTCAGCTCCTGTATCCTGAGGAAGACGGCCCCTAGAACTTGAAGAGAGATATTTTCAGAGTAAATTACAGAACCGAATCTACCGCTAGTAGTCAGAGTCAAAGGAAGCTGATTCCTGAGTGGCTGAGTACAAGATTTTCCTGTGAACTATTAGAAGCCGAGACTGAGCCAACGACTAAAGTCAGTAAGCGCGTGCTAGCGCAGTACTCCAGTTTCCTCTCCTCCCTTTGGCGACCTTTCCTTTTCCTTTCCGCCCTATTTTCCCTTTCCCTGTGCCTTTGTGCGCGCTCCTTTTCCAAATGAAGTTATGGATTCTACCTACGCTGTGTGACTCAACCTTGACATTCTACGCTACAGAGTCTGCACGAGAGAAAGAGAGTTATACCGCTATTCCGCTACTATGTACATACCTAGTTCATTGTAGAACGTTGGAACTTTGTTCTCAAGTTTGAAGATATTGTAAAGTCTGTAATAACCCAAAAAAGAGAGTACAATGAATATCATCATATAGAAGAGTAGCAAGCCTGCAGGAGTATAAGGTAGGAGTAGAGGGATATATATATATAATGTAATTAGGAAGAATAGAAGAGTAGGATGCCTTTGTAATCCCTTTTACCTCTGTGCATTAGGTGTATCTCGTTAAGATTTGCCAGTGAAGAATCACACCCTCCAGAAGACTCAGCGGAGAAGGCAGAATCATCACCTTGAGGTCATACACCTTCCTGAGGCAGTCTCTTCTCTTCCACTTCCCCTTTCCCCCGTGCTAGTGCCGTTACCTAGTCTGGTGACTGTACTGATGCAGGGGCATTGGGAGTAGTCGTCATCTCTGCTTCTGTGGAACTTGAGGTACATTCTGACAGATTGAAGTGCCCACGAGTTTATTTCCACCCAAGCAGAATGGCGGAAGGTTTTAGTTTAAAATCCTTAGGGGAGATGTTAGAGGCTATTCAAAGGGAATTAGGAGCGGTAAGGGAGGAAACGGTTTTGCTAACACGAAGAGTAGATGGGTTAGTAACGGGAGCCACTCCTATAGCTCAGACCTCTTCCCCCAATTTGTCTTCAGAGTCCAACCCTAGAACAGTTGCACAAGTGGTCCATTCTGTTTCCCCTCTAATTTCATTAGCTCCGCCTGAAAGGTATTCTGGGGATGCACAAAAAGCGCAATTATTCTTGACACAGTGTTCCCTTCATTTCATGTGTCGACCTGCGTTATTCCCTGACGCGCAATCCAAGGTCGCTTTTATCCTCTCTTATCTGAGCGGGGATGCGGCTAACTGGGCGATGCCATTGGTGACCAAAGATTCCCCATTTTTGTATGACCTTGAGCGTTTTAAGGCCAAATTTTTGAGGATTTTCGACAGAAGAAAGATCTCTCAAGTCACAGACAATGAACTTCTAGAACTTCGTCAAGGAAGTAAGGATTTGGTAACTTATTTAACCCAGTTTAATAAGTTGGTTGTGGAAACAGACTGGCCAGAAGAGAAGAGAGCGGCTCTCTTCTATAGAGGATTGCGAGAAGAAATTAAGGATACATTAGCACAAATTCCTAACCGACCTACTGAATTATCCGCTTTAGTGGATCTGGTCTTAGAAATTGATTTTCGTTGGACAGAACGGAGAGGTGAAAAAAGAAAAGAATTTCGTTTCCAACCTCCTAGATTTGATCGAAGTCGACAAGAGACCAATAAAGCGTCTCCTTCTGATGTGGAACCAATGCAAATTGGAATGGTAAGAGGCCCTTTGAGTAAAGAAGAGAAGGAACAACGAAGACTGAAAAGGTTGTGTATGTACTGTGGAACTTCAGGACACTTTGTAAAGGAGTGTCCAAAAAAGCCTAAGACCTTGGTGAAGGGAAACGAGCAACACCATCAGTAGGTGGGAGCACACTGATGGTGTCAGAAGATAAGATGGCTCCAAATTCCCATTATGTGATGAACACTTTACAAACCATGACACCTCATTTGATTTTGCATATGACTATTCAGTTTCGGGAGCAAGAAATTACTGGAGTAGCTATTATGCTAGACTCCGGAGCCACAGGAAACTTCTGCGACATAAAATATGCACGAAGAATGGGTATAAAAGGCATCAGTAAAGAGAGAAGTGAATTGGTTCGGGCAGTAGATGGAACTAATCTCTCCTCTGGGCCCATCACTCAACACACGGAACCTTTGAAGTTGATTCAAGCAGACGGCCATAGTGAAATGATTCAATTCAATCTTATTGATGCACCTCAATTTCAGATGATTTTGGGGCTTCCATGGCTCACTATTCATAACCCTACTATAGATTGGGAAAACCGAACAGTATTCATGAATTCCCAATATTGTTTAGAACATTGTTACCATGATTCAGAGGAAAATACCGAACCCTCGCAAGCATCCTTGTTATCCGGCGGAGGAGAATCAATTTGTGTCATCAGTACTACAGAAATTCCTTCCGAGTATCAAGAGTTTAAAGAAGTCTTTTGTGAAAAAGATACGGAAAAATTACCTCCACATCGTCTATACGATTGTACCATCGAGTTAGAACCGGGAGCGGTTCTGCCTTGTTCAAGGATCTATGCTCTAACTGAAGGTGAAAATCGCTACCTCAAGGAGTATTTGGATCGATATTTGGCTAATAGATTTATTAGACCTTCACAGTCCCCAGTATCCTCTCCTTTATTCTTCATCCCCAAGAAGGAAGGATCTCTTAGGACCTGCATAGATTATCGCGCCCTCAACCGGGTGACCATAAAGAATCGATACCCGCTACCCTTGATCTCCGTCCTCCTTGATCAAGTAAAGGAAGCTCAAATTTTCACAAAATTAGATTTAAGAGGAGCTTACCATCTGATTCGTGTAAAAGAAGGCCATGAATGGAAAACGGCATTTCGAACTAAATATGGGCTATTTGTATATCAAGTCATGCCGTTTGGCCTTTGTAATGCCCCAGCCGCTTTTCAACATTTCATCAATGATATCATGGGAGATTTGATTGACAAGATAGCAATTGTATATTTGGACGATATCTTGATCTTCTCTAAGATTCCTCAAGAACATGCTACACACGTAAAGAGGGTTTTGGAAAGACTGCGTCTTCATCAATTGTATGTGAAACTGGAAAAATGTGCCTTCAGTGTGCGAACAGTTGAGTTTCTCGGATTTGTCCTTTCTTCAGCAGGAGTGACCATGGATCCGAAGAAAATTCAATCAGTTATTAACTGGCCCTCTCCAAGAAACGTTAAGGAGATACAGCGATTCTTGGGATTTGCTAATTTTTATCGCCGCTTCATTCAAGGATTCTCACAGAGAATAATTCCTATCACCAAACTCTTAAAGAAAGGTCAAAAATTTCAGTGGACTGAGGAGGCAGAGATGGCTTTTGAGTTTCTCAAGAAGAGCTTTACTACTGCTCCCATTTTGCTGCATGCAGACCCTGCAGAACCCTTCTTTGTGGAAGCAGATGCTTCAGATTTAGCCATTGGGGGAGTGCTGTCTCAACGCCACCGGACAACCGGACAACTTCATCCAGTGGCTTTTCGTTCCAGGAAGCTTACGCCTGCCGAGATTAATTATACAATTGCAGAGAAGGAATTGCTGGCGGTTAAAGATGCCTTTGAAGAGTGGCGACATTATTTGCTGGGAGCTCGTCATACCGTTACAGTTTACTCCGATCACAAGAATCTACAATTTTTGAAATCTGCTAAAACTTTGACCCCTCGTCTCTTAAGATGGTCTCTCTATTTTGCAGACTTCGATTTTGTGATTACCTATCGCCCAGGAAATAAGAACGGAAAAGCAGATGCATTATCTCGAATTCAGACAGAAGTTCAAGAGCCTCAAATGACTCAAAAAACTATCATCCCAGAAGCCAAGATCATTTGTACACTTGATTTGGTAAATTTCAAAGAGGAAGTAAGGAAAAGATTGACTCCAGAAGAGATACAGAGTTGGGTGCAACAGGATTCTGAAAGAGAAATCTTCGAACAGTTACCCTATGTTCAAGGTGCCCTGTATTTACCAACTACAGAACTTCAAAACAAAGCAATGCAAGCATGCCATGATCAACCTTTGGCAGGACATAAAGGTGTTCTAAAGACTCTCGAGCTCCTTCAACGATATTTTTGGTGGCCAGAGATTCGGTCCAGTGTCATACAATATGTGGCAACTTGTCAAACCTGTGCCCAAGGGAAGGCCATGAGACAAGCCCCATCAGGACTTTTGCATCCCTTGCCCACTCCTTCCCAACCTTGGCACACAGTCACTATGGATCTCATAGTGGATCTGCCTTCAAGTCATGGGCATAACACTGTGTTAGTTTTTGTTGATACCTTCACTAAGATGAGCCATTTCATACCTTTTAAAGGGGTTCCTACCGCTAAGGAGTTAGCAAAACTTTTCAGTGAGCACATTATCAAGATACATGGAGTCCCAAAAATCTTGATTTCAGATAGAGGGTCTCAGTTTGTGTCTCATTTTTGGAGAGCCTTCATGCAAGGGTTGGGAGTAGAGACCAGATTCTCGACCAGTTATCATCCTGAAACAGATGGGCAGACCGAAAGAGTTAACCAGGAGTTGGAACAATATCTGAGAATGTTCCTTCTGGATCAGGAGGGTGAATGGTCTGATTTTTTATGGATGGCAGAGTTTGCATGTAATAATGCAAAAAATGTATCTACTGGGTTTTCTCCTTTTTTCCTAAACTATGGTAGACATCCAAACCCTTTCATGGGACAGGGAGACATGGGGGTTCCAGCAGTAAAAGACCTCATGCAAGATCTTGTCAACACTCGCAAATTGGCAGAATCCAATTTAGTCAAGGCCAAAGCGAGTTATAAGAAACAGGCAGACAAACATTGAAACATGGCACCAGAATACAGGGTGGGTAATTTGGTGTGGTTATCTACACGTAATCTCCATCTCAAGGGTAATCGGAAATTCCAGCCACGTTTTGTGGGACCTTACCTGATTGAAAAGTTATTAGGTCCTGTCACCGTAAAATTAAAATTGCCCTCTAATACAGGTATTCATCCAGTTTTCCATGTCTCTTTAATTAAAAAATGCACTCCAAACACGAGAATAGTGAAGCCTCCAGCGCCCCTAGTGATAAATAGACATCCTGAATATGAGGTCAAAGATATATTAGATTCCAAAAGAACTAGAGTTGGGCTTTACTACTTAGTGGATTGGAAAGGTTATGGTCCAGAAGATCGTTCCTGGGAGTTAGCTACGAATATTCATGCTCCTCGACTTTTAAAAAGATTTCACATTCGATACCCTTTCAAACCTGGGCCGATGAATCGGCCTATGAGAGGGGGTACTGTCAGGAATCAGACTCACGTGGTGTCTGCAGTGCACCATAAATGGCAAAAACCAAAGAGACAGCTAATTCTTGTGAAGCCGCAAATGGTGAATTTATATCGGGACATATAATGTTTTATGTGCAGTTAGACCTTTCAAGATGGCCGCTGCTCTTGCCGTCATTAGCTGTGCATCTTTGACATGACGGTTGAGCGCGCGGCAAACTGCGCACTTCAATTGAGATATCTGAGAGAAGCTAGTGTTCCCCGTCAGCTCCTGTATCCTGAGGAAGACGGCCCCTAGAACTTGAAGAGAGATATTTTCAGAGTAAATTACAGAACCGAATCTACCGCTAGTAGTCAGAGTCAAAGGAAGCTGATTCCTGAGTGGCTGAGTACAAGATTTTCCTGTGAACTATTAGAAGCCGAGACTGAGCCAACGACTAAAGTCAGTAGCGCGTGCTAGCGCAGTACTCCAGTTTCCTCTCCTCCCTTTGGCGACCTTTCCTTTTCCTTTCCGCCCTATTTTCCCTTTCCCTGTGCCTTTTTGCGCGCTCCTTTTCCAAGTGAAGTTATGGATTCTACCTACGCTGTGTGACTCAACCTTGACATTCTACGCTACAGAGTCTGCACGAGAGAAAGAGAGTTATCCCGCTATTCCGCTACTATGTACATAACTAGTTCATTGTAGAACGTTGGAACTTTGTTCTCGAGTTTGAAGATATTGTAAAGTCTGTAATAACCCAAAAAAGAGAGTACAATGAATATCATCATATAGAAGAGTAGCAAGCCTGCAGGAGTATAAGGTAGGAGTAGAAGGATATATATATAAGGTCATTAGGAAGAATAGAAGAGTAGGATGCCTTTGTAATCCCTTTTACCTCTGTGCATTAGGTGTATGTCGTTAAGATTTGCCAGTGAAGAATCACACCCTCCAGAAGACTCAGCGGAGAAGGCAGAATCATCACCTTGAGGTCATACACCTTCCTGAGGCAGTCTCTTCTCTTCCACTTCCCCTTTCCCCCGTGCTAGTGCCGTTACCTAGTCTGGTGACTGTACTGATGCAGGGGCATTGGGAGTAGTCGTCCTCTCTGCTTCCGTGGAACTTGAGGTACATTCTGACAGCAATCCACCGGGCACCACTGTCGCGTCTGTCAAGCCACGCCAGCAGCCTACCGGTTTTATCGCCTACATCATACACTGTGTGCCTCGAGGCCTCTAGGCGCTGTCTGACACGCTCTGCGAGGTGCTCCTTGTATTGCGTCTGAACCACATGCAGGTCATGCGAGGCCGCACGGGAGGGGGGCGAGCCTCCGCAGCCCGGAGTTCAAGCTCTAGCGACTGTAACTCAGATATCTGTTCGCGCTTATACTCTGAGACGGCGGCCATCGCCTGGCCCCGCACCACCGTTTTGTACGCCTCCCAAAGAATCGTAGGGGAGTCGACCGAGGCGGCATTTTCGTGGAAGTAAAGTTTTGTCGCCTGCGCTATAGATTTACTAATCTTTGGCAGTCGTATGCAGCTGGGGCGTATCGGATAAACGCGGCGACGCATCAGGTGGTAGCTAGTGTACTGCAAGAGGATCGGGGAATGATCAGAGATACCTCTGGGTCTGATGTCTATATTTTCAATATTTTGGAGACAACCGGGGGAGCCCAGAAAGTTATCAATTCGGGTTAGACTATCGTGCACCTCGGAGTGATACGTGTAGCGCTGCGCCGTCGGGTGATGCAACCGCCATAGATCTGTTAACCCGATCGCCGCCGTGAAGCACGCAAGGCGGGACACCCCCCACCCTTCACGCGAGGTGGAGACCGGTCAGTGAGGTCATTCATCACCGCATTAAAGTCGCCCCCCAATAACACCTCCCCCTCCGGTAGTGTAAGCAGAAATTCACTAAGCGCCGGGAACGCCACAGCATGTAGCCCAGGTGGGATATATACAGACACTATGTTGAGGGGCCTCCCCTCCCATTGAGTGTGAGCTGCGGCGAAGGGCCCAGCCCCGTCCGTGTGTACACTAAGCACGTTTAAGTGGGACTGTCTGCGCAGCAATATGCCAACCCCCCGGGACCCATTGGTGAATTCAGAGTGCGCCACCATCTTATACCCCCATCTGTCCAGCGCTTTAGTAGTGGTGTCAGTGAGGTGGGTCTCTTGGAGTAAGACCACTGCCGGGGTACAGCTCTTAATACTGTGCATGACCAGGCCCCGTTTGATTTTATCTCCCAATCCTCGCACATTCCACGTGAGCAAAGAGAGGGGCTGCACCGGGGTCAAAGTGGTGTCAGGGGATGTGTCATGCATCAAGCCAGACATTACGGTGGCTGGGAGAAGTGACGGAGCATGATGCGGATAATGCGGAGTGAGACATGTGCCGTGTATTGAGATCGCGCTTGGTATAGGTCAAGGGCCCGTGTCCTCCAGAACCCAAACATAAGAACAAAACCGTAATACATTCCCCAACCCCCCAACCTCCTCTCTGCCTCCCTGCCACACGGACTCAGAACTGCCCGCCACCCCAACTCAGCAGAGTGCTCAATCCCCTTAACCCCAACCAGTACTTGCGCTTTAACGAGCGTGGAGTCCGAGGAAGACCAGGACATCACCTATCCCCAGGTCCCATTGTTCATGCCCTATAACAACAGAAAGTAGGCCAATCCAGCAGCAGTGGCCCCCGGAGGTCAGTCTCCAACTTCATGCCGGGGGCAGCTCAAGCCACGATTTCATCCGGAGGCTCCTCCTCAACCTCCTCCGTTCACCGGTCGTGACCATCAGGATCTTCCGCACCCCCGGGGTGCCTCGGCCGGAGCTCCCAGCACCCTTAGCCTGGCGCCACCCCTCCAGCCAGTCATGAGCCTCCTCCGGCGTGTTAAAGAATACAGTTTTTCCCTCCGCCACAACACGTAGCCGCACCGGGAAGAGCATTGCATAGGGAAGTTCTCGGGCCCTTAGCTTCTTTTTGACCTTCAAGAAGCTCCGTTGCTGCGCCGCCACCGCCGCCGTATAGTCCGGGAAGAAGGACACCGTGGAGTTTTGGAGAATGGCATCCCTGTCGCGGAAATTGAACAGGCGGGCCAGGACAGGCCGCGGAAGCGCACCCACCTTCGGTCGGCCACCTGGTACTCTGTGGGCGCGCTCCACCGAGAAAAAGGCCGAACTTGGACTTGATCAAGTCTTCAACGTAGAGGTCCATGGCTGGATGC